>NC_042526.1:4885000-5510000 GCF_900963305.1 Echeneis naucrates | reverse complement strand
ACACTCTGTATCCTTATGTCCTACTTAGAGTGGCTTCTGTAACCAATGGCCATGAAGTGATTGGTTTATCCTGACTGTTTACATCCTCTACTGTACACTCTAAATCTCTTTATCTGAAAGGCCATCATCTATAAATTGGATTGCCATGACTACTGCCATAAAGTAGGCTAAACAGAAGAAAAGCCCATCACAATCAGGTTTCTTTATCTGAGGACCATGAGTGAAAAACGTCACAACAAATCCTCCAAGAGCTGCTGGAACATTTCACATTTAAAGTGTGGACCAGATTACATTACGATCCCTAAAGCCATGTTGCTAACAAATAAAGGTGCGCCAAAGAGTTAGTTGGTCTAAACCTAACTTTACATAACCCAGAAGAGAGAAGTCAACCCCCTGCTCTTTGTACATTACCATGTAGCTGCTTTGAGTGAAGCAAAAGAACATGACACTGTTTTTACTCTGCATCATCTTCCGATCACTGGGAAAATCTTATTTTTCGTGTTGGCAAGACTGATGGTCTGAGATCCATTTCCCCTGTGACAGTTTTACCTTTCGCTTCATTCAGCTGACCTACTTTACTTTCTGAATTTGTTCCTGTCTCACTGCAGATCCTTTTCAAATGCTTTAGCTCATATGCATCCCTCCTCACTTCCAAAACTAAAAAGGAGCAAAGGGGGGGGGGGGGGGGGCTCTCCATTATCAAGTATTCTCTTAGATCTTTGTATACCGGACTATTTCACGATTGCCAGGACTCAGTCACTTCATCAAAATCCCACTCACAACCCAACCCAGTTAGATAATTATGGACTGCTGTCAAAATCACCCTCATAAAAATCATTATTGACCAACTGCTGAAGGTCATAAAATTAATACCAAATTTTAGCCCAGCTTTGATGATAAGTATCGTACTGAGAATGTCTGAACTACGACTGAATGCACACAGAAAAAAGGGGCACATGCGCTCTTATTCTACGTGATTCGGTTGCTCCAGTATACAGATTAATATTGATAATACACACTTTCATATGTGTCGCAACAATCATGTGTCCTCCCCTGCTCTTCTTTGTGGAGTCAGGTTAGTTCTTGGACCTCCATGTTATTCGTGCTGCCACTTTCCAGAAATGCCATGTCGCCGTTTTGCAGACAATACAGATCCATTTGTCTGCTAGAGCAAATAACCTGGATGAGGACTGGATGTTTCATCTAAACTCTGGCGAAACAGACATTTTTGAGAACGCAGGTTCAAAATGCCGTTCCAGACTACTAACTAAAGCAAGCCCACAGTCCAATGTTCCCCCAGCATCTGTATCCAATTAACTTTAAGATCCTGTTGATTACATATGTCACTGGATGACATTTATGATTTCCTCATATCTCAGTATTATGTTCCTTAAACTGTGCTGACTTATTTATTCTGCCATTTTACAAATTCAAGTAAAACGTGGTTACATGAGATTTGCCCGTGAACTACTCTGTAGAAAGCACTACAATTCTTTGAAAAATATAAAAAACAAAACAAATGAGACAGGGTTGGACTCGCTAGTCCAAATTGTACACCTTCGCCCCATCTGACACCTTTAGGATGAATTGAAACTTGGACTGTGAGCCAAGTCTCATCGCTCAACATCAGGTCAAGCTCACAGCTCGTGTGAGGCTCTTATTACAAAAATACTGTACCGCGCAGTTAATGGATGCTCAGAGTTATTATATGTATATCAACATAACATTCAAGTGCTCACTCACATTCTGCTGTAATCTTTACCATTAAAAGCATCGGCTTATATCCAGGATGCTAGAATATTAATCCAATAATTTTTTATTTTTTTTTTATTTGGCAACCAAAACCAAAATTTATGATGGGACTATTTATTATGCTCCTGTGTGCAGGATCTATTCAGCTCATCCACACAACACTGTGGACTCTCCCCAGCATCCACAGAGAAACATCTTTCATTTGTCAAGTTGCTCAGGAGGAAAAAAAAAAAAAAACATGTTCACAGTGAGATAATGGCTACATCCATTTTGGCCAAAATACTCAAACTGGTCAAGGCCACACTGCTGTTACTTGCTGCGTATTACCGCAGGCCTAATTGGAATTGCTTATTCTTGACACTGAGCCCGTTTTGTGTAGAGGAAACTAACAAAGCCTATATGGGTTGTGAAGGCTCCACCGTTTGCTGGTGAACAATGTGTTCACTTAAATAAATATAGCTTTTTATATTTCTCCCACCACATCCCAAAATAAAACTACCTTGAGCACTTTACTGAAGATATTTACAACCTTTGATTCGGAGCCTGGTGGAGGAGCTGGGGCAGATGGTAAGTTGCCAACAAGTGACTGAGCATGGCCTCAGTACGATAAAGTATCGTTATAGTCCAGAATATATTAGGTTTCTAACCATAAAACACGCTGAATGGAGGAGATAAATCCAGGAGTCTTGGGATGATTAGACATCCATTCATGAAGTCTCACTCTTGCGCAGTTTCGCGCACATGGCCACGCTGTGTTTCCCATGTGCCACATTTCAAGGTCACGACTGGCACCGACTCCCACAAACGTAACACTCCAACAGAATTTTCTGTGACATTCATAAACACTCTCTGCCACAGAGAGGGTGAAGACACAGGAAGAACTGAGATGAGATAAAAATCAGCCATGGTACATTTCTCAACATGTATCTGCATGCTGCTTGAACGTTGTGATGCTGAGGTCTGTTTTTATTTTCAACAGGTTTAGGCCGAGATATCGCTGGTCAGTGGATATCAGTGGCACGTTGATCCTGAAGGCCACTTCAATTGCAGTTTAGAGCGAGGAGAAAGTGCTAGTTTTTCATTTCTCCATTCAGATTGTCACTAATGATTGGACCACAGCTCGGCTGAAAGTACTAAAGAGTGTAATTTATTTCTTACATTAGCGATGAAAAAAAGATGAGTGGATAAAATAAAGATATGGTTTTTGTCTGCTATATTTTTAATGGGATGTATTGGAATTATATTTGCTTGTTCTTATTGCATTCATCATTGTTCAGAGCCAGCAGGAAGGCTATTCACTGCCGGTTAAAAACAATGATAGCTTCTTATTTTAACAAACTAATCAATCTTTTCATACAATTAGAATTATAATTATTCTGTTCACCATCTTCTTATGATTGCCAAACAGTCAAACTCTAATTTCCTAATTTCCACCTTGCCAGATGGCAAGACGGATTTCGGTGAAGCTTTTTTGCCCGTTGTCCCATTTGCCTTGATTTTTGGATCCTTGCTACCTGCTTGCCTCCCTTAATGCTCCTCTGGACTTGTTTGTCCGTTTTGGCCGCCTACTTGTGACTGACCTCCGTCTGTGTTTTTGGCGCTGTAAATCCTGCTCTTGACCCAAATGACTTTTCCGTGAGCGATGCTTCAGCTCTCAGCATGCAACACAGAAACCTTATTTCCACGAAAGCGTGTAAAGGTATATTAATACTTTTGTGGTGGTGTATGAAGAATATGAACCTCCTTTTTGGAGTTGCCTACTCACATCAAGTACTTTCAATTTCATCTATTTGGGTAAATGTATAAAAAAATAAACACAAAGAAAAAAAAAAAAAAAAACTGATAGTGGCCAAAAAGTGGAGGCTAAATCTTTACCTTCTTATTAGGATATCATACTGACTGGAAACCATCAAGGTCAATCTGTAGCAAAGAAACTTCCCGCATATCACACATAGGAAAAATACAAATACATTTTAAAAGGCTACATACCTTTAAAACTATATACTCCAATCATATTTACATCAACATGTTTTCATTCAACAAATTTACCAAGAGAAAAAAAAAAACCACTGAATTCATGGTCAGGTCTCATCTAGAAGTTTAGCCCTTTCATAGATACATGTTTCATTCATCTTCCACTCAGTTTCTTTGGCTTAAATGTTTGATGTCTAAATGTCAGAGCTCACTGGATGGTGTAAACCGCTATTTAAAGTTGTCTTTTCCATTTTTCAGCTATTCACTTCTCACTTTTTGTATGTACAAATGACAAACAATGATTGCCTTTGAGGAAAGACTGAAGTCTGTGACCTTATCCACATATTTCAGCTGTCTCCCATCTCAATAAGCATTTAAGTCACAAGCAATAAAATTAACTACGCAATTTTGTAATTTCAGTATGAAATTAAAGGAAAAATGGAAAATGCTGCGATACCTTGGCATAACCCCTCACCCATCAGTCTGACTGTAGAAGTAAAGATCACATACATGCATAAAGAGCTTTATCCCTAAAGTCAGACCAGCTCTACATGACTAACCACCGTGAAGTTACAAGAAATCCAGTCAGCCAACAGTGAACTAAATGTTAATCCACGATTTTGTCTGTGTGGTGTCAACATTGAAATCCCACACCCACACCAAAATTTACCATAAAACTGTAAAAAAAAAAAATAAAAAATAAAAAAAAAAAAATATATATATATATATATATATATATATATATATATATATATATATTAATTACGCTCATAATTTTAAAGTTTCTCTCAATGAGCAACATTGGCCAACACAGCTCAATCACAGAAAAAAATGGGGTGTACATTTATTATCATTATATATATATTTTTGTGCTGAGGTTTTAGGAAAAGTACAGGCATCAATTATTTTGCACAACACTGTTCTATTGTGGTGTGATTAATATTTCAGCCTATCACATTTGTTTATGGAGAGTTGGAGACTGGAGAATCAGATGTGTTCCTATCAATCAATTCATGGACACATCATGTGCAGGTAATGAAAGTGCTAGGGAAAGGCAAAAGGGGGAAGAGTATTGATCTTTCTCCATCCAACTCATTAAGAAGCCTCTTCTAGAGTCATTTCTAATTTTCAGTCTCGGCTGCACCATCCTTTTGGTTTGTGTTAAGGGTGTGATTGCGGAGACACAAAGGAGTTGGACCGTATCATCAAACTCCTGCAGAAAGATGGCGAAATTAGAACAAATGTATACTGCGAATATATACTGTTAACAAGATACTATTTCAAATCCCCAAATGTGCACAAACCACTCTGAAGGACAAGCACAAAGCTTACCTCTAAATTTAAGTTCCATGGCCTTTTGGTAAACATGTATTTGTAGCCTGAGCAGAAAGGCATGTTCCTCACTTACTTTGTTCATTCATGTTCTAGTACTTGCATGAATAATGTGTGCATATATATAAATAGCACCTACTGAAGTTGATAATTCAAGTACTCACTCCAAACTAATTCTGGGAGTGCACGCAGACACACATTATCAAACAGACCAGTCAGGGTATCGGTGGTTATGACATGGAGGTCTGTGCAACTCTCCAAGGAAACGTCTCCCCAAACCCTCATGGACCCACCTCTACACCTCTCATGCTGAATGATGTCAGAAGCAGCATGACCTGCATCACAGGCTTTCCAGGCTCATGTGCTCAGGGTGAACTTGCTCTCATCTGTGAAGAAAAATGAGCCACCGGTGGGCTGCACAACTCTTAATGCCACAAGTAATGACATTAAGTAACAAACTCAAGAGGAATCAGTCAGAAAGGATAAGGAGAGCACGACTGTCTGTGGCCACCACGCGTGAAAGCGTTTTCCTATCTGGAGAGTGTCTTGCTTTTGCCTCTACATCCTGCAAAAGCATGCGACGACAGGTCACTTTAATTTATTTATAGTATAATATAATTGCAGCGAAGTATAAAGCTGAAGTTGGATACACATTGTAAATGTTGAGGAGATCTTAAAGCACCTTTAACACCATTAAACGCGCAGAGAGAGGTTTACAATATGCCATCTTTAATTTTTAAGAGCTAATCTAATATTTTAGCTTAATGGAATTAGCACTTTCCTATCAGGTTAAAACTACTTAGGACATAAAATGAACTATGTTAACTTGTTAAAGTGTTTATATAATTGGCAAAACATTGTGTCAGCAGTACAGTGAGCACTTGGCAGAATGTCATTGAGAGTCTTTGAGAGTTTTCCAATCTCACACATACACCCTCTCTCACACTGTGTAAAACTTTTTAATAAAGCATTTACATTCCATAAACCAAAATAAAAATCTCTTCTGAGTGACGCCAATTCAATTGGCTTTGGAAATGTTGTGTAGCTTCTAAACATACTCTGTTTTTATTTACGTCGTGTGTCGCATTCAGTTGTCAGTCGAGAAAACATCTCTTAAAATAAAATGGGTGGAAACGGATATTGATTCAGTATTTTTTCGTTAGAAGCTCACACTGTCAGTAAGGAGGATGGAAAAAAGGGACGGCTGACTTCGCTAGTCGAAAACACAAGTGATCCCTTTGGCACATTCAAAAAGGGAAATTATTTGCTTTCACTAAAGGACATAAAAATGAACACGTTCAAAGCAAACAACCTAAAACACATTACAAAGATGGCACATGTAAAAAATGCATTTGAAAGTTGTGTAACTGTGTAATTGATGAATATGCTGTTCAAGCAAGGGAAGTCTTAATAATAAATGATAATAAACATGTCTGAGTTGACCAGATATTTCTGCACTGATCACGGTTAGCAGATCATTACCAGAGGATGAGTGAGGTTGAGGAGGTTCAAAAGACAGTCAGGAAAACTGCTTGTTCTTAAAGAGCCAGATATTTGCAGACAAACAGCAACATCTGAATGGAATCGTCCAGTACGGCCCTCTGGAGACCTGAGTACTGCTCTGATCGTGTTCAGATATCTGTACATAATGAAGCTATAAGAGCTGAACTCACCACACAGCTGTTCAGATCCAAAATAGCCCCGCTGCAATTGTGCAAGATGCTAAAATGATCAAAAATAAATAAAGACTATGCACATTTATATATTTTATTTTATTTTTTTTATGGTCAGTAGTGACTTGTAAGCTGGTTTACGGTTAAATGGCCCATATGAAGCTTGTAAAGGAGGTAATTATTCCTTATCTATTTTTAATGATTAAATTTTTTTATTATTAGTGGTGAAGAAAATACAGAATAAGATTGTTACTTTTATTACTTTTCTGTGGATTATTTCTTCACTTATATTGGACAAACTGGTCTAATGATGAAAGCCAAAGCATTTGACCTTATGGCTCCCTCCACATTGTGTTTATATGCTCAAATAAAATAGCTGTAATGAGATCATGTGGTCCTTTGACAGTTCCCTGTTTCAAGGCCCTTTTACTATCTGTTGTAAAGCATTAAGCAATGTCATGTTCTTCTATTTTACTTAGCTGGTGTGGATATTAATTCAACCTCTAAAGGCAAAAAAAAAAAAAAATCTCCGTAACAAGAATCGAATCAGTGTCACTCTTGTGTTAGTATCCTAAATAAGAAGCTACAGCCAGCCACCTGTTCATTTAGACACAACAGCTATTTTGGTTTTCCTCTAACAAAATCCATCTGCCAGCACCTCAAAAACCTCAACGATTGACACGTCTGGCTAAATCTTGCTGCTACATTATCCCTGGGAAAAAATAAAAAATAAAAAAAAATCTCAACCTCAAGATCAGAATGTTTAAAAGGTGCTTTGCCAAGAAAACAGCAACTTTATTTTGAACATAAGAATTCATGCTCAAAGTGCAAGCAAAGGAGGAGGCCGTCCCGGCCGAAAGATGGGGAAGTGCACGACGAGTGTTCACAATCAGCAAAAGCTAAAAAGCTGTAAAAGCTAAAGCTAAAGGCAGAGCTAAACTAGACTGTACCAAAAAATAAATAAATAAATAAATAAAAATAAAAAAGTGACTGGACTAAATCCAGGACGCTGGAGCATGCTGGGAGGGAGGAAACCAGGAGAAAGCGGAGCAGTGCAACAGGCTGTTGGTTTAGAGGTCCCTCCTCTTCATCTCCCCTCAGGTTGATAATTGATTTCACATTGTACTCCTTTACAGAAAAAAGCTAAGCTGAAGGGGAGCGAGGAAAACACAAGTGGTTCGTATAAATGTCCATACTGAGGCGCGCTGCATCGGTTCGTCTGATCAAATAATGCTCCAGGAAATCACTGCTCCTTCACAAACAACAACGACAAGAAGTCCTACGGTGCAAGTCTAATGAATTCATAACGGCTCCTGAGCCCACATCGTCATGACAACAGATCAACTCCAGCTGCTGGCTTCGAAAAAGCTAAGAGCATCTTCAGCTGGAGTTATAGTGAAAATATTTCAAGAATGAACTTTCGATGTCGCCATGAAAATATAACCAGAGTAACTGCAAAGATATATTCAACAAGTGATTTTTTTGTACATGTGGCTACCTCAGTCGGAGACTGGACCGAAGTCAAGGGTGAAAAGAATAAAATTTTATTAAAATGAATGACATTATCCTGAATAGTCTGAATATTAATACCCTAATCTCCGTATTAACAGGAAGCAAATTTCATACGGTTGATTAAGTGATGAAAGTGTTATGAACGAGGAACAGCGAAGGACGGTGACGCATTGGAAGGCAACATCTCTCTGCACAACAGCTGCAAAGACAATATTTAAAACCTGCTGCAAGCAAGTCAAAGTAGAGCTGCAGATGCTGTCAGCAAGAGCTTCCTTAAATAAATGAACATGCCACGGAGATTAACTGTCATGCCACATCCAGAGTGATGATGAAGAAGAAGAAAAACCATGCTGTGTTCTTATTTCTCATTTTTGCACACGCACAGTTTGCAGTGACCTAAAATGTGATTGACAAACCAGCTTAAACACAAAGGCATCTTTTGTGGAAGAACCACAGAAGCTCGGATCGAGTCATAGCCCCGTGGGGGAGGGTTGCTCATTTTCCGACTGGATTGTCATTCGGAGCAAAGGCGGAAGGATCAATTATCCTAATCAGGTAATTAATAAGACTCTCACAGTCCGATTATCAGGCAGGTCTGTCAGAACAGAAAAACTGAGAGCCCGGCACTTTCTTTATTTCCACACATGCGCTGAAACAAACCTGAAGGCAAAAATCGGGAGATAATGATTCCTCCACATCAAGCGCACTAGTAGCTCAGACTCCCCCGTTACTGAGCCAGAGCTGCGATCAGCACAAGTGATTATGTTTAATTACACTCAAGCAAAAATTACTAATTGCAGCCGGCCATGTAAACATCATTTATCAGTATTTTTGGATTATGGGCTTTCTATATCTGCTTCCAGATGTCACTTCATTGGGTCACCGCTTGATCAGAAATTGTAACAAAGCAGATTTAATTTATAGATGTAGAATTTCCCTGCATTGGCCAAATCATAGGGAGCAAAGAAGAAAGATTTCACCTATTAAAGCGGTGGTTACTCTGCAGCAGTGGATAGATGAGGCTTACAAGCATTTAACACACTGCCACTTTGTACACTTGTCTTTTGAAATAGGCCCAAAATTTAAATTTGCTTAAATTAAAATGAATAAATCCATTTCTCAGCAACACAGAGTGTGAAGAAAAACGTGCCTTTATTCACGCTAACATAATCTAGAATATATAGTGTTATCTATTTGATTTTAGAAGACACATCCTTAGCAAACAGTTCAAACTTGGCACACATGTACTTTGTAGATAAGGAATACTGGAATAGAAACACTTTGGCATGTGTGTGATCAAGGAGGT
Source organism: Echeneis naucrates (assembly GCF_900963305.1). Taxonomy (NCBI): domain Eukaryota; kingdom Metazoa; phylum Chordata; class Actinopteri; order Carangiformes; family Echeneidae; genus Echeneis; species Echeneis naucrates. The sequence continues at coordinate 5,500,451 of NC_042526.1, read as the reverse complement.
TTCCCTCACACAGAACGCAACATGCCTCGTCCCTGCAGCAGCCTTCCTCACTGCTGAGATTACTGTGTAATTAATGTATAATCTTTGTGTTAAGCTGTGCACAGCGACAGGTTTCATTCCATTCACTATTGTGAACTTGTAATCAGTTACTGCAGAGACCAAGCCTGCTTTTTTGTTGGCTACGATAGGAACTTTGACCAAAAAATAAATAAATAAATAAATAAATAATTAATTAATTATTACAGTCTTCATTGTGATGCATAACACTTCAAGGCACTTTTAAGTCTGTGACTGAAATTTTAACACCATATACGTAGAAAACGAATGGAAACACTGTATGATATAAAACGATATAAAACAAAAGATCAGCTGTGAAAAAGTATTTAATCAATGAATATGATGTATACAAAGACGGATGGCATAACAAACATTTGCATTCTGTTGACCAGCTGCTGGAGCAGGTCCTTCCTGGTGTGCTAATAGCTGCTTTCCTGTTCATTTGATAGTTTGATGGTAAGAAGCCCACGAGGGGCAACATTTCTGGGCTCATAAACTTTGCATGTCCTTCTTGTGAACTCTTAATAGCTTGAGACAAATACAGATGTCCACAACATTATTAATAATAAAACGTTACTGCGGACTGTTCTTTTTTTTTTTTTTTGTTTTTTGTTTTTTTTTTTAAAGCTTGTTTGATGGGGTAATGCATTTTCAGATAATTGTATGAAAGTCATCTCATAAGTACTTCTTCTATCTGCAGGCTACAGCTTGATACACAGTTATAGTTCATTTCAAACGGCCAGCACCAGCTCCAACTGCAGGATCATCGAACATCGCTCAGAGATGTAGGTGGAATATGTGAAGGACTGACGAGGTTTGTTGGTTTGTGACCTTCACATGAAGTTATTCACAGTGTTGAAGATGAGCCTTCGGATTTTTATCTTTATTATTTATTTAACACCGTTTGGTCTCAGCTGTGCTCGACACTTACACCCCCTCTTACTACCCGTTCATCCCAGTCGTAAAACCGTAGCCTGACACACTCCTGTGTCGGACAGAGCTGTAACTAATTATATATAGAGTTAATAGGTTACATAGCTCATTGTTTTCGATCAATATAATTGAAACAAATCAGTGTCCAGTTCCTAGACTGGAACTTATTTGTGGAGAGGTTATTAGGTGGGCCAGTGTACATTCAATCACGATTTTTTTTTCCTGTGCTGAGCTGTTAGCCTCCTATTTAGAATTTCCGCTCTTGGCTCTTGGACTTGGACTTTTTGCACCTCGTCATCATTACTGCTGCCATAGTTTTTTCAGACCTGTTTTTCAGACCACCTATAGACTTTTATTCCTTACACAGCCTTTGGATGTCACTTGAAGCAATTAATTCAACAACAACAGTCATTAAATTTAAAAGTAAAATTGTGCAACATCTCTGTCATGTCTTTAGAAAAAGGTGTAGTTAATTATAGGTAGGCCAAGAGCTTATGTTTATTCATTTAATTAATTGTTTACTTACTTAAGCAACGACAACACACATTAGCATTTGATTTCATCTGCAGTCCCTGATGGTTTGTTAAAAAAAAATAAATAAATAATAAAAACTGGATCAACTAGAACAGATACAAGAAACCTTTAGCTGCTTCTCTGTCAGTGCTGCTTGTGAACGAAAGATAAAATAAGTAAAAAATAAAAAAAGTACTCTCACATAGAAAATATTATTTGACGGCCACTCTGAGTACTAAGACGAACAAAAGGATGCACAATAGCAGGTCTGGGGCAGGATGTGCAAGCAACCTGCTTTCCTGTCACAGCGGGAAAATTACTCCATTTTCCTGTTTGTTCGCCTGCAACAGGCTTCAGAATGGTGAACCCTTCACCTGTCTGCAGTCAGATTTCTGCCTGGCCAACATCAGACCTGCATGTTATCATCTTGCATCGCAGCCAGCTACTATCACCTCAGCCAACTTCTACTCTGCTCCTGCTAACAACCCTTGTGCATACCAAATCAGCTACCGTTCAGTCCGGCTGGTTGGATAGCCTGATCCTGCATCCAGTTGGCTGGAAAGGGAAAATATCAGTGATGTAAATGTATGTAAATGAAAGCGTGTAAGTGGTCTAAAACAACTCTAAGCGATATCTGTCAGCGTAACATTCACATGGAAAAACATTTCTTCACCCTCCAACAGCTTTCCATCTTCCCATAATGAATCTTGGTGCCATACCTCCACCAGGTAAGCAACGCAAACAGCTGACCACCTGATGCTAAAGAAAATGCGATTTGTCAGGCTGGAATATCATCTTTTGCTGGCTGAGTCAGTTCTGGTGCTCAGGGGCCCATTGGAAGCGCTCCTGGCAGCGGACAGGAGTCAGCATGAGCTCCACATTCAGTCTGAAGCTATGAAGCCACATACGCACTTATATGACACCTTTCTATTGGAACCAGCAATGAGTTTTTTTTCCAGCAATATGAGCTACTGTAGCTCTTCTGTTAGAGCCCCAGCACACAATTTTTCCATCCTTCGTTCATTCTTTCCACAGAGACTGGCCACTGCAGACCGGGAATATCCAGCATTAACGGCACAGTCAAGATGCTGTGAGCTGTCTCACCATCATAATTTTGTTCTTGTTAAAGCCACTCTCATCCTTACTCTTGCCCATTTTTCCTGCTTCAAATGCATCAACGTCTAGAGCAAAATGTTCATTCCTTGCCAAAAATATCCCACTGATTGACGGCCTCAATCAGTTTGCAGCCTAGTCCTTTCAAAATCACAGATAATCACAACACATGTCCATATAATGTCAACAAATGTTTGTTGACATTATATGGACGTGTCGATGTGATTTCACTCAACATCCAAGAACAGTTACATCGAGGCAGGAAGCATTACATGCTTTTACAGCTGCATGTTCATAGTTTGGCATTTAACTGAACATATAGAAAATAATTTGATTTTTGTGGAATTGTGAGCTGTACTGTATGAATCTATGCTTTAACTGGTCACTGGAGAAAAATGAAAAAAAAAAAAAAAATTTGTAGAGAGCTTTTTGTGTCAGCCAAGAAAGAAGCTGTTTGCTTCATTCTTTATTTTCTTTGCATTCCAGTATTATTTCTCTGTACACCCCCTTCAACATCACATCCAAATACATCACTTCATTTCATGCTAGATAACACACTGCGCAGAAGATGTATATCAGAGTCCAACATGTCAAAGAGGGAAAAGAGAGGATTGTTGTGAAGACAGGACACAGATCTCAGTCACACCAGCGCTGTGCCAGTTGCATACAACAGTAACATAATGGCTTCAAAAACCAACGTGCCCCCCCCACTCGTTACTTTTGTGCGGTGGTGTAGGGAATGCTATCATGTATTGATCAAGTATTGTATTTGATTGTTAATCAATATGCGGATCACTCTCTGCCTGCAATTACTCATGATGGGCTTCAAACATTAGAGTCCAGGACACAAAGGCAGTCTGACAGAAAATAGAGGCCTCATTTGTATTAATATGGTGTTACAAATAATATCTTGTATATTTCTATGATGGCTAGCAGCCAAATTCTAAATATGTATTAATAGTATAAATAAACAGGATGTCTCTAATTGTCTATGATGTGTGGTATTTTTCCAATTAGTCGCCACATGTAATTGCCTCTTTTCAAGCTAATTGCTGCCTATTCAATCTGTTATTCTGCTATTCAAACTGTGCTTGTGTCTTCAGTGGAGAAAATGGTTAACCAAACGAGCCTTGAACGGGGTCAGTTTGTCTGTTGTTGTGCACAACCCTGAAAACAACGTAGCCCCTGACGCCAAGTCCTTGAGCATCATCGCAGTGCAATGAAGTTATACATAAGATGACAGAAATGATGATGAATGGGTGGCTGCGCTAATATCAATTACTTCTCTGAGGGATGTATGAATGATTGACAGTGAGAAATAAAAGCTGGGACAATCAATAGCGCTTGATTGATTTCACAATAGTAGAGTTCACGGAAAGAGAGGCAATCAGCGCATATAGAAGAAAAAGAGGACGCAAGATTATCAAAGTAATGCAGTAAAGCCGTACTTGGAGGTTAGAAATGGGGTCATGAATCCTGCCACGTGATTCATCATTATTCCAGTACATAACGGATAGAAAGGAAATTTCAAACAAAAAGTACCCTTGGTTAAGAACGTGATCAGACACAGACATGCTTTGAACACACGAATAAACAGGCCTGGATGGACTGTAGTCAGCAAGATTTCCAGATTCCTTGCTGTGGACAGCCAATATTTCTCTTCTGTTCCAAATAGTTTGTTTTGTATCATTTTTGTGTTTTGAAATCAGGATGATAGTCAGATGAGTGGTATGTCAGATTGCATGCTGAGTTTCTGTTCTTTCCTGCGTTCAACACCTCTTACAAAACACAGTCCAGAGCAAAGAGACGATTGTAAACTGAACACAGTGAATTCAGTGTGGATCATATCGGCCCAAACGCATGAGAGGATACTCATCTTTCTGTGCTAAGAAACAAAACAACAAGGAATACATCTTGTTACACAACAGATATCTCATGCACTCTAATCTCTTTCTTTTTTCTTTTTTCCTATAGTCACATTTCATAATTTTGGTTCCTGTTGTTAATCAATTGCCAACCAATCATTAATTGGTGTTTATTTGAACGTTAAATTCCTTCAGTGACTCCATGCTTGAACTGTAATCGTGGTACTTTGTGGGGAGTGTATCTATAAGATTGCGATTAACTCATTTAAGATTGGCGACGCAGCACGCTGCAGTCGCATCTAAATTGCACAGTTAACCTGATAATGGCATACTCCAACTAAATAGATCAGGGCCAAACAGCCTGAGCAAAACACATGATAGGAAGCATATCCTTATCTTAAAGACTCTGCCTGACTAGATAAACACAAAGCACCCACAAGCAGAGTTCAATAATTAGATCAATTAAGCCAGTGTGTAATCAGATGCAGAAACAGCCAACTGAAAAGCTCCTTTCAGGATGTGAAGTGACGCAAACCTGCAGCTTCCATTCTGAAGACAGAACGGCAGCTTGATATGGATTTATTTGCGAGGGACACACATACAAACATATGCACGCAAACACACACAAGCACTGTTTCTTTAACCTACAGTTCGCAACACGAAACAAGACGAATTTAGTTTGGGCGGGTGTTTAAAAAAGCAGAAGAAAAAAAAAAAAAAAGAGCCTTGACAAGACATTAAGATCCTCCGCGGAGATAATCACACCTGCTGAAGGTCAGTCAATCTTCTCGTTTAATCATTTAAACCCATTTACTTATTGTTGTGATTATGCGACTGTGTTTTATTTTGAAATTACTACCTAACATGCCTGCTGGTTGTTTTTCTTCCCAGCCTTGTGCTACCTGCCCGTTTCACCTTTTCCCTTTGTACTTCCCTGTGCATGTTATCCTGTTATTCTCTCATGCCACTTTGCCTGTTCACCCACCCATCTGCCTGTAAGCCTTCTCATTTACTGAATACACTTAACAGCCTCATCCAGCCTGCCTCTGAGTGTCTACATCTGGGTCATTTTCTCTGCATTTGTGGCATTAGCCGTGACAAATTATTTCCTTATTTTTTCATTAGGCAGCAGAACCATGTATAATAACAAACCTTCCACCTCCACTTTTGTCCTTTTGTGTCCGAGTCGGTCTATTTTCTCTCACCTTGTTGTGCCACATTACATGGACATGTGGTGATAGTTTAGGGGATGACAGCTGTACACGGTTGTAAGTGCAGATGGGCCTCGTTAAATCATTTCAATGAAACATACAAAAACATTTTAAATAAAAATAGAGGATGGAATTAAAAATCTGTCGCCTGTAAGAAAACAGATTATTACCACTCAACACGCTAGCCTCCCCGAGCCTGTTTTTTCGTCTCCTTTGCCTCTACGCTAAAAATACAGCAGGACTTTTAAAGACAAAGTGTTCAATCCCACACAGTGTGACTTCTACAATATGTTGGCACTTGTTGCCTTTTGATTTGTCTTAAGATGGAAAGAATGAACTGAGCAGGAGCTCTCCGTGGTGCTGAACTGTTTCCTGCTGAGCAGCTGCCCTCAGGCGATGACAGCCAACGTTATACACCGACAGTACGAGTGCTACTGTTAGAGATGCTGGAGAAACATTTTTATTATTTATTCTTGTTAGATTATTTGAAAAGAAAACTATTCTTCGTGCGAACCAGGTGTATTTTTTTTTTTTTGTTTTGTTTTTGTTCAGAGTTTATGCAGAGCTGCAAAATAAAAAAAAATATATATATTTATTAAAGCTAAATATGTTTAAAAAAAAATGCAGAGAGTAGAAGGCTGCATTCCATCTATCATCGTCACACGGAAATCTCTTCAAACAAGCCTTACTCGGCTAGAGAGCACCGCATATTATCGCTATTTTAAATTTTTTGGTCTTCTGGGCTCATATTTTCTAATGCAGACACAGAGCTCAGCAAGTGCCAGCTCAGTCAATGCACAGAGAGCATGCATACCCTACATAAATTCATTTAGTTAATTACATTCCTCTTTTGGTTTCGTTTACAACGCTATTGCCCTTTTAACTGAAGACAAGCGGCAAAGCGTGGCATCTATTTCAGTTTATTTGCATGTAACTATGTAAGCAGGCAGACATGAAGTGAGGAAGGGAGAGTACACTGAAACACTGGGAGAGCGCACTGCCTCATTGGTTACAGTCTGGGGTTAATGAGAGTGTAGAGGAAAATAGATCAACTTGTGTACATTTGGAGGTCAGTGGGTGTCAAAAAACTGAGTAACATTTTTGCTGATGTTATTAAACACTCAGAGTAAACTCATTTGCACATTCACATATCGCATCATACGTCCATGCCTGTGGACACAGAGACGCATGCATTATTGCTCATCCTGGAGCTGAGTTGATTCATATTTGCGACATGAGGCAGTTGCATTTCACACCCAATTAAGGGCAGTAGTAAATACGAGTTCATATCAGTGTCCATTTGTGTGTGGGTGCATGATCCTGCATGTTTGTGTGTCTGTGCATGAGCAGCTAAGTGTGGGAGAAAAGAAAGCTGGGCTGCTGCCAGGAATTTTAAAACATTACGTTTAATTATAAAAGCATTAAGACATTTGCATGATCCACGCTGTCTGCCCTCCATCCACTCTTTATTCATTTGAGTATAATACTATTGAAATGTATTCTTCATTTCATAACTAGACCTTTCACACAATAACCAATCTTGATCGTGTTATATTAAAACATGCCCAAAATAAACTGGCATCATTGTGTTTTGCTTTCATTGAACAGCCTGAAGAACTAGCTGAATTTGGCAGTGAAATCAAACCATATGTATAATGAATACCAAAATCATCCCAAAAAAAAATGATTGATAGAATGAGTTGCTTTAATGTATATGCTTTGCATATCATTCCCACAAATGAAATGCACCTCTGTCGACTGAGGACCAAGCACAAGTTTTCTGAACGATAAAAATCCAATTTTAGAAACATACACAAATTCTCCCTGCTATTTTAAGTGCAGGCATTATGGCATTGACAGTCATACTAAACCAAGCAGAAGCTACACAGACTTAAATACTGGACTGCTTAATTCACTGTAACCAGCCCTGGACCATGCTCATTAGTTTCCTAAGAAACAGCTCTGATGGGAATTAGGAAAACTTTGACTTGTTAAAAAGTGCAATTAAATGAAAGGAGGAGTAAATATTTATCACAGATTCCATGAGTGTGAGGAATAAAGATGAGAAAAGAAACATAATATCACAACATTTCAAAAATACACCTGAGGGGCCAATGTATATCCCCTCAGGTGCGTTCTTGAAAGGCTGTGCAGTGCAATAGCTGCAGGACTGGCTGGAAAGAAGCCTCCACTTTAAAAAAAAATTAAATAAAATAAAAATAAAGTGCAACTTGGTTAATCACAATTAACGTGTCCTAAAACTTCTAATCAGGCTGCATAACATTTTTCATATAACTGTCAAGGCTCCAGAAAGTTCCCTCTATTTTCTCATTTTTTTTATATCAATTCACATTCTAGTTCCACTTGGCACTGAGGCTTGTATTAAATGGCCAGGAAATTTGAAAGAGAACTCTGCGGTTGCCCAACTTTTTTTTTTTTTTTTTTTGCCCGAGCATCAGCTGTACCGTCCAAAAAAAAAAAAAAAAAAAAAAAAAAAAAAAAAAAAAAAAAAAAAACTTACCACGAGGTGGTAAAGTGATGAGCTCACTAGATATTTCCATCAAGAGCATATGGACACAGAATATTGAACTTAGTTTTGTAGTAAAGCAAAGAGGGAACTGTCGGTGTACAATTTTACAGAATTCAGTTAGTGAAGTTTCTGCTCCCATTTTTTTGCCTGCTGAAGAGCACACCATCTACACAGCCTGGCGTGAAATGTGATTAAAAGGACCAACTTTTTTTGAGGGGGGCAGGGCATCATTTTAAAAAATGGGAGCTTTTTAAGAAGAAAGGTGTGGGGGGGGGGGGATTTCTGCGAATGAAAGAGCAGAGGATCTCAGAATGGAGGAGGGCGGATTCACAGCAGAGAAAATAACACTGTATGGGGAACTGGCTTGGACAAAAGTATGGTAGTCATCCAGAAAAAGACAGGAGAGGCTAAGTATCGCAGTCATAACAGAAACATTCTGCCATCCTGCAGTTAAATGCTTAATAAAGAAAAAGGACTTAGCTCTCAGATAGATTGGGACTGTGTGCTGTCACTCATTCTGCAGTAACTGCTCGCTCCATTGTAACTGCATTCAAAATGTCTTGACATCAAATTGTCGAGCTTTAGTCCTTTTGTCCATGGGAATGGATGAAAGGCCAGACGAAAGGCAATGTAAATTGGACAGGCAACAGTCCAAAATCAGGTCAGTGAAATCAAGACAGCGAAAGACTGACGTTAAGTTATTGTGCTTCACAGCTTGGCTGGTGGCCCCATTTATAAATAAGGATGTATTAGGGCAAATGTTTTCTTGAATTAAGTTTATTAGTAAACAATTTCACTTTCTCCGTCATGCAGTGTGAGAAGGTGGAATCACAGACACAGAATACCTGGCAAAGACAGTTACAATGAGGAATGGGAATGACGCCTGATGACAATTTCTAAAAGCGAGTGTGAGATCACACTCAGCTGATTTGGTTTCATTCTGCTCACGGCAGATCCACCAGAGCATGGATTTATCCTTCAGCTCTGTTTGTGACTCTGACCGTGTTTGTCTTCATCTCTATCTGGATCTATAAGGGAGAAAAAAGCCAGAACTTCTCTGAGGTTTCTTCCTTTTAGAAGGCAGGGGAATAGCACAGCACTTTGCTGGCTTTGAAATCCAGAAGGCAGGATGATTGGATAAGTATTCACTGCACACCTCCGTCCCTGAGTGGCCTCGTCTCACCTCGCTCTCAGTACTCCGCGCTCCCTGGCTGATACCCACGGACATGCGATGAAGATGTGTGTACGTTTTGAAGTAAGATCTAAATTAAACGTTAAACGATGCCATATGCTGCAATCCGCTGCCACAATGGCACCGGCATACCCGAGACAAATGAGAGAGAGAGAAAAAAAAAAGAAACAGACAAATTGAAAAGGATAAGTGTGAGTCTGTTTATATGGGTTTCTAGGGATTCGTGCCAACGAGAGAAGTGTAGGAGGCCATGTGGAGTGTGACATCCATCCAGCCCAGCAGGACGCGTCCACGAGGCTGTCGAGCACCGCTTTAATCTCACAGGTTTTAATGGCAAACGCACATAACAGAGCAGGTAAGGAGAATCTCAGCTCCCCACATCTTCTGTCATGGGCACACTTTTCAGGCCAGGATTTGTGCAAGTCATCGTGGTTAAAGTTTACTGGTTATAGTTAAATGCCGCTCGGTGACAAATGACAACAAAGCAAACAAGACTGGAACCACACACGGGATGAAATCCACACACAAATCATTTGATACAATTGGTTCAAAAAAAGTACAATAAAAGTGTTTTAAAAGCAAATGAAAAGTTTTCTTAAAATCCTTGGTCAAAACAAGTGCTACTGAGTAAGCTTAGGCAATTTGGAGGCATATTAAGCAAGGTCATTCATTATACTACAATAGAGAGCTTGGCCGAGTGCCAGTGAGGATACTTCTCCTGCCTATTCTCATTTACATAGTAAGTTTGGAGTCATTTTTTATGTTAATCCTTGCATTTTTTGGACCCTATTCATTTGTGTTCCTCTGCTAAAGTAGGATTAGTATTTAGGGTAAAGTCTAAAATATGGGATAAGGGTAGGATTAGGGTTCATGGACAGAATGGAGGCCCGAACAGTGTGTAGGCGTCGAAGTGTGTACTTTCTTCCCTCTTGCTATTTTGTGAGTGAGTGCGCCTGTTTGTACTTTGGGTTTCAGGGAGGAAGAAAATAGAAAAATAAAAAGCCACTTAAACTAATGGGCAACATGCAGAGGCGCTCCACACAAATACATTTGCACATGTTGTACTATAACCAGTATAAACAAGTCTTCAGAGAGCCAAACACATGCCAGAGGCTTAGTGCTCTCAGGACTTCTGAACAGTTTCATTCAAGCTGACCTGCTGAAGTAATCAGAACTTCAGTAAATATGATTGCAGTTGCACGGGAAATGTACAAAGCAAAAACATTTTTCAATTAGCAATCTTATCATCCTTCTTTGGTGTGGGGCCACAGCAGAGCAGAGACAATGGAGACCCAATACATTTCCGTTTGCAGCGGTCTGCCTCCACCAGCATACCTTCCCCAAACAATAAGTCGGCTCTGTGGGCGTAAAACATCCTCTAATTAGTGTTTTCCGCTTTACCCCTGTGTTCGCTGATTAGCCATTAAACGGCACACGATGGCAAAAAGTTTCCACACTTGAAATTAAATTGTTTTCATTAATTTCTGTATGAATTTGGACTTAATTAAGATAACACTTAATCAAAGTTTCACTCCGTGAGAATGTGGCCAGTGTGTACAGGAGCACGAGGTGCACATGAATGTGCTCACCGTTTTCCTCAAACTGTCACATCAGTTTGCTGTCCAAAGTGTTGACTACGATTGCAAAAACATCGCCCTGATGCCATCAGTGCCTTCTAACGGTCACGCAGGATGAATCGTAGTGATGCACTCAAAGTGCTGACTGATCTATTTAAATATTTCAAATACTTTCCTGACTTTAATTGGTCCCAGTTATGCAGCCTAGCCTTTTTTGATTTCAATCAAAATCCTGTGGCAGATGCAGAAATAATTCTGAAAATGAAGACGCAGTTAGTGAATTATTCTAACCACATCTGCTGCCAGCCTGTACTCTACTGCCACAGTCACCTCTGCAGGTTCATTCTTACTCTGCACTAAAACTCCACGATTTCATCCGCTCACTACTGAGCAAGCATGAAAGAGCTGTTTAATAGAATCTACCATCTTCTCATATCAGCTTGCTGTGAATCGCTGCATATAAAACTGCCGCAAACATGACAAAGAAAGCTACGGCCTACATCAAGGTTTGCGTCTTCAATGCCCCAGCGCGGTTTCGATCAATACGAGTGGAAGATGTTCCAGGAGGCTGCAAGACTAAATCAGACCAAATCAAAAGTATGCATCTGTCATTGGCTAAATCTGCAAATATGTATGATGATACCCCCCCTCCAAAAAAAAAAAAGGCACCACCAAATCAAAGGGCCTCGTTAAAATTCCAGACTGTCACTTTCAAACGTGTTGATGGGGGAACAACCGCTTCAGTCCAGCTGCTGCATCAAGGCCTCCTTCAGAAAACCAAATAAATGACTTTTCCACCAGAGGCGGTACACATGGCCGTGCAGCCAAGGCTTTCCTTGCTTATTTATGAAGGGCTGAATTCAACCACAGGTGAGCTATGAATACAGGAAGACTTTTAGGGGATAAGAGCTCTTTGTAACAGCTTTGTTTGTTTTTTTTTTAAATGACTGAATGAATTAAAGGTGACTCCTTTATGCTCATTTCCAGCTCTATACTTTTATTTTGGAGTTCAACAACAATAGTTTTGTAAGATCTACTGTTCAAAAAAGCTTTTATCTCAAGCTGCCTGTTTTGCAGCTCCAAAGTTGCGCTGCCGTAAAGGGCAACATGAGCTTTGGTCCGCTGAAGTGACTTCTCAAATCCATCCATAAAGATTCAGGCCAGATCAGAATCAAATATGAGTGGACAGCATGAACAGTGACACCAGCAGGATGTCTGTGTTTGGCAATTAGTCGGCCTGAAACAGCAACCCGAGTAATTTGAATAATTTGATTACAGAAAATGATCGAGGCAATTTTTCTTGAGGCATCATTTAATTCATTTTACTCACATTATATGACACGCTCTGCTTATGTTTCACACGGACAGTTATTTCCATCTTTTCAATTCAAGGGGGAGATTGTCGAAAAGATGGCGCAAAGCCAAGAAATGACACATGAAAAGACGGAAAATGTCAAACGTGTGGGATCATTTCATGTTGCAAAAATAAGAAAAAAGGACACACCGCGTAGCACGCACTGTAAAATGGAACTTGCAAACCATAACATCATGTCTCCAATGATGCAGGACCTAAACCCAGAAGTCACAACTCTCCGGGTCTCCGGCCTTATATTGGTAATGGTTCCTTAATGCCCGCAAGTGAGATATAATCTCCAGGAATCTAGTTCAACATATCCAGACAAGCATCATGGCAGCATGCCTGAGATGACAAAAATATAAAACCGAATTCCCATCAGAATCCTCAAAAGTGTACCCCTGTACAATAGTTTAGCTACACCTGCCCTGAAATGACTTGTTTCAGGTTGGAATGTCTGTAAACCAAACGTCCACAACTAAACTTAAAATGGCGTGAATTAAACATCTGAATTATAATATTATTTATCTTTTGTACAATCACTATTTAATAAGGCCGAAGAATACATTCAATTAAGAATACTTGATTACAAAATAATCAATAGCTGCAGCCCTCCTAATTGTTATAACTGTGGTGGTTGGTAGTCTGTCAATTAAAATCACTGTGTAAATATTGTTCGAGAGATCCTTTCAGTTAATGACAATGTGTGTGCGCTCAGGAGCTCCCTGAAGGGAAAAACGGAAACGTAAAAATGTTTAAACGTTGTATGTTAACATGCACCTTTAGCTGGCAACGCCCCAAAGAGAATTCACATTCACAAAAAAAAAATAAATAAAAAAACAACACATAGTGACGGGCAGAAACTTGTCATACTAACAATTAAGTGGTGTGCAAATATATTCTATAAAGTATGTTTTCTTACTCCAAATCAGAAACATTTCTGTGAGAGAAATATCCTTTGCTGTGGCTTTGTACCTTAGCAGATCTTTCAAAAAGACAAAAAGATACATTCACATACTAATAAAATAGGAAAAGCCCAGAAAGCAATATATGGCCATTTCAAAACCTTTACTTTCCAAGGAGACGAAAAAAAAAATGCTGCTTTGCACTCAGCGATCATACAAAAGGTTTCACAGCCCGGCTTGAACTCCACTGCTTCAAACAGAAAGGTCCTACTGTGGGTAATGAAACCTTCTCTGCTCATTGACTACTTCCCGTCAAACTATAATCAAAGGCACCTATACGGGGGAGCACATAGAGAAATGTCCTCAACTCTCCTTTCAAGATGGCCCACGAAAAACTGTTTCACAGAGCAATTCCTTTTCTACAAAAATGTTTAATGAAAAAGGGACAATGATGTGTCTGAGGCTCTGCTCAGGTTGTCTCTGCCGACGACTGGTTACACTGATGTTCAGATGGATGCACCATTTGGAGTTCTTGTCATCATCCGGTTGTTTCCCAAAACAAATCTCTGAAAGTTGACTGTCATACTGCAAAGAAATAGGAAAGACTCACTATATGGAGCCAGTGCTGAAAGGGGTTTAAAAACAAGCATATAGCAGTGTAAAAAAAAAAAAATAAAGACTCAAAGCATCCCTGTGATCAGTAATAATTCAGGGACCAGTTGAGAGTTGAGAGCTGAGGCGGCACTTCAAGACATTTCCTGTCAGAGTTAGACGTCACCACAAATGACAGTTTTTAATATTTAATGCAATGACATAGCGATTAGAGATATGTTGGATCGCTCTTTCGTTTTTATCTACCAAAATATTTTGCAGGACAAATGATAGCGGTGGTTAAGCTGCTTTATCCTTGACTCTGAAAGCTTAAATGGAGTTTGATCTGTATGGATGAATGCGGGTTTATAAGAAGCAAAGAATGTCTTGAATTTATTCATGGCCTACCATTGTAAAGCCAAAGATGCTGGTGTCAGAACCTTGTGTCTGCATTTGCATTTGGAAAATTTCTTTCCTCATGCTTAACTGAGTAATGGGTTCAATGGTGATGCATTAGCGATTTAGGGGACGCCAAGATGAAAAAAGCTAAATGATGGAAAGAACAAATGGCAGATGGAAGATGGCTGAGCAGTAGTGAAATGTGAGGCTGTTCTGTAAGATATGAGGACAGCCATTTGCACAAAAAACCCCCCCAAGGTCATTTGTGCAGCAGATTATTATGACCAGTAGTTACATTTGGTAATTAGATGACATGTAGTGGCTGCAGCAGCACTGCAGTATTATGACTGAAGTGGTGGGAAAATAGCAGTGATGTAGGCCTGTTTTTAGGTGAGAGCAACAGCGTCCACGTTGGGGGTGGGGGAGGTATGTCTGGACGGGTCAAATAAATCCAGGAAAAATGGGAGTGGCATATGATTCCCATGTTTTCATTGTTTCTTTTGACCATGTCCGTAATGCTTAGCTACGATCATATGGTTTGTAATGTAATAGCGAACAAATTGCCTTGTGTGCTCGTGGATGAAAGCAGCAGTATAGAAAGTATTGCACGCTGAAACAATCTCAGAACAGCAGGTGGTGACACTAGCCAGTGACATTAACTCTGCAAACTTTTCTCCAACAAAAAAGGTTCAAATTTAAAAGATGACGTCGTTTCAGCAATATGAAAAAGAGCAGCGTTTACTAAAATCAACACCGTGCCAACTGCTACACAAATATTCTTCTTTAGGACTGTGTGACCGTCAGCCACATGGGGGGTCGTTGCACGGACAGACGGAGGAAGAGGGATTCAACCAATTATCTGAATATCCCTGATGCCGACAGGCCCATCCACCACGAACCTCTTCCAGTGGCAAAGCACTCAAGCTTTTTAAATTGCCCTCACAGTCCGCCTGACTTCAACATCATCTGAATTCTTAACACATGCTGCACATTAGAGGTGTGCAAAAAACATGCACATGCGTGGTCAGCACCAAAACAAGGAGGAAACTACAATCATGGAGGAAAGAGAGATTCAACCGGCCCCGTCCTCGTTGAAGGCAAAGATTTGGACTCATTTGGGCTTTTACTTAGAGCCCTATAAAATCTGTTTTATTTTTTCCCAAATTCCATTTTAACTTTTTCCATATTCCTTTTTTTCCCCCAGTTTTTAAATTGAATATCGTTTTTAGCATTTTATGCTAATTTAAACCAGAAACAGTATTTTAAGTAATGAAATATGGACAATTTCTTCAGTTAGAACTGAAAACTTTAATGCTTTCACGCTTTTAGGTAAAACAATTAAATATAGATTCCACAACTTTGGTGGAAGTATCAAATCCGCTGCAAACTTTTTTAATTTCTTCTATCCCCATACTCTTTGGATCCTTTGCACACTTATAGATTGAAGCAGAAGTCATGATGAATCAAATCGTTTTGAATCAAAAATCGATTTTGGATCGAATCGTAGCCCCAAAATTCACAACCGAATCAAATCGTGAGAAAGTAAAAGATTCCCACCCCTACTGCACATACAAGACAGCATGGAAAAACATCAGGTTAGAGATAATCTGCAAGTGAGTGAAAGACTACAATAACATTTGCAGGCTGTAGCTCTACCAAAGGGGGCATTACTAAGCACCAAGTGTTTTAAGTTCAAGAAATAAAAAGCAACAGTGACCGCTGATTTATTTTTAACATCTCTTTGCTCGAAGCTTTGCAGTTGTTTCTTTTTAGTAAACAGAATGAGTAATTTGCCCATGGGGAGTGAATTGGGAAAAAAAATAAAATAATTTAAGAACAAAACATTTTCACACAGCTCTACATGGAAACTACTTTAATGTGACTTAACATAGATAACAAGCTTTTCTGAGCTCTGTGTGAGCGATAAATGCCACACAACAGATTTTTCCTTTGCTGTTTAGATGATCACAACTTTCATAACCTTAAATTTATGTAAAAATTTCAAACCTTCGCTCATAAACATATTGTATGGTGAAATAAAACAGCGCCTTATTCCCCATGCTTCACTCTCATTACCCAGTGAAGCAGGGCCCTGAGTGCAGCAGCCACCGAGCAGCCGCTGATTATCTGCCAAACGTTCAATCACACTTAATATTAAGTTTAGCTCCTGAAATCCTGCTAACCACACCCACGAAGTTACATAACCACATCCTTCCCTTACTTCCAAACCACTGAGAAGTTCAAGATGAGAAAAGAAATTATATGTTTGGTTCATATTAACAGCCAGGTATATAATTGGCATTTCGTGGTAGATAGCATTTCTTCATATTCCTTCGTTTAATAACAAAAGGATGAAGGAAATGCAGGGGTGGTGGATTCATAAATTAAGTGGCTATTATCTTTAATTACTTAATGCTGACATTTATATTTGACATTATACTTCCATGCCACATATTTAACTGTGACACGTAAAATAATTGGAATGCTATTGAAACCAGGTGTCTGTGACGGCGGTGATGCACGACACAAACATATAGTGCTGATTACTGCAGCGAGCTTCAAAGGGTGAGCAACGTCACCTTTAAGACCAAAGGTAAAGACATCTGCACTCTGACAGTTAGATTGGCCAAACTTATACTTTAGTATAGTGAAGAATAGAGCAAAAAAATAATAGGTTAACAGCAAAGATCAGACATCCAGTGAGTGTACTGAAGAGCTAGTTCCAACCATATTTTTCTTGCTTACGTAGGACTGCTCTTGTATTGAACAGACTAAAATCAACCAGGTTTTGACTAAAAATATGAATTGAAACAGACAGAATACTATGTATAATAAAAAAGACGTTTTACATTTTGAAATTCTTAAATTACAGCCACATTAGCCCCAACAACGTTTCGTACGCAGCTGAAAACGTCCACGGATGCATGATTGGTGTCGTCAGGGAAGCTGAAATGAGACTTCCTGCAGGTAACCTATTGCTTGGCACAGCAGCTGTTGTGCTGCATTATGGGATTTGTAGTTACGGGTGCCTCATACAGCCGGGCCATTAAAAATCTGACAATTAAGACGATGTTGCGGGCAGAATGAGTTTGATACATGTGATGTAGATGATGCTGGATGTTCATGTCATTTGAAGCTATCCCTTTTTAGCCGATGGGCTCATCAGCTGGTAGACATTGATTTATGTAACTGCCTGTGGTATAATGATAATTGGGCATTAATAAAAATAGAGCCATTAGGCAAATCCTCTGCTTTGATCCGAGATGATAAGTTATTCAGAGTGGCCAGATGCTATACAATGAACACACATGTACTCATTTGTTACTTGTCTCACCATACTGTCACAACTTTTTTCCATTATTTTGAACTGTGACTATAACATAAGCTGTAATGTGCATAGTTTTTGCATGCTTGCCTCGCCTCCTTGCTCCCATAATGGACATACCAAACACATACGAAGGGTGTAACGGTTCTCTAAAGACACAGTTTGGTATGCACCTCCGTTTTGAAACACGGTTCAGTATATTTTCTGTACAGAAAAAAGTGACCTCGTTTTTCCATTTATTGTCAAAACAAACAAATAAATAAATAAATACCAGGGTCTTAAAAAAAGTAATAAAATAAAGATAATTTAAAGTGCGGCTGTAGAAAATACTGTCAGCAACTTCACATTAAATCTAGTCAATTAAATTAAATTTAAAAAAAAAAAATAAAACCTCTTTGGCTTTACTATGCAAGTTGAAATAAACTTGAAAGATGGGTTCGTCCTCAAGCTCTGGCTTCTCACTTGCATTCACCAATGCGAGCCTCATGCTCCTCTGTACTAAGGCTAGGTGCTAAAATGAGTTGCCAGATGGTTCCTTGTGGTTCGTCTTTACTAACGTTAGACTTCCTTAGAAACAAGGAATGGGGAGTGGTTCCATTTTGCTTTAGCGTGGTAATATTTTCGCTTCATTCGGTACACGCCCTGTACCAGGGACGTATATCTCCACCACTGAGGCCGATTTGATACATCAACGATACACTGAAGCCCGCTGTCGATCTGATGAGATACAATTCACTCCTGTTCACAATACGATGCGATTCAAAAATGATTTGATAACGATATGACTTGATTTTTAAAAGATTCGGTTCAATATGATGTGATACAGTTCGATGCAGTCAGTTGTGGTACAAGAGTGTATTAGCCCACATCAGGTTTCTCTGTATCAATCTGAAGGATGTATTTAATATTTTGGGGTTTTTGTGCGTTTACCTTTTTCATTTTGTGAACTGTTTTGTAAAATGAGCCCCCCAGTCAGCACCACGTCTTCTCATCTCAGTTGGCCCATTTTTGTAAATTACGTTTTTCCTCTTTGTACATTCTGGTCTCTTTCAGTAAGAGCACTGTCCAGGTTTAAATAAATTAAAAACACACAAAAAAAAGTCCTGGCACATAAATACTAATGAGCACGACTGAGGTGGCACTTCTTCATGCTGTTCAGGGAAAAGAACCAGGGCTTCTGCCTTGTGCCTTTCAGATGGCTTACTCTCTGAATCCTGCCCATTATCCAAATGTATCATCCTTGTTATTCATCTTGGAGAGTATAATGTATTAATGTATTTTATGTATGATGTATCCCTGCCAGTGGATGGATTCGTTACCCTCATTGGTCTTGTTTGAACTGTTGCTCTACCTATTCAGGTGCAGCTTGTGTGATGCCACTTGTAATTTCCCCCATTCCCCCAAGCAGGAGAGAGCGACACCTAAATCTGAGGCCAGAAAGGAAAGAGAGAGAGGGGGCTCACGTGAGAGACGTGTCTTTAGGAGCCAAGATGGCGGCTACACTCTTGCCGGAGCCAAAATGGCACATTGTTGCAAGATGTGGTTGACGTGTACAAAGGGAAAGGGGAGAGGCCCTTGAGCTTTACGCGTCTTAGAGGCCTGTAAGTTATATCCGACACACCCCGAATCTACCGGTGCTGTCGTATCGCAGACGTTTGTGTCGGACTGCCAATATAAAATTGGTGAATCTCGCCATCCTTAATTCTGTACAAATACAAGTACCGTTACACCCCTAAAAACATACCAAACAAAAGACTACAGAATACAAAATGTTCATTTTCAGTCTGTATTTTCAAACATTTTCACTTGATGCCAAACAGCCCTTTTCTTTGGCACAAGCTTTTCTTCACCATTGGCTTTCCCTAACCCTAACCCTAATTCCCACACATGAAGCCTTTCTGAAACACAACACACACCTACACCTTCAAAGCTCACAAACTTACACTAAGTCATGAACATCAACTGTGTGTATGTGTACAGTACACATACACACATAACAGAGAGAAAATTGTGATCTGCAATACAATGTAATTTCTATCTCTTGCACAACACACATGTATTGCTCCATAAGACAAGCATGGCCTCGTCTAGTGGGAAATACTTAAACAACAACCTTCTTTACAGGCTCCTGTGGCTCTCATAATTCACATCTACATCTTCTTGTCCTCACGTACTTCAGGCACTTGAAAAAACAAATAACACTTCCTCTGGCCTCCATGAGGCCATAAGGACCAAAACTATTCATATTTTAAAGGAGTTTTGTCTGCCTATAAAGCACTTTATGTGAAGAAAAAAAATTTATTGAATACAGGAAGCTGCTGTCATTATTATTTTAAAAGTCTCCTTGACAAAGATAAAAAACGCTTCTTCTGACTCGCAGCATTAGGATGTTTTCCACAGCTCATTAAACCTGTGTTCATGGTTGGGATACATCAGTGAGATTAGAAGTTCACAAAAGAGACATGTTTTGAAAATCTGACAAAATGTGAGAGCAGATGTATTCCAGTAAAACTGGTTGTGATTTCAATTTACTGAGAACTTTTGGGGAAAATCTTTCTCAATTTTCAGAATTTGTGATGAATAATTGACTAACTTGACTAATTTATGGATAGTGTTCAGAATTGTATTACTGCTGGGATGCCTTCTTGAAAATTGTCATTGATATCTTCTATTTCAGCCTGTCTGTGGAGGACACACAGAGGAGACAGTCTGTCTTTTTTTGTTTTTACACGCAACATTAAAGTTGCTGGTCTCAGTTTTAATTTGAGCCGGTCGATGTCCATATGGGAAGAAATGTGCATGAAATGTAACCCTTTTACCACAGTGTTCAATTGCAAGGGTTCAAGTTTAGTTCATGCATAGAATAACTCACACTTGAGAGAGGAGCATTCAGATGAAGCTGGACTGGAGATGTCTTTCTACATGAAGAGTAAATAAATGGCCATGCTAGTGAATTTAAAAAAAAAAAAAAAAAAAAAAAGATCAGGCTCACAAAAGCTAAATCCATCAGAGACATATCAAAGGTCACTGTTCCACTAGAATCAGTATTGGGAACAAAGAGCTATGAACTAATTAAACAAAAATCAATTCTATCAAAATGGCAAGTGTGGACATCAGCTGATGACCCAAACACACCATCTGCTCACAGAAGTAAAAGGGTGAATGCGGAGGTATATTCTGTGCTCATTAAAACGCGGCATCCTGAACGTAAAGCCAAAGCAGCTAGAGAGGATGTCAGGGCTGAAAATCCCTGACTGGCCGAGTCAGTCAGTTAAATAATCCATACATTTGCTGAGGGGGGGGCAAGAAATACAAGGCAGACATTCTCATGTGAACAAAAAAAAAAAAATAATAAATAAAAAAAAAATTGCATACACAGGGTTGTTTCATCTTAAATTACTGACTGCAGGTGATCTGAGATTGTTCTTCGATGAGACGGTTATTTTTAATCAATCTTGGTTTGTATCCTCATAAAGCTTATTTCTGCACCCATCCCCTTCTTCTCTCTCTTTTTGTCCTCTGCCATGTGATCAGTCTGACATCTTGTCCTCTCCTCTTCTATCCTTTCACCCTGTCTCCTCACAGCACTCCGATATCTGTCAAAGTTGGGATAGTGAAACGTAATCTTTCCGTTGCATAGCCTCACTCCGGCCAAACTTATCGTGCCCTATATACGTTTACAGTCTCCTTGGCAATGAGTCAGCATCTGGCTTTCTGCACACAGAAATCAGTAAATCAGCTTTGATGTAAGGGCAGCAGAAAATTTAAAAACGTCTGAAATAATCCAGCTGATAATAGCAACGTTCAAATTGAAAGGCGTCGGTAGAAAAGTGCAGCAGTGTCAGATCTGCGGAGAAATGCTGAAGTCTGAATCAATTTTTTCTCTCTCCTCCTGCAGTTCTGTCCCCTGTGCCCCCCCCACCCATCGACTTCAATGTCCCCCATTTCCTGCTCTCTCCACCTCGCTCACTTCTCTGGCTTCTGTGCTTCCTCCTCCTGCCCTTCCTGCTGTACACCTGGTACAAGCACGAGTTCATGGACGAATTTTATGACGAGTTGCGGCACCTTGGTGCAGAGACGGGGCTAATGAGAGGCAATTACCAAGATGCAGAAATCGCTAATGGACTTTTACCATCATTTGTCTCCAGCTGATCTTACCGTTCTCCTTCAGCAAAGAGGGGAGTAAAAAAAAGGGGGCATGGTGAGGGTAGGCGACAGGTTCACTTTGTAGTGCGATCATCATGTTACTGAAGTGTTTTTGTTTTGTTTTTTTTTCCCTTGTTTTTTCTAAAAGTCTGGTAACTGTTTCCTCATAACAAGAAGGTTGCAAGTTCGGTTCCCGGCGCTGGGGCCTTTCTGTGAGGAGTTTGCATGTTCTCTCCCTGCTCTGTGGGTTTCCTCCAGCTACTCCGGTTTCCTCCCACCGTCCAAACACATCATGTTTGGGTTAACTGTTGACTGTAAACTTCTGTAGGTCTGAGTGTGAGTGGTTGTTGGTCCCTGTCTGTCTCTATGTGATGGCCCTGTGACGGACTGGTGACCTGTCCCTCACCCAATGTGAGCAACAATTGGCTCAACCCCCCACCCACCACGACTAAAAATGGATAAGTGATAGAAGATGAATGAATGGATGAAGTCTTCTGACACAAGAAAGAGTTTATAAGTTGATCTAAAACTGGGCATAGTTAGAGGCAACTGATTTTAACTACCAGATCTGACAGCCTTCTTATATTGGACAGGGAAAATGAACGGCAGTCAAAGCACCACACCATCATTAGCAATAGCCATTAGCATCAATAGATTGAGATGTATGGCTGAAGGCTGGGGTGCATTTAACCTCACAATGGATAATGAATTGCCAGTAGTGAGCCATTAAAGTTTAGATAACCTTTGGAATAAAAGGCTTACTATCAGACATAGAGACTGCAAATGTATTAAAAAAAAGATTCAATTCATCATTAAAAGCATTTAAAAACTGACAGATTTATCAAGTCAAGCTAATTCTAATACCAAATAGACTGAGATCAGCAGCGCTCACCAACTCAGTCCAAAAAGCCATCGCAACACAAAGAGGAGAGTGAATTCAAGAAGAGATTTCCTACAGTACGGCCGAGTCATAGATAAGGGAAAAAAAAAAAAAAAAAAGAGGAAAAGAAAGGTACGGTAGGAGCATTAAGACTTCAATTATGACAGACCAAAAATACTTCACTGTATTTGCCTAGTTTGGATAAAATGTATCTACTTTTATTGCATGCAAAGGAAAGTTCAAAAGGTATCTTAGATCATTTTATACCTTATGCTTCAGCTCAAAGGACACGAAACCAGCGAGTGTGTACAACAATATAAATAGGCCCAAAGGACCTTAGACCACTTTAGAGTTTATGGATTGTTCCTGACTGGACATCTTACTGTACCACATTCATCCTCAGCCATTCTCTCTTTCCATCCCCAGGGCCACGGAAAGACACTTTCAGCCCCCCTCCCCCATCTGCAAATGACCAGTCAGAGCACACTGTCAGCAATTTGGCCGCAACTACAATCCCATCAGTGACCTGCCATAAATAAACTGATATTAACCAATCAGAAGGAGGAAAAAGAGGTCATTTAGAGATATTGCTGTGAATAAAGTCTCTCCAATAGACTTCCCATGCTGTAATTCAGGAATTGGAAAATCCCCTGATTTGATTTGATTTTAAGGAATTTACTTGTTAAATAAACAACATTTATTTTTTTATTTACTAGCTTATTATTGTGGACACTAATTGAATAAATGAATCTACATCATCTAGTAATGGACACAAAATTGGACAACTCACCGCAAAAGTTAAGCTGTATTTCTCACTTGACTATCCAGCCGGTCTGTGAAAAAAAAGACATGATATTTCACTGAAGTGTATTTTTCTATCTGTTGCTACACTGGCCAGTGACCTGGGCGAATATCACAAAGCCTCAAATAATAACGTGGACTTACACTTCCCGGGTCAGACTCTCCGGTTGGGTGGCATTCAGGTCGGACTCAGACGGTCCACCTCGGCGCTGCAAAAATCAATTCCGGTCACTGAGCTCTCTCTGCGCTGCGCATGCAGAGTGGATTCTTCTCCAGGAAATTCCCCTCAAGGTGCTTCTGCAGCAAGACAACTAAACCGAGATGGTCTTATGGTCGCAGCCATTTTACGTGATTAAAGGCCGAGCCGCTCACCTGACGGAGGGGGGTGCTCTGACGTCATCCAAATGGCCATGCTGGCTGTGGCTGCGCACAAAGCCTTCCAACTAAGGAGACAATTCATATGCACAAACACATTAAGTCTATCTTGCTGATTATCCTTTAAAGAATGAATAATTAATTGCAAAAAAAAAAAAAAAAAGGAAAAATGAGACTCTCCCAGCTTACGATCAGGAAGGTGGGAAGAGGCTGCTACGGCTCCTCTATATGTGTTTATCAGCACAGAATGAGGAATGAAGCAACAACCAAACATTGAACACCTCTATAAAATGTGATGTGATAGCAAATGACTGGCTATTTGCACAGCGGACGCAGAGACATCACAAGGGACAGCTTTCACACAGTCACATGACCAGGTTTATTTTAATAACAGTCTACCGCTTCCTTTTTTTATGACAGTGGCAAATATACAGTGAACGCCATGATGTTGTTGGGTAAGTGAATTTACAGGACATAATGAAAAGGACCCCAACTGTTAAATTGTTTGAAGGCCATTTCTCTCATTAAGTGTTGGTTTATTCTGTCCATGTGGTAGTTTTACCTGCAGTGAGTTATTGCACAGAGGGAGAGCATGTCAAGTGACTTCAGCTCACGCCCTCTCGGGATGTTTCCATTATAAAGCTTATGGTTCAATATTGATGAAGGAGCGGGGCGTGCTCGTTTCCACTCATCCTTACACACACACACACACACACACACACCACACAGAGCTGGCCTCGAGAGGGCAACAGTGACTGCCATCACTCTTTGTCGAGGATATTGACTGGCAAAACTTCTCAAAGGGCTCCCCATAAAAATGGATGGTTGTGTTATTCTTCTCAGCCCGTCCCAGCTTTGTTATACTACGTGCATTAAGTGAGTCAACAGGCAAGGGAGAATCACTCAAGTACAAACTGTTTCTAACTGCAACCTTGCACCTCAGAGGAAAATATATTAGAAGAAGAATAATGTTGAACATTCATCCTGCGTTGCGCCTCTAGTCTGGCCTCTCTTTGTGACAGCGTATGACAACATAATGTAGGACCACAGCCCATGACAGAGCAGGGGGCTTATCATAAATCAAATTCAAGTAGAGGTTTAGGGGTTTAGTGAAAGTCACAGGATTAGAGGTGGCTGAATGGAAAGAAACTACTGGCTTTGTGACATGATAAAAATAGTGGACTTTTACACAGCCTTTCATGCATATTTTGTTATATAGCGCCATCTGGAAAAGCGGCGGCATAGTGGTTAGTGCTGTTGTCCCACAATAAGACGGCTGTGGGGACTTTCTGTGCTGATTTCTGTGCCTCCCTGTGCCTGCATGGGTTTCCTCCCACCCACCAAAGATACAAGACACAAAGGGTTGACTGCTGACTCTAAATTGTCTGTGAGTGGTTGGGGGTCTCTGTCTGTCTCTATGGTCGGTCCTGTGATGGGCTGGTGGGCTGGTGACTTGTCCAGGGTGTGCACGGCCCTCGCCCAGTGTGAGCGAAATGGATAAGTGCTTGAAGATGAATGAATGTATCTGTGCAAGCAAAAAAAAAAAAAGGCAGAATACACGATAAACCATCAATTTACGATGTATTCATTTATTCTAAAAAGGATGAGAAAGTTATTTTTGTGTCTCAGGGTTTTGCAGCCTGAAGACCGGCAAAGAATGAAAATCAATCAATCAATCAAACTTTGCTGTCATTCACATGTGCTGTGATCAAGCTGAAAAAATGTGAAGGCATGACAGTACCGCTGATCATAGCACAAGATTTGAGATTTTATTTATATCAATATTTCTGTGTCCAGCTGAGCTCGACAGCAGGTCACTGCCGCTAGCGCTTCAACTTGTAACGTCATCAGTGAATAATTGCACAGTTGCAGGCAACTTCACAGCATAGTTCTGATTATCGGAGATGGTATGGTAGGAAATATCTGCTGAGGCAGTTGGATTAGAAGAGCCACCACTCCCTATGTGGATACATCAAGTTGGTATGCAACTTTAAGCCCCTGAGAATACTTTACCGATGTGATCTCCAGCCTTTTACTGCTGCATCGTCTGTGCCAATGCTCTTGGGAAAAGTGGTACACCAAAAGCAGTCTGGCCTTTTCAACCATCCTGTGATATTTATGTCATCACTGCTTCCTCTTCCTCAGTACATAATTGCCAAATCAATTGTAATGTATTATAACATGTTTTCTTTTTTCTTTCCTTCTCGTCTTCTTGCCTCTTTAAGAAAAGTTTGGTCTGTCATGACATTCATTTTCAGCCTGCAGAATTTACAAGGAAGCAGAGTCTAATCTCTGAGTTGACCTTTTGTGTAGACCAGTTTTCACAACAACCACGAGGATATTTTTTTTTTCTCTACTACCATTTCGCCTTTTATGTGGGGAAATTGTGTGAGTGTCAACAATGCCATTATGAAAGCAGACACTGCAAATCATGCACGAGCTCTGCCAGCAGCACTTACTCCTAACTGACTGTCAGTATGAAGGAAATGAGAGTGAAATGATAGGGTGGTGTTTGGTGGGGATGAGGATGGGTCGGCGGTGGGCGGTGGGGGTTGCGGCTCTGCGGGCCATGTATTAGGTTTGAGCTTTAATCTCAGTGTGGGGCAACAAACTGAGCCCAAGGCTTTCTAAAAGACACTCTGCACTGTCGCTATCTGTGTTTCATTCTGTCATTCATACAGTATCTTTTGGAACCACTGATGTTCCCTCACGCCACTCATTGCTTAACCATTTTCATAATTATAGGCTCTCTCAGTGTGTGGCTGGCATCTAATGGGGGTATGAGTTAATGTGCATGACGTTAAGTGATTTTCTTTTTTGGTAGCATACAAATTCAAGTGAGTTCTGCCACCCACCAGGATGTGCAGTCAGGAGTGTGTGCACACTGGCATTAAAGCCCCCACACACATTGTTACAAGCACATGCATCACGCAAGCTCAGAGCTACACCCCTCACCATTCAAAATGAATCATCATAGAGTGAAAATGGTTCTGTTGCAGTTTGAGTTTGTATAACCTTTGATATTCAGAGGATGTGCAGCATGTGAAAATATCATCCTGCTCTTCTCCTGCCTAAAAATTCTCAAAACAGCAATCAGTATGAGATAAACTACAAGGAGTCAGAGTGCCATTTTACACTGTGAGCATCAGTTGCTTTCTCTGATTCAATTCCTGTACGATGGGAAAACACGTTAGACCAATGTGTGTGTGTGTGTCAGTGTGTGAATGCACTTCAGGACCTTATCTGGTATAAATGTTAGCCTTGGGAGCAGTAGGCCTGGCGGGCATTGGGGGCGTTCTGCTCCCCTGGCTGGATTGGGACATGAGCCCATGTTTCAGTGTGGGCTATAAGAGCTTGGTTCAGGTTTAGGAAAGCAGTTGCATGGGCAGTCTCATTAGATTACTTATATTTAAATGTATCAAATATCAATATAATAAAATAACAAATATATTCAATAATATTCTGGCATTACTGGCACAAAACCCACAAACCAAATCTTTAAATACCACATTTAAAAAAATACATGGGAAATATCTGACTATTTTCTGGGTTATTATCATCAATGTATTTCTCTCTGATCATTATATCATGCATATGAAGTATAAATCACAAATGGATTGTCTAAATGTTAAACATTTAGAATAATAACTAATAAGATAAATACCATAATTTGCAGCTTGTGTACGGTAAAATTAGACCCAGAAGAGAGAGCACAAGTCACTGTCTAATTTCCGTTGTTTCGTTATGAGGGCTGTCGACTCTCTTCTCTCAGCTGGAGGTCTGGTGTCCTTGGTAAACTGTTGTCTGTCCTTTTCTGATGCATTCACCAGCTGCTCTCCACTGTTTAACAGTCTCCAAATACCTCCATCAAACATATGGTCTCCAGAAATAACTTCTTGATCAATTTTACCACCCTTGCCTGTGTGATAAAAATTGTGCAACTGGATTCACAACTTGTAAGAAACACACGTCAACAAACGGCACCTGTGTATGTATGTAAGCGTATCAGTACAAAGGTGTTTGTACTAATACAATAATTGTGTCACTGACACATTCATTCCGGATCCCAAAGCCATGCACAACACATGATGCTGATGTTTTCTGAACATCAAGCTTAAAATCTGCTGCTACAATCTGAATCTGGGCATCACGTGAACGACATCACATAAAAAATTTTATCCATTCCGTGATTGTATGTTTTGCTCAACTTGAACTTTGTCCAGAACATTGTGAGATGTCAAGCTGTCAAACGACCTACTTCAGAGATAAAAAGGCTTTGAAACTGTTACATTGCATATGAGTTTGTCTGTTAGTTTTATTTTGGTATGTGGTCTGAGACGCATTCATGTGATTTTATGAATTTATCTAAATTAGAGTTCACAATTGAATTAATATGTTGCCATAAATTTGGCAATAAAATGGAATTGGAAAGGAAAGCACTACGCCTGCTAGGCTTTAAGAGAGAAGCGTTTTTTTTTTTTTTTTATCTTGTTAGGTTTATGGGTGTTGCACTTGCTCATGTTAACTCACCTCCACGTCAGGAATTCTTATGTGTTCAGGTTGTGACCCTGTCAGACATGATGTTGTCTGTTTTATTCTGCTCTCTTCAATTCGATCCTGCATCTCGTGTCAAATTGTGTCTTTTATTTTCCATTTTGTTCCACTAACAACCCTCCGCCTTCCTGTTGTCCTGGCCAATCGTTTGCTGGGCCCACTCTAGATTTAAAAAAGGAAACGCTGAGCCTCACTCTGCTCTCGTCTCCCATTCACATTTGAAAATCAAATGTTTGTGTGTGTGTGTGTGTGTGTGTGTGTGTGGTTTGATCTCAAGAGTAGTTTTGTATCAGATTATTTGTGAGTAACCCACAGCTGGAGAGAGACGTAAAAAGATGAACCCACCTGTTCACTGTTTGGGGCGAAGCTAGTTTCAGTCTTCACAGTAAGCAAAGCTAACGACGTGTTGGCTTTAGCTTTCTAAAGATATTTTCACTCCTCCTCACTGGCTTGAGTTTAGATTGACTTACCATCTGCCTTTCAAAATAAATAAATAAATAAAATGAATAATGGGATGGATGCAGAATTTGATTGGCTGAAATTAGTACCGCACTGACACTGATGGATGAGTCATCCAATCACCTGCCAAGTTTGTTTTTTGAAGTCGCTGCCCTTTTCCAAACCGTTTTCCGGTGAAGCTTTTCCAGATGGTTCTGTATAACAAACCATCTGGTGCATCACGATAGATATTTCCTTCACAATTTCAATAAATTAATTAATACTTGGGGATCATACATGTTTGGCTTTCCCTTCTGTAGTAACACTTAGTTCAGATACAACTTTCACTCAGTGTTGTTGGAAAGTTGTGGGAGAATCTCCTCAGATACTCTCTTCAACTGCTCCAAACAACACTGCAGAGACCAGCTCCAAGTCAGGAAGCAAAGAATAAAGTAAATCATATAATATCAAAAAGAATGGAGACAAAAAGGAAAAGAAGAGGGCATATAAAATAAAATAAAGCTGCTCATACTCTCAGGAGGTTGAGATGAGAGTTCCCCATGAATAAAGTCGCCGCTATATTCACGAGGAAGAAAAAAATAAAAAAAATAATAAAACAGATCATGGAAGAGAAGAGAAAGCGATAGAGGAAGGATTTGTAAGGCTCATTTGTCACCTTTTCTCAGGACTGCTGATGATTCCAGCCGTGATTTATCCTTCATACAAACGCAGAGTTAATTTGAACTTACGGCAGAGATGTCTAAAGTCTAACGATGTCTAACTCTTCATCTCCCCGCTTTGTGAATAAAGTTTACATGATGTTCGACCAGGCACTCAGTCAAAGAGAAAAAAAAGTGGGAGGGTGATTAAACGGCCGCAGTTTCAAAGGTTCAGCTTTTTTCCCCTCCTTTCTTCATGAAGAGGTGTCATTCTGGCAGAGTGAGGAACAGGATTACAGCCAATAGGTAATGAGCTAGTTAGTGCTGGCAACACTTTCAGGGGAGATTGTCCTGCTGGATTTTTTTTTTTCAAGCACATAATTGCATACATGTGACAGCTAATCTAAAGTGAGTCAAGGTCTTAAATCTTCTGACTGATTGTTTCACACATCAGATGATGTAGACAGTAAGAACGGGTCTGGTCATGACTGATTATGCATTTTGAGTAACCTTTTTTTATTTGTTATGTTAGTACTTCATGTTAAATTATTGGGAAAAGAAAAACCCTGATATACTGTAAAATTAGAAATGTTCGAAGTAACTGCCCAAAAAAAGATGAGAGCCTTGATTACGATGATTGAAATGCATTTCAGACACTTCCCTTTGACCTTGATTATCCTTGAGATGCAGTTGTCATTTTACCATTTTTTCTTTTTGCTGCTCTGCTCTTTGTGTTTTTACATGATTTGTTTCAGTGTCAGTCTGACACCAGCAGTAGTCAAAGCTCTCACCAGGAGCTGCGACGAGGGAAGCACATACATTTTGAGCTCATTTTTGGAACAACCTGCTCTTTTTCTCAAGTTACTATGCATGTATGTGACAGATTGTGGAAACAAATTTCCCTTATGGGACAATAGAGGCGATCTATCTATCTATCTATCTACTACACACACAATTTGTAGAAATCGTGATATGACTTTTTAACTCTAAACAACAACCGACAATCCGAGTTAATTTGTCTGCATTTGAGTGAGTTTTGTCAAAGCAAAGGACAATTTGTGCTCCAGTTGTGTGTGGCAAAGTGCTCTTTGCATTGGGATGATGTCTATATGTTGCAGTGTTGTCCTTCTGCACACTTTTGTGTGTCAGATATATCAAACTGGTGATGATCGTCTAACTGAAACTGTTTCTGTAGCAGCCCAATTAAATTCTTCAGACCGATAAGGCGAATATACAGTATTTTTTCCGCCCAGTGATCCTGCCTTGTGCAGCTTTTAAAGTGCTTCCAATAGTTCTGCTCACTCAGCAAAGAACAGCACCACTCCAGCCTATGCCCCTGAGCAACTCCTCTATTCCTTCTGCCACAATTACCATCCTAAACTTCCTCTCGAGTGTCAGGCGAGGCGAGCCGACCTGGTGCAGGCTGACTCTTGACGACATTGATTGCCTAAGCAAGTGAGACATCCACACGGTCACTCAGTGGCCTTGCTGACTAAGGATCATAACCGTCTCTCCGCCAGGCCATCCGACTTCATTATCCAACAGCTGGAGAGACACACAGAAGCCCTAAACGGGTCTCGGGAGACACTCAAGCTGGAAAATCACCTCCATCTCAGTGTTTGATGGTCTAGTTTATCCCTCTGCTTTCTTTCCATTCTCACCTGTTCTTGGCCTGATGCTTGCTGGACAAGCACAGGAAAGGGGCCAATGAGACAGATACAAAGAGGTGGATGACACGACAAAGGGGAGACAAGAAGAGAATGAAAAGAAAGAGGGAGCTGGCTCTCACTCCTTTGTGTGTGTTACCAGATGAAAAGGGTATATTTTGTGCTCTTTGTGTGTTGCTCATTTGCCTCCCTCTCTAGCATTTTCTTTACTTCATGCTCATTACCGCAGTGCCTTTTATCAACACTGCACATGGATTTGGCTCCGTGTCTGTCTTCTTCTTTGCAATTCTTTTTTACTCATAAACCTTTTTCTATGCCTCCTCTGTAGGTGATGGTGACAGACGCGCAGAATCACGGGCTCCCAACAGCCTTCTGCACGCCTCTGATTCATCCCCGCTGCTTTCTGATCACAAGGGATGAACAACAATCACCTGAGAGAAAAAGGAGCTTAAATCTTCACACGTAGCTTACACTGAGTCTGATGGTGGCGACAGATACAAAAGCAGCAACACTTGAAGAAATGTATTCTTTTCCGCGAATTGGATTTGATCGAGATGCACATGAAAAAAATTACAAAAACCTGGCATGGAATAAAACATGTCTCTTTTTGAACAAAGTATTCTATTTTTCTCTGAAGATTGGAGGAGTTTATGTCTTCCCTTTCCTTTTACTGTACATCCAAAAGAAATTTCAGAAGTAGATCTGGTCGCTTTATGAGGCTGTAGTCCAACATTATAACATTAATCATTAATATCATGTCCACCTCCTTACGTCAACATGCTAAAACTCATTCACAATCAACATGAAACAAAAGCATGAGGGGAATGTCAGTTTGTTTAAGATGAAATATAAAACCAAACATGGAACTGAATTGAGTGCACTGTGAAGTGCTGCAGTTCATTTTACAACATGAAAGTGTATCGCTGGCATTTCACTTTAAATGATAAATTCCGTTCTTGCACTTCAGGGGAACTTGGTCAGATTAATCATATCTGCACCAATTTTTCTGTCAGTTCATGCTGTAGTTGTTGAGTTATTCTACTGGAAAAGTGAAATTTTCAACTGGCTGGTGTTGCTGAATGATGAAACATCATTGGCATTAATCTGGTGGGACATCTGTGCTAATTTTTACAGCTATGCATTCAATATTTGTCAAGATATTTCGGTTAAAACTAGCAACATTGAAGCATTATACAGCTGCTAAAAAGTCCTCATATGTTGTAGGAGGTCACACACTGTAGTGACCATTGTTTATTGTGCATTGTCTCAATATCGACATCATATTGATGCCAACAAGCTTCTTGCAAATAATAATCAGGGTTGCAGCTAATTAAAATCAATGAGGATCTTTCTTGTTCAGCATTGATATTAAACTGGTGACACAGACATGACAAATGGCACGAGGTTAACTACATTCAGAAAAGATATTGCTCCTCTTACGATTATACGTTGTTGTTCTCCTTCCTTCTGCTTCCAAAAAAAAAAAGAGTTAGATCATCGAGTGCAACAGAAACTGTGGGCCTGCAGCTGTTTTGGAAGATTGTGCCACAGTGGAACAGCATTAGCTGTTGAACCCTCAATTTTTTGGCCACCACTGGGAAATAGAATGAGCTCTAGATAGATTTCTCACTGATTGGCATTAAACCACGTGATGCAGGAGATCGGTTGTGTTGTGCGGACAAGCAGACACAGTGGGATATTGGAAAATCCATTTCCGTGTTGTCTAATAACAGCGTTGTAATATTAAACTCTGCGAGCTCCATACACCAAAAGTCCACTTAAATGTCCAGCAGACAGCATAATAACATTTTATAAGCGTTTATGGTAGACCTGTGGTTTTCTGTTTTGGAACTTTCCTGACCTCCAAAAACTGACTTGAACCCCTTCCCCGAAAAACAAAAGGTTCAAGCAAGATTACAAACTTTTCTGAATGTCCTTAAATATCCACCTTCCCGTATCACAGACTTTGAAGGATACCCTCAGTAGCAGTGGAATGAATTCCAAAAATACACGGTTCTGACTGTGCAAATGCAGCTTGCACCCCGCCCAAAGTCATTCACTACGCCACCTCTTCCTCTTCCTCTGTGTAGTTCTTTCTTTGATGTTCATCAAATTTATTGCCTAATTTGATGCCATCCCCACACAGCTATGCACAGCCCCCCCCCAACACACACACACACATTACAATCTCCTTGTCATATTGTTGAAATGCTGCCATGCTGCCATATGACTGATCTGCATGACAGCTATAGCATAATACTCTAAATTCTCCCTCTCAACTGAAGGATCTCTCATTCACTCCCTTTTCAAGTAGTTTTTTCACACCAGATGGAAAATCACCTGTTTTTTTTTTTTTGTTTGTTTTTGTTTTTTTTAAAGAATCTAAAATCATCCAGGTTTATCCACCTTGTCCACCTTAAGTCACAACGCTTTTAACTCCACTTGAACTGAATGTGAAATGGAATTAAAATGAGAGATATGTCTCATAGCAGTGTTTACACTTCATAAAACATTGTTCCACTTTACAGCATTCGTCATTCCCTGGAACAAATAATGTATTTAAAATCTGCAGTTTTGGGGTGCAACTCCAGCAAACTCAGCAAAATTGAGAAACACGGATTTGGATCACAAGTTCTAACTTCTGACCTCAACTTATTGTTGTTAAGTCAATAATGACTCAATGACAAATGACAAAATGACTTTTGTCTTACTGACTATACATAATATAATATCCATCCATCCATCCATCCATCTTCATCCACTTATCCGAGGTCGGGTCGCAGGGTAATATAATATATCACATGATACTGTCAACCTTCTTTTAATGCAGAAATACTCCAGATCTTTTAACAGTTTCCATACTACTGTTTCAAATCCATCTTGTTGTTTACGCTAAATAAAACTAAATGGCACTCAAAGGTGTCCTTTCTTTATTACAAGATGTAATCAGAACATTTACAGATGTAGAGGTTGAATAAAATTTATGGACATTTAATTTTTCTTATTTCTTTTTATCTGTTGTATATTGGCAGACAGGTGTATCTAATGCTATTCATAATTTGTTTCTAATCTTTTGGTAAGGCAGAAATTACTTGTTCACCAAGTCAAGTCATAAGTTCCCCCATCTTCCAAAACAATGTCATTTATAAATGGAAAACTAGGATAAAAAAAAAATGAAATAAATTTTTTTCCAAAATTGGTTGCCCCTCTATTTATATATTTGAGTTGAACCACATCATTTGTTGTAGTGTTTCATCAAGACTTTGTGGTGAAGGATGCTGAAAGCTTGACTATTTCTTTTGAAGGTAACCTACATAGATATCAATCTGCAAATCAAATCAAATTGGATTTTTGAGCAAACAGGGCTTTTTAATAACAGACGGCCAAAAATACAAGGTTATACAGATTATACAGAATATACAGAAGTAAGGGGGGAAAAATGATGTTCTCTGATTTGGTACTTTGCTACAACACAAGCAAAGTACAACAACATGACCAAGAAATTCATTGTGGTACTTTCCTGAAAATTGATTTCTCCTTTCAGGATTGTACAACTGTTTCCGTCTTTGTCGAGGTATTACTGCAGTTAATATTACAAAGGCCGTCTAAATTCTCTAGAACAGCGCGATTTCTTTTATCCTTCAGCCAAAACAGTAACATTCATTCAACTTCCACTGCCTATCTGTTTCTGGGCTGGGGGGGGGTTGCTGGAGCCAATCCCAGGGCGGGGTCACCCTGGACAGATTGCCAGTCCATCGCCGTGCCAACAGACAGAAACACACAGAGATGAGCAAGCACTCACACTCACAGTCAGACCTACGGATCGCTCCATTAGTATGTCTGTCTTCCAAATTGTATGTGGGTCTGTTAAACTTTGGGGCCTTTTCCAAATATGAATGCTATAATTCAGAGTTTTTCAACATTATGCCACAGTCCGCGTTTATAGACATCTTTAAAGTGTTTATGCATTACAGGTCAAAATCCATGTTTAAAAATACAGTTGTTCGAATTGTGTAGAATTTAACGGAAAGGTTTCAGGGAAAAATGTAAAATGGCAGAAACGTAAGGAGAATAATTATGTGCAAGGAGGAGTCTGAAGAACGTTACTGGCCAAGATGTTAAATAGCATAGAGTGCCTCTGCCCATCTGTTGTTTGGGCCCAAATTACAAACAAGTCGATGAGTCCAGCCTTCAAAACCAGTACCCTGGAGTGATCGCTGTATCGCCATCATGTACACACACACACACACACACAAGGGGGTATTTTATTGGGACGACTGTGGGAGAAGTGACCAACTCACAAAATGCTGGCTTTGCAGCCTATTATTTTGACAGCTCTCATAATCTGTCCACAACACAGCCATCATTTTAGGTTAGATTCACCATTAACAGCTGTGACTTTGCACCAAAAAAATGTCAGAGTCTGTCACATAGCAACTAACACTAACCCTGCCACCACAAAAATAAAAAGTTTACAATCCGCCGAAATGAGGCAGTGATTAATGATAAAAATGAAGAGGGGATGAAATAGATTCAAATAAATCAGTGCAGTCAGTGGCGGACAGCAGTCCTGTGAATACCCACTCAGAGGCCATTTTTCTCTCTACTGGTTTCTGTTGTTCCAGGGTCCACAGCTTGTCTCTGCATAAACATGAGCCCCGTGGCATCATTCAGAGGGCGCAAGCACCACTGAACTCATGTAGCCGATCGATGGATGTTGTCTAGACAGCATCAACAGAAAGCAATACAGATACTGCAGTCCAGTTGATGTGTACAAATTTAAAACACGGCTGATTAGACACTTCTACTTGTAGATTCAAACAGTTCAGAGTTTGTTGAACTGGATGTGAATGGGGGAAATTTTGATTATAACTGGTGGGAATCGGAGTAAAGATGTGACACGCAACAACACACACACACACACACACACACACACACACACACACACAATAACATGCATTAACCTGAAAGCAGAGAAGCATTCAGGTCTGACCTCTAGCAGCCACAGCCAGCCCTCTAACCCAGAGGCTAATTATAAAACTCATTATGGTCTCTCAGTTCTGTTCCCTCACATTATCATCACATTAATTCTGCTATGTGTCTGGACAGACCGGGAGACTGATGTGTTGGCGCACAGAACAGAAACGACCCTCGTCTATATGGTTGACTCGCACTTTAACAGACCTGAAGCTCAGCTCTCTTTAGTTTTCATGGTTCAGCTTTTTGTGTTGTAGACAGCGAGCTGAGCTGGTCATTTGTTTTGCACAGAAAGGTTTTGCGTCGGCTTCCAAGGACAGCCACAGATGTATCATGCTGCCATACGAGCTGCATCAAAAAAAAAAAAAAACCTATTGGAGCGAGAGGTTCTGTATTAGTGTCATAGAGTATGTGGGAAACATTGGACAGTGGGATACGGTTGTTTGATGTCACGTGGCGAGACTAAGTGGCTGATTAGGAAGTGCAAGTGACTGATAGTGCTGAGATCACAGTGATATCGATTTTCA
Source organism: Echeneis naucrates (assembly GCF_900963305.1). Taxonomy (NCBI): domain Eukaryota; kingdom Metazoa; phylum Chordata; class Actinopteri; order Carangiformes; family Echeneidae; genus Echeneis; species Echeneis naucrates. The sequence goes on along the minus strand of NC_042526.1, from coordinate 5,463,862 downwards.
GAGAGGCACGAGACAGAAACCAACATGATGCCATTTAAACATCAGCATCCGTATTCATGACGAAGAACCCGTAGCACTGTTTTCTCTGTTTTTCCACACAAATGTATATATACATATACACACACAGATCCCGCAGTTGTAGTGTAATTAGGTCACCTGATGAAATGTAAGACGGCAACAAACAAAAACACACAACATGCCTTCTGAACACAAGCTGTGCAGTCCAGTAATCTTATCTTAGTATTGTGGTTTCATGTTCTTGAGAGCGAAATACTTTTACAGCAACAACAAACACAAATAATTAGCCACTGATTAAATTTTTTTCATCTAAAAATCTTTATGTGTACAATGCGGCCATCGTATGAACAAAGCGTCAGTTCATCCAAGTAATAAAAATAAGTATTTTTCCACGCTTTCTTCGAACCAGGCATCTGGTTCCACTTCATCTGCTGAAGTTTTTGAAGATACCTATCACCACCATCTAAGCGACCACCCCAGTTCAAAAGAGACGAATGGAGCTTTGTTTGTGCTGCTCATTGTATTGAAAGAGCAGAGCTCGTCTAGAAACAATCTACGTGCCACTTGAAATAATCCATGAGGCTGTTTGATAAAAGACTGCTATTCACAGACTCCCCCATAGTCTGATCTGAATGCTGAACCGGGATTTAAACCATTCAAAACTCAAGGTAATCTTCCTTGAAGTCTTTGCTTATGCGAAGATGATGCCTCTCCTATACTGATGGTCTCCTTGAAGAGACTTTAATGAGATCATCCATTTTAATGACTGGAGCTGGTGAGCTGAACCTGAGTTTGAACTCCGCCTGGCAGGCCGACCCTTGTAGTCTGTGATGTGCGTGATCTCGGAGCGTTTGTGTGATACACTCCAAAGATGTTCAGTTTCGATTAAATAGAAATGATGTTTTTTTTTTTCTGTATTTCTGACTACCTGCATGCTGAGATACATCACAACAGAGCAGATGGATATTAATGCTGATGATGTTGATGGAGATGAATATTAATTTTCTTGAGGTATAGCAATATAAGTTTAATTGATCTGAAAACAGGAGCGTTTTAATGTTTCCTACATCCATTTAATGATTATTTTAATAACGTTCTGCGAAATCTGTAATAGAAAAAAAAGTTAGTTAATTGGATGGATGGCAGGTGATGATAGAGGTTTCCCTTTATTAATGCTGCTGTAATTGTCTAAGGGAATCAAGACCAAAACATGTCAGTTAATTGCTTTGTTTGAGAATGTTCAAGTGTAGTTTTTTCTTTTTGTTTTCATTTTATTTGTAATTACTCGAAGGTAATCATACCTGTTGAGAATCACATATATTTTCTCCTGACTGTCATAATTGTTTTGTTTACAAAGCAACAGGCAACCTGTCCCAGGCTGTGGGCAAGTTGTCATTTCTGAAAATAAATCTCAATCTGGCCCCCACAATTTTCAAAGAAAACCGTAATTTGTCTTTTAAAAGCGTGGCCCATTAGGCAGGAAGGTCACTTGTTTGTTCAGGCTTAAAGAGGAAAGGTTCTGGTAGGCGCTAAAATACCGACTTTCTGTTTGCACTCACGTCCTTCTTCAGAAAACAGACTCACATATTTTCTCAACAGGGAAAGCTGCTCGGAATATCTTCTCCTCAAACACCCATCAAAATTCATATCTCCCGTGTACACACTGGTATTAAAGCCTCTCAATCGTTCAACCTGCTTGTCTGCAGGGCTTCATTTGTTAAACCAACATACGGGTTAATAATTACCAGCCTTCCGCCTTGTGCGAGCGCACGTGTGTGCTGTCATGGCAAAGAGCGGTGGTGTTGAGTACTTGGGCAGGTTTTTATGTCTGTGGACAAATTTCGTTGGCTTTTATAACATCACAAATCAGGAGTGTAGCTCAGATCAAAACGAAGGCTGAGCTGGAAAGTGGCCGTTATCCAACTGAGGACTGGGAGAAATTGTGACAACTGTGTTCTTATTTTTCAAACACCTGGGAACACATTAACATGTTTCTGTTTGAATAAAAAAAACTTTATAAATGTTGGACTCTTGACCACAATGATAAATGAGGGATTGCTGACGCTTGATAATTATAGCTGTGATATCAAACTATCTATGCACTTAAATCAGTAAGATGCACTTGTAATGACTGCCTATGGGTTAATTATGATGCATTAATTATATCGCAATTTAACGTGATTAAGAATGGTGATCCATCTCGCCCTGTCACTGAACTATCAAAACTAAACTAAAACTTTCCTCTGGTCTTTTTATGAAGGCAAAGATCTTCGTTTCAGGCGTCTTCTTCAGCTCATTCACCAGGTGGGAAGGCTGTAGAGTTAAGATAGGAGTCACCTCCTCACAGTTTTTTTTTTTTTTTTTTTGTTGCTGTTGTTGTATGAATGTGTAACATCACATCTTGTGGTGGTGGTGATGGTGCCTCCCCGCAGTTGGCCTGAACTGAAAGTGACTAAATCACTCAGTCCTGCCTTCTGAGACTGTTTGGTGACACGCATGTTGAGATCTCCAAACTCTCTGCTCATTTTTGAATAGACAACTTTGCTGGTGTTATCTTTGCGATCCTTTGGGTGAATCAGGCATTATCACTTATTTCCAGATTTTGAAAGTGCAATATTGTGGTCAACAAAACCCTACTGATATTTCTCAAAAACCATGGCGAGATGACAGTGGGGCTCTGTTTTGTTTTAATGAGATTTCCTTTTCATTGGTCTGGGTTTTGGGGTTTTTTTTCTGTCAGCCTTTGTACTTTAAGTGAGACCTAATCAGGTTAACTGAAGGCTTTAAAAGGCTGTTTGCTTTGTCTACTTTAGCCTTTGTGTTTGACAATCTTGCCTGGTGGTGTATTCCAAAGGCACAGATTAAAAGCCAAGGTTAAATGTCTCTTTGTGACATCAGAACTGAATAACTCATTTTGATAAAGAATGAAGCAATACTTTGCTTTAACCATCATGTAGCAGCACACTGTTGAACACTGCTGAACTTCAAAGGAAAATACGCTGACTATACTATACTACTATATTTTTACAATGCATTTTTTTTTTTAAACCAAAATTAGACGCAGCGATTGATCGCACTTCTACGGCCGAAATGCAACTTCTCAATTTCTGCAGGAAATGACATCATTGCATTTCCTGAAATGTCAAAGCGGTCCTTTGAAACATTTTTTGACCATAATTAAGCATACTTTCCTCTTCAGTGAGTAGCATGTTGTTCTCTTTGCATATGAGTCTTGTCAACGTGTCACTTTACGGGAAAAGTGCTGGTTTAAAAAAAATGTAATGACTCACACTCCTCACAGAGTGGTTTTCGTTGACCTGTGAATGTTCCATCATAGCTTTGCTTTTTTTAGTTGTCATTCAAATGCAACATTGTGGAAGACTGAACGCTCCTCAATTCCAAAGATCTTTTTGAGCCATGACTCAAAAGCGAGAGTTAAATACATGAAAAGCGGCACGTTGAAGAAGAAAACAAAACCATGCTTGTTTCTCACTGAAGGGGCTTTTGATTCTCATAAGTGGACATACCCTTGACTTCTGCATTCATCAGCGCTTTCTTTGCTTTAAGTTAGTCTTATCTTGTGATGGCACAAGTTTGTTATTAACGAGAAAGTACTTGAAACATTAAGCATCTGTATCTTATGTCTCTTAGATATTGATGAAAAACGACAACAGTACAGAGAAAAGATAATCCTCATGTGTTATTAACACTGTTTGATACTTGTTCCCATTCTGACATAAGACCATTCCACTTTTTAAATCTCCTCTCTGTTGCCTTTCAAGATTTACTTTCTGAAAACTATGTTGGAAATAAAAAGTGAAATTCTTTATCTGTACTTCCATCTGTTCCCTTTGCCTTTTCCAGTGGTTGGAGGTTTTTGAACTTGAGAATAAGAGACTACAAACTTCCAAAAAGCTGTAGAGAGAGTAATATAATCTGGCAACTCTGCTTAAAAATACATAATGGTCTGAGATTCCTAATTATATCTCTGTCTTCTACACAACCCATGACTAAAAAAAAAAAAAAAAACACCAGGCACTCTAGATTTCCATGCATTAGTGCTTTTTTCAACACTACAATAGAAATCAAATTCACAACTTCCCAAACAAGCTGTAAAGACCAAAGATTATCCACCTAATTATACATTGTCTGAGACAACAGGCAGCCATGGGAGCAGCAAAAAGGCACACACTCAGCCACTAAGCAGACAATTACAATTACTATCAGTTCCACAATTTCGCTGATGAGGATGGTGATAATGGTGACAGCAAAGCGGCAATCAGAACCAAAGATTGGACCCTGCAGCAGCAAGGACAGTGCTAACAAGGTACCCCACTGAGAGACAGATCCAATCCAGGTAAACAAGAAGGAAAGTATAATCAGTCACATAATGCTCTATGTGGACCAATGATGGTTGCAGACAGACAGATCTAACCATTGTGGGCACTGCACAGTGGCGTAAACATGACTGCTTGTTTTTGTCACCTAAGGCGCATATTTAGAAGACATGTAGCCTCAGAGTGGTATTGCATCCCCACTAGAGAAAGTAAAAGAACACACACAACAAAAGCCTCGCAGATTTTTTTTGGTCTATCTGAAGTCATTCTTAATTAGTGGACAAGAACAAACATCAAGGGACTTGATTATCTCTTTAAAGCAAAATCCACCACTTAATCAGTAGTAATCTCGACTCTGACTCAATAAATAGTCTTCAAGTCTCAATGGAATTAGATTAACTCAAGACATTTGTTTTATTTACCTTCACCTCCCTGAGGTGAGCCTCCCAGTTTTTAGAGTGAGAAATGACTGGTGTCTGCTTATGCACAACGAAATGCCTTGCAAGGATGTAAAATAATAACTGTTTTTCATTAAAGTAAAACACAACAATACATTCTTGATACTGTAACAAGCCATTTTATATTTTGTTTAATTCCATTAGAGACTAACTTAGAGACATTAGAGACTAACTTAAGACGTAGCTGATTGAGCTTGTCTTCGCTTTCATTTCAAAAGCTGTTTTCTACCAAACATGCTCCTATTTCTGTTAGTTTGACTAACAATCTGCTCCAATTAAGTTAAAAGGAGGCATAATTGGCTTTTTCTGCTACTGTGATAGATTTGATTATATCATTACAGTTTGATTAAGATGAAAATGTACCCAGTAGCAGGACACAGTTTGGACACAGTGTACCAAAAGGGAAATATCATTTCAAAAGTTAAATGATCAGTGAAGCCAAAAAACAGTAACAGCCTTCAATTCATTGCCGCTACTGAGGTCCATTTGAGACAACACTGGGCAGCAGCGTGTGTTTGTGGGCTCAGTGTGTGTTCCCACTGGGACAGCTTGCAGCTATATTTGATAAAGGTTGTTTTGCAAATTTAGGTTGTCTACGGCAGGTAGAGGTCCCCAGTGTCAGTTTCTCGTTACGACATTTAACTGTTAACACAATGCCTTTGTTCCCTCTATCTGTTTGCCTGGATATTCCAGTTTGATTGTTTGTTGTTACTCCACTCAATCCCCAGGACTCACACGGGGAGTGACAGTCCCGAACAGCTGCTGTGCATGTGTTCACCCGTGAACGGGGCCTAGCTGAGAGCATTTCTCCAAGTGAAATTATCATGTATGATCACCGCAGTGCAGAGGGGAATGAATGACTGACTGAATGAATGGATGAATCACTGACTTGCCTTTCAGATCCATTCAGTCCTTTTGATCTTCCTTTTGCATTTTCATTAATGTGGCTCACTGTAATCTTTTTTAACAAGCCCCAAAGATGCTCAGATGGTGAATTGTATGCTCTCATCTTGTGAACACAACAAGGTTGAAGCTCTTGTCAGGCAACACCTACGCAAGAAACAACATTCAGTGGCAGAGATGACTTCCTAAGATCATGATTTTTTTCCAAGCTGATGAATCGCTTTCAGCCAATTCAGCCTGAAATCCGCCTGAGAGACCAGGAGCCAGCATGGTCCTATGAAAGAAAGAAAGAGATAGATAAATAGATAGATAGACAGACAGATAGATAGATAGATAGATAGACAGATAGACAGATAGATAGACAGATAGACAGATAGATAGACAGATAGATAGATCAGAGATGGCATTAATTGGATCAAATATTCCCTCATCTGATTCAGCAAACTTACAAGTGTAAAAATGTATTTTTTGCACTCAACATCATTCGACTGATGGAGAATGTGATTTCATGTCTAATTTCAGATGCCACCTCAATGGATTTGCTGTGTAGGCTACCTGACAGAGCTTCAGGAGCAGAGCTCTATTTAATCAAGTGACTCACTTCATTCTGATCACAGCATCTTGCCTCACTGATGTGAAGCTCCTGATTTAATCATTGCTTCCACTCCAGTGACGCAGTAGTAAATACAACACTGACCTTCAGTAAAAAACAACCATCACTAAACAGGGAGACAATGACATCCTGTACACAGACATACTACTTTATTGGTGAATTTTCTTTAAAGAAAGCACAAACTAAAATTAAAAGGGAAAAACAATGTGATAAAATGTAATAAAATATTGATAATAAATGTTACTGTATGTGGTGTTTAACTCAACTTTGTCCTTGGTCTCTCTTGCTCTCTATCACAGTACGTCATATCAACATGTTTAGCGCTCTATATACACACTTATAAGAGTGGCGTACCTTTTGCAAAAGCCCTGTACACTCATTATGTGAAACTCCTGTTAGCTGTTTGCAAGTAATGCAAGGTGATGTCAAACTGACCTCTTTGTCTGCGCTGAGCAATTGCTCCATTTGCTCTCAAACAGCCTCATTTCACTTCTTCATTCCATGTAATATGAGAAACTTCCTTCCGACACATGACAGCATCACATCATTTCTGTCAGATTTGTCGGCTGACATGGTCGGTGCTGCGATGCTTCTTGTTTCAACAGTCTTTTTGGAGCGGTTTTCAGAGCTACCATAGTCTTTCCTACAGCTCCAACCAGTCTTACTCTTCTCTTCAGCTAAATACATTTTTGTTTGTAGGGTATTTTGTTGCTTTGTTTTTGGGACTATTCTGAGTAAAAAACGTTTTACAATGCTGCGCTTTAAAAGTAGTTTCAGAAACACTCATCCAGCCCACATGGTACCAAGAAGTCACTGAGATCACTCCTTTATTTCATTTTGAGGTTTGTGTGAACATTAACTAAAGGCCCTGACCTGTATCGTCATGACTGTACAATGGCATCAACAATCGAACTGTTAGTTATGCTTGTGTTCCCTCCTGTTTGCAGAGAGTTAAAGATGTTCGACATTATTTTTTATTTGCAGCCGAGATGGCTCAGTGGTCAGTTCAAATACACCTGCTACCTTAGAAACAGAGCTTAATCTGTCCTGTGTTGTCTTGAATTCTCACCTCAAGCCACAAGGTGTTGTCTGGCTCTATCACATTGCACACTTTACCTCCCCCTACTGGCAGCAACACACAACTACAAGCCTGTGATCGTTTTGTCCATCACAGGCAGTAAATTCTCTCTCTCTCTCTCTCTCAGAGAGCAATATTTTATGCTAGAGGACAATATTTGTAAAGAACCAGCACACTTGTGTTTGAAATCTCGACCTCTCACTCATTTGTTGATTGACTGTATGATTGCTTACACCTTTTTCTTGTCAAGGACCATGTGCAGCTGCAGGGCTTTTCTCAGCATGTTTCGCTTCTCAGTCAGGAAAACACTTAAAGTCACCCTTTCATAAAGCCAATTTAAAGACTCAAATGCAGCCAGCCTGCTTGTCTTTGGGCTATCACAGGAAAATTCATCAGACTTTAATTACTGTCTCTTGTGATTTCTTTGTGAAAGATATTTCACTTGAAATATTATCCACCAAATATCAAAATATATAGGCCACATTCCAACTCCTGCATAATATAATGTGTCTGCAAGTTATTTTTGACTCTTTGGAATAGGGAGAGGAAATGAAAATCCTGCCTCCAACATCAACCTCATTAAAGACTATTTTGATCTGTTGGGAAATACACAGATTTGCTTTCTTGCAAAGACTTAAATGCAAATATTGATTGGACTCTCATGTCTGCTTGAAACTACCACCTGCAGCTATCACCAAACATCTTTTAACCACTGGACAGAGCCAGCTGTCCATGGCATAACACTGGCATCAATCTTCTTATTGAACTCGGCAAAACAAAGTACATTTTACACTACTCCATCATTTGTTGGACGTCTTCATAAATACCTATATTGAATCTGGGTTATTCAGATAGTTGGTTTGTTCTGTCAGCAAAAAAAGATTGGGTGCAAAAGCTGGTCATCAGCCCCATTTTCCCATTAGAAAGACAATGATGTGGTATAACAAACACTGACCATCTACAAACTACACACTCCAGACTGGAACCCAAAGAGTCCATGGTGCACGTCCCATCATGCTGTATTATTTGGGTACAAGTGAAGTTTCTCAGCTGTGCAGTTTGATATTACAGAAACACAACCCACATACAAATCTAATAGATGCAAATATATTCAGTTTCCACATACAGAATGTATGTAAAGTATTATATGATATTATTCATCTATTGCTTATCCATTTCTGGGTCACAGGGCCTGTATTATATTATATTTTATTATATTATAGTACAATGAGACTATGACATCTAAAACTAACTAAAATGTTTGAGATTAGTAAACTTTCAAATCTAACTATTACCATATTATCATCTAAATATTATATCAAATTATATCATCATACATCCAGAGGATATAATACACAACATCTATATGTGAAAAGGATATTTTCACTTATAGGTGAATAGATATATAATCACTTTCAGGCATACAGAAAATGTCAGGTTACATTCTCTCTGTAGCCACCACACATTACATTTCTGTTTGAGAGACTTTCCACTGTCACCTCAAAGTGACTGTATGATTTAGTTTATCCGAATTTTTGTCTGTGTTTCTCTTTTTTCAGACCAGTGGTTGTTATGATAATGTCAGTCCACTTGGCAGAGCTGATGTTTAGTAATTTGGGGAGAGACTGACAGGAAGGACTCAATGATAGGAAGAACTGAATAAGCCAACCAGAGCAACCTTCTGAATTGTGTGTCATAAATTTCACAAGGGCACTTTAAGACGTGTTCCCAAAGAACATAAACACACCTGTTCATGGTTGGCCGGTATATCCAAGCGGTTGAATTTAATTAATATCGGGCATGGCCACATTTCAGCTTGTAGACAGTGGGAATAAATTAAATGAAAGAAAGTCTTATGATTGAAGAGGAGAACAGGAAGAGAGCAGTTATTAAATTGGGATAACAGCTCTGCTGAGGATCCACTGTATTCATCTTGTCAGTTTTGACTGCTTTGGGACTGCTGGTCTGAGTGTGATCTGTATAACCACATCTGAAGGCACATACATATGCGCACATTTGTCTATGCTTTTTTTGTGAGCAGCAAAAAGAAGGCGAGCTAAAGAGTTGTTTTGACAGTGAAGCTGAGCGTGGAGGAATAACATTCAGCCTGCATGTCAGGGATCGCTCTTAATTACCTCCAATCTGAGCACCACTGTTTGTCTCACAGACTAATGACTTAGATGCGGATTAACAACTTGGCACTGGGCTAATTAGCCCGCTAGCACTCCCTGGGCATCCCGACATGAGCGTCAGACAAAAGGCCATCAACCCTGGGAGGGCATTATGTGTTTCTCCTCTGCTCCATCCAGCCTCTAACCTCCCTGCCAACACATCCACCACACTCTTCTCCTGTCATTCAAGCATGTTGGAGTGGAGGCTCAGGAGCTTTTAGCAATCAAAGGACAGCATGTATATGTCTGTGCAATGGTCCAAGTTGGATTTTGAATGAATACTTAATAAGCAGAGGCATACAAGTAATAACAGCTAAATCAGCAACTACTTGTTCTGCTGTGAAAAGGTCTGGTATATTATTATAGACCACTTTATTGGACTGTTACCATAAGATCCATTTACTGTAAATTTTTATGCATGTCATATGGTAGGTGTTGTATACGAATGTACTGAGTAAGAGCCATCGGTGTGGTTTATTTTCATTTCTTTAGTTATTTCTTGCTGTGAACCTTCCACCACTTCAGTGACCTGTGCTGTGTGTTATCAGAGGGTCGGATCGTCATACAATCAGGCAGGTGAGACAGTCTTAGTCTGTGGCACCTGACTGCAGTGTAGTTTTTTCTTGCATGTTTTGTTATTTTGAGTCTGTATTGGTCGATGTGATAGACAGAAATTTTTTGACTTTGCATGAAAAACTGGGGAACTGAACAATACGCGAGTGAGCAAAACATAATCATTGTTATTCTTGAACCAAACCTGGAGAGGACATTTCAGTCATTTTTTTTCAATTGTTGAAACATACTGTATTAATCCAGCCACCAGAGTTTCCTTGTTTGATAAGCAAAAGGGGTTACTATATAGTGAATTATTGTTATTTTGCTAAACCCATTATGGCTCTGATTTTACATCCACGTAGTGGAATTATCTAATTCTAATAATTACCAACAGGATTATAATGTTTCATTCTAGTTTGTCAACAAAGATTCAATGCAACAAATTCTGTGAATCCATTTGACTTAATTTCTCTTTGAGTTAAAACTATTTAAGCGCTAAATCAAGTGATTAATTGTTGTTGTGTTAGAGATTAGCAGGAATTACTGGGTCCAGCATGATGGATCGTATCTGTATATTTGTTTTTCATGGGTATGTTTGTAAATTGTCTTTATCTGCTCAAAGTCAGTTAATGATATTATCAGGAGCTTCTACTATCACACTTCCCTAATGAAACACTAATGATACTTTTGTCAGAATCAGTCAGAATAATGAAAAATATTCATTTATATTCTCTTGTGGTGTCACTGGTTCTTTCATTCAAAATCAGTTGCTGCCTGAAATCTGCAAATAGCTGACACTATTTAAATTGCATCTTTGAAACATAACATGTAGTATATGCAAGTTTGTCCCGCATTGTTCTACTTAACAAGAAAACATGAAGAGAGAAAGAAAAAAAAAAATTCCTTGTTCCTGTTCTCTTCTTCTCCTTTTTTTTTTTCTCTCTTTTAATTGCGATTCATTTAATTACTGCTGCGCTGTGGTCTTACCCTCAAGAGAGTCGATAGATTAAGCATCATAATTAAGCAAATATGCAAAAGTCTACTGCATCCACTTAGAATAGTTAGAGCCAGACGAAAACTGTGAGGCTTTATCAAATACTTGTATTTGTATAAATACTTGTATTTGTAAATGTATATAAACACAGTTTTTACTCAGGTATTTCTATTTTCATATCTTCAAACTCATCTGTAGACAGGCAACAGCACACAGACTTCTCAGCGATGGGTAGTTGGCTGTTGTTGTGTGACATTCTTGCGGAGGGAAACTGGCAAATACAGATGAACATGAATAATTTTATTGGTTGCACTGCCAGTATGTAGTGCTTTGGGGGCAGCTATGTTTATTAAAACATACAATGCTGGCGGATTTAATAACAGCTTAAGAGAGTGTTTGCTCTTTAACTTGTCGGACTGTGGAGGCATAAAATGCTCTTTGTAATGGTTCCTTATAATGTACTGGTTGAAATAAATAATAATGTTGATGCCTTTGACCCACCACCACAACAGATTTTTTCTATCCTTGTGTTGATACAAATAAACCACTTGTTGCAATTTTTTGGTGCACAATGGCCCCCTATAACAAAAGAGCCACCATTAAAAAAAACAGAAAGAATGAAAGAAAATTACACTGGAAGTGACGTGAACTCAACCTAGATCTGAAGTCTATCGTGTGGAGAAAAATATAAAAGGCAACAGTGTGTGTAGTTTCTGGAAAACGTGCTCTCTGTTCTGTATTACTTCCACCTCAGACTATGTAGGAGCCCAAATTGCAGTTAAATTGTTCATAAACCAGGCACGGACATCCACCTGCCTCAGTCAGAGATTCATTTTGAGGGGTTAACACCTCTCTGGTTGAGAATGGGTCCTCTCTGGCTGCTACATGATGGATTTGTCCCCAGCCATTATTGCAGTCAAGCTAAAAAGAGTGAGCTACATTGAATGGAACAAAATGTCTTGATCGTTATGTTTGTGTAGTGTTGTCTTTTTTTTTTCTTTTTTTTTTTTTTATAAAAATATTTAACTATGATCTCCACGACCAAGAAATGGATGAAGTGGTTGAAGATGAATGAATAACTATGATCTCCAATAAATCAATTAGACAAGTGAATGTAAAAATTCCTATACCCCCACCTGCCAATCATACAGCTGCATCACAGCAACAACAATCAAATGCCTCAGTTCAGAGATGTTTGCTAAGTTTGAGATGACGAACACATTTGCTGAAGTTCTGTTAGGCTGCAACAATTGTGAGTTTCTGTTTTCTCCACCAAAATGGGGACTCAATCTGGCTTTTCTGTGGTATGTGTCTAGAGATGGTAGCTGGTATTGACATTGGCAATGCCACTCTTTAAAGGGGGCACTAGAATTACCTCCCTAGAAAACAGTGTTGTGTTGATATGTAAGTTAGCCATTACCAAAATTATAGTAATTACAGATTACATGGTGTTCAATTGGGGTACAAACTCATGTAGTCTCAGACAGCAACTCCCATATTTTAGGCTCCAATAGAGCCTTTACTAAGTACCAGAATTCAAACTATTGAATAAAAACACCACAGAAAATGGACTCCTTCTACCCAATGTACCAAATGTCAAAGTTTCTTTAACTAAGAGTGCCCAATATGTGTAAAGATATCTTTTGTGTGTGTTTAGACATGTGTGAATTATATATAACAGGGCAAGAAAAAATAAATTATTAAATTCCCAAAAGGTTCCACCATTTTTCTCTGTTAAATTTTAAATATCACCTGTGAGCACATTTGTTTCGCTCCCTCTGCGATGCCCTCTCGCCTTGTTCCCTTTAACACACACACACACAATGACACCTATGAAGAAATACATCTTATTTTTATGCCATCTTATCTCCAAGATGATTATTTTGTCTCATCAAAGCCAGCCCTTCAGTCAAATCCTCTGCTGTAAAAGACTTATTAGGTGAACCCCGCAAGGTGGCGAATTCTATTTCTGGCTCTTCCTGTGATATTCATATTCATTAATCAGAACCTGTTCAAGGCATCAGAGATACAGGTGACTTTGACTAAAGCAGCAGGCACATAACATGCAACACCTTAAATGGGATAAGCTGGTGTGAGTGCGTTCATAGACGGAGGCTCAGTATGTGCAAAAGATTCTCATTCCATTCTAATTACACGTGAAATATCACATAGGCATGGGGATCAATAATGGAGACATCAAAAGACTTGGCTTAATTTATATTCATAAAAATGGTAAGACAGCTTCAGTGCTAGTGGTGTTATGAACATTTGTATTCGACTCACATCACAGACTATATTAGCAGATAAGAGGTCATAAAAGTGTTTTGAAAGGGACTTCAATCAAATTAGGCTGCAATTATATATTAAGAAATAGGATTTTATAAAATCTTATATCTATGGTATGGTTGAGGGAGACGGTGCCTTTTCGTCTCCATTTATTACTTATCTTGTTTTCACAGTTGTGACCAAGCCTCTTCGATGCGTCACTTTAAAAGCAGCATGTCTAAACAGGTTGATTTAATTCATCCATGTAAGACAATTTTCAAGAAAAAAGGAATTAAATCTCGATGGACAGCAGTTGGACATTATTCTGTAAGGGGCCAGAGGCATTTCAACCTCTTGGGAGGTCATTAACATCTAATTGTCACATGATGAGCGCTGTTAAGACAGTTACAGTCACATGCCTATCAAGCATAAATATTAGGTGCTCAACTGGCCGAAAGGCAGGATTTTTTAGAAGAATGTTAGCTTTAACGATGGAGCCCTCTCAATGAAAGAAGAAATGTAAAAAAACAAAATTATAATACAACAGCATAATATGTAGTATGTTATTATCTTGTGTAAAAAGAAAGATCAAAGCAATTCATTTCATGGGGCTTCAGGAGCTCCCTTGTTGGGTTGTTGCACTACAAGTTGCAACATAACTTATTATTTATAGTAAATCCCAGCAGAGGGAGGGTTGGAGTGCAGATTCTTTCATTTCCAGATTTGTAATGCATTGTATTGCATGCATTGATCATACTTGAATTCTAAGTCTGTCTGATAGATGTAGTTCAGTAAAATTTACCTCAGAAATGTGTGTAAAGTAGCCCAAATCACACAAGGACAGCCCTTTCAGAGAATGTATTTATATTGGCTTCAGAAAATATTCAGCTTTCATTTTTTGCACAATTGCATGGTAGATTTGATTTTAAATTGTTAAAATGCTCACTTTTCCTATCATTTGGCCCTAGCTAAACCATCAGGAAAAACTGAAAACATGTTATTAGAAATGCAAATCAAAAGCTTTTGTATCCCCTGGAGATGCCCACTCTTTACCTAAGAGTGGAAATAAACCAGGACGTAGAGCTGGCATTTTCTAAATTCATCTAGCATGCCGGGAGCATGAAGGTGATCGACAGAGCCTGATCGACATCTGTGTAAAAGAGGAGTGCTGGCGAGGGTCTTCTTAATGACAATGTATTGGGATCTCTGTATGAAAGGGGCTTATGTAGCCTTAAGTCGGACTTCTATTGATCCTGATGATGTTCTTCACCTCCCCACGGAGTCTGGTCGCTGGTGATGCATACAATATAAATCCAGTGGTGAGGAGAACTCGTGCAAAATAACAATAGGCCCTCATTTAGAGAAACTTCACATATGATGCTTCATTGTCCTTTCAAAGAGATATTTGATATTCCAAAAGAACATTTATTTAGATGCAAATGAGGCATTTTATATTTTCTCAGGTCATCTGCTCTTTTCACAGTCTTCTTTGTTTTTATGAAGAGATAGAAAACATTTAATTCACTATCGTCCTGTGACATGAGATGCCAAATATTTTTCATAAATGCAAAAGGAATTTAGATGAATATATTGAAGATGGGAAGATGGGTGGCTGCTCTAGACTTCATCAGATCCATACATGTAGAAGACTGATAGAATTCCAGTGCAGTTTTCACAAACTGCATATCAGCCCTGCTACTTTGCACGAAGCAAAATGTTCCCTTTCTCCGAAATGCATTTAGAGCCATTCTGAATGGGGACTTATTTTCATTGCTTCTGGGAGTGAAAAGTAATTTCCAGATTCAAGGCATTCATTTCCAAGGTAATTGGTGGGGTATTTAAAACAAGAATTGAAAAGGACCCAAGTGTTTTCCTTTTGGACCCTCCTTCCAACGTACTGCATCTCCCTCACACTATACATTTCTTGAGAAGCTCCTTTTTAATTGCCTGAAATTGTATTTTGCACAAATGGATCAAAGGCTTCCTGCCAAATCTTGCCCTCTGGTACAGGGAGATTTTTTTTCCTCTAAAAGATTACAGGCTGTCTTACAAGAAAAAGATGAGCTGTTTCTAAAGGTTTGATCACCTTTTGTTGATGATTTACCTGAGGATAAAAAAACAAAACAAAACAAAACCCTAACTTGGGGGCACTTTTGTAAGTAGTGAAGCTCTGACACAATCCCAGTTATAAGGGACAAGAGGACATTAATACTGATGATGGATAACCCCAACCTCCCATATAATGGATACAATATTTTTATTTGATTTCATGATGACTATATTTTCTTGCTTTCTTCTTTGTGCCATGCTCCTCTTCCTTTCAAACCCAATAAAAAATATAATATTATATTATATAATAATACTGACATCTTTAGAAAAATGCCTTTTCTATGGGCTATTCCAAATTGTAGTAAACTGCATCCTTATTTCATTTTTCCAGAGATGTGTCAGGAACTTCATCTGAGTCCATCTCTGGAAAATTGAATTGATTTTGTGTTCTTCCGACACACACACACACACACACACACCTGTTTATGTTGGGCCCTGCAAATTATACTGGCAGTCAGGACAAATACCAACACTTCAAATAGGGAAATTTGTAGACCTCTGTAATAAAATTGTGCTGAGGCAAAGATGAGGGCAAAAGTATAAGATGATATCTGAGTCTTTGAGATCACCAGGAGCAGAGGCCTCAATAACAAGAGATAAATAGGAGATGAGTGTAACCATCAGGACTCTCCCTGGAGTTGACCAATCAGCCAATTTGTAACCAGGTCCAAGAGGTCAGGAAGATGACCAACAATACAGTGATGATACTAACAGAGCTGTAGAGGTCCTCTGCAGAGATGGAGAACCAATTGAAAATTCAACCATCACAGTAGCACTTGATTAACAAGGTAGGTTGAGTGGAGGGAAAGGATAAATGCAGCGAAATATGGTGAGGTCAGTGTGTACGTGACTGATACTAGCCTGTCGTTCCACCTGTCAAGACACCAGAGACCCGAGCGTCTTTAGTTGTCCAGCACAGTGTCAAGACTTAAATGCCATAGAAACCTTCAGGCTGTAACTGCCATTTAAGGGGCTTGATTGTTTCGACAAATAATGATCAAGTATCAGCTTTAGTTTTTGGATGATGCAGCTTTTAATGGGTGCTGGAGCCAATCCCAACCAGCGTTTCAGGCGAGGGGCAGTGTACACCCGGGACAGGTCGCCAGTCCATCACAGGGCCAACACACAGAGACAAACAGAGACCAACAACCACTCACGCTCGCATTCAGACCTACAATTTAGAGTCACCAGTTAACCTAGACGGTGGGAGGAAACCGGAGTACATGGAGGAAACGCACGCAGACACGGGGAGAACATGCACAGAAAGGACCAAGGCCAGGAACTGAACCTGCAACCTTCTTATTGTGGGGTAACAGCGCTAACCACTACGCCATTTATTTCATTTTCAACTCAATTCAATTAACTTATTCAATTCATCCCCAAGGCACATGGGGCCATTGTCAGCAAAAACATAAACACGAAACACACATTAAAAACAGGCAGAGTAAGGATTTTAAAATAAAATCTACACACAATTATGTATACAAAAAGTTAGGTGGTCTGAACACTTTCTGAAGCCACTGATTGATTGTTTTCAGTGCACCAGAGAGTATAGACATTATAATAGATGGGCTTATTTCAGTTGCTTCTGGGAGGAAGAGTGTTATGGACCTACGGATATAGCCCCTTTAAAGTTGTGTTTCTATTTGTCAAGTTCAATGTTGCGTTTAGGATTGCTGAGTCTATAAAGACACTTGTATGATTTCTTACTCGGCAGGTATTATGGAGTGAAAGTTATAACACTGGGACGTGTCTTTGAAAATAAGTTGTAGCTGCGTAGAGATTTTTCCGAACCTTCCTTAAAAGTATATTTTTGAAGTGTATGTACTTGACTTGAGTATAACTGTCTCCACTCAACAAACACAAAGATTGCACTTTTGACTCCACTGCATTCCTGTGAATTAGCATGGCATTCAGTTCGTCAGCCGGATAAATTTTTTCTATTTTATTATTATTATTATTACACATAAAGAACTTGCAGTGGCTGCAGTGATCATATTAAAGCTGGCCAAACGACTTGGGGCCATTTCTATTGGCTTTGCATCATATTCTACAAGCTTTTTTATTATTATTATTTGGCATGTTATAAAAGCCAATGCATTCAGTAGAACTGGCCAACTTTCACTTGCATTGAAGCAATATTTCCACAAACTGCCTAAAGAAGTGCTAAATAAAAACACAATACGTACAGCTGGGAGTGCAGGCTTCCTACAGCAGGGGAAGTGTGATCGACAGAGGACAGGTTCAAGATGGCCACAGGTCGTTTATCCATTTCTCCCCCTTTTCTCCTTGGCTTAGGCATGGACTGCACAGCAGGAACCTGACATATGCCTGGCAAAGCAGGAAAAAAAAAGGAAATAATCCTCTAAAATAATTGTAGAAACAGGTGCTGAAGTGAGATTTAGTGTGATTTACCAGAAGCACAGAAAGCGGCCCGGCTCCAAGTTGCCACAAGTCGTGGCGTGTTTGGTTTTTTTTTTTTTGTGTGTGTGTTTGTAAGTGGTTTCACTGAAAAAAACACTTTGGCTGTTTAACCTCTGAACGCCATCACCTTGTACTGACTCGCCTCTTTCAAAGTCTTTCACACGGAGGACGACGACGAGGAGGAGGAGGAGGAGGAGGAGGAGGACAGCTAGTCCGGGAAACCAGGTTTGAGCCCCGGCCCGGTGGCCGAGCTTCGGGGCGTCGACCAAAGTCCGCTCGGACCAATCGGAGCTCAAGAGGAAACTTTGTAAACAACTCTCACGCGCTGGTTTAAAGCTCATCCTGTGTGTTTAGGGCTAAATGACGGCGCGGTGCTGCGACCGAGAGCCCCGGTGGGAGAAACAGGTGAGGGGCAGTTCAGTTTCATTATTTTATTTTGAGTGTGTGTTTCTTTGTTGTTGTGGTTTTATTAATTAATTTTTTTTTTTTTGTGTTTTTCCGTGTTTGGTGCGCGCGAGCCGAGCGTTTGTAACTTGTGCTCTCGTGACTCGTAGTAGTAGCAGCAGCCGCCGCGCTCGTGCAAAAACAGCTGTCGCGTAGTGAAAGGAGAGGAAGGAGAGTTTTCATGAAAATGTGAACTTTAGAAAAACAACAATGGGCGGCACGTAATGTTGTCTTTGCTCTCTTTACTGTCAGGGCGACGTTAGGACGGGGCTCAGTTTACTTGAATGGCGTCGCCGCTGTTATAGTGAAACGTTAGATTCGTGTCTTCGCCGAGCAAACGTTACTCTTTTGTTAGGTTGCTGCTCTGTTTTGTTATTAGTGTGTCTGAAAGAATCACGTGTGTTAAAAAAAAACCAAAAAAAAAAACCCCACACACACACATACTATCAGTAGATGAGACTTCAGTTGAATCATTCTTTCAGGGTAATGAGTTTGGTTTCATACAGCTCTCCTTCATCTGAAATGGTAAGGTTGTGTTTTATGTAGTGAAACTGAAATTGTCATGAGTGTGTTTTTTTTTTTTTTTTTGTGTGTATTATGAAAAATCGCATATGAAGCAGACAGGCAGATTGTGTGGCCTTGTGTGGATTTGTACTTAAGAGATTGCAATGGTCCTTCAACCATTTAGGGGGTCCGAAATTCTTAAAATAATATTTGTCTGCATAGGCAGATCAAAATGTAACCTTGTTAGAAAAAAAATGTGTGACTCACATAGCTGCATGTCATTTGACATCTCCTTGGAATCTGTGGCCTTAAGTCATCTCAGTGCTGTGGGTCCGTTCACAAACACCTTAAATTAAACTTGCACAAAAACAACAATTGACATTGTGACTCATTCAACAGAAATATCCACAACAGTAAAGTAAGGGCTTTGCTTCATAGTTTAACATTAACATCCCTTTGTTTGATGTTGCTAAGTAATTTCATACACTGGGCTAATAATGGCGCAGAAGCCATTTAAATCACTCAGGATTTGTTCACTGACTGCATGGGAATACCTGTTATTATATCGCTTTGTGGCCGTTGAATGTGGCAGAACAGGGGTATGTGTGGGAATCGAGAATAACATTTTTAAACATGAACTGAAAAGTAGTCACTGCCAGGATTGAGTGTTCATGTTAAGTATCTAATTATATTTAAAAGCTCTGTATAAAGCTCTGTATAAAGTAGAAACAGTCATAAAAGGACAGCTTTTTGTTTTTTGTCAGATTCGTGAGTACATGGTGTCGGCTCTTGTCCTTCCCACTCACTGTAAGTCTATCCCAAACAAAACTGGAGCTGCTCAGCTCTCTGAGCTCCAGTGGTGCAGAAAGTGAACTGCACTGTGGGTGCGCTGTATTTTGTTGCCTGCTGTTTTAATGTTTGGCTGAACAGCCTGCTATAGGCTACAAAAGTCTTCATTCAGAACGGATGTGGGCACGACTTTCGTTGTGGAACGTCAACATCTGCGTGCTCTGTGTTCCCTCAGCACGCCCACCTCAGCTGAAGGAGGGGTTGAGGAAAAAGGGGGAGGGAAAGCTTCCTGTCACAGTGGTTGAGAAACTGAAGCTGCTTTAGTTGCGGTAGAGCCTCAGGACTTTATGTGTACCATCATGATTTTCTTTTATTGTAAAAACAAAACATTCTCTGGAACTGTGACTTCTTTTTTTTTTTTTTTTTTTGATGCATTTTGTGGTCAAGACAGTTCACTAACATTATTTCAACTTGATTGCACCATATTCTTTCATGGTGGATTTCCAATTCAGAGGATGTTTCTTTACTCCTGAAGCCACTTTTCTTTCACTGTTTAGAAAGCCACTTTAAGGAAAGGTTTAATTGCCGTTATACACTCATATCCCTGTCCTTGGACTGTAGATTAGTTAGTGGTATTTATGACTCCAATGCTCGAAGCTTTTGGCTTTTTGACACAGTCTACAAAGTAAATTGACACTAGGGCAACAAGGTTAAAATGTTAACTGGGATAATATGTAAGCATTGTTGGATAAATCACTCCAGATAGAAAAAGGTGTCAATCAGCTGCTTACTTAAGAGCAACAGATGGTGTGGAAAGTGAAGCAAAAACAGATGGGAATTAATTTTATGAATACCAAAATAATTAACTGTTTCTGTGGAGGCATAAGTTGAAATGCAGATACCAGTTTTCATAGAAGTTTTGCCCTCATGTGAACTGTGAACCGCTTGCCGGGTCAGTTTCCGGGTCGCAGGGGGTGCTGGAGCCAATCCCAGCTCACACTGGGCAAGGGCGGGGTACAACCTGGACAGGTCACCAGTCCATCACAATGCCAACACACAGATTCAAACAACCACTCGCACTCAATTTAGAGTCACCAATTAACCCAAACATGATGTCTTTGGATGGTGGGAGTACCTTTAGGAAACAGGCTCAGACAGGCTCCGGGACCCGAAACTGAACCCATGACCTTAGCGCTAACCACGATGCCGCCGTGCTGGTTCAGTCATATTATTTACAAAATAATGAAACTAAAATAAAAAAAAAATAATAATCTTGTGATTAGGCTTTTGCTGTAGCTTAACAAAAATCAGCCATCTGTTCCCACTCTGCCAAATCTGGTCTGGCAAAGATGAATTGGCAGATGATGATATGATTGGTATCCTTATCTTTGTAAACTCTTCACACACCTGACTGGATGAGCACACCACTCACTTCTCCATCATTCATCTTTAAGTGTGATTTTCATATCTGGAAAAAACATTCTGCTGAAATTACTAAGAAAGAAAGTTTTAATTTATCTGTGGTGAGAAAGTTTCAGAATGACAGTTGGTTCTACGTATACCACTTTTGTTCTCCAAATTTGACGTTATGAGAGCAAATAAGCATCATCATCAAAAATGTCCTTGCTCGTCCCTGATTAGTCTATTAAAACTGTGTTTGCAACACATAATGTGGTTTTCTCTAGTTAGTTTCTACTATGCAAACCTGATATTTCACCTCTGTACACTGTCCATGTCCTGTCTTTGCCTATATGTCTTACTGCGGTATGCGTGGGAGAGGGTTTGTTAGTGTAACCTGTGGTATGTGTGTTTGTTTTTGTTATTTGTTGTGCTGCCCTGTAACATGTAAACCATGCAACTCTGATTGATGTTTGAAAACAATTATCCCCATGGGGACACTAAAGAACCTAACCTAGTCTAACCTAGTTGCCGGTCACTTAAAACTGAAATATTTGTCGTATAATAATATCTTTATATCTGGTTTTGCATAATAGTCACACTGATCACGTGTGACAGGTTCCACTGAAAAACAGAACCTTAACTTGATTGTCATTCATCTCAAAAAGCAGATAAGAGTAGTTTGTTTTCCTGTTGCACTTTTCTCAGATAATCGCCTCACAGACTTGCTTGAAACATGTTGACGTCATTGCTTCCTGTCAAACTATACACAAACAATGCCTACGTCAACAGAAACGCACAGATCACGATGTTTTGGTGGTATGATTTAAATGCACAGAGCAGAACCAGTGGTTAAGAGAGAATTGTACCAGATAGAGGTGAAGAAACGAAAGCTAAACAAGACTTGGGGGAGCATTTATTCATTCAGTCAGCTTCTTTCTACCTTCAATACGGACAGAGTTGTGTTTGTGGTGGTGTTGTTGTACAAGAATGTGTTTGGGTGCTAGGTAGCTATATCCAACAGAAAGGTGCTACTGTTTTAGTGTTTTGTGTTAAACACCAGTTGTTGCTTAACAGTGGTTATTTACATGATTTCATGGTTCTGCTTATAGTGATGAGTGGCTTCAAAAAGTCAATCCTCTGGGTAGAAATGACTACTCCCGTTGTATCACATGTGTTTATGCAGCAGGTATTTGTCAGTGAAGGCTCTAGTCATGAATCAAACCCTCTGGCATGGTATTTAACAATTCAGTAGTTGTTTTTTTAACAGTTCCTGAAAGCTTAAACTACCAAAGTGAAGTTGTAGTTTGTTGTTGAGTTAACCATGTCTTTGTGAGATGCAAAAACTGATAAAACATGAACCGAACATTTTAATGGCTGAGGTGCTGGCACGTCTTCAGTGCTGCAGCCGGTGGAGGCAGAGTGGTGTCATATTGTGTGTACAGATGTGTTGAGTATAGGATTGGACCCAGATCAACTACTGTATGAAACTCTGCAGCTGCTCTGGAGGAAGAACAACCAGGCTTAGCCAGTTTACATACGTAGACGGAACTGTCTGTGTGTTGTTGTACAGCATTTCATTTTCTGTGATTGTTGTTGTGTTGTGCGCATCTTAACAACAATGCACTTAGTTAAACTTTTTTTTAACTCACATTTAAGCAACAAAAAAAAAAAGAAAAAAAAAATTAGTTTTTTAAAGGTTTAACAATTTTACATATTTAGGTTGCCCATCTGTAACAAAAAGTACAAATCCCAAAGAAACTGAAGCTTGTTTTTATAAATCTGCGATGTAGCTTTTTTTTTTTTTTATTTTGCTTTGCAAATTTTTTTTTCTGCAATCCACCACTTTGCATTATTGAAATAAGCACGTGTTTCTGCCTCCTCACTGAGCCTTGTCCTTTGATGTATTTTGAAGTGATCAGTGAAGTAGAAATATAACTTTTTTTTTTTTTTTTTTTTAATTCAGCAGTGGGTACAGTAGCCTGGCATTATAGCAGGTTGAAGGTGTGTCTACTTGTCTGATCGGCGTATCAGCTGTTGACATTGCTTTGGCATGGTGCTGAAAATTTCCCTGAGTGTCTATGCCAAAGCAAATCAACCCATTTCCCGAAGGCACACTCTGAGTTGTGTCACAAAGTTTCCTGTTTTTTTTTTTTTTTTTTTATTCTTTTAAGCTGCAAACTGATCACTGATTCTCTTTGAAAAGATGTTTTATCCACCTACAATTTATCTTGTAAATGATCTCTGCATGCATTTGGTACAGATAAAGTAGATGAACTCAAAAACAGATATTTACAGACCTTTTTTGGTCTGTAAACTTTTGTCTGGTGCTCTGTAGAAATGAATTTCTTTTAGAGATTTCTAATGTCATACTTTAGAAATGAGACCTATTGTATTATCACTTATTTTGTCTGTATCTCTTCTGAAAATATTAGGGCATTACTAAAACAAAGGATATATTTTTTCAGTAGATTGTCACAACTGGTTTCTAAACCCCAACACGGTTTACTCATCTTTGCATGTAATATTCATGCAGTGCTTGAGCAGTGGTGATTTTTAGCGTCACTGCAGAGGATGCGATATTGGATTAAACACCCCCTTGAGCTTGGTGGATTTTCATTTTGCTTGTTTCAGTTTCATGTTCACTTTTTTTTTTCTTCTTTTTTTTTAAGCCAAGGTGCATTGACAGGGAAACTCTGACCCCTAGTGCTCAAAAAAAGAAGAAAGAAAAAGGAAGCCATCCCATCTCCAACAATGCTGCATAATGAGCAGCATGTGATGAAACAAGCATTCTAAATGAGACTTATTGTATCAGTATAAAAAGATATAATTAGAGCTCACCATTGTTGATTGTCAGTGATAATCTTTTATTATGAACATTTTGTTTTTCATCTGCAATAATATAATGTATAGTAGTTTTGATGACTTCTGTGATGTTTTTGTAGAATTTCTTTTATTCACATTAGGGCTGAACAGTAAATATAAAAATAAAATCATGCTATGATTATTTTGGCAGCTATAGTGCTATGAGTTGAGATTTCAGTTAAAATGGAAAAAACATTTATTTGGTTTTACTGGGGAAAAAAAGGAGGCCAATGTAATTTTGCTGGGGTCTGTCCCAAACAAGAATATTTCTTGACATGTCTGATTTGTAGCCCCTAAGCATCTCTTCACAGGTACAATGCTTTATTTGTTTGTGGCCTGTGAAGAGACATTTAATCTTGAAAAAACAAACAAACAAGCCAAAAAAACCCAACTAAAAGATAAAAAAAATATTGTAGCCTTTGGATATTGTGCATGGCCATATCCATTCATTAGGAATAGGAATAGGAATGATGATCAATAAAATGTTTTTATTAAGGCATATATTTAGTGTTTAAGATGATATTATTAATTATGTGGTTTATTATTATATGTTATACTGTGCATTCTGTAGTCAGTCCTCAGCTGATGACAAACATTCTTTCATGACTTAATTCAATATGTTAATATATATTAATAATAATATATTAAACAGGTGTCAAATGTAATGTAGATTTTCAAATTTCATTTTTCATGGAACAGGAGCTAAAAAGACAAAATGAAATGCCAAACACTCGATGAAAGATCGTAATCATACCTACACATAGTTAACCAAGAGTTTCAGGAATTTACTGTATTTTCCCTTTAATGTTCATACAATTCTTATATTATATTTCTCCACTAGGTGGCAGGAAAGCCATGCTGATGATATTAAAAGCTCAGACTTTAAATGCACACTCAGTGGGAGATGTTGCCTCACTGTGGCATGGTTGTATATGAGGAGGGTATCAGTCAGATTAAGTTACAGGACTACACAAATATTGTTTTGTTTTTTTCACAGACACACACTGTTTTTAGTTTTCTTACAGTTGAGAAATGAAGACATCTTTTTTTATTGAAATAGTTGTAATTCTTAACGTTAATGGAATTTTAAATTCAAAAACTTTGCATCAATAACATATTTTAAATGGGGAAATTGGCAAAATTTGAATTTAGTTCATGTACTATTTCATGGAAAAAGAAGGGGGTGGAGTGTTCAAGCTTGGTATTTCCACGCAGATTTACACACAAAATAAACAACTGAATATTTAAAGGCTTTTGACACCATCATAATAAAGATTTACTATGGCAGTTACCTGTACAGAGTAATGGAGAATATTTCTAACCAATCAGTTTTTCTATTTATTTATTTTTGTATTTATTTCATCTTTTATCGTTTAAATACAGGCTCTTTTACAGAAAAGCAGTCAGCAGCCAGTTAACATAGTTTTGACTGTTTTGCATTAACAATAGAAAACAAACATGCAAATGATGTGAGAAGTGCAGCTAAAGGCAGCCAAATCACCTAACAAGATCTGTCCCCTGTCTTTTTCTCTTTGAAGTCGAGCTACATGGCCTTCTGTGGGCTCCCGTGACCCCAAAGTCTGACCCCAACTTGGAAGTTTATACTAGACGCAAAAACCAACCTAGAGTGTGTTCCACAGAGGATGGATGTGGATTAGACGGGAATGTAGCATGTGTGGGGGTGGATATATATAAATGATAAATGTGTGTGTCTGTAAGAGAGAGAAACACAGAGCATGACGACCAAGTTAGAGAAGGAGAGAAATAAAAGATAACAAGGTGAAAGAAGCCAATTAAAGACAGAGGCCACCATTCATAATGCTCATATACTGTAGAGAGGATGTAGTATTTTGAAATGCCTAACATTTCCCAGAGTGAAACCCCATGAAGAAAAAGAACTGAGCCATATTGTGGCTTGGTGTTATTCCTTCATTTTGTGCTCTGAATCTCCTTGTGCATTGCGGTGGAGAGCTCAGGATGCTGTGGAGTCACTTAAAGGTTAGTGGCTGTCTGTGTGCACGTGAATGTTTTTGTGGCACGTTTTAATTGAAAGTAAACTTCCAGTTTCCAATGAAAGGTGAGCTTTGTGTGGCTTGGGCAACATGGACGGTGGACTCTGGGGTCAAAATTGTATTATCACATGTAATCTTGTGTGTGGCAGGTAATGAACATGTGAGGGTCACTCTGGGTTTGCGTGTGAGGAGGATGAAATGAAGAGTTATGAGCAAATGAAACTGTGTGGGCAGTGTTGCTGCTGTGTTCGTGCTCATCCTCGTTTCCTCAATTAGGATCCATCTTCAGATATTGCCCAGATGCTCGCACACAAACGTACGTACAGCATGCAGCCACATACACATATGAGTATGCTGACTCTCATCACTACACATGCACAGAGGCTCTACTGTGTGGAAGTACAAGAGGGGAAACAATCCCAGCTCCCCAACTAACCGTGTTTATCCAGAATGGTGGAGGAGGCCTCTCACTGGGCCGCCTCTCTCCACTTCTGAGCCTTCAGCCTCTTTTAATTTGGACACAGGGGACTAGTTTCAGCACCGTGCCGTAAGCAGTGTTTAGTTGGCCGACTGTGTTTCTCATCTAAAATCAGAATAGATTTCTTTTTTCCTACTACAGCTCGACTTGGTTAGTAAGTGTTGATGTCGACCTGGTTAATAGGCGTGTCGTGCCTTACACACATAACCACGGTGATTGTGTCTTGGATGATGAGGTCTTGCAAAGAGGGCTGCTGCTTATGGTCTTCCTTCTGCACAGACAGTATTACACAGAGGGAGACACTATCGGAAGATGACCATGTGTACCAAGGTCTTTGAAAGCGTTAGCATACGTGGAGACAGTCCTTACTTAAGTGGTTGTTGAGATGACAAAGACAGCACACAATTCTAACGAAGTGTCTACTACTTGAATGAATGCACTTTCTTTCTGTGTGGGTGTAAATGTTACCCTCTTTGACAGACTCTTCACCTCCTGCTCTTGAAGAAATTGCTCTTTTTCCTGGGGGTAATTGGCCTCCCCCAGCTTGTCACATCAAGATGAATGGCTTAATTTGTGAAGGCATGTGGCCCTAACCTGCTTAATTAGAACAAATAAATCCACCAGATTGGGTAAAGGTCAACACAGAAGTTGGTGAGTCGGATTGACTTGATATGCCAGTGCATGAAATGACATAGTTTTCCAACAGCAGTGTCCTCCGCTTGTTGTCTTTCAACTTTCCCAATACATCTGGTGGAACAGAGGCTTCAGCTTTTCCATGTATGTACGTGCACATGTGTGTGTGTGTGTGAGAGCCTTCGAGTGTATGTGTGTATCCATGTGTGTGTCCATTGCTGCCTCTGTGTTTCTGTTTGTCATCAGGCGTGAAACCACAGATGAGGCTGTCACATTGTTTTGTGTACAAACAAGGATTCTTCCCACACTTCACTGCTCGACTTTGTCTCTGGACACTGCACATGTGAGTTCTGCTCTACTGTGTCTCTCCAGAGCAGCTGTAATTTCTGTCGTCATTTTCTTCAGCTAATGTTTTTCTCCAGTGAAATTAGCTTTGATGTGGACTGTGAAAGGATGGTAGTAAGTAATATTACGTAGTCCTAATTGGTATTAGATCGTTCAGAAACCTGGTTTAGATTATCTGAGTTCTATTTTAATTACACGATTGATCAATACTGGATTTTGTCTTTGGAAATTTTTTCAGGTATTTTGATCAAATTTTGATTTTAAATAGGTACTGAGCTTGACATCTTACAGTGGAAAAAAAGCTTATTAATATTCCCTGACGAGAAAATACATTTTCTAAATGACCTCAACCATTTCTTTGCCATTTCTGCCCTACAATTTCATGTAATTTATTGGCTGGTATACTGATATGAATCTGTAATGAACTGAGATTGACCAACAAGTACCGTTTAGCTCTAGTTGTAATGGAGGGCAGTGTTTGACTTTTGAGTAAATATACATTGTGTTTGAAGAAGTGAAATTGAAATGAAATTATTAATCTTAGTAGGTCTTATTTTAGAAACATGGGATTTTGCTGTGCAGATCTTGGTTCTGATACACCAAAAGTGAAAGGAAAAGTTTGTTCAGACGATTACACAGGTAGGTGAGTCACATTTATTTGTAAAGAAAACAAAAACTAGAGTGAATGCATGACCAACACATTCTGGAATAAGCATTAATCACTGTTTACTGTCTGACTTAACATCAACTATGACCTTTGGTGGTTTTCCTAGCATGATGATTGATTACTTGATTACAACCTGGCTGAGCAGAAGTAAATGGTTTGATCTGGCTGTGAGCTTCTCTCCCCAGCCATTAGGTACCATCAGACTGTCTCTGACCATTTGAACCTGCTGTAAACAAACGAGCCAGGACTGTGAGTGGAGACATCAACGTCTATCCTTCGCGCCATTCTCCAGTCTAAACACATGTAGTTCCTCCATTCTGCTGCCCCCCCTTTGGCCCAATCCTGTACAGTGCATAATGATGTCAAAACTGTGCCCCTCCAGTACATACACACACACACACACACTTTATTCTCCTCTGTGCCTGGCTCCAGCATATTATTTGCTAATTTACAGTAAATCACAATCCCTGCCCCATTTCCTGGAAAGTGGGACAAAGGTCGTTACAGCTTTTATATTTTATATGACTCAAGAGTGCATCTTTTTGGGTTTATTTCAGCATGCAGGTAAGGTGTGTGTGTGAGGGAGAGACAGAAGAAGAAGCAGGAGCATGTGGTCGACACAAATGGGGCAGGGGGCCCGTTGGAGGGGTTCCCCAAAAGGCCCCAGAATTCCCCTGAGCAGCACCCAGCATAGAGGAACAACTATGGCCTTTGTTGGTCACCCCATGGATCTCACACACAGTTAATATAGACTTTTCCCACTGACTCTGCCAAGAGTCTGAAGTCATTTAATGAAGTGGCGGCTGAGTTTAGAAGGAGTTAGTGTGCTCGCTGCTCACACTGACAGAATGGAAAATGTCTGTGTTATGCAGTGAACAGCGAGTGACAAGAGGAGTGTGTTCTGATACTTACCTCTCAGTGCACACACAACTGCATTAGAGATATACACACGCACAAGGATGTGACAAAGCTTTATGAGGACAGGCCACAACTATACAAATTCACACATGCACCTCTCCGGGTTTAGGCTTCTTCGTTCAGGGATACATCATTGATTCAGGCTGGTTTGCAACAGCTTTGATCATGTCTAAGAATTTCAGTGTCCTCTGATGAACTCGCAACTTCTCTCTTAAATTGGCTTTTGCTCTCTGCTTTGTCTCTGTGAATCTACAACGTTTTTGTCCATGTCAAGTGGGACAAACTTTCTCAAGGCTTAAACTCTGTATATTTGTGGCGGCTAATGCACTTAAAATGAGAAAGCCCAATTGTTTCACACGTTCTTTGTGGATATCTCTTTGTTCGGTTCATCTATCAGAGCAAAACCTCACCTTTCATGTCCATTTTCACGGCTGTCTATTTATCCACTTGTGCTATGAATGGACAGTATCTCTGTATGTATTTGGTCGCACTTCTATTCAAGTCCCTGTCTTTTCATCCATCTATGGGCAGATTGCAGTCTGTTTTGGTGTCCTATTGTGCAGCTGTCAGTTATTTTCCAAACACTCGAGTGTCATTTGCCTCAGATTCCATCCCTTTCAATTCTCATTTCTTTTCTATGGCTCCACTAGCGTACATCTCATTGAGTGTGCATCAGCGGGCAGATTCATTCTTCTCCTCTTCTAAAAGCACATTTCTTTTTTCATAGCAGCCATAAGCCTCCTTTTTAAATCCACAGACAATGTGTTTTTGTCCATCCTCCTCCTTCCTTTTCAGTGGAGAGTGCAGGGATTCTCTCTCTCTCTCTCTTTC
The DNA here is from genome assembly GCF_900963305.1 of Echeneis naucrates. Taxonomy (NCBI): domain Eukaryota; kingdom Metazoa; phylum Chordata; class Actinopteri; order Carangiformes; family Echeneidae; genus Echeneis; species Echeneis naucrates. Next base: position 5,434,053 of record NC_042526.1, on the reverse strand, counting down.
TCTCTCTCTCTCTCTCTGAGGGCATCTGGGGGGACCCCAGAGTATGGTGCTTCTCTTGAATCTTGATTGTCTGTCTGTAATGAAGCATGATGAACGATAACAGAATGAAATGTAATAATTCATGTGGGCCTCGGTGAGGAGCACGTGGCTAGCAGTTGGCGCGGGCCATGATAGCCTCCTGCTCGGCTTCGGGGAACAATACGCCAGCCCTGCCAGCATCACTCGCCCCGCTCTGGTCCAGCAATCTTGTTGTTCTGTCCTCTCACTGCTATTCAGAGTCACTTAACACTGGAAGGCTGTCTGTGATCACTGACATGCCAGAGCATCTCTTTGGGAAACAAGGCAAACTGTCCCCTTGGATCCTCTGTCTTCTTGGAATTCTTTCATTCTTTACCCCTCACCTCTTTTTTGTATATGTTTGGCCCATCTTGTCAGGCTTTTGACCCATAGTTGAGTTTGTCAGATGAAGCTTAACAGCGTCAGCGTCTTGTTATTGCACATTGTTCGTGCTCTTTTATCAATTAATGAATTGTCTCTCTTTATCTAGCTCTTTTCATGAGGGTTCTTGGAACACAGTAATCTTTTTTTGTCCTTTACTTATTCAGGGAAAGCTGAAACAACACAGTCAGCTATTTACCGGCAACGTCCTATTTCCTATTCAAACAGCATCCAACACCTCAGAGCTGTGTATTCTTCTACTTTGAGGCCCTGAGCTACATAAGCAGAATATTGGAAGATTAGGTTTCTTGCTCAGGGGGCCATTCTCAGAAGTTACTCAGAGATTGTGTTATTCTAACAAATTTTTCCAGTTTCTCAAGTGAACAACAAGCTTCTTTAGCTTCTGTCCTAAGTTAATGACGCGAATACTCAGATTCTCCACACCATCCATCTGGGACCTACTGTCTGCTTGCCACATTTGGGATCAATGAATCTAAGCTATAAGAATTGCTAAGAATTTACCCAATGACCAAGAGCTGAAATGGCCTGTGACCTTTTCAGTCTGCACTGGCATTCAGTAACTATCTTAGGGGAAGACTAAAAATGGAATCCAATGATACTGTTCAGGATCCAGTTTTATCGAAGGACGGCATGTACCTGATTTTCATTTGAAGGCTCCTTGTCTGCGTTGGGTTTGTGCTGTCCTGTGACAAATTATGTGGTGTGGAAGATGGCAGTGGAGACGAGGAGGGTGAGGAGAGCGAACAGAGACTCGATTGATGCTTCAGATGGGGAGCTTGGTGTTTTGACGCAGAGTGCTTGTATGTGTATGCGTGTTTGTGCATGTTCCAGTGTATAAGCTCCTGTGTGCCTGTTTGCCTGCTCAAACATTTATGTGCTAGTTTTAAAGAAGGAAATTACAATAGTATGATAATATATCCTCCCATTAGTTACTTCTCAATCAGCAGAATACCAAAATCAACACTCACTTGAGTTTGGTGCCTTGTGTGAAGCCAAAACTGGAAGGGCACTTGGAGAGCACAGACCTCTGCCAGGGGAAGGGTTAAACAACATACACCAGGCTTTGGAGGAAAAAAAACACTGAATTTTGTTTTTCCCTGGGCTGGGTTCCAGCAGTCCAAGGTCTGGTTCTGTACTTATTTTTTTTGTAATTCTGTTGAAAACATACTCTCCTTCGTGCTTCGTTGTTATAGTTCGTAATAAGTGTGTGGACTATGCTGACCAGGTCCTGAAATGTTTAGCCATGGATGCATCAGATTAAGGGAAAGCTCCATGTTAGGCAGTATTTGATTGGCTGAGATACTGAATAGCGCCTGGTGGTCAAATGTATCCTTGTCTGTGGTTAAAGCTGTATTTATATTGTATGTCTTTTCTGTGTTAAGGGCTTCTCTCCAGAAGTACTCCAGAACACAACCTAATCATGTATGGTATATCTGTCTTGGAAAAAAAAAAAAAAAAAAAAGATCTAAAAAATCGATTCATATAAGAATCTCATTTACTACGATTCATAATCAATTTAAAATGTCCCAAAATCAATTTTAAAAAAATTCGAAGGCTGTCTGCCTCCATTTTGTACGCAGGGCATCCTGATGTCACCACAGAGCCACTTCTGGAGCATACGCATGTGCAGTAAGAACCAAATCAAGGAGGAAACTACAATAATGGAGGAAAGAGAGATTCAACCGGCCCCATCGTCGTTGAAGGAAAAGATTTGGACTGACTTTTTAATTTCTTCTATCCCCATGCTTTTTGGTTTCCACCGATTACTGACCTCTCCATTGATGTGACATCTGGAGGCAGGGTCCAGTATCTCGTCTGATCTGATCTGCTCTAGTCTCTGGGGAGGTCCCGTCTCTGGTTTAGTCTGATCTGGTCTAGTCTGTACTCTCTGCAGTGGTCCGGTCTCTGGTCTAATCTGGTCTGGTTGTGTTTGTGGAGGGATGCTGTCACCAGTCTGGCCTGGTCCGGTCTAGGGGCTTTGGGGGTCGCCATTCCTTGCTGTAGCCCGGTCCATTACTTGCCACCAATTAACTTAGGCATGCTCAGGTGCCCACACCGGGAATTGAACTACGCCCACTACGCTCAGGTCGCCACATTCATGCATTCATTCATTCATTCATTCATGGGTAGGGGGCATGCATGCATTATTAGCGACCCCCCTCTGAGCATTTTCCCAACTGAAACATTCCTTTTTATTCCGGGGAGGGGGGGGGGGTCATGTAAAATGTCACCCAGTTATGTTCTGTGTTTTTCCGTGTTTGTAATGAATTCCGTTTTTTCGTGTTTGTGGATTTTATAGGGCCTTATTGAACAAATGCCCTGGAATACTGAGCTTGGCATGAGCTTCACAATGTGCAAGGTTTGCAAAATGAGGAATCCATGTTTAACTGCACTTTTTTATTTTAGAAAGAGACACTTTTAGTGTTACTTAAGCAATATGTGATAATGCTTTTATGCAACAATTCCATCTAAGCGTGGATAAATGTTTAAAACTTAATAAATGTGAAAAAGACACTTTAATGTCTCCACTTGCCATTCTGTTTTTCAAAGCAGACTGGAGCAAATCATGACTCATGATCATCATCATTGAACACCTGTAGATTGAAGCAGAAATCATTATGAATCATATCATTTGGAATTCAAAATCAATTTTGAATCGACTCGTACCCCCAAAATTTTTGGAATTAGATTGAATCATGACATAGTAAAAGATTCGTTGTCATCTGTCATCAGCAGATGAAATCAAAACCTGTCAAAGTGATTAATTTACAATACTGTTAATAAAGTATATTAGTCATTGTTCTCCGCAGAGGGAATGCTGCCAATTCAGCTCATGCCCTTATGCGGATGCCGTAGTTGTATGCTCAGATATTCTGATAACACAGATCAGGCCAATGTGTGTTGGCTTTCAGTGCAAGGCTAGCTGCCACATGAGAGCGGCAGGGTTAATAGAAAGGGCGCAGAGCATTTCCATTGAGTGTGTGCGCGTGTGTCGTCTGGAGTAGGCGTAAGGTTCGCATGGCACGCTGTCTTAGCCTGAAAATTGGGTAGACTAATGCAGCACAAGCTTCAGCACAACAGAGCCTCCAGAGAGGTGGACAGGGGATGAAGAAAGATAACAACTGAATGGGAGAGCATTTTACTGTCAGCGTGCATTGAGTGTGCCAGTTCACCAGTTTGGTGGTCTTCCTCTGAAGGTTGTTAATTAGTGCAGAATGTAGACTACAGTTCTACTGCCAGCGCTGATGAAAAGAGGAGAGGGAGAGCGAGAGGGAAAACTGTATAGCTGCCAAGAGAGAGGAATTTGTGATAGGTCGAGAGTGGTTCCAAATGCTGGAGTAAAGCATGGAGACTACCAGAGCTCCTGCCTCTTGACTGATGTGTTTGCTGCAGGCCCCTTGAGCCGCAGAGTCCAACACAGCAGTGCAGTGAGCAACTGTAGACAAGAGCAGTACATGCAGGTAGTGCTTGGCGAAGGGAGTAATTCATTTGCCTTCAAGTTTGATGTTAAAAATGAAGATGCTCCTCTGTCTTCCCAATCTAATATTGTTATATAGAGCCCAACTAGACTATGAGATACGGCATAATGCACATCACACAGCCCAGAAAAGAGGAGAATGTGTTAGTGTAAACTGTAATGTTAGAGGGAGCTAAAGCCGCTTTGGGGGGAAACAAGCAAGCCCACACAGACTGGGGTGCTGGCTACACATCCATCTCGCTTTCACACAATAGAGGCATCAAACCTCCCTTGCTTCCAGGCTTTACCCAGGAAAATGAATGTTTACTCCTGTTATTTGTTGGTTCCTTCTTGTGTTGTTGCTCAAAGGGGCCTTAAATCCTTCTAAAGATATCACTCAGTTCTCTGTCAGGTGTTGTTTTGCACATATGCTCTATTCTATATAGGTTAAGTCAGGTGGCTCAATATGGCTTCATTCAGCCCATTCACACAGCAGCAGTCAAAGCGTTCACACAAGCTTGTTGTGCTGCAATTCTTAGAAAAACGCACACACAGCATTAAAGTGAAACCATCATCTATTGCTGTCCAATCTATAGACCCATCTAACTGAATGTATGTCACACTTTGTGAAGCAGCAAGATCTTGTCAGGCACAACAGAAGAAAGCACGACTGCAGACGGCATAAAGCACCGCTACGCTCTATGAATGTGCTGTTTGGGATCAGCAGACGCACGTGAAGACAGTCTGCGGTGTGTAGACTGTAAAAGAAACAAAAAAGGTCATTATCCAAATGTAGTGGCATGTCACTGCAATTATTCACCAGACCATACTCCACAGTCCCCAACACACCGACCGCGTACAGCGCAGCACCGATCTTGGGAGTGGAGAGGTTGGATGGAAAACACCATTATGTCATCCCAGTTGCAGCCTCCCTGACTGGCCACACTGTGGTGCTTTGTGTGCAGGAGACAGAGGAGCAGGAAGGATGGATGGATTAACTGATGGATGGTTTATATAAGTTCTCATACAGGAAAGCAGAGCTGCAATTTATACAATAATGTTTTCATCACAATTTTTCTTTTTTTCTTGCGTGATTATTATTTAATCATTACACTTGAATATCGTCAAAAAAGGTCAAATTAAAATGAAAATATCAAGTTCCGATATCAAGTGTGAAAGTTTAAGTTTAAATAGTTTTCTCTGACAGAAAATATTTGACTAAAAAATAGGTCCCTCTGTTCTTTAATCTGTAACATCCAACATTTATTTTTACTTTGATGAATGACTGAAACAGTAACTTTTTTTAAAATTCAAATTGTCAGTGATAGATCAATATTTAATCAACTCTTGATTTATACAGTAATTTAAAAACTGTATCAGCACTACAGACATGCACTTCAATAGCTTTGAAAATCCGTGTTACATGTTAAGTTTTGTTTAGGGTACAGAACCTTGTAAAGATTTTCCATCTCTCCCTCGCTCCCTCGTTCTGCTGTCCCTCCTAACATCTGCTCCCAGCCAGCCACCTGTCTGCTGTCAAATGCAATATTAATGTGCAGCGTACACTTGTTAATTATTTCTCCTGAATGTAGTCATGTCAAGCCGAATATGCATGACAGGGTTGTAAAGAACCATTTTATTAGAGGTGATCACTCCCACTCTCTCCCTCCTCTCTTTTCTTTCTTTCTTTCTCTCTGTCCAAATGCCGTCTCTCAGGTCTTTCTATCCACTGAAGTGGTATGGTGTGTGTGTGTGTATGTGTGTATGTGTGTCTGTCCCTGAGCTCAGCGTGCCTCCATACACCAACTAGAGCTTGTTTCCCAGGAGACACACAACTGCGTGTGCTAGGAGGGTGGCAGAGGGATGTCGGGGGGGTGGATGGGGGGAATGGGGTGATAGAGGGGTGGCATGTTGAACCCGGGATGGAAAGGGGGGGAGGGTGTTACTGTTGAGGGGTGAAGTAATGAGAGGTGTTTTGGGAGGGGAGCTGCGGAGGGGGTGGTAGCAAAGTAAGGCCAGGCCAGGCGGGTGGCATGGCAGTGGGGCCTCCTTGTGTCCTGGTCCCCCTTGTCCCTCCTGGTCCCTTTTGCGGACAGCATCTGCAGCCTGCTTTACATGCAAAACACACCCTGCAGAGAGGGCGTCTACACATGGGGCTAAGGGGGCCAGAAGAAAAGCATTCCTGAGGCAGTGCTGGGAGAAGAGGGAGGTGTGTCTCTTCAACAGCCTCTTTCTACCAGTGTCTCTCCCAGATGAAGCCATGGGGGGATCCAGTAATGAGGGATGAGAGGATAAATTCACTGCAGATTATTTTGCTTTGGATCTGGCTCGAGCTCATTTCCATACACAGTTGATGCTTTTGTTTTTTGTCAGTGACAAGCTCTCAGATTCATTTACACTCGGCCTGACTCCGTCAACCCAACTTTACAGAGATGTCCATTTTTTCCTGTTTAGGCCAAGCTGTTCCATCTTTAAACATGAATGTGAACAGACAGGAGACTAGAGTCTGCTTTTCAATGTTTGAAAACAGGTAGAAATCAGTGAGGGTGTCTGATGGAAAGTCCTTCATCCTAGTTCAGGAGCTCAAAAAGCAGTTGGCTTTCTGCGCAGATCCTAATGTTTTCCACCTCTTGCCTGTGACCTCTCTTTTGACAATCTGAAGTTTTCCTAGATCCAGTCTGTTCACAGTTGTTCCCTGTGTTGGCAGTGTGACACTCTATTGTTAGTAGAGGAAAAAACAATGGAGAACTAGGGCTTAATATTATAATAATATATTTTATTCCATGGCTTTCTCTTTTTCCTTTTTCCTTCCATTATACGTAGTGTTAAGTCACTGCGCTGCCCCAAACAATGTGTCCAACACTAACCAGATGTCACGGCATGTGAGTCATCTCATGCAGAGGACAGTGTGTGTGTGTGTGTGTGTGTGTGTGTCTGTGTGTCAGCAAGAGAATGCCACCTGCCAAGGAAAGCAGGCGAATGCACTCTGCATCCACCTGATACTTTCTGATAATATTTTACAGCATTTGCCTTTTGCACTGGTCACATGTAATTTCTTTTGTATTTGGGTCACAGTAAGCCAAACACTGCCTTTTAGAAGCATTAGAGAAAATACCACAGACACAGTTTAAAGCTAATGTCTCACAGTGCTGGACTGCCATTTCATGACCGCGTTCTCTGGAGTCACTCTAAGGTCACCAAATGTCTTGGCTTGATGTACTCAGTCAGTGACGCTATAATTGACTCATTGTTAGGACTTTGGATTCTCAAGTGACATTTGGTGGTGCTCCATCTGATGGAGGTTAGGTTGCCTTTCTTTGTCGGCGCTGATGGGGAAAATGAGAAGAGTTTAAAATGTGGTTCTGGTGCCATTTGTTTTTGTCAGTTCGTACATCTGCTATGAGATGGAGATTTGGGGATTTTACGAAGACTCACTGCAGATGTCTTTATTAGTATTCAACCTCCACATATTACCCTCTAGACAGATAAGTATTTGATCTGCTCTGCTCCTAAAGGCTCAGCAGGATAAGTGAGTTCATCGAAACAGAACCGGCCACATCTTCTCTCTATCGTCTTTTGTCTAGCCTTAAATTTTTCCACACACTTTAAATAAGTGTGGCGATGAGACTCTCAGAGTAACTGCAGGCTTGACACATAAGTCTTCAGTTGATAGTATTAAAAGCAGCCTTTTCCTCTTTAAGCTTTATTCTCTTTGTTTCCTTCCATTGTTTTCTTATCCTAAGGCTTCTCTCCATTAGCATCTCGTCCCATCTGACTTCTGAATTATGACCAAATGAACAGCAAACTACTTTTTTGGTCTTGCTTTCCCTATCCAAAAGGCCCAGGACCTCAGTGTGTTTGTCCTCTACATTCCCACAGAAGGAAGCTTCCTTTTTTTTTTTTTCAATCCCACTGCAGAAGTGAATTGTGTAAGGTTGCACTCTTTGTGTAACTAGTGTGTGCAATAATAAACTGAGGAAATGAGTGCTATTGCCTCACTTAATGTTAACATTATACATATCAGGAGTTAGATTTCTCCCGGCTCAGGTTTCAAAGCACAGGCCTTCGCAGGGAGCAGTTTGTGGAAGAGATGAATGAGATGTTTCCATCCCATTATGTCAATCAAACAGGACACTGATCCCCCGTCTAAGTGAATACATCTTTTCTTTCACTGGAGGGGAAGTTTTCTCAGTGATTTCCCTGAGTGAATGCTCAGAAAAGGGATACCTAGGACAGAAGGAAGGAACGCAATCAATCAGCATGTTTGACCTGTGAGAAAATACAAGCACTTCATACAGTAGCTGTAGATCTTTCTGCATTTGTGCACAACGAATATTTAAATGGCTCAACAATGTTGTTCGGTATGATGACCAGATACTAAAGTATACCAAACCTTTGGCACGCATCATGAAGCGCTTACAAAACCCCTCCTAAAGAATTGCAGTGTTCAGCGTTGACTTTTTTGTCCTTCCTATCCGATGTGCTCAGAGAATGAGGTTGAATCACATTTGGTCCCACCTTCTGTATTAAGTGCTTGCATTATACTCTCCAAAAAACTAGATTTTTTTTATTATTTTGTTTTTTTTTTAAAGCACACTGCAGATTCAAAGATTGTAATTAGCTTTGTTCGCTGAGACAGCCCGGGCAATTGAGTTATATACACATTTCTTAATCACAGACGTATGATACAGACCTAAACATATCTAAGCCATCTACACCCAGAGATGTTTGACGCCCTGTGTTGAAGACAACGTGTGCAGGCTCATGATTGCATGTGCAGCCTACAAGAAGCGGCTGGAAGACCTCAGGAGGAGTAGGTGCTGCAGCTGGAAGTGTCAGGCTGACTGGCTGATTGAATGGCTGGCCGGCTGATCTAACTGCTCTGTTCTGGGCCAAAAGAGAAACTCCAGGAATCATCTTTTGTGTCCTCCTCCAGCACATACCTCACATGCTTGCGCAGTAGAAAGGAAAGCCCACATTTACTAGTCTTACTGCTGAATCGTCACCACTTTATTTCTTTTCAATCCATCTTTGTTCTCTCTCTCTTTTACTTTTTCTCCCTTCTTTCTTTCCATCTCATTTACTTGTTCTCCCTGCAGTTGTAAAGAAAGCCTCTGTCATGCCCAATTCCAGATGTTTAAGAATTTCTGACTGGGAGAGGTGAACCATTGTATAATTACAAATGTACACAATTAAGATCTGGTTTTCAGACCAGCTCTAATCTTAGCTGGGTGCGTCTGTTGGTCACACAAAGGCTCAAGCTTTATGGTGATTGACTGTGTGGCATCCTAAAACGGATACTTCTTTAAAATCCTGCAGTCTTCTCTTTAAAAGGGGGGTGTTTTACTTTGCAATTTTGGAATTTGTGCAGAATATCTTAGAACTCACATCCCCAACAGGAATGCTGCGTTGTGTGTCTGTGTACGCCATGCAGCAGACATACACATATACCCACTCATTTTTCTCTGAGCATGCTCATGTGTGTTTCTGTGTGATGGGGTACATCTTTATGTGTCAGAAAGAGGTCCAGCACATTCATGTGTGTCTTATTAATGCAGATGACAACACCCCCAAAGCATGGAAAAAAACATACACCAATAAAAACAAGTAACAATACAATTATAACGAGATCCGATGATAGTGCCATGTCTTAAATGAACAACAGAGCCGGTTCATGGGACCTGACGTCATTTGGTTACATTTACCATATGGTGGTTTACATTAAATGTTTGCTCAGAGTTTGTTCTTTGAAAAGTTGTATTTCCACTGCAGCTAGTAATTGTGGGCTTTCTATAGCCGTGACTCCTTAAAGTCCATTTCCATTGCCTGCATTGTGTCTGTTCTCTGCAATAGCTGAGCCGTATTTTCCAGCATCATATGTGGTGACATGCAACACACACACATGAACACCCATATGGCCATCTATTTTCATGTTCCGGGAAATGGAGGCATGTTTCACTGCAAGAATTAAGCTTTATACCTTCCTTGAACTTAGCTGAAACCTTATATGATGATATCTTTTTTCTTTCTTTCCATGTGCTTAGCTGAAACAGCTCAGAGCTTTCTCCTGTTTACAGTTGTCGAAAATAGTTGTCTCCTTTTATCCTCCTCCCTTTTAAGTCACACTTCTCTGACACCAAAGAAGAGATGGAAGCCACAAATGTTCTCTCCCTGTAATTTTCCAACTTGGAGCATGAGCAGATGGAGATGCAGTTTTCTGCACGTGTATACGTGCACCTATTTCTGTGTGTGTCTGGGTGTTATGAAATAAATGCATACAATCGTCTCTTCTCAATTTCCAACTCTTTGCTCAGTTTCCCTTTTGGTGATGTACCCTGCATAACATTGTGCAAATGTTGCAACCACTGAAATCACTGAGCCTCAAATGAACTTGAACATCACTGGCAGCAATTTTTCAACCTCACCCAGCCACACACTTCCTCCTCTGTCCCCACCCATTCAGTCATCTCCAGTTTTGGTTCGGGGGGGCTGCTCCATGATGCCTGTGTCATCCCTTTTACACTGAGAAGACAGAAGCATTCCCTGACCCCCTTCCATCCAGCCTCCCTTTTTACTCACACACATACATATATACACACACGCACACACACACACACCACCCCACAGCCAGACATCCCTGTCTTGTCCCAGCTAGCTAGCGGCTGTAGTGTGAGGGAACAGGAGGCCCCACCACTGGGCCAGCTGTTCCAGACTCCCTTGCCGCCCTGGGCCCCACATTCCCTCATTCAAGGGAGCTTTGTAGTTCTGACATCTTGGAACAGTTGAGCAGCTCAGCTTCTAATGCTGCTGTAATGGTGAGAGAGAGGGAGAGACAGAGGGAGGGAGGGAGGGAGGGAGGGAGGGGAGGAAAAAAAGAATGAGACAGGCTTTATGTGTGCTTGCTTGTTACGCTCAATCTCTCCACTCCTCCCTCCTGCTATCCTTTCAGCCCCCTCATCTTGAATCTCTTTACTGTACTTTGCCACGGCCTGTGCTAAGGGTGTCTTGGTTGTACATCTCTACCAGTGTATTTTACCTCATTGTCTAGTCTCTGTGCCACACTGCACTGAACTAAAGCTGCTGAATGATGCCATGCTGTACTATACTCTTAATGTCGTATGAAATTTTCCATCCCGTATATCATAATTTTCCATGCTGTGTTCTGTTTGCTGAAGTCTGTCCCTAACCCAAACAGTCTGAGCCACACTGTGTGTGTTGTGTTTGTAGCTGACACCTTCTGTATTTGTAGGAGCCTGCTTGGCTCAGAGTTGGATTATGCTTCACTGTTCTGTGCTGTAGCTGCTGTCTTTGCCAGTGATGGTGCTGTGGCCATGTGCTAAAGTGACTAGTCTTCTATTGGACTGTTAGCTGCGATGCAAAGCACTGTATTGTAACTGTGACTCTTCTCAGCCACGCTGTTCCACTCTCCTGCTGCCAATTTCAACAAGGAGAGATGCCTGTGGATCATGCAGGAAGCCAGTTCACAGAAATCAGTCAGAGTTAGAGGTAAATCTGGTTAGAAAACAGGAGGTTTTCTCTGCAGTCTCTATTTCAGGCGCCCGCGATGTGATAATCTAATGTGGCTCTATTGAGAGCGTGTTAATTAATTGATTTCCCCTTATCTTCTCTCTTAAAGTCAGCATCATTACTGAGTGCCAACGCTTAAAAGCAGTTAAGAAACTCATGTGCTCGTCTTTGCTTTGGCAGACTTTTACCTGCCGCTGTTGTTTGCACTTAGATGCTCTCAGTGAGTTATTTGGCTACGCCTTCATTCCCAAACCTATCTCTGTCACAACCTATAATATGGATGATTGGCATTGTTCCAGTGGCGCTGAGTTTTATATTGCTGAACTCTAGGACTATTGCCAGCCTTGCACTTTACATGGCCCCATTTCTCCTCAATGACATGCCATTCAGGAAAGGCCAGTTTTATGGGGTAATCAAGAAGGTTTATCTGAGGTTATGGAATTGTAGATCTCAAGACCGGACTAATTGCTCTCTCCACTCCCTTGTCACAGTGGAAGGGCTATTTGCTCAGGCCACTTATCCGTTACAATCAGTTCAAGTCACTTTTGCTCAACAGAAAACTTCATGGGAAACTCAATCTGATCAGGTGCCAAGAGAGGTTTAAGCAACCCGCCCCAGAACAGTGCGGTGTATGTAAACGTGTGTTAACTCACATTTGCAAGCGCATGCCTGTGTTTGTGCATCTCTGCATGAATGCCATTTCCCCGTCATGCGACTGAAGACGTGAGCCTGAAAATAGCGGGGTTGCTTATGAGTCCAGGAAAAGAAAAAAAAAAAAAAGAAAAAAAAAACACAACTCAATTTGCAACAAACAAACTGGTCTCTTAGCTTGAATGAACCCTCTGGTCAATGATATGCAGACCTTTTAAATTCCTCCAAGTGCAGCTCTGTCAATAGTCTCAGTGATGGAGCTTTCCTACGCAGATAATGCACATTTTTCCCCCTCATTCCTCTGTCCTGCAGATACATTACACACAGACAATGAATATCCTGTTGTTTGAACTTCGTAAGCAGGAGAAGAAAAGTGCCTGTATATGAGAGAAGTAGATGTTTAAATAAAGGCAAGGATCCAGAGTGAAAGATGATTTGTTTCTTGTTGTAGTACCTGCTAGCATCCTAAAGATGGAACTGCTGCATTCATTTTAATGTTTTCTGTAGTAAGCATGTCCTTCTGACTGTTTTGTGCTGATTACATGCCCCAATGAGGATAAAAACCCCTAAGTGCACTGCATGACTAAACACTGGGCCTAATGAATGAAAGGGAAGACCCCCAAGGTTTGAAAAATGTGATGTGGACTTTTAAAATATAAAAACTTGTGATATTATGATTTGCTGAAACATGCTCAGGGCTCTTTGGGGAATCGCATGTGTACAATAGGCTTACAGTAACAGTTGTCTCATGTAGTATTTGTACCAGAAGTCTTTTGTTTGGAACAGAGTTTTCTGCACCTCAGCCACCTGTAGTAAACCTGAGTTTTGCTCCAATCCTGATGGTGTTTGTAGTGCTAAATTACAAAATCAGACCCTTCTAACCATGAGCTCAGGTCTCAGATGAACAACAGTCCACACAATTCTTATTTGGATCTATTCATGAATAGCTGTTATTTGGCTCACCAAAGAGCTTCCAACAATTTTACATTGGTGCTTATGAGAAGAGCCACTCCGCACATCATAAGTTATTTACTCTCTACCGTGAGTTTTTGTTTTTCATTTTTTAAGTTTTTAGGTAATAGCTTTGATGAGATCATCAAGGTTATCATTTTGATTTAAGTTTTAAAGAAAACCTCAAGGCACACTGGAGGTTTGAAGATGTGAGTATTTAGGAGGCAAAAGAGTTCCATCTTTTTAATCACTCCCTGAACTCTGTAGACTCTGTAGACTAAATCACTGGAGCTCCTCTTTAATAGCATATTCAATTATTCAATTGTACATTAAACATCTGCTGTTGACATAGATAACATTTTCTTGAAGACACAATTTATGAAGTTGATTAGGGTAGGTTGCAATATGACAAAAAAAAAATGGTTGTTCCTAAAATAATAATTAAAAAAAAAAAAATACGATTTGTGAATAATTTCTGAAATATGATGAATTGCAGTATCTCATCAACATAACTTCCCATTTCTGAGCCTCTGAGATGTTTTCCCATTATTGTCTTTACTGTGGAAACCTATTAGTTTTTTATTCACTCCACTGACACCAACTATCTCCTCTATGCTCTGTGGCAGATGTGAAAGCACTCAGAGTGAGGTCATAAACAAACAATTAAGCTGTCCGAATATAACTGATGTGTGTTTATACATATATGATACGAATCAAGACTTGTTGAAGCCAAACATGATGCATAAATCACAAATTCCACCATATGGCACATCAACTCCACCACCTGCACTCTCTTTTCAGTCATTTTTTGATTACATTATTGCTGATTGTGATTATAAGGATACAAAGGATGACCATAGCGTCGGACCTATAACACAATGCACAGAATAGAGTGTTTAGATTTGGCATATGTATGCATTGAACTGCACAACAAAAGCCGTGTTTGAGCAGTTGGGGATACTGAATGAGGGGACGCCTGGTGTTATGTGGTTTAAGGTTTATTTTCAATCTGCCTCAGCTTCAGTCTTTCAGTAAATGTTTTTGCTTTTTTTTTTTGGTTTTTTCTTTGCTGTTTTTGTTTTTTTGTTGTTGTTGTTGCTTTTTTCAGGGACTGGGAAGGTCTCACACTACTTTCACAATTGTCTAAACTGATCTGTGGTTGTGGATGGATCAGATTCCAGCTCTCAGAAGCCTTATGAATATGCATCCCAGAGCTCTGGAGGTTTTTCAGGGTTGGGTGTTTTCTTTGAGGCCTACAGGTGTGCAACCATCTGGGCCTAACCGTTGAACCAGTCTCCCTTGAACTTCTTTTCTCTGCCAGCCAAACCAACAACCTTGTTATCCAGGCACACCTTGCCTCCTCCACGTCTTGACAATCCCAATTTTCCCATTGCCAGCATTTAGTCCATTTTATGTTTGCACGAGAAATAGAGTGAAATACAGATGAAAGGAAAAAAAAAAGAGGATGCGTCATCTGCCAGGCTGCGTGTACATGTGACAGGACATGTTGTATGTGTGGTTTTATGTAAAACCGGGTGTCCATGTTTACATATTTGTTTGTACAGCTGTTGGTAGGCCGATGTGGAGAAGTATGCAGGTAGTTTCCCTGACGTAAACCACACATTTCACTAGAACACTACATGGTCAATTGCTAACCTCATTTTGTGTGTTAGTTTAACTTTTTCAGGTTACAGTGATATTTACACAGTCAAAGCACAGTTGTAGCAGTTCTGAACATTGCAGTGTTTTAAATTTGCGTCGTCATTCATGCTGCATTGCTCTTAATGTTTTATCTGCAGATGCTTGTGATGGTTTGCAAAGCATCTGCAGATAAAATGCTCTACAGCTATGCAGAATATGATAATTGAGCCGTTCTCTTACGCTTGCTGTTGTCACAGATCATATAACATGCAAAGGTTTGAGCATGATGAGTGTATCCGGCAACAAAGCGACTGTTGTCAGGCTACCAAACATCAGAATGGAAACAGAATGACGCAGGCTGAAGACTGCATGCACGTCCTGTTCTTGGTATTCATTTTTTGAAGGATTTCTAGGAATGTGAAGCAACTGCTGTTTAAGTTTGTTTTTCTATTTCCTGTTTAGATATTTTATGTTTGTTTGTTTGTGTGTGTTTTTTTTTTGTTTGTTTGTTTTTTTTGGGAGGGGGGGGGGGGTTGTATAGTCATCACACACAATCCTAATCATTCACATATTTTGTACACAAATTATTTTGTTATTCATATAACTGTTGATAGGTTGTCATCAGTGTAGACACAGAGATTGTTAAAATCCTGAGGACTGAAACTCACCTGTCACCTCAGTAGCAGACTTTCAAAATAAAGCTTATTTGTGAATGTGAGTTTTGAAAGTGTATGGATGTTGTAATTTACCAATGGAAATAGGATTACCATAGTCGGAATTTCATCCAGTTGTAAAGTGATCACCTTTTAGAAAAGTTGGGAAGCAGCAGAAGCTTTACTCCAGTTCGGATGCTGAAAATCATTATCTTTGGTTTTGTCCATTTGGTTCAGGTGGTTTTTATTATTTTTATTTTTTTTCTACATTTTCAAATCTTTTTGTTTTACAAGGTATCTATCATTGTAGTTCTAGTATGCAATAATCACAACAACTGTTCTTTAATCAATCCTTAAAAAGCTCATTTTTGGTCGCTATTTAAGGATACAGTCTTTCGTAGTATGGCAGTTCACACAAGGTGGATTTCAATCTGTTTGGCTGTTTTCACTGAGTGTTGACATTCACCACAACAGATCAATACCGAAGAGTGTGGGAGCTTTCCACTAATCAAAGATTCAATTGTCTGCTGATCAAACATGGCGTTAGCCTCTGCACGTGCTCATCTTGGCAGTTAGAGTCAGAGCCAGGAAGACCATCAGTGAAATGATTTCATAAGAGACAGTTTCATTAGATATATTGCTACATATTGAAAAGCACACACATGCACAACATGCTGAACAGAGGAAATGATTTGGAAATAGTGCATTCGAGTTTCCTGGTGGACACATAATGGAGGATGTCCTTGTCCACAAGCCGATCTTGTGGTAACTTCATTGATGATGGGAAAATCTTTTGAGCACCAATTATTGCTGACTAAACAAGAACAGTACATAGAAATATTAACCTCTAAGCCAAGTGTGCTTTATGTTTCACATGCCTCCGTATACGATTTATTGGAGCCTGCTCTGCATCTGCACAGTATAAACTCAAAATACTGGCATCTACCAATTGAACTCCATCAGAGGCCTTCCTTTGTGTGTTCATTCCCACATGATTGATCTCAGGTTTGCATTCAACCAAGAATGTGATTCAGAAATAAGAAATAAGAGATCTTGGCAAACTACTGTGCATGTGTGATGGCATTGTGCAGAAGGCCTCAGGTTGAGGTGGGCACTGAAAGTTTGTAGACAGTTGTGGGACAGAGTGGGGCGGTAAAGTGGGTTGTCCTATTTTTGCAGCATCATTATCAACAATTTGTAATTTTAATCATTAAAAAAAAAAAAAACTGCAATCAGGGAGGGAAATTTTGACTTCTGAAGAACATGATGCTAGAGAAAAATAGTGTTTTGGACATACAACCCAGCCAGATTAAAGCCAGTCAGTTATCTGCAGCCTGTGACTTTGAGTAAAGTTGGTTGGCACTCCAGTGCTGCTGACTGAACCTTTAACCAGTTGGCTGTGCAGTGGTCTTGGAATGAGAGCAGACTCTGTGAGACTCCTTAATCCTACCTTGTCAGTCAAAGGGCCTGACCAAAAACAGTCATTAGCAGTATTTCACTCTCCACTGCAAACAGGACTCAAGGGGAAGTTGAAGAGACATGTGCACTGCATCGGCGTTTTCAGAAAGTCAGGCAATTATCTTGTCATTCACAATAAAGCCTGCTTAATTCTTGTTGTAGCCAACATGGTAGACATCACGTTCGTCAGACACTTAGAAGATGCTGACAGTTACAGTGTTAGAGTTCAGGGAAAGCTTTACAGAAAATTGTTGGGTGTGAGGGCTGCTTAATGTGACAAATATCTGATGTATGAGCGGTAAGCGAATGTGTGAAGGAGAGATGTGCAACATCAATTATTTGTTACTTTTGTTGCCATGGTGATATTGGAGCAAAGTAGTGATGTATCATTATGACCCACTTGTGCTGTTGGCAGTGTGGTTAATGACAGATCAGTGTGTCTGTGCTAGGCTGGCTAGGAAAAAAAAAAAAAACCTGAAAACATTTGTCACCGGGAAGCAAATTTTACAAGTAGTGTTAAAAACATGAAGCTGAATGTGCCCACCAGACAAATGATCAAGCTCTGCCAATGAGCTACAACTGGACACATTTGGCCTAAAATAAATAAAACACATGGCTTCTCTTCTTTATTGCCTTTTTTCATTTTGACAGTTATGAGTTTTTGGCTTTAGTGGAAGGATAAATGAGGGAAAACTGGTGCGAAGTGGTGTGTGGTCACCCTGTGACAGTTGCTATGTTACTTATGTATCAGTGTGCTGCTCCTGTCAAGGGGCTGAGACAGGACCTGGGTCTTCAGAGATTTCTATCAGCCGTCGACTCAGATTTTAGAGCCATCTGGCACGCTGAGGCTGGGGCTGTGGATCTTACCTTGCGACTTTCTGTGTGTCGCGGCCAGCAACGTTTGACTTGCGATTTCAAGGTCATGACCCTCAACTTATTTCCTTCCATGCAACCATTCTGGCAGCAGGGTTAAGTTTATATGATACCCCCAGATAAGTGCTACTTGAAAGTGCCAAGTTTCTGGAATCAGTCCTCCCAGCTTTGATGCTCTGGTTTCTGTTATGACCCCTCTCCGTCCATATTGGCCCTCTGTCCATCTGGACAGGTCTGCACTCACACACACACACACCCACACCATCCTTTATTAGTGCCCAGCTTCCTCATCCCAAGTGATGAGGAAGAACTTTTTTCTTTCTCATCACCTAGTTCTGCATATGGCCATAAGCAACCTCTTTATAGCAAACTGTTGCACACAGATGTTACTATAATGTTATCACCAAGTAAATATTTATTGGTGTTATAGGCCTGTCTCAGTGAGTAAGATGTCCTTACTGAGGTAATGTAATAGATCACTTCCAACGGTAAATATGTAACTGCATGCATACAGTATGTCTTCCAAAAGCATTCAAAAGAACAAATATGGCCCATGATAAGTTTAGTGAGTCTATAATTACCATTCTCAAATATTTGGAGGGTTTTTGGTTCTGTGTGGCCGTTCACAAAGTAACTCTCCCCTGAGAGCTGCCCTGGAATTTGTTGAATCTTTGAACCCTGTGCACAGCCGGCTGGTTTCACAGGCCTGAGGAATCTTTCAGTGGCCCTTGGTGCCAGGAGGAGGGCATCAGGTGTCGGACCAGAGCCTCAGAGCTGCTGGAAGGTTTTCGAGGAATGAAAAAGCTGGTGAAATTTTCCATGATTGTAGAAAAAAGAGCGCAATATATAAAAATCCATGTTTACAGTGTATGTATGTGTGTGCGGGTCACTGCATGTCTTAGGGGAAGTTGTAAGTCCATTTTTGTCTCAGAACTGTCTTGGTTCCTTGCAGTTGGTGGTATGTGTGAGTCTTGTTGTCCTTGATAGGCTTGGCCCTCTGACAGAAGTCAGGTGGTCTTCAGAACTCAGAGAAGGGCAAGGACGACTGCAGCATCCCCCTCACAGGTGCCTCCCCCATGAAGGACAGCAGCCTGAGCTACTGAAGCCAAATACCGCAGAGAGGGACTAGGCTGCCGAGTATTAGATCAAGTAACTGGACAGACAACTCGAACAACTGCAGGGGAAATATGACAGGCTTCCTGTAGGTGCAAAACGTAACTGTACTAATTTATTGTTATCTTTAAATTAAACGTATTTACAGCAGGAGTTCCTGTTTATTCTTCTTCTCCTCTAGAGGAAGAAACATTTTCTTTGCCAAAACCAAGACACACCTTGTTTTGTAAGAGTCCTCATTCTTTTTTATACTGTTCATTTGTCTTATGTGGTATCACCTCAACAGGCAGCAAACCCAAAAATGGAAAAGCCCCGTTTGGTTTTGATTTGAGATAAATAGAAGATTCAGTTATTGTTTGATCATAGCTTGGGCTGTGGCCTAGCGGCAGTTTCTGAGAATTTTAAGTTACCCCCTCTTACCTCGGATGACATTTTTATTCTTCTTCTTTTTTTTTTTTCAATGTATTGCGATGAGAATTCTTTTAAATTAAATAATATCCTAATTAAAAGACTTAAAACTAGCATCAGCTGTTGTATGATTTAGTTTCACAGGTGACAGTGAGCATACCATAGATTTTTTTTTTGTGCAATATATGACACATGGTCTCGATACATCAATGCAGAGAAAGAGAAAACCCAGTGAGCAGGTTATCATTGCTCGTATACCACACTGCAGTTAGTTGAGGTTGGGACTATTTGGACCACAATGGGCATAAACAACTAAATAGATGCTCTATGTTATTAAAAACCAAACTGCTTGGACTAGTACATTTTTAGAGTAAGTCTTAGTATATGAAAATGTCCCAAAGGAAGGGTAAAGAGTTAGCAGCCTGAATACTCTATACTACTATGGCGGCTTTCTAAAGAAAGAAAGAATCAGCCTTGTTTAATGCACCTGTATGAATGTTCACATCAGCTGCACATCTTCTGCATCGCTGCTGCAACCAGCTCTATAACTCTACGCAGATTTTGCCCAGTACTTGGCTGTTGTTGGATTTATAAATATTTCAAATTAATTTCTATTATATTATATATTATATTAGGCAAATAATAACTTTTTGCATGATTCATGAGTGGGCTCGAGCAGGAAAGACTTGCTGCTGGGTTACTGGGAGTGGTAGTCACCTTCAGCACAGTGTCAGGACTTAGGAATGCTATCGATGATAGCTATTTTAACGATAGCCTTGAGGCCCGGGCTAGGAGTGGGGCAAATGTGTGGGCACGTGATTTTACGTGTTCAAACTCAACATCTTTCATGGGAATAGACAGTGTTCAAACTTGAATGTTAGGATGATATGGCTGTTTTCCAAGCGTTTACATGGGTGTTAACCTATTTCTTGAGTATTTAATGCTTCAGCTCCTTGAGAGTCATGAGATTGACTTCTATGGAACTGGTTTCTATGAAAATAGAAGCCAGTTTGATAGAACCCTCCTTCTTTCTTTCTCTTTCAACCCACCCGGTCGAGGCAGATGGCTGCCCACAGTGATCCTGTTTCTACCTGAGGTTTCCTCCTCTTAGGACATTTCTCTTTCTCTCTCCACTGTCACAGTGTGCCTGCTCATGGTGGGATTTGCTGGGTTTCTAAAGTTTGCTCTAGACCTGCTCTATATGTAAAGTGCCTTGAAGGAACTTCGTTATGATTTGGAGTGTTTATAAATTAAAATTTCATCTGGGTCAAAAAAACAAAAACAGAAAAGAAACAGATGCATGGAGTGCTGCTTGGGTGTGGAAACGTGTAGGCAGGTATCCCTCTGGTGAAGAACTGGCAACCCCCAATATCCCATACACTAGAAAGAGGCTAATCATGGCAGCTGTAACTCTTTAAAGATATCAGGCATAGACCATATAGCAAACTCAATTAGGGGTGGGGACAGATTAAAAAGGCTCTTACAAAGAGGATCATTTTGGAAAAATACATTGAAAGCTAATCAATATCCTGGTTTGAATGGGGAACTTGATTTCACTCCTTTTCTGTAAGTTGTCTTTGATTTAGGCATCTGGGTTCTTTGAATGCCATGTTGGCAGAAATTTCATCTGATTTGAAAGCGTTTGTGTCATCATAACGATTATGTCATGACACTTATTTATTCCTCACACCACTCCTCATTAAATGTACAAGGTTGTGTCTTCGAAAGTTTACTGCTGTTTGTATCAAATCATGCTGTTGGAAATTTTTGTTGATAGAAAGACAACAGAGATTGGAGGCATCACCCTGGAGCACAGGCTTTGAATGTCAAGCCTGTCTGACTTGGTCAGAAGTTCAGCCATTCCGCATTCTTGACTAAAGGATAAAGCAACCCTAATCCCCTTTACCAGGTAGCTAGAGTTGGCAGTGGAGCCAGGAATTCCTGCAGCATACCGATTTGGGGAAGTTGCTAGGGTTTGGATGGACAATTCGCACAACAATAGAGTACTCTCATTCAAAGAAAAATAGGGTTTAAGTTTTGTGAGAAAGTCCTGCCACCACAGAGATAGGTACCATGTGGAATGTGACATATTTAAAGTGCTTTTGATTCAGAAGCATTCGCTGCTGTTTGGGGGGAAAAAAGGTGGGCTGGGTGATTTAGGGTGTCCACAAGTGGGACGAGGAGCTAAGAAAGAGAGGTGGAGAGAGAGAATGATGGAAACAAATAGGGAGGTGGTTATGGAAGGTATGGATGCGTGTTCCTGATCTCATGACAGCCAGGCCATAGTGTGAGTGTCCAGCTGGGGCGGACTATAGGAACAGCAGGCTCTACAGCAGCTTACCTGGCCATCAAACGGAGCCAATGACCTGCCAGCCTTGCTCCCAATGGTTCGGTGTCAGGGATCAGGATCAGCCCAACAAGAGTGACTTCAGAGACGCAGAAGGCAGCGTCTAGCTCCTTTATCTGCCACCATAATGCTGCCAAAGACCCAGACCTCCGCAGAGGTGGAGCAGCATTACTGACCTGTCCTGCTGCTCCTCTCAGGCCCAGTGGATTAGCTGTGAAAAGGCCCCCAGAGAAAAACTGTGGGTGAAATACACTGGCCTGTCTTTGTCCCGTCTGTCTGCTGGGCTGGGGAGCACTGACTTTAGCCCTCTGTCAACTGGGCCCGGTGAAACCCCTCAACAAAAGCCATTCATCTGTTGTACTGTACATGCCAAATGGCTGGCATTCCTCTTCACGAGTTGTTTTGTAAGCTGCATCTGTCTGTCTGTCTCTGCAATTACAAGTCTGTTAAGAGAAGAATGGTTTCTGTGCAGCTGGGGTTTTCTGCGTTTGCTGAGTAGATCTGATTAACCTTCTGTCTGCTCATTACTGACCATAGGCCAGACATGTTTTTTTAAGTGATTCAGTCATTGAGACACAAGATTAGGTTTTCGCTTGTACAAGAGCTGCACTATGTAAGGCCATATACTGTGTAAGGTTCTTTGTCGAAATAGTCATGTTGTAATTTCATGTATCCTGTTTATCAATCAATGCTTTAGATTTCTCACATTAGATATGAATGGTTTTCTTATGCAGTTATAATGGATGATAATATGATCATTTTTAATGGGTGAGGACCACCCACTCAGTTCCATTTAAATTAGTATAGAACAGTTATCACATTCTCTCCATTATCCCGTTTCTCTCCTAAATGTGTCTTGGAACTCACCACAGCCTACTGCTGCTTACAAAGCATCACTGGGCAGGACTTGATTCATTTCCCAATTCCCTTGATCATAAAGAATGTAAAGAATTTGTCACAGTCCAGAGCAGTCACATGAGCATGTCATGATTTTGAAATGTGCTACAGTCCGAGAGACAAACATTCAGAGATCATTGTTCGACTGGAAAATATTTATGATGGGAGAAGTTTACTGAGGTTTGTAATTAGTTTGGTTGGTGCTTTGTAGCTGAGAGATCAGTAAAATCAGTGAATTTACCTTGATGCTGGTGCCTGTGTAATTGGAATGAGTTTCTCTAAGTGAAGAGAGTTCATAGAGAGCATCCAGTTTGGGCCACCACTATAATTCAGTTTTCACTAAATCTGACAATGTATGTCAGCAGCACAATGCAGTTTTTTGTTTTCCTACATGAGCAGTTTGGATCTGAAATGTACAGATGATGGATGTTCCTAGCTTCAAATATTGTTCAAACTGAAAGGCAGCATCTTCTTCAGCGTGAAGCCAAAACAGCAGAAAAAATGTGTCCATGTCAAAATACTCTGGCTACACTGCAGGTCAGACTTGTAATTGTTAGTTTGAATTGTTTGTTGATTGGCTTGTGCTTAATGCTTGAGAACCAGGGGTTCTTGTACATAGATGGTTTTCAATTAAAGTGATCAATATCTGAAAAGAGTGGGCCAGGATCTTAGAGAAGGTAAAACATGATGCAGGTACAATAAATCTCTGAAAATTCAAGTTTATGGTTATAGTTTCATACATTTCTGACTGCATCAGATTGGGATACAGTATTGTTTTTTAGCCTTCAATTATGCAGCATTTGTGACTTGAGGTGGAACATTTTCACACCATATACTGGAAACTTGGAGTTCTTCCTCCAGCCATCATCACAGCATTATTAGCTGTTAAACATATTATATTTGACATACAATGATGGATTGAGTTTTGCTGATTGAGTCTTTATTATGGAATCAGCTAATGATAATACATACAACTTGTATTTGAACTTCAGTCATTTAACTACAGCATGGTAAGATGTCTAACTTAGGTTGATTTGAGAGCAGCTGGAATTGATTGAAGATATTTATTGTCTTTTCTAAGAGGCATCTTCAATTCTGGTTTGTGATTGGTGAAATGTCCATGTGATAAATTTAGATGTCACTTTAAACATGTCTTAGTTTCTTATTTTAAATGAAAAAAAAAAAAAACAATAAGAAGAAACAGACATTGATCAACAGAATCACAAAGACTGAAATTAATCAGAGACTCAGATCTTTTGATTGCTGCGCAAGACAGCATTACTGAGGGGTCCCGTACCTTCAGTCCTTCCTTGAACCAAAGCAGACCTGCATGTCACCATTAACCAGAATTAAATGTGTTTTGTATATGTCTTGTATTGTGGTTGTATGGGTTTGCAAGTTTTCTTTGTACAGATGAAAATTTGAGAAGTAGTTTTTGTTTCAGTAGGCCACTGATTATCTCTTTTGCTGGCAGCAGGGCATATCAGCGATAAATCAGATTTTTTTTTTCCCCCCTCATCACTTTGCTTTAATCTTGGGTAATGAAGTTGTTGGTATGCAATTTAGTAGCATTGAATATTTAAAGCACTTTGTAAATTTGTGTGTGTGAGAGTGCGCGCATGTGCTTGGGTCACTCGCTCTGGGTGGTAAAGCTTGGCAGTAATAAGTGGCAGAATGATTAAATCAAAAGGCCTTGTGGATTTTTACTCACACACACACACACACACACACACACACACACACACACACACACACACACAAGAAAAAGATGTTCCCAGTATGTGCTGTTCTTCTGTGTCGCCACGATGGGGGTGTTTATGGAAACTGAGACACATAAACTTCTTAATTAGTGTACTGTCAAGGCAACAATGTAGCATTAATGTGTGTAAAATGCTTACTGTTTGGGATGACAAACCGGCAGGAGATGCAAAGACAAACTACCAGTACACAAAGCAATGTGACTTTATTATGCGTAACTCTTATGTTGCTCATTGAAGCTACTGCCATGTCCTCTGGATATATAAATATCCATAGACAGCCACATTACATCTTCATTAATAGGCTTTAAGGAGGGGATATATGATGGTGGAACTGAAGTCCTCTTCATTGAATTGGTATTCTTTTCATGGCCAAGACACACAAACACACACGCTTGGATACATGCTGTAGCACATAGTTATCCGGTCCTGTCCCTTCCAAAGAAGAAGCCTTGCCTCTGAATTTCAGGTAAAGCTGATATTGCCACAACAATTTGGCCTGGTGTCATTTCAAATCTTCCCCTTGTCTCTTTCAGACAGTCCCACCAGCTGCGTCCTTGTGCATCTTTGCCCCGAAAAAAAGTATCTGCATTTGTCACCGTGTTATCCTCTCCCACACAGAGCGGCCCGTTCCCACACGGTTAAAGAAACGCTGCCCAGAGGTCAGTTGCCCATTCCCAACCGGCTCACCGTTTCAGTGGCTGGAAATCCCCCTGTGCACAAAGAGGCCAGATATGATACCGCAGCACTGCAGGCGAGGGAGGGAGCTCGGGACAGTATTGATATGGCAAAGACCTTTGTCTGGGAAAATCCTTAAGGGAATGCAACCAATTGTTGTTAATTGTATGGGACTGCATTCTATCCAAAGTGCTGCTGGTATGCATTACTTGTTGTGAATTGGAGAGACAAGTATACTGATCAGTGCACGTGTTTTGTTCTGAGCCATTTCGGTTTTGTGGATTGCACTTTTCTTTTCAGTTGGGATTGTATCAATCCACTGAAGCTCAAATGTGCATATTGCTCATAGACCGCCTGTTTTTATTGTGCTTGCTCACAAACACACACACACACACAGCTCATTATGGTTTGAGCTGCAGGCTACTGTGCACTCACACACCTTAAAATGCTTAGACAATATATTGGCACCTCTTGTTTCACTTGGCTTTGTCCCACGCAGTAGCTATCCTGGAAGTACATAGCGTGCTTTTGTTTAATTTCAAGCCCTGTATTAAATTAAAGCAGGATGAGCATTGATGAGAGATGATCGACCTCCAGGGACAGACAAGGTGCATTCCTGGTTAGTGGCTGTACTCTTTAATGGGGGGGGGTTAGGCGACATGGCTTGAATGTGCTTAATATGGAAAAGGGGGGAGATATGTGCAGATCCATATGCATCTACTCACCACATCATATTTCCAGAGCCATGAATGAGGCCCTCACACAGACAGCCCCCACTGCTGTTAGACAGTAAGAGCCAAGGCCTTTCACAACACGTCCTCTACACAATACAGTGAAAAAGCTCTTTCTTGGGTTTGGACCAAACAGAACCCTTGGGGAGGACACGGTCTGTCTTCAGGCTACCAGAGCACGGAGCACCTCAGAGAGAACTCTGGAGAAGCTTGCTTTTCTTAGAAATCCGGGGAGCAATATCATGTTACCCTCCGTACTTCATGTGGTCTTCTGCTCTTTTTATACCATGTTTGCATAATTTTCCTCTAAACTGGTTTTACCTTTGTTTTAGTCAGTGCTGCTTTGTTTTGATGAATATTTAAAAGCTGTCATGAGTCTGATGGTGAAGGAGATTGGAGCTCTCATCAGTTTGGTTGTGTGGAATGAACAACGGCAATTAAAAGGGCCACATTATGTCAGCATGACAGCTCCAGTACAGACCTGGCTAAATAAAGCAGTAATAGAAAGTTGGACCGCATGCTGTGAACAGGAGGCCAAATCGGACAGCTACCAGATGAAATGTGCCCCATTTCTGTGATTGCAATTAAGCCCATGGCCGAAAGCCAAGGAGCTGAAATGTAAATAAGTTCAAAACTGTTTCCATAGACAACAACATACCCAGACTTTGTAATTATTGGAGTCACAAACCTCCATTTATTTTGTTTTTTCTTCATTACAAAAGAAAGGAATGTTAAAGATCTCAGAACTTGATATGGTGCACAGTTTTCTTGTACCAGTGATCGTATTTTCATAACATTAAAGCAGATTAGCAGCAGTTTGTACCCTGAAACATTTTCCTGTGTTCTAATTGTTTGGAAGTCTTAATTCTTGAATACAATGCACACAAAAAAAAGGCTTTTTGTTTTTAGGTGGAGGAAACAATAAAATAAATGAGTCACCACAATCTTCTATTGATGATGTCATTTTGAGATTCCCCAATTCTGTACAGTGTTTTTACATGACTGAATATGTGTTAAATCCTGAGTGATTACCCTGTTTACAGAGGATAATGCAAATGTTGATGACTCTTACAGTACCTCCTTTTACTTCCTTCACTCTCCCCACTTTGTAGGGGAATTTCAGTTAATAAGCCTGTTTAAAGTTATCATTTTGGCTTGGGTTTTTTTTTTTTTTTTTTTTTTTTTCTGTTGGCAAGAGCAGCTTGTTTTCGAGCATATGTCCATTGTTGTTGCTGTGGCACTGTTGTCTGTGGTCTAATTTGGTCAGAGGCGACTAATCTCAAAAGGGTTACAGGGCAGCTGCAAAGGTTAGCGGCGCTCCATCACCCTGTGGATGTGTTCAACATGTTTTTAAAGTAACATGGAGCTTGAATAAAGCTCTTCTTTAGACTGTCTTGCTCCTCGTCTGCTGCTTCTGTCTCGGCAGCAATGTGTGATGTATTTGTTGTAGTCCTTCCTCATCACTGAGTGTCCCCAGGCTATTTCCAATCTATTCACTATGCTTTTGCCTTCCATCCACATTTTTCCTGAATTTTAGAGCTCTGAAAATTGGGTGTTTTTGGAAATGCAGTTGGACCCACTTTCATGGGTCCAACAAGGTTGTGTTATAGTCTGGATGAGCAAAAACTGAGACCTTTTGGAAATCCCGACAAAATCACACCCACCTACCCAGCACTCTCTGAGTAGGTCTACCTCTGGTGAAGTGTTACTGACCTAATGTCTTTGTTATCAG
The DNA here is from genome assembly GCF_900963305.1 of Echeneis naucrates. Taxonomy (NCBI): domain Eukaryota; kingdom Metazoa; phylum Chordata; class Actinopteri; order Carangiformes; family Echeneidae; genus Echeneis; species Echeneis naucrates. The sequence continues at coordinate 5,406,720 of NC_042526.1, read as the reverse complement.
CTATTCTGTCAATGTTACAGCTGTCTTTGCTGTTCCTCATTCAAAGTATTTTCTTAACTGTTCAACAACTAAAGAATCAGTTTCCTGTTTACACTGCTTCACACATACCCAGTGTCCATGAATGGCCATGTATGCATATGTTTTGGTATTGATGCAGATAGTTCCTAATGTGGAGCTGATGCGCACATCTGGACAAAGCAAAAACATAATAGTATGGACAAAATGCAGTCCGAACCCTTCTCTTTTCTCCCACATCTGCAGCCGTCTGCTTGACTTGAACGGACCTGGAATCCCCTTTAGATAAGCGGCAAGACATATTGCAAGGCCAGGACACGGGCAGGAAGCCTGTCGAAAGCAAGGTACTATTTTGGTTGAACACTCCCATTGTCTGTGGACTGGGGACAGCTGACTGCCTGGGGGAGTGGGTGGAGGGTGACAGAGAGGAGGAATGATGTACTGTGAGGACATCGCACTAATACACACGCTCCCTCTCTCTCCACCAGCGTCGATCATTCAGAGGGTCCTCTGTCCCCCTTTTCACTGTTGAACTCATGGCAGTCACCAGTCACACTCTGAAACATGTGCAAAGGAAGGGGTTGAGGTTGGGGGGGGGTGGGGGCTCTGTTATGTAACAGCGCCTTCTTCTAACAGGAGCTCCAGCCTTAAAGATGTAGTATGCAGAGGTACGACTGAATTTGGACATCAAAACAGCTATTAAAAGAGACAAGGAAGAGATGATGTCAGGCTCCAGTCCCATTTTAGTCGTAGTGGACAATCCCTTTTGTTGTTTGGCTGCGCTGATGCCACGTGCTAACAATAACTGCTTTTAGGAAAGGGTGGGATGACACAATGAGAGAGAGGGAATATCAGCCTTGGACTTTTTATAAATCGAGATGTAAATATGGAAAGATTTATGTGGAAAGAGAAGAGCCTGCTTGGAAAGAGCGCTCTTGGAAAATGATGTGTTGTCATATCTTTACAGGCTCATGGGGGAGTCCAAACTGCCCCGAAATTGTAAACAGACTTTTAAATATTTGCAATGATAAGTTTGAAAGCAGCTTTCTGTTTCATCTGTGGAAGTTTATAGCCTATGTTACAGAAATTTCTTCGGGAGACTTGTGACTGTGTGAACTCAGTAACACCACAAGGCCACACAAAGGTACTCAGGGCGCACACACACACAGAAGCTAAAAATGGGAGGGGAATCAATGTATGTTACGGGAAACATGTTCTTGTTTTAGTTTTACTGGTGCGCAAGGTCTCAGGGCTGCATCCTCCTAACTGTCAGAGGCCCTCGCTCCTTTAGGTCTGAATCCCTCAGAGACTGCAGCACGCATCAGCTCAGACAGGTGCTAATGTAAAGCATCCAAATAGTTCAAATTTTAGTGGTTCAAATCCTGAGGACACTTATCCTGGCATCAACTAAATAAAAAGACAAATCTATGAGTCTGTCCTAGATGAAAGACCAACTGCCCAGTCATCTTTAAAATGAGAATGTTAACCTACGTGATGATGGGTTTTTTTGGGTTTTTTTTCTGCTGATATTTCCTGGCAATGTTGACTTACCTCAGATGTTTGCAAATTGCTGTAACATTTAGACATTAACTGCTGTGTAATCAGGACTGAAAAAACACAGCAACGAATATGAGATTCTCAGCGTCCGCTCAGAAGGCTGCGCAAACAAACAAGATGAAGGTCGTAGTAACTGCTCTGGGCTACAAGTACGTACGTCATGTGTGGGCCACCATGCAGAAGAGCATTAAAGGCCACACACACACAGACATGCACACGCTTGCACCCACAAAAGAACATAGATGTGGATATGTGGATGTATGTGCTGCACCTAGAGATGGTATACATCTACACGCATGCACACACTTGCCCTCTTAGACTTCAGGGGCCTTCGTTCAGCCTACATGCACCCACGCGTTCCTGTTGCTGCACTCGTCTTACCGACTGCTCTGGCTGAGCCACTGAGCCAGCTGGTGATAACAGCACTTCCTCCTTGCTCCCCTCTTGCGTTTAGCTGTTGTGCTGTTACCATCTGTGGCAACTGGCTGGGGCTGAAGCGTCATGTTACCCACACAACTGGAGACCCAAGATCCTGAGGACACACAAAACCCAGCCAAGACCCCTAGGATACACACACACACACACACACACACACACACACACCTCATGGTAGTTAGGACTCTAATGGACATGAGATGCGGAGGTGAAGAGAGCGGAAAGGGGTCCAGGCTATTTATTGTGCATTTGGACCCAGGCAGAGAAGGTGGGACTAAACAGCAGAATGTTCCTGGAAAGAAATACACAGAAAGACGTGTAACATTTAGAAACAAAAGTTGAGAGTGTTTTAGTGAACCTGCAACAGCCAAGAAGAGAGTTCAGGCAGGGAATAGATCCTGAGAGAGGAGGGAGAGGGAAAAAGCATGAAATAGCTGCAGGGCCAAGTAGTTTTCCACTCTTTAAAATATTGTATATGACCATGAAATCAAAGTTAGGTAACATCTGCATTATTACAGAGAAATTTCTCATTAAAACCAGCAATCATATTAACACCATGTTTGAGTTACCATCTTTAAGATGATGACCTTTGCAAGTCACTTTATCAGCCGTGTCCAACCAACAGCAAGATTGAAGCTCAGATGATGAATTGACCGGAAGGTTTGAAAAGTTGCACTGATCAATAATAAATAAATTCATAGATTTCAGTGAACAGTTGAATGGACTATCACGAATGCTTTTTAAACTCTACAGCTATCCACACAGCAATTATTATGGTGCTTATTTGCAGGCTGAGTCATTATTAGACCTGATTTTCCAATCAGGAGCCGATTCTTAATCAAAGTGACACTCTTGGTGGCGAGGAGACAGCAGAAGGAGAGAGGGAGCAAAGGAGGAGAGGGGGGAAGAAAGAAAAGCAAGGCCTTTCAGAGGGAGGGCAAGAGTGGCATGTGGCTGGATGGTATCCTTGGGAAAGTTTGCAGCTCGCTCTCCCACTCTCTGGATCTTAGCTGGGGACAAATACCACATGGAGCTGAGAGGAAGCCCGCTGAAGTGTGCAGGGCCGTGAGCACACAGGAATGTTTCACTTCAAATGGAAAATGTTCACAGCTGTTAGTTAGGCTATCTCTCTCACTCTATTTCTCCATCTCTATCCGTCCATCTCTCTCACTTTGTCAGAAGATTGTTGCTATGCTTAGCTGCTCAAGTCCTCATGTGGTTGTGATAGCCAGTATTTTTAGTTCTGCCTCGGCTTCGTTTTTACTCTTTTCTGAATTCTGACTTTAATATTTATACATCATAATCAGCTCACCAATGTGGGAGTTTAAAATGTTTTTTTTTTATTTTCTTATCATGGTGCACAGGACAAGTCAACATGTTAGTTATCTTGTTATGTGGGTGCCCAGCAGCAAACGGATAGCAGTCTATTTTGTATCCAGAAACATGGCTTAGGAAACCACACACTTGACAGCACATGGCATCGGAACACCGGAAGCGCTTGCCTGACTCACAAACAAAAATCAACAACAACGACAACACAGAGTTTCCGTCCCCACATCAAGCTGTCTGGAGTCTGGTTTGGCTGCACAGGTTGGATCCACAGTTTCTGGGATTGTAGTGAATGAGCTCAGACTCAATAATTTTGCTGGTTGGATGCTCTCCCTGCCTGCCACATGCGCACAACCGTTGATGTGTGTGTGTGTGTGTGTGTGTGTGTGTGTGTGTCTGTGTGCATCCATTTGTCCCTGTCATGACCATATTAGCTCATAGAAACAGAAAAAAGCCCATTTGTATTGAGCCACTTTCCCTGATGTAACTCTGACTCCTTGAGCTGTGATTAAGCCACCCAGCAGGTGTAAATGAATATGAAATAAATCTTTGCTGTTTCTTATTTTATCTGAATTAAAATGTATTTTTGCAGCCATTGGACTAACAGGGCTTTTATGTTTACTGCACCTTTGACTGTCATTGCAAATCCAGGAAATTTCAAAAGGAACAATTAGAGGAACAACAAGACGTGAACGTGTCCTTATTGGAAATTTTAGGACGAAAAAAAAAGAAAAAGTAATCAACTGATCTTTTCTTTTCAGCCTTACAGTAAATTCATACCAGGATTTTTTGAAGCACCACACTTTACAGTGTGATTTAATCACAATTTAATCACAGCAAAACAGAAAATCTGGATAAAATTTGACTGTTTAAAAGCTGTAAAGCTTATTGTTTTCCTTGTTTCCTCTCAGATTTCGTTAGGGCTCGCTTATAGCTTGTTTGGTGTGTTTTTTGAAGGACACAAGCGGAAGCAATTGGGTCGGTGGTCCCCTGAACTAAAGAGCACACAGTCAGCTGTTTCAAATTTCACGAGGCATGTGCTGGCCCCTGTGGGCCAACTGCAGAGGTTTGTGTATCCATGCATGTGTGCGCATCGTCATTCATGATTTGAACCAGCGGATGAAGTTTTGCAGGGAACAACGTTTGGGATGCTGTGATATTACTTTGCCCAATCCCAGCAGCCAAATAAGCCAAATATGACTATTTGGCTCTGACTGTATTGTGAGATCCAGTGCAATTTTGCCGCTAACTACTACCTCATGTAAAATTAAACAAACTCCTCTCCAACAAAGTTGCAGGAAAAGCGTTGTTTCAGAAAGGAAGAATTTATTGCAGGGTTTTGTATTGGTCTGTAATTGATAAACTGGTACTCAAGGTGCCGTGTTAACATGGTCACAGTTGAGGTCAGTCCACCTGTCCTGATCAACATATTATATATCTGCCGATTGTGTGTATTAGGTGAACATCTGCAGTTTCTAATATATTTTTCCGAATGCTTTCAGCTCTTGTATCTCCCTTTATATAAAAATACAGCCTCCCATATGCACCCCCAGCACACATACATAGTATATATAGAATGTATATATACACCACCCAGCAAACCACCCACAAACTCACCCAGAGGCTTAAACCAGGGTTTTCTTTTTTTCTTCTAAAACCACTTCCCTGCCTTTCCTTTGCTCCTGGTGACGACACTCTCTTGGAATTCACTCCTTGTGTTGATGGTGCTCTCAGAGAGAGAGAGAGATTGACTGTGTTGTTCGGATCTCTCCGTGCTCTGCAGCCATTAACCAGGACCATTTGGTGTCTCCTTTCTCCACGCTCTTTTCTTTACCCCTCCTGTTCTCTCTGTTGCATTTATTCTCCTTTTTTTCCCCTCTCACTTGTTCTACTTCCTGTCTGGCTTATGGGGCAATTTTACATATTTGGTTTGAAAGCAGGATCTCTGAGAGTGTAGGGGGGTCCACGGACTGGAGGGTCTACTGGGCTGTAAAAGGGGTTGCTAAATTGTGTAGTAGCAGAGAGGTGGGGTGTGTTTGCTGAGGTCGGAGAGTTTTGCTGAGCTCTCACTGTCTGCATTGTGAGTGTGTGCTGTGCATGTGCATTCAGTGCGTATCTTTATACACTGGGCATGACAACGCAACGGCTGATTGTGCATGTGTCTGTCCAGTGGCTGTGTGTGAAAGAGACATGGGGGGGCATGCCGCTGGGTACTCTGGAGGCCTGTGAAGGGAAGATCTCCCCCCTCCTTCCTAAACTCGACGGGCCATAGATTGATGGGGGAGGTGTTGCCTCTGCTCACTCATCCATCACACACTTTATTTGGGTTTTAGAGGAAAGGAAAAGGAAAAAAAGACTTCCAAAAATATCAGAGCTGGGGGCTGGGGTGTGCAGGGTTGAGGAGTTGAGTAAGGAGAGGCCCCTTGTCCTGCCTAGCTCTCTTCTCCTGCCCCCTTTTCTTTAAGCAGATGCTGGAAAAGAAGTCTTACCCTTGTGACCCCCTTCTCAAGTCCCAGCACTGATAACAAAGGACAGATAAAGCCAAAATAGGAGGAGGGGGGCAGATTTAGTGAAGATTAGCAAGCAGGTTTGCGATTTCCACTGAGGTTTCTGTCATGTGTGAGAGTGAATGCACATGTTTATATGAGGCTGATAAATGTGGGGAGAGAATAGTTTTATGGCGGCTGGTGGTCTTTGTTTACCATCCAGGCTGGACAGGGTCTACTGTGTTGCAGGACAGTAAGACCAGATCAGGTGATAATGCCTATACAATGGATGTATCACCAGCCCAGACAGAGGTACGGTAACACAGCATGTGAAGTCAGAATTTGGGATTATGGCATGAAGTGTATAGTACAGGCCTACAACCCTCAAACACCTAATTAAATTTAAGACTAAAAAAATGTGGCCTGGTCTTTGAAATGGAGATAAAAGACCATGTTGATGAGTCTGAGGAGTTTTACACTTTAAATCATAAACATATTATCAGGTGATTGGAAGTGTTCCCCTTCAGATCTGAACATGCAGCAGCATGAAGAGCTCGCAGCAAGAAATTATATCCCTGTAGGAAAATCTAGCTTCTCAAGAAAACCGTCACATAAAAGAATGACAATTTCCTATTATTTCTACTATCAGTAATATCAAATAGCTTTTGAAATGTTTTATAAGCTGGCCTTTCTATTCATAGATGTATATAAAACAATTCTATTAACAAATCAAGTGTTACACTGTTTCTGATTCTGCCTTTCTGGACTTCACGATAAGACCTTTCTTCTCAGTTAGTCAATATTTGAATTCCTTTTCAGAAAAGAAGTCAAATTATGTTTCTTTCTTTTCCCACAGTGACTTGAACGCAGATTTTTTCAATTTGTCATAAATAAAATGAATTAAATAATTTCTATTCAAAATAAAAGCTGCTTTTGTCCCCAAGTCAAAGTAAATCAAGCTAAATCCAGTTTTGTGATGTAAAATTATGAAAATGTGAAATTGTTGCAAAAAAAAAAAAAAAAAAAGGGGCAGAGGGTGGCAATTGGACTTATCCTTGTGTGTACGGGAGTGTGTTTGTTTCCTCTGAGAAGCTTTTCCAACAGCAGACCTCATGGTAGAGACCCCAGAGGCCCTATTTGAATCACAAATGTCTTTCGTTTCTCAATCGTTCACAGGTTTTGGTCAGTTGAGGAATTTTGGGACCCATTAAAGCCTGGTGACAATGACTTTCACCCCCGGGGCCACCACAGGGGTCCACCCCCCTACTGACCTCTCCATTGCTGTCCAGGCCCCGCTCCAACAGTCTTCCTCCGGGGTACTGATTGGTTCAACATAGTACCCAAAAACCCCTCTGGGGTCAGTGTCTCTTTTCTGTCTGTTGCTCTGTGCCTCCTTGCTGCCTTGTTCTGGCTCAAGTCGGGGCTTATCAAAGACAATCCAGTTCTGTCATGTGGCCAAATCATCTTGACACCCATTTAGCATGCTCATCAGAGGACAGTTATGAATATTCAAGATGGTGCCAGGGGCCAGTGAGAAGCAGAAAGGACAAGATCAGAGTGACAGAAAGTCATGTATGTCCAGGAAAGCAAGCAAGTGTGATAAAGATAAACAGAGAGGAAGACTAAATGAGTGCGTGTGTAGAATTATGTTTATGCCAAATAACTTTGAGGTTGAGTCTTTCACAAACAAAGACCAGTGAAGTACAGCCAATGATAAAATGTAAAAGTATATCAAATAGAATGCAAATCACTGCTGTGTTGTGTTGCGTTAAATTGCATTATACTACATTGTGTTAGGCCACATTTTGTTATGCTACATTGCATTACACATCACATTACGTTGTGTTTTACCAACTCACAGTCCTCTGAGTTCCATTAAGTGGTTTATTTTTTACTTTTGTCTGGTTTACATAATTGTATGTTTAATACTTTTGCAACTTAGAGGTATCAGCTGAACCTTTGGAAGTCTGTGATCGATGTGCGGTTTTTTCACTTGGTTGGCAATATGCAGTATTGAATGGTCAGTCTATTTTGAAAGTAACCATTAGTTGCAGCTAGAATTACATTTTCTCTGTACACATAAACTTGAGTTTAGTGTGATTGATAGCAGAATTGTACTCTCGGCATTATCCATTGGATCCGCCGGGGGATCCACTGGGGATCCACCACCAGAATAGAATAAATCTGAACCGAATAAAAGAGAAAAGCATTATGTTTACTGGATATTGAGTTCATGAGGCTGTGCATCAGGAACAATGGTTGACTGAAATTATAAATTATATTTCCCAGCTGCATGGTACTGATTTGTTGTAATTTAGAGCTGTGTATTATGGAAAACCCTTTGGCACTGCTTGTGAATCACAAGCTTTTTATGTCCTTGATCCTCTTGTGCTGTTGACCACTGTTTGGTTATGAATGTATTGGATCTTGTGAGAACAAGAGAACCGAGCCAGGAAGGAGCGAGTTTGTCTGAATGAGCCTGCCTGTCTCATTGACACTGATGTCAAAAACTTCTAGGATCACATCCAAGCTGAGACAAGTGGTCATTTTGACTTTGAGAATGTGGCACTTTTCCAAGTTTTGATGTTTCAGCCCTTAAAGATTGTAGATGGAGACAGGAAGGGTTATCAAGGGTGTTGCATCTCCATGAATTGTAGATATTTGCAGACCCGCGGGATGTTTTTGCATTTGTGTTTCCAGCATATTTCCTGGTTGACATTGTGTGGTTACAGCTGAAAGAATTATCTGAAGAAATTCTTTACCCCCCCCCCCCCCCCCCCCCACCACCAGGTTAAAGTTAAACTGGAGAGACTTTATCTAAAGCAGAATAATGTAGAAATAACAGCGGTTCTCAATCTAGAAGGCTACAATATGCAATTGTGAATTGTGCTCTAGTGTGTTTATAGGATGGGGAGAGTGGTCTGGTGTGCCAGGGCATGTGAGGGGCAGGAGAGGCGGGAAGGTGTGGACGCGGAGTGCTTTTCCCTATAGCTCCAAACCAAAATAACAATGTTTTTGCACAGCTGGTTTTAACCAGAGAGGAAACCCAAATTGAGGGCCCTTACTTTAGTTGGTTTCCTTACCCAGAATTCCCTTTCAAGATAGATGCATGCAGATGGATGGGTGTACAGATTGATGGTCGAAAACAAGTCTTGTAACTATGCATATGACCTCTTTCTTGACCTCTAAATGCGTGTGTACGTATAGGCTGTGCATTTCATGTTTGCAGGATGCACTGCCTTTGAACATCCCTCCACAACTTTGTCAATGGTGTGTCACAGAGATGAATAGGGGTCAGGGCTGGGCCACCCACTCCTCAATACAGCCCCGAACCTCTTAAAAGAAAACGCGTAGGATGCCTCGAAGAACAGTCACATTTATTTAGATGTTTACGTCGAGCTAATGTGTTTTATTTCCAGCTAAGAAATGTTCGGTCATTTGTTTTTAGGGAGTCAACAGCGTTGGTAAGGTCTTTAGTTACTCACAGTTTGGACCAAACTGTCCAGAAGGACCAGAAGATGGAGCTAGTGTCAGGCATGCAAGGTTACATGACAAACAACAGAAAGGATCCTTCATAAATAGATTTTAAAACCCATTTCCACATCTGACCCGGAGTATGAATTATTGTATACAGTTGTGTGCATCACCACGCCAAAACACTAGTTTGCACCATCTGTAGGCTATAATGTAAGTCCATAAGTCTTCACTCTTTGATCCTCCAATTCCAGTCATGTTTCCTTCAAGAGAGCTCTCTTCAACTCTGCAATTTCAAACTGATGAGGAGGGTGTCTATCTAAAACAGTCCTGGCCCATCTGTGTCACAGGCCATATCTATCATTATCTGCATTTTCTTGTTCTCTCTATGGTGCAGCCTATGCCGCTTACTTCTGCACTCTCCTCAGCACTTCTCTCCCTGATGAGTCACAAGGCGCTTCAGAAAGCTAAACCTTGGTGGCAGGGGCAGAAATGATGGTTCCTGCATAGTCGAGAGCTAACTCATTTTAAAGTGATGCTTTTACCAGATTCAGATCAATGTGTGCTCATAGAGTCATGAAGCCATACAAAGAGAAGCTTGTTGAAGTCTGTCAGCAGTAGTTGGTATCAGGACATAAAAACTTGTGTTTTTCATTGTGAGCGAGTTGTGCTCAGACGAGATGGAGGAGCAAAAACTCACACAGTCATAAGGTCCCAGGATTGATGATACCTCAGCCCCTATTAGTTGAAGGAGGCTGCTGACCAATACAGGACCGAAGTCTCTCTGCTAGGACAGTTTCCATTTTTCTTCCTCTTTTTTATAGCTATGTCAACAAAGTTGCCAAGCTTATAAATCAGCCATATTAAAGATGAGTCTGATTTGTTGGGTGGAGTTGGTGCGGTAGGTGTTTGGTGGGGGGGGGGATCAGGATGCCCTCATTGACCTTACACAGGCAGACTGATAATGAGTGCCCTAGCCAGACAAATGCTGCCTATCCCGTCAGCTTGCTAGCAAGGGCAGTGAGGTAGATAATAATTGTCAGCTTGGCTGTGTCCGTGCCAGTGCCAGGGTGGGCTAGGCCTGGTGGGTCTGGCTATGAGGGACTAGATCGGTGTGGCCATCAGGAGTCTAAAGGGCTGAGGGAAAGAGGAGGATATACACAGGGGCATTGGCTTTATTAAGAACTCCAGGCTCAGATGGCTTGCACGCATATTTAAAAAGTCATTTGTGAACATATGATAAATGGAGAAACTTGTTCTTGATTGTCCCTATATTTTTAATCTGTTTCTCTATTCTTTTATCACAGATAGCCCCAAAGATGTGAACTCAAACACCAGCATTTATGGAGACAAGAGGCTTGATGTGATGAAAAGGCAGAAAGAAGCAGCACCAAAAATTGTGCCAGCCTGTTATGGCCCAGCATAAGACCTCATGCCTGGGTCAGCCTCTTTCTTGGCACACCTGAATGACATGATAAACATGGCTGAAAAGACCACCAAAGATCTGAGCCCTCTGCAAGATTTTAATGTAAGTCATATGGCTTCATTCCTTTAACGTATTTTGACAAGTCTTGATCATACAGCCTGGAAACTGTAATCGGGTCATCATGTCTTGCCACAAAGCCATTCCTCTTTGGTTTTTGAGTCCTGAATGTCTATCAGCTAATAGAAGAAATGTGTGTAGATATGTGTTGCCTCTCCCACGGCTCTTCATTCATGTCTGCCTGGAAACCATGAAAAATTGCTTTCAGTCGGACCCCACCTGAGCTCCATACCTGTGCTGGGTTTGTCTCTGGTGTTCAGCTTTAGAGGAAATGAGCTTTTCCATCAGCCTGTGTTCACAAGAACATTTATCACTCAGAACAGTCAGAGTTATGGAGCGGAGGAAAAGTGGTCTGGCATGGGATCTGTTGTTAAATCCTCCACATTTATGTCGCCAAAGTATTTAGTGGCCGCTGAAATTGGGACCTCCTCTTTAGACTGTGGGAACTGTTGGCAGTTGGTGTAAAATCAACCAGCGTTTTGGCTCCTCATTGTGAAACAAACAACTTTTGTGATGCTTTGCTAACATCCTCACCTATAACGCCCATCTGAGATGCAATAAGTCAATCTAAAACAAAAATAAAAAAAAAATCTGACAGTTGCTTCTCTGTACTTCTAATTCAATCAACCGTTTATTACAGACCCAGAATATCAATACCCAAGAAGAATTCACTTATTTTAATGAAAACTACAGCAGAGAACAAGCATCTGTAGCATCATCATAATGCACGGATGTTTTCACAGTCTAGTGTTGCTACTGTGGCCGTAATAAGGTTTAGAGAGAACAGAGTGTAGTAATGAAATGCATCCAAATGGTACCCTCTGGACATGATAAATAAAAATTCCAGGTGTCCAAAGGAAAAGGTTCAGCTATGGAAAACATCGTACGTCAGGACTTTGACACGGGAAGCAAAACTGGGGACCCTTGTAGTTGGAGGTAATGCTGTTAAACGTGTACGGCAGGAAACCAGAGGGATTATGGGAATGGAGACCACAAGAGGCCTGAATATAGTGTATTTATCGTTTTTCTTTTATTTTTCCACATGCATCACTAATTTTAGTCTGTTGAATCAGACCACCTCATATGCCAAAATATGCCATGTACAGTCCTATTTCTGAACTTTCAACAGCTCAACGTTGTTTTTCCCACCACCCTTACTCAGTGTTTGTGAGTTAACAGCCAGGAGATGTAAATGGATTTCTCCCTTGTCATAGCGGAGCTTGCTTCCTGTCAGTGACCCAAGGGTGGGAGCACACAATGACGAGCACCACCCACGTTAGCTCCCCAGCAGGCAGGCAGACCGACAGGCTGGGTGACACAGGGGTCATTTGCTTCTGTCAGAAGCCCAGAAATAGTCCTAAACTCCTCCTGTAGTGGACAAACCAGGCATGCGTTCATTGGCCTGGTCGGAGCGGGATGTGCTCTTGTTGTGATTACCTGGCTCTGCAGAGGAAAGGCTTTCTCTGAGGACCTATGGAAAAATGCTGCTGTCTGCCAAGTGCCATGATTAGCACCCCAGCCGGTTCCTGGGTCAGCTCAGAGGGCAAAAGTGTCTAGACCAGGCAGGGGATTTCCACAGGCCCTGGCCTGCGCCGTAATCATCACTGCTTACAGTAGTACCACTCCTCTCAGGGCCAATATTCCACTTTGGACACGGCTGTACTGGCTTAAGTTTTTGATTGTTATTAACGTCAGTTTTTCATTGAGTCATTTTATTTGGCGTATTTGACGTCCTAGCAAGAGATTGGAGCGTGCAAGCTGGTGTGTGTGCATGTGTGTATGTGTTAAATTGTATAAGCAGTAAGTGTAGCATTGGGGGGAAAAAAACATATTTTCTGGTTTTATTCAAAATATTTCATTATATTGATTGATTGGTATTGTGCAGAGGAAGGGGCCATAGCCCTGCATGCTAGGGTCCTCTTGCTGCTCGCTGCCAGGGCTCTTACAGGGCATTCTGCATTACAAACTCAGTGCTGATGTTTGCCAGAAAAAGCACAACCAGTTAATGGTTCGGAACTCTGGCTTATCTTGGCCATCAACACAACAAAAGCTATAATTATCTGCAAAATAAACTCACTTCCTTGATTTTTAGACAAATAATGCATTAAACCGTTCCAGATAAACTTTGTTTTCCACTGTGTTGCCAGCCCCTATGGAGGAAAGGCATTCAGGCCACCAATAATGAAAGCTCATTTCATTGGGCTCCTCAGGAAGTTCTTTGCTGCAATGTTCCAGTGCTGCATAAAATACGAACACCTTATATAACCAATTATTACTTGAAAATTCAGTTTTGTTCCCTGAAAACAAATTGCCCCTGATGTGTCTCACCTGCCAACAGATTGAGTTTTTCTTGTGTATGTCAGCATTGTGTGTCTCCCAAGGACTTCTTTATATAGGCCCAGACATTATTTTTGGCATTTTTTTCTGAGATCTACCTCCCACTCCTCCCACTCAGTCTGGCCCACCTCCATAAGGGCCAAGGAAGCCTGGCACTCGCCTGATGCTCTCAGCCAGTCCTGGGCAGCTGGGATCTGGGGGAGCTCCCTGCAGTTCTGCAGTGTTCTGGCAGCTCCCGTTCCCTTGCCCCCGCCACTCTAATTCTGCCTTTTTACTTCCAGCCAGCTTCAGAATACAATACAGAGGAGCCCTGTGCTGTGCTGTGCTGTGAACACAGACACACACCCTTGGGCGTACACACACATCCACACTTTTATAAGCCATTGAAAGGGACAAGACCAAAGGCGGAAAGAGGAGCAGACGCCTCTCAGATGCTGAGCTTGGCTTCATGTACCACTTGGCACAGACGTTTGCACACAAGATAACTGTTGTTTATTGTTTATGGAAGGACCCTCTGCCACACTCCACGCTCTCTTCATCTAGAGACTCCTGAAGGGCCAAGGCCAAGAGCTACAGAGAGAAAGAAAGATAGAACCCACTGTATCTACTGTATGAGTGTGTCTGTGTGTCCCTGTGTATTTGTATGAATAAGTATGCCTTTGTCTTTATGTGTACAGTGGGAATGTACACTTACTGTACAGTTGTGGGGGCTATTATCCATCTGCAGTGTGTGTGTGTGTGTGTGTGTGTGTGTGTCTGTGTGTGTGTGTGTGTGTTTGCTCAGCTGTAGTTGATTCAGTGAGGAAGGGATGGGGACGTCATCTTGTTCCACCGGGCTCTCAGTCACACTAAAGCTATTATAGCAGGTGAGAGCTGCTTCCCGTCATATTTTACAAATGATGTATATTCTGTGTTATATAGTTTGTTTTAACAATTTTACTGTGTGTTCTGTCTTGTGTTAATTTAAAAAGTGAAATTTTGATAACAGGGATTTAAGACAAACCCTTTGGGTCCATCAAATAGAAACTGTCAAATAAAGATCAGTGTGATTCCAAATCATACTTTCACCTTTACTTATCACAAACCAAGAGACAAAGGTGCACACGCACCTGTGCAGTTAACGTGTATACACAACAGCTGTTAAAAGTTAATGAACAGGACACACATCAATAGTTTCACCTCTGTTTTTTTTTCATTCTCACCAACAAATAAATTGTGTTTCATGGAGTCCAAAGACTGATGACTGACACGACCCTCTCTGGTACTACATCTAAAAGTTTCAATATATATCATTCATTCAATCAGCTGCCTGTTCCACTCAAAAGCTGTTTCTCTTGTCTCAAATCATCAGCTTCTTCTGTTTTTAAAAAATGAATCCAAACACAATGGCTTGGTTAAAGTACAACAACAGAGCAATACTAGCATGTGTGACCCGTTCATATTGATAAGTACATGTGGTATTTGTGTGCTCTTCTAACTGACAGTTGCAAGATGCAAAAAATAAATAAGTAAGTAAACTGATAAAAAAAAAGTCTGGTTGAACAGTAATTTAATTTTTTTTATTTTTTTTTTTTCACAGTGAAATCTGGTAGAAATAATTGCGGTGCTACAGCAAGGATTGTAAAGCCTGTTTTTCAAAAACAGTGGGAGTCTGCAGATGTTGGGAGAACAAACAGTTAAACTGACAGCCGCATCTTCTGAATCTGGAAAATTTATCACCATGTTTAACCTTTGATGGGTGCGTGATTAATTCTTTCTTTCCTGTTAGCAGAGCAATTTCAGTCAGGGGCACTCGTTGGTTTTAAAAAATATCTCGCGTTAAAAATTATTACATTATATTTTATGGTTCCAATTTATGGGGCTAAATATAAAGGGTTTGTGCTTAGGCAGACCTTTCTGTTCTTTCTGGTCACGGCTCCTCCCTGCAACTTACAGCCATGTGCTGACAGCAACTTGTTGGTCTGAACCAGGTTCTCAGCAGTTAAACCCAATAGAAAGAGAAATTCCTTCCAAATGGTGCATGAACATAATGATTCACCACTGTTTGTTTGAACCCTTGGTGGATCTTTTCCACATTACCTCAACATTTCACCTACAGATTCTTTTTTGCAGTATTATATGATATTGTGTTGTGTTGTTTCAATATTGAAATGAAGGGCTCCTCTCAGTTTCAGTCTCCCAAGATCTTTTGTTAATTTGTGCAGTTAGTCGGGAAGAAGCTGCAGCTGGGCGCTGATCAGGCCTGATGGTGATAGAGTATGAATAGCAGGGAATCTCTGGGCATCATGGAAAAGTCCTGCTGACGACTGCACCGACAGGGTCACAGCCCCTCCACGCTCCCCCGCAAAAGGAGAGTGAGAGTAAACAGGCGTAATAGGCAGAGACCAAAAGAGACTTGGACTGTGTTCTTGTAAATAATTGCATTCATTGTTCTCTGCCACTGTTGGTTATGGTCACAAGCTGTTTGGTAGGCCCCTGTCTGTCTGGTGCTCCCCATGAGCCCGGTGTCAGCCCCTATGGCCCCGAGGGGAGCAACTTGTGCCAGGGGTGAGGATGCCAGCTCCCTGACCTGGTGGCCCCGCGTCTGAACGTACCCACGCCAGGAGCAAACGGTCCTCGGGCCAGCTCAGAGACTCAGGGCGTGCTGTGCGCATGCTGCTCCGCTGTTAAATAAAGCTGGTTCAAAGAGCACATTCCTGCCCCCAGCCCAGCAGCGAAATGGCAAACTCTCTTGCTTGTAGTGTCAAAGCACCAGATTGTTTCATTTTATTGCTTTGCCTTTATCTCAGCTGACTCCCGTACAATCTGATTGGATGTAACATGTTATTAGCCTCCGTTTTCAACTGTGGGAACTGCAGATGGCCTATTTGGACCAGATTACCTGTACTTCTTATCTTAAGTGAAGAATTCGTTCCAAGTGCTCAGATGTTTCAAGAAAGCCGCTTGTCCACATTAAGAACGTGGTGGACTACAGTTGAGCTTATCTGGAAGTTAACACCCACTTAGCCAGTGAAACTGTTTGAGCCAGCTGAAAGAAAACACCTCGGTGTTCATCATGCATGTTTTATATAGTGATCCAAACAGATGGTGACATAAAGAGTTAACATCCCTGCTGCTGCAACGGAACAATATTAAAAAGGCAACACATACTGCGTCACCAAAGATCTCACCTGTTCAGTAGGAGCTAGTTCATTTCTTTCTGTTTGCCTTTGAAATTCCTTAGAGCAAAGAAGAGGATCCAAAAGACAGATGCTGAAATCAGGAAGTTTTGTCTTGAACTCCACTTTTTCTCTGAATCACTCCTTCTGGATATCTCCTTTTCCCGTTTTCTTACGCAACTAAAGTGTCAGCTGGAACCCTCTCTGCGTTATTGCTCCCAAAGTAAAGTTTGCAGAAACAAGCGTGGGAACCAGTTTGGCCCAGCACAGCATCATCTGCAGCCTGTAATGATTGAACCTCAATGACATCATGAGTGTTTGAGTGTGGGGCTCTGGTAACTGTGCTGTGCATCTCCTCAAAATACCAGTGGCTAAGTGGAATGCACAAGCTGAGCTTGGCAATGGAAGTCAGATGCTCTTGGGCTCTTTCTTGCCGTCTAAAGTCACCCCTTTCCCCTCTTTTCCGTCCACCGACTCCAAACGAAGGGGGGCCTCCTCCACAAAGGCAGTGCCTGACTTTACTGTATGGTAAATGTCAGCAAATAAATGCAGGTCTTGGTAACAAAGTGGAAATGGATCTAATCTGCCTCAGGCCACTGTGTTTGATCTGCACCCCTTTGCGTATAATGTGCCACTTCTTCAGTGTACAGCACACTCAGGATGATGTGGTATTTTGTCATATAATAATCTGACGTCACAGTGGAGGAAAACAGCTTTCATATGTTGCTTGACATTATGAAAATCTTAGGTCACGTATTCATACATTCATCCTAATCCTTGTTACCCCTTGTAGGTTTTTTTTCTTTCTTTTTTTAATTAACTTCTCGTAAAACTGGTAACCACTTTGTATAATATGTTTGTTTCTTTTGGTTTCATATTGTATACATTATCCTGCTGAGTGCTTGCATCTGTGGTGCATTCCTGTAGTGAAAGGAGAATTGCAATTTCTAACCCAGCAGCTGAAATGTGATACCATGCCTGGATTTAATGGAGGCTTTATATGGCTCGCCAGATCATCCTGTTGTGAATAACATGTTGTTAATTGCAAGAATAATTGTAGGTGGGGAATGTTTTATCAGGTCTCACTAAGGTCAATCATTCTGCCACAGAGGAGCTGAGATCAAAAACAGGAGGGAACAAAAACTCCTGGGCCTACAGGTAGTATCACAGTTAACTGGAAGTATGAAAGAGCCACCCACGCACATGCACTTTCCCAGCTTGTGTGGGATAATCCCTAAAGATGTGAAACTCAAACCAAGTTATGTGTTGGTTTTGATCATGTGTTTTGGCCTCAGATGGTGGATGACTGCTAAGAATGTAAAGAAAATTTATTTTACTCTGTCATTATAAATTTACTAAGTGAGACAACATGAAGCTTCAACTTGTTAATATTGCTCTCAGTTGAAGTAATTGTTTGAAAATCTGTCTTGTTAAAAAAAAAAAAGGAAAGACATCGCTCAGATATGTCAACAGCACTGATTTGATAAATGTTTAAGACATTATTTTTATTGTGGCAAGCAATTAATTATGTGCTTACATCAGACATTCCAGAAACTCATTGGAAGGCGTGAGCTGTGAAGTTCTTCACTTCCTCTAAAAAACCAATATTGCTCTGCTGTGGCAATGGCATAGGAAAAAACCAAAAAAACAAAAACAAAACTCCCAAACAAAAACAGATGCAGCTCAAAATCTCTGAAAGAGAGAGCGTGCATAATGCAACTGCACAGAAACAAAATTTATGACAGTAATAGATAGTTGAAATGTTGTTGGATGCAGAACTTTCCTTCGTTACGAAAAAAATATCAAAAATGTTCAAAAAGGTCTTGCAGTGTGTTTCACTTTGCCAAAAAGGAGTAATGTAAGTTTTTGTTTGTTTGTTTGCATGAGCTGTGAAAGGAAAGGTAGAGAGCCAATATTAGCTACTCATCTATCTTTGTCTTTGTGAAATGACATGAGCAGAAAGGAACACCTCATCTGTGCAGAGCTTTCTAGCTTGCATTTTACATGTGGAATACAAACTTTACAGGGTCTTTCCAAATGTTTGAAGATGGCTTGAATTGCTCTGTCCTGACATATTCTGTGACAAACATGATGTTGGTATGCTTCTTGAAAGAGTTTGTTTGTTGACATAGTTGTTATAGTCGGCAATCTTATATCAGCTATTTGCTGTAGCTGTAACACTGAGCACTTGCAATGAGGATGACTGTCTTAAATGCATTAATCTGACCCTCTTATTTTAATTGAGATCAAAACATACAGCAGATGAAGATAGAGTAACAATAACAAGCAATAAAACAGACTCTCCATGACTTGCCTGGTGTATAAATGGATACTCCAGAATATCCACTGAACAACTTCCATCTGTATTGAAATTACCTTCTTTCATCATTTTCATAGCTTTGCGTCATGCTGTTTATGAGACAACAAAACTAACTAAACTCGAATGATGCTTCTTTTTTTTTAAAGAGAGCCATAAAGACAAACACGGTAATGTCATTTCGCATGTGTGACATCAGAAACGAAAAGCAGGCATTAAGCCAGAGGAACACAAAGGAAATGAATGATCATTCTAGATCAACACTAAATAGTCATGAAAAGGTTACACGTTGTTAGCCATCTCATAGAGCCAGTTCTCTAGAAAGAAAATAAGAAATAAGCCATTGAGTATTAGAATTAATATTGTGCAGACTGACCCTCTTTTTTTTTGTGTCACACCAGATTTTGTCAAGATGGCACTGACAATGTGAGTGTAGAATAATACCTATTCTATACCTATATTCTTGACCTATAATACCTATTCTGTGATCGGTCAGATATGCCATCCTGATAAGCCGGAGAAAAATGTCAGTGCAGCACATGGTTGAAATGTTACGCTTTTCTGTACCTCCTTCCTCATGATGCATAATTGTGTTCCTGCCTTTTACATCCGCTTGCTCCCTTCTACTGGAACCAGAAAATCAATCTGCAGCATTCACATTGTCAAACAATGATGTAGACTCTGGTCTACCCCATCCGTGGGGCCAGACGTGATTGAGTCAAGATCTGGTCCACGCTGTTTGAAAATACGGTCTCAATTACTCAGTGGATGGCTCCCACAACCCTTAGCTTTACACACACATGAGCACACATGCATACACTCACATCCCCATTTTACCAGTTAAATTAAAGTCAGATTACTATCAGTGCACCCAAATGTGATTTTCAGTAAATAGAGTTCTGCTTCCTCATCCAGTTCACATCCCCCACTGGGAGGCCCCGTCAGAAGCCCGCTTTGCTCTTTCCATGCTATGTACTAATTGACCAGGCCCGATGGAGGTGAGGTGAGGTGGACGAAGATGGCGACTCATGGCAGTCATATGTGACGGAGGCCACTAAGAGAGTCTGATGTGGGAACCATTAGCGCACAACGTCAGTAGAAGCATGGAGGCACACACGGGGTGTGCGGCTTGAACAAATAAGGCCCTCTGTGTTTTGGAGTGAATACCCCTGCTGCCTTATTACGAGTTTGAAGTGTGGTTTGCTGGCGATGACATCAATGACAAACAGAGCGCTCTGGTTTCCTCTTCAGGGATGGAAACTGCTGCTTTGAACTTCAACAACTTATCCATTCATTCCTTATGGATGTAGACACTAGAAACTCAGTCCTGCATAATCTGTATGACAGCCAAGATGCTTCCAGTAAATGCACAACTATTAAAATGCTTCAAAATAATAAAAATAGAAATATTCTTTGCTGTTTTACAGTTTGTGTTGGCAATCAACTAGATTTGGCAATTCCACAAAGCCTCACATAATTAGACTATCAGGATGTTTTCCTTGTTGTGATTTTTTTTTTTTTTTTGTCTGTTTGGTTTTGTTTCTTTCTTTCTTCCTTTTTCTTCAAGAATTTCATTCAAATTTAATGAATTTTGCACTGTTCTGTTCCACCACATGACATTAAACAGTTGAAGTTTCTGGTTGTTAAAATGTATAACATTTGCCAGAAATGTTACCAGCCAAAAAAAAAGAACAGCATTTCAGTCTCTAGAATCCAAAAGCAGTACTATGGAGCAATGGATAATAGTATGAATGCTTTTTTTTTCCATTCATTTATTAATACCCACATCTTTAGTGTTTAACAGTCACAGACATAACTGATGACCTTAATGACATCTTCTTATCTTATAGATACAGATAATAACAGCAAAATGGTGTTTTATTAATGTGTGAGTATGTTAGGGTGCTAATGGTGCTGTAGGAATCGATTGGGGCATATTTTGACAACACATCCAAATGCGTCAAACAGACAGACTAAGGGACGCCAGTGTCGGAGACCTTTTACTGTTCACCTGATATGTCTGATAGTTCCCCTCAAATTATAGCAGACATGCTTCATTTTCACTCCAAAGACTGTGTCTTTCATTCCTGCGTCTCTGCTCTGACATAACATCACTGAGGGTCACAGTAGTGTGGAGCATTTTCCGGCACCCAAAGCCAATGACAAATTTCAGATTTCATAAGAAGGTACACGACCAGAGAAAGAACCACAAATAAAACCCCCGTCTAGATAGGCTCACACTTAAAGTTATGTAATTCTAAGAATAGAACATAAAACATTTTTGGTGTGATGCTGTAGGAACCTGATGCAGGCTACAGATCTTTAAAGCACCAAAAAAAAAAAAAAAAAAAAACCCTCAAAGCTATTATTTATATTAAGTCTGATTAGGTCACTGCACCCAATTCATTGAGCAAGTATAAAAGTATAAGCAGGGGCACTAAAATGTTTTTTCACTACTGACATCCATATTACCTGTTAATAAGCAACGCATTGATGTTCTTCGACGCCTACCTTTTTTGTTTTCTTGCCAAGAGTTAGATGAGAAGATTGATACCACTCTTAAATCAGTGTGTGAACTCTGAAATTGGAGCCAGAAGGTGATTACCTCAGTGCAGTATAGAGCCTAGGAGCAGGGGGAAGCTTGTCTGTCCAAAAGTTCACAAATGCGTACCTGTATGCCGCAGGCTACAAATTAAGACATCATATCTGATTTGGCGAATCTGAAATATCTTGAAAGAGAAATTCAGAAACAACAAGTTGTAATTTAAGGGAAGTTGTCGTTCCATCCAGCAGCTGGACACGGGGACATTGTGGAGATTTTTAATTCACCAGCAGGCAGCAACCAGCAGAGACTCCGGGAAGGATGGGATAAACAAATGAGATGCAACGTATTAATAACGGAGCACATTTCATATTGATAGGCATAGCTGTTGGCAAAGTCATAAAAATCTAGACTAAATGTTTTCCCAAGTTTCCAGTCACTGTGCTGAGCCAAGTTAATTACCTACTGGCTTCAGATTTAGCATGTAGACAGAGATGATAGCAACCTTCTCCTGTACCTTTCAGCAAAGAGAGTAAACATATGCATTAGCCAAATTGCTAGCAGTTATTCACAGTAATGAATTATCATTGCACCGTAGGCACTTAGAAACAATCAAAACATAGTAAAAATGTCAAACCAGCTAATATGGAATTCTCTTGATAGCAACACCTGATTCATAGAGTTAGATACTGTGCCATTCAGTGTGTGAATACAGTCTGATACAGTGAGCTGTCTTATGCAACCTGCTCCAGTGTTCAAAGGCTGCTGAGTGCCCTCTCCTGCTTTGTCAGGCTCACACAAGGGTTTATCAAGTGTAGGGTGGGAAGGCATGACGCTGGAGGACTTTGGAAGTGTGTGCTTGTGTGTGTATGCAACAAGTTTGCCTTTGTGTGAGTATTCATCTGTGTATTAGTGTGCGTGTGTTTGTGTGTGTGCGTGCATGCGTGAGCGCGTGTGATGTTTCTGCATCCCACCGAGCATGCTTGTGTTTGCATATGATTACATATGTGCACTTGTGCTCCGATGTGCATGCACGCGTGTATTTTCTTCTGTTTTCTCATTCGGGGACTTTGTCCTCTGAAAGGTGTGCCAGCCAGTCAGCTGAGAGAGAGGAAAACAAGATCTGAAGCGGGCCACGGTGTTAGAACTGGGACAAAGATGAGAGAGAAAACAAGGAGGGGTGCGAGTGAATCAGGGAGCCAGGGAGAGGGAAAGGGCAAATGCTGAAAATTGGCGCCCGAGTGAGGAGTGTGTTCCTTTGAACCACGTTCCAGATGTTTGTGCATTGCAAATATTGCAAACATTTCAGGAAGAGGCTGGATTGTACTAGCATTCAGCATTGAGTTATGCCCAGGTAGCTTTCATTCCTCCCTTTGATCTTGGTCACTGTTCCCCTTAGTCTTGGATTGATTATCCAGCTGAGTCACAATAAGAATATATATTTATGAAAAATAGCATCTTGTGTAGTGGAGGAGGCGACTGGCTTACTTATTGAAGTATCAGTATAAACTCTGATTAAATGATTAAGTGAACTGCATTTTCTTATTAGGCGACTTGGATAGCAGATAGACAAGTGACTGACAGATGGACTAGCTGCCCTGCCACCCACGCTGTTGACAAGGCAGGGCGCCTGATGACGTTGTCATTCGGTGAAGTACAAACAGTAACGGCACTGACTGACCCAAGCACTCTTTGAACTCCAGATGAATTGCGGGTCTATCAGCAGCTGTTCAGAATGACCTTACCCCACAAAAATCAATCAGCACAAACATACTGGGAAAGCTGGGGTAGTGGAGCAGCAACAAGGGAAAGTGTGTGTGTGTGTGTGTGTGTGTGTGTCTGTGTGTGTGTGTGCGCGCCTGTGTCACCTGGTACAATGTATTATGTACAGTGAGGATGCAGGAAAAATACGGTTCTTTCCAGAAAGTCTTTTGTTGCATTATCATCGCTCATCATCGTCCTCCTGTTGCTTTCAAACCTGTTTTTTCCATTGACCCAAGTTCATCAGATTGGACTACTGGACTTAACCCAATGGAAAACTCAACCACAAACCAGTCTGTCTCTCACACACACACACACACACACACACATGTGCTCTTTTCAATGATTGAAAGATGCCGTCGCACTTGTTAACCTCTCACGTCCATCGTTATACATGTAGAAGTTTGATACTGGACAACAGGAGACAGAGTAGTTTATGAAGCATTAGGCCCCTGAAGTTCAGCAGAACACTTGTCTGCCTGGTCGCCACACCCATCTGGGCACCGGGCTGGACACCGGGCAGGGCACCGACTGGCCGTCTGGCTGGCTGGCATTATTACCTCAGCTGGCAAAGCCTACCCCTTTCTAGCCTCACTAAAGTTTTGGGCTTTTTTTCGTGCCTGTCTCTCCTTTTTTTGTTATTTTGTGTGTCTCTGCCTGCCTGTTTCCACAGTGCATGCAAATGTGGGCCGAGGTATGCGTTGGTTATCTCCTTCTGGAAAAGCAGTGCCCTTGTTGCTTCATATAGCCCAGCTCTAGTGACCGGCCATTGATAAGGCTAATGTCTCCCGATAGCTACCAAGCTTTCAAGTCCCGTCACAAAACAGCCGGCTCCCTTTTATGTTGTTTTCCCAAGCCAAGGACAGACAGGCCTCCCTGCAGGCCCGAGCTGGCTAATCAGTAATCACTAACTTGCTGAGCCCAGCAGTCCCCTTCTGATGGGTTGCTTTTTACCCCTTCTTCTTCATCGTCTTCTTCTTCACCATCTTCTTCCTTTGTCGCTTCTACTTCTTCATTTTTGAATTTGTCCTCTTTTTACACTAAATCCTTTTTTTTTCTTTTGATTTTCCCCGCTCTTAAACTAAAGTTTTTGATGATGATACGTTTCCTCTGCGTAGTGGGTTAAATGGACAGACCACAGGGTCTTTCTTTTACTGTCTTTGTTTCTTTATGTTTTTCTTTCTTTGTCTTGGTGCTTCTTTATTCTACTTGCCCCCCTCCCCTTTTTTTTCAAAATTGCTCCTTTGCTCATCCTCACTCCCTTCTTTCTTGCCCAGTCACAGAACAAATGCCACCCCCTTTGCCTGCTAATGAATTAAAATGCAGAAGGGGGGATCAGGAGGCCTGGGGCCTGACTGCGCCACAGACACATGGTGTTATATTAAAACATTAGTACCACTATATGACTTCATTTAGGATTTGCCAAAGAAAATTGATTAGGTGACAGAGATGGAACAAAAGAGGAATCATCCTCGGCCACCCTGACTGAGATCCTCCTTTCAGAGCCAGCAGAAGCAGTTCCTCTCCAAACTTTTGCTGGGAAGCGATCTGGCCATGTCTGGCCCCTTTATCGAAAACACACCCCTCAGTTCAGGCCTACAGTCTGTGCAGTCGATCCAATTAAGTCCAAAAGTTAAAGAATACCCATCATTCCTAGTTTTTATTGAAATTTAACCAGTTTAGTCTCTTATAGATTAAAAGTAATCAAAACTGCTGAATGTAAAAAAAACAAAAGGATTAAGAAATTTATGAAGCTTTGAAAGTTAATCAAAACAATCATCAGGTTCCCCTAAAGGCAGTGGCTGGCCAGGGCTACAGTTAAAACATGAGAAGAAAAGAACCAGACGGGCTTCACATGATGGAAGGGCAACACGGCATCCAGGCATTAACCCCACAGAGCTGGTTTAGGATAAACTGGACAGAAGTCTGCAAGTGCAACACAATTGTGGCACTTTAGCAGTGTTGGCATGACCTTTCAGAATAACATTTGTTTTCTACCTTCGTCACAACTCACGTGTGTTCAGCTGCTGCTTTTTTCAATAAGAGGACTCCCTATTTGACAATTCTTTGAAATACCCAACTGATTGCTTATTTTATGTATTAAATTTAGAAACACCAAATTATGTAAATCTGAATAACGACTCCAAGAAATGCATTTGTCATAAATAATTTTAAGTATATAGTTTGTCCTGCACCACATTCATTTACATTTATCTTACTAGCATTTATATGTATTTTGTTTTGGGTTTCATTTCCTCTTTTTTAGCCTGGAAAGGAGTTACTGAAAGTATTTAATTACTAATTAAAAGTTCGCCCCTTATCTCTTTTCCTGGTTTAACCATGAGTTGCAAAGGTTCTCACAAAAAGGTGTTGCTGACCTGTGGAGGCTCCCGTGTTTGTAATCCCTGACTGAAGCAAAGTGCAAGTCAGCAGCTGGGCAAAGGGTAGTGTATTCTGCTTCACAACAATGGCAAACATCACCTGTTTACTAAAGTGAAGACTTGTGTTAAACCTATTAACGTCTAACTCATCCCCTCCAGGCGTATTTTAAGGGAAAAAGTTCTGCATGAAATAATCATTTTTTTCTGAAAGTTTAAATCAGATGTTAAATTACTGAAATTAAATCTAATCCCACATCTCCCACAAACAGAAAACTGAACTCCACTTCCATACTCAGTGTACATGTGGTGGAGGATTTCTTTTGTAAGTACAAACCTGTGTAGTCACTCCAGAAAGATCTTAGAAACTCCCTCAGCAGGTGAGTGTGAAATAAATCTTTTCAGATACATCATCCAGTGAAGATCAAACATCCAAACAAAACAACAATAAGAAGTGCACATGTTTGACTGGCTTTAAATCAACATTCACTGAATGTGAAAGAAATTCATATAAAACAATTTCTTATTGTCTTGAAATTCGCTTTAAAAACAAATGTTCCATGATTGGACATCCCACAAATTATTGTTAGTGACAGTGTTATGAATTAGTTCACCAATACTATATATTGGTGCTGCTGTTTTATTAGATCTATATCATATTTATGCTAAACTGTAAATCTCATTTCCTTATTGTGATATCAGCGTTTCCGACTACAGATATATCATATTTACACGACATGCTCTATATCTTTTTAGCAATGAAGGTATGCAGGTTGACCCCACTGCTAACCCACAAACTAGTTCACCAGCTGTCCCAGATGCATTGTGGGTAGTGGAAGTGACCTCAGTGATGAGGAACGTGTTATCAGTTCTGTCCAGGACATCCTTCATACAGTAATGTCACCCGCAGCATGACTGGGAGATAAAGGTGGCCACACAGACAGGACAGCGAGCAGAATCTGGAGCATAAGGAAGCAAAAGCGTTGTAAAGAGAAACTCAGTTGTTTAAGTTACTTCTTCTCTTTAAACTCTGTTTTCAGTGTTTTCAGATGGAGAATTTTTCTTTGAGAAATTTTGGCATTGAGCGCATGATCTGAAATCAAACAACTTGAACATAGGTTTTACTATTTGAATGAATGTTGGCGCTGGATGGGAACACTGTCAGCCTCGGAAACTACCAGATGCTGAACAGTTTCAAAATCTAAAGGTGCTTGAAAACTTGGAAGCAAAAAAGACTTAACTTGAATTAGGTGACGCAAAAGCAACAACATATAAAGCCAGATTTTCCCATCTTTTTGATGGACACACTGAATATTATGCATATCCATGTTCTTTAGTAGTCAGTTAGCTTTAATTCTCTCCCCCTTCCTCCAGAACTTTGACTGCTGGGTAAGCAGGCCCAGATGGTACCTGGTACAGAAACCAACAGCTTGTTATCTGCCTTATGTGAGTCAGATGCTGCACTCATTAGAAAAAGTCCAAAAGTGAGGTGTGGGATCTCACGAGTCCATACTGCAGTGAAGAAAGGCCGAGGAAGGAGAGAAACTATGGGATGGATGAGGGTTGTCTCCATGAAACAGTTGTTTAATTCCTGGGGAACATGCCAGTCTGCCAATCATGTGTCATCCGGCTTGGCCAGCGATACTGTTGAGCCGCTGCTTTTCAGCCATTAGTATTCATTTACATGGATTATCTCAGCGCCACGCTGTCCAAACTGGGAACGTATATATTCATGGGTGTGTGTGTTTGTGTGTGTCCGTGTGCATATGTGTGTGGATGTGTATGGATATAAAAAGACGAGATAATGGGGAAGAAATGCAGTATCGTGCTTGTTGTGGGTTGGTGGCGGACAGCCTGTGCAAGAAGATGGATGTGAACATCGGGCTTTGAGAAGCAGGAATGTCAGTCAGTCAGACATTAAAGACATCTGATATGAAACCCCACTGTGCTCCAACCTTTTCCCCACCTGCCCGCTGATATTAGCCGTGGCCCTGGCAGGACCCCACATTCCCAAGAACTGTTGAGTAAAGGAACACCAGGAACAGGCATGGTGTCCATAAAATACATGTTAACAGATGACTGGCTGCTCTTGCCTGTAGGGAAAAAAAAATAGGCATTGCCTGATGGGAATATTTCATCGCTTCTTGCCTGGTAATATAATCTCAAAAAAAACAAAAAAAAAAAACAAAAAAATGACAGTGACAAGTGTCCACCTTTCCCTGCCTAGTTGATGTGGTGTATTGCAAATACTGATGTGAAAAAGAACGGAAATAACACCAGCCATTCTTCATCTCTTCTCCACCCCACCTGATAAGATTAGGCTGCTGTGGTCTTTATCAAATCTAGTTCTAATTCTTAAGTACCAGCCTCACGCGTAGCCGGACATAATTTATGTTTTCGTGTTGTCGATAAAAGATTGGGCATCTTTAACACACACACACAATGGACTATTGCGATGACACACCCTGTGTATTTTCAGTTTGTGTTGCTTCTATTTTAAGGAGTCTAAAACATAGATAGTGTGTTAGTCAGAGATGAGAAACAAGAATCAGTGACCACACCCTAAAGCTGAACTGTGAAATGGTCTAATTGTTGACCTTTTGAAGTGTCTTTTGTTGCGTTGCTATCAAACGTCATGAAACATAATCCCATAAATACCCTGACGTTGACATATTGTCACTGCCTGCATAAACAATTTCAAATGATTTCAAATATGTTCTCATGTTGAGTAATTTCATATATAGTAATGATGTAAATTTCCCCACCTACTCTATTATGCTTTAGCCCAGAACATTTTCATTAGTAGAAGCAGCCTATATGGAAGGTTTCATTTTGTAAAAGTGAAAAATCAGCAAACTTGAAGATTGTGTTCAAGGTATGTAAAGAGAAGACTGTATTTTTATTTCATTAATCAGGTTTAAAGAGATTGGGGTTTTTCTCTTATATGCCTAGAAAGTGAAAACACAAGGTGCAACCTGACAGGAACCAAGGCATGAAAGTAGGTACAGTAATTTAATGTCAAAGAACAGGTGGAAGAAACCAAAGCTCTAGTTGTTAGTGTGTTTAAATCGTGGGAATGTTTTGCGTATGGAAAGGACGGAGGCCTTTTCTTTTGCCTTGATTAGACAGGTTGTGTACACATAGGTGGCTCTATGTACACTTTGCAGCTCTTAAACTTAGTGTTTCTATTCAAATCTTACCGCTTAGTTGTCCACATGATAAGATGTTGCGTGCCTGGCACAGGACAAGGTAACGGAGTTTTTTCCTGTTTTGAATTCGGCAATCGTCACAATTTACCATATCAACACCTTGTTTGAAAACCTCATCCTGGACTCTGCTTCAGGCTGTTGTTTAGTCGGCTGGTAGAGCTGTGTGTGGTTAACTTTCTCACAGCTGGTACACACACGCAAACGCACACATGCACACACGCCACCCAAAAACTCAAAGAACTGACAAACAATAAGAATAATAAGAGTGCAGGCTTTGTAAGTAGGTTTATGACATCATTTTCATAAATTTTTTTTTTTATTAAAATCATTTCAATGCTGTTGATTTAAAATAGATGCGTATACCTCAACAAACTCCCACAGATGAGATTATTCAATTATTTAGAGTCATATAAAATGTGATCCCAGAAACCCAGACTTACTCCATCCCCTATGTGTGGTGGAGGAGAGACTGATAGCAGAGCAGCTGTTTCCTGGGGGCTGCACCACAGTCTGCTGCCGGTGGTTGTGCTGCACTTGTCCCTGTCCAGCTGCCTGCCCGCCTCTGCTGCTTTCTGTCAGGCAGGAACATTTAGTACGTCTTCCCCATAGAGGGTGCTAGTGAGTGACGGCAGCCACTGAGAGGCACAGAGGGAAGAGGCGGTCAGGACAAACTGCTGCTGAAGCTGTGAGAAGCAAGCAGTGAATTTAAATCCATGTATGCAGAGTACAGTTCAGACAGATGGCAGCGATCAGCAAATTCTTTCAATTTCTGGTCAGAAAGATTTACAGATTTGAGGGTGATACCATGCAAAATCAGTAACAATATATTATTATATCAATATCAAGAAATGGTAGAGAATATCAAAATGAGAAAAAGGAATACTTAAGACAACACAAAGCAAACCATGTGACTTTGACAGGAGAATATTTGCTCTGAGGACTATGGCTGGTTAAATCAGAGGCCAAAATCTTCTGATGCAGCAGAAAAACTGCGTTCCAACATGCTGAGTCACACTATGCTCACACTATACCTTTTTGTTTCACATCCTCCACGGCAAACCGAAAGAAACATCCTGTTTGTTTCTGATCAAAAGCTATCAATACACCATTATGTCCGCTTACCACTGCAGCAGAAACTGACCCACCCTTTCATGACTCACAGCAATAGCTGTTAACCCAAGTTGAACGGAAATTGAAAGCAATGTTATGGAAGTATTTGTTAAATGTTATCAGTCTTGGGTGTAACTTGTGCATACTTCTACTTACTTAACTTGCACAGTTATTATCTTTTCCCAGGATAGTTAAACTTACAACTAAGGTGTATGTGCTTTTGAAAAGAGTAATTGACCTCCAGATAGTTAATGTATTGTTTCTGGATCAGGGTTCACCGACAATAGAGTTCGTTTTTCCGACTTATTGGCTTCTGTTAATCAGTGATGCCGCCTTTTCCCTTTCATCTACAGTAAATTGCCCATGAACAGCGGCGACAGATTTCAAAGAATGTTTCCATCATTCCAAGCATGGCAATTATCAACCAATCACATGGGAATCAGTCCTCCTCTTGTCTTGGATTTATTTTCCCGAAAACAGTTAAAGTTTAGTCAGGTCCCTGTGTGAGTGAAGGAGAAGTCTTCACAAGAGGCTCGATCACAGGACCCTTTTCAAGCAGCTCAATGGAGGGGGGGGTAGCAAATACCACAATCCCAAATAGCAAATGGCGTTGGAAGGTTTTGAGGTACTGGGAGGTGACATAGGAATTAGCTGTAATCAGTAAAACACTTGGAGAATGTGGCTGCTTTGTGCCAGAGGGTTGATCGCTGTCAGCACGAAACAAATGGAAAACTTTCTCTCGTTCAATGATGCACCTCCTTACAAAGTGTTCCTATGAGTCAATTGATTTTATTAAAGCGACAGTATCCGATGCTCTGACACCAAAATAACCATAATGAAGATATCCAACCTCATCAATCTGTATTATGTTCACATGCTGTGGCCTCCCCCTTCACTTAACCATGGCTTTTACAGTGTGTAAGTAAGTACTATGGGCCGGAAGTTAAATTAAGAAATTAAAAGATCGTTCTTAGAATATTAAGAAAAGAAAGTATAAATAAAAGAGCAAATTAGCTAAAAGTAGAGTAAAATGAAATTAGATGCATTCAATGGCACATGAAAATGGTGGTCCATATCCAATACGTCGGCCCATTTGGTCTGGAACGTGGAATAAGATTGGTGCAGACTGACTCATTTTGGTGACCATAGAGGGGAAAATCCTCCTCTGCCATTCTTCCAAAGTGATTTGTGTAAATATGTATCTTTCATTTACGATCTCTCTCCTACAGGTTCGACATTAGCAGCCGTGAAATCGCTACCCACCACACTCTTTATCATTCAGTCAGTAACAAAGGTCAGTTAGAGTTGGACAAAGAAATTCTTTTTCCTGCCGTCTTGGCCCTGTTGATTCGTCTGCCCCAGAAATTGATTGACAAACCTTTACACCGGCTGAATGGATGAATAAATGACAGTTCAGTTTAAACTATAGCCTCATACATTAGCTGTACACAGGCAGTCTGTTTTCATATAGAAAATGAATTTCAGTTTTGCTTTGATTTACCTTTGATCAGAGAGCCGTGCAGTAGCTTAATGTAAAACCAGAATTAGAATTTAGTTTTAAGACACGGAAAATGGCCAGAAACTTGTGGTTCTTATGTGGTTCACACCAGCTCAAAGTCATCTGGACTTTGCGCAAGACATTTTGTTTGCTAAAATGGTGCCTTGTATTTTTTGTGCAGCACGGATCAAATGGCTAAAAAATGCAAACATAGATAAGTTTAGATTAGTGATTCCACAACGCTACTATTTGGTGGGGTTTTTTTTTTTGTTTGTTTGTTTGTTTGGGGTTTTTTTATACTTAAAGGCAAAATTTTGCACAACCCAGCACCTGTAAGATCATCTAATGGTGTCCATTTTGGTTGGTCTCTCTGAACTTCTCCTTTTTAGAATAGAATAGAATTTCTTTTGTTGTCATCATATTTGGTGCATGATTAAATTGCAGCAGCTTCCTCAGTGCAGTGTGCAATCAAGTAAAAAAGTAGATAAAATTTGTAGAAAATAGTGTAAAAGACTTATAAAAATACAAGAGTCAAAGAAAATACACAGTAATATACAGTTTTAAGTTGCAGTCACTGTTTCCAAACTTCCCTTCACATTCAGGAATGAGTGGAATTTGAAATTTTAAGAAACCTCTGATCTGTTAATCACAGGGACACCCTCAGTCTCACACACAGATAACATATATGATCTTTAGTGGTAAGATAACACTATGTGGATGGACATCTCCTTCAAATGTCTCTTGACCTTCGTTACCACCCACAATGTCTCGGCTCTTCGTGACCTTAATCAAACCAAAGATTAAGTAAGTTGTTGGAAAAGACATCAATGTGGGATCCTCGTCTCAGAGTGCATCTTAAGAAAAAAACAGTTATATTTGTAAAATTTCTGCATGACTGTGTGTGCATACATGTGTGACCATCCATGTCTCCCTCCTTTTTATGTGAGTGATCTCCGTTACGATAGGCTGATGGCGTGGATTAAACACTCAGACTGCTCCCAAAAGACACCAAGTCCCAGGTGTTTCAGAAGACGTCGTACTCTCTCACTCTTATTTGCGTACACAGATGTTTAAGCTTCCACCTTCTGTATACATTCTGCAAAATCCCCCAAGTGTCATTCTAAACCATACAGGCTATTAGTTCACTGGTCTGTTTGAATTTGCATTTTTTTCAAACAAGAAATTTACTCTTCTCTTTTGCATTGTGCAGATTTAAGGAATTTTGTCTGGCTATATCTGTGTGCGTGTGTGTGTGTGTGTGTGTGTGTGTGTGTGTGTGTGTGTGTGTGTGAGGTGGTCAAGAATGAGGCACAGCTGCATGGCCCACTGGTCAGGATGGAAACCTGAATGAATGAAGAGAAATTATTAAAATAACCTGCTGATGCAGCGACATTTGTGCAGCAGGTCTCCATATCATCCTCACACATCTGGCTTTACAAAGACGCACACCCTGTTGATGCAGTGGTCACAAATATTTAGATCACCAAGAGGTTATCAGGTTTGTTTGTGCACTTAACAGGAACACTCTGAGGATTATGAACTGATGCAAATTTCTTGCAATGTCATCTGAAACGAGCACTCGATCTTTGCATAAAAAAAAATGAAAAAGGAGAGTAGTAGGACAGACCACAGAAAGATATGTGACTAAAAGAGGGGAGTGGCGATATCGACAGATGGGCAGACATGGGGAGGTGACAGAGAGAGAGACGGGGCCAGTGATGGATAGACAGATGGAGAGAGAGAGGAAGAAGAAGGGCAACTATAAGGACAAAGACATCAGTCACGTTTAGGGGTTTTTCCCTCCTCCCTTTCTGCTAGTGGACCTTGATCCAAGCCACACAGACTCTACTGTGTCATGGTGTGTGTGGCCCTGTGTCTGTGTGGGCCTGCAAGTGGTGACTGGACAAATCATGACTCAGCAAAAATAGAGTAGTATAGAATAGGGCATGACTTTACTGCCGAAGCAGGTTTATTTGGCCTTACATTAGCACACTACAGTGAAAACAGCAGATCTCTCTTAGCATCTCAGAACTGCAGTCATTACATAAAAGGTAGTTATTACATTTCATTTACCTTCGTGATTATCACCACATTAAAAAAAACTTTGAAAGGTTGAGTTTGTGTAACTTCCTGAAGAGCAGCTGCTGTGGTAGTTTCAACACAGAGATTACAAGCAGATTTTTTGTCGTTAGTACTAAAAACACTGAAATTACTTTATTCTCAATACTGAATTTAATAACACAATTAAAACATTGCACGCACGCACACACACACACTCCATAAAGTTATAGTTTTAATTCCCTAACAAGGTGACAGCAAAGCGGAAAGAGCGTCACTGTTATAATCTAACAGATCCAAGCGCAACACTCGGAGTACTTGCTATGTAAGGACAAAATAATGTCACCTTTATTGCTATATGTGCAGGCAGTGTTCACAATCTGCAAACAATGACCGTAACAATTCAGGAAATCAACTTTATAATATTGTGGAGATAAAGTTAACACTCTAGAGTCTTCCTGATGCGTCTGTCTTTGAGTTGCTGAGATAAGCTTGAGGTTCCTCCTCTTGTTTGAAATGCTCTGTGGCACTGTTTGCATACTGGCATTTGGTTGTCTATATTTGTCCTACTTGACATGATTCAAACACAACAACCCGCGCTCTCGCTGGACCTCCAGCTGCAATCGAGCATGCTGCCACCATGCCCAGTACTTGTTATAGTCCCTGCCGTCCTCCAGCTTCTACCCGTTTTATTTGACAGCGGACCAGAACATTTGTAGGATTATTTCACTGACCTCTTCAGTCCTGGAAGAATTAAAATAAAAGGTGCTGTAACGGTTTAACAATATTGGCGTTCTACGAAGTATTGATTCCCATTACATCTCTATAACACATGTGCTCATTAATGATGAACAGAGCCCAAATAAGTAATGAGGACTCAGAGAATCAACTAATTAGTCAGTTATGACTCATAACGCTTGTTTTGTTGCAGTGTTAATCAATCACTTATTCAGAAGTCAATCTCTTAATCTCCTTCTACAGCTATAACAGGCTCTGCGAGAAAATACAAGTGAATACACATCTGCATGTTCCCCACACATACAGATTGTTCTTTATATGTGTGTAATTCACATGCGTGTGTGTGTGTGTGTGTGTCAAACACTTGCACTTGCAGTTCCTGTTTGGGGACGTCCACTGGTCCTGGCAAACAGTGTCTGGTCTTATCTCTTGTGTTTTATGTTCCTAGCGAGCCGGGGGCACAAGCAGCCCTTTGTGGCCAAGAGGTGCCTGGTCTCGCTCCAGACTGACCCATGCAGCTGTTCACCACTGTTGGACATGTCCATGTGTGTGCGTGCCTGTGTGTCAGGGTCCATGTGTATATGTGTGTTTGTATGCATGGACAACTATGTGTGAGGGCTTCTGCATGCAGTGTTGCATATATGTATGTAATACATGTGCGTGTTTGAGAGATTGTATGTGTTCTCTGTGTACACTATATATATATACTAGAGCATGTGTATTATAATGTGTTATAATCTAATATTGTCCATTGAGCCCACAATTGCTCTTTTATTTGATTTCAGAGATTCTGACATCTCAGAGTTCTCTGGTCAGACTTCAGGTCAAAATGTAACACACGCAGCAATGTGTTTAGTTCATTAGGCCTGCTTCTCCGAACTCTAGTCCAATATATCATAGACTCATGGGCCTTTCTTTTCTTCTCCGTTCTCCCTCTCCATCACCTGAACCATGGTGACACACCACCAATCCCCTCAGTGGAAGTTCACTGCTCAGTAACACAAAGTGTATTGTGCGTGTGACCCATTAAGAACTTCTAAAAGGAGCTATCGGTGGAGCCCGCTCGAAGCCACGTGCTGTGTTGGCAATTGAGTGTGGAGAGGGCAAGAATGTGGCCCCAGACTCAGCCTCTGGTTATTCTGTGTGTAAAAGACATAAAGAGAAAGAGAGGGAGCATGCTATTGGGCATTAATTTTATTTTGAGACTGGAAAAACAACCCCTGAGCGGAGGCTGTTGGCGACCAAACATTCTTCATATTACATTAGTACATATCTCCTTCCTTTTTTTAGATGGCAGATTAACTCTATGTGAAGTTATTTTAATAAATCAGTGTGACTAATACAGGCAGCAAAGGTTAAAACAAGAGCAACAAGATCAAATATTTATCTTAAGTAGGCAAAAAATATTTATCGTCCATACCCGGGTAGTGTAAGACTCAAATTGAGTGTCAAGGTCAAGGGCATGGTCAGGCATATGTTGTGCTTTAATTTGACACAGGAGGGCAAAGTTCATGCTCCATCCTTCATGTCAGTGTTGACTTTTCCACACTTTCACCATGAGTCATCTCTCCAGAATTATAGACAACTGTTTTTCGATGAAGGCATAGCCATAAATAGCTTGATCAAACTTAAAAACACCAAAAGGAGCAGCTTGAAGGGGTGTGACAACACAAAATAAATCTACGCAGATTTGGCACACAGAAGAGATTTTGCAAGGAGAGATCATTATAAAGCAAGTTTAGGTGCTGTTAAAAAAAATCTTCTGAAGGTATTATACCCCCCGCACAGTCTTCCCAAGGATATTAATATGTGCCTGATATTATTTTTCTGACATATTGGGTTATTTTAGTCTCTTCAACTCATTTGTGCTTGGAGAGTTAGCCCCCAATATAAGGTCAGGCTTGTGCAGGATGGACAAAGTCATGTTTATATACAGAAAAGGAAATAAATAGCAGCTTGAATCCTTTCTATACTGCCTCAGTCAGCATCGCATTAGTTCAAACAGTCATTCATGTCCTTCCTATATTCTGCTATGGGCTGTTACTCTGTGGATATTTCTACATCCGTTGTATCTGACCTGAAGCTTTGACAGGTCCTTTGTCAGGAAATTTTCTTGTCACTATGGCTTTGTTTCAACAAGACACAATTGTAGTATGTGGGCAAAAAAAAAAAACTATGTGAGATTCTTTGGCTTGTAAAAGCATGTTGCTTCCACCGCAGTCGCCACCATCCATCTTGCTCTCATGTTAGAAATGCATCGTCTGAGTCGACCTTTCACCCTCGCGGCCATGTCACTTCCCCTCTCCAGGGGTGGGGGTAAGGATAGACAGGTCACAAAGGTTAGCAGGTTAAGCTGTCAGCATAGGTTTCATGTCTTGTGTGGGGCCTGTGAAGTACTGGGGTGGGATGCACAGAGACTGCACAGTGTGGGGTCACAGCAGACCTGATTTATTACTATAACTATTATCACTGTCAACACCATGTTCTTTAACGCCATCAGTTTTTCACCATGCCCTCTTTATTTCAGCCCCTGGCTTATTTCCTTTCTGTTCTCGAGCTTCTGCTTATGGCTCACCTGCTCTTCAAGGCAATATGTAGAGATTATAAATACAACTGTTGTGCAGTATGTCATCCTCATGTTTCATCCATACAATCAGCACAGTGTAGGGCCCATTTCAGCTGAAGTTGTGTCAGATGAAGATCACCCACAACTGCCAACCTGAAACTTCCTGGATAGAACACAGGAACCAAAACTAAAATGTAAAATATGTTTTTACCATGAAACCAAAGTTTTGCATTTAATAAATACTAATTGGTTTAAATCAAAAGGCAGCTTGTATTCAATATGTTTCTCATTGGCAATAAATCATATGAACCAATTGGAATCTGTTGCAGACTCCCATTGATTGTTGGAAAACTCACAAGGTCATATTCCTTTATTACCATTAAAATGGGTACCTAAGCAATGTCACAAATATTATTAATCAACAGCTGACAATCAGAAAAATGTATTACTTAGACCTCATCAGCTAGGTAGATAAATGAATAGATGGATGATTGTGATTTGCTTATCCCTACAGACACCTGTCCCACTGTTCAACTTGTGTATTTACATCATACATTATACTAACAAAAATGTTTACCACTTCATGGGCTGGTGACTTCATGGTTTAACTTGAAAAATGGGGGTAGTAATCTATTGCTTTGTCCTGTTACATGTTTGTGTTTCACCCTATCGCCTTTCTTTCATTCTCTGGCCTATCTTTTCTTTAATGCTTTAATGTAACTATTATGTCCTCTCCCTATCTTTGATGATCTGAAACATCCCTGTCACCATTGATTGATTGTGCGTTTTCATGCACTTAAAGATCTGTGTGTGTATCCTGATCTCTGTGTGGGAACATCTGTCTGCTCCTGCACAACAGAGAGGGCGAACTCTCAATAGGGCTACAAATAAACTCTTTCACAAAGAGGAGTTTGCAGGACACTATGGTGTCCAATAAACAGAAGTTTTCCAATTAACCCGGGGTTGAAAAGATAGGTGAACCGCCTTGAACAAATGCTGAGGAGACCAAAGAGCTGATTGAAAGTTGCTTGCAGTCTTTACTTGGGTGGCGACAGGACGGGCTGTTTACACAGGCTTTGGACTGACTCACAAATCAAAGTGTGTGTCAGAATGGAGAGATTAGGGAGCCAGAATAGGTCTGGGAGTCTACCTGCACCACTGTCTCTTTGTTGTCACCCACCTGGATGAACGTTGCGTAACACACAAGCAGACACGCACACAACAGAGAAGCTCCTAATGCCCTGACAAAATGCAGCTGTTTTTATCTGCTGCTTCACAAGCGAAGAGGCCCAGAAAAGGCTTTTTAAAACACTAATGAGTGTAACATTGTTCCGAGTGGGAGATTCCCCTTCCACTAAAGCATTTGGCTGCTCTCAGTGTGTCCCGTCCCAGCAGCTGCTGTCATATCAGGACACGACACAGACCTTAAAGCTGGTAAAGCACTGTCGGTACGCTCATGCATGGACCCAAAAGGAAAGAGAGCGCAAGGGAAATACACCAAAATGGTGTAAGAGTTTCTAAGAGAAAGGGGAAGTTGAAATTTCTCTGGAAAGGGCTATGTGATTTGTCATTCATCAACTGTTACAGTTTTTATCAGTTGCCATCAGACTGGTTTGGATAGAGTTACAGCTCAAAGTACATATTCATGCTGGGTTCCACTGAGTAAAGTTTCCTGGTTGGGTTGTCATGGATTTATTTATCTGAAAGTCAGTTACTGATGTGCTCTGCCAACAGCTCAGGTTTCAAAGACTTTTAAAAAGCCATCTCAGACAATGCAGGATCTTAAGTCCTGGATGTCTTGCTCATCATTCATTTGATCCCATTTCCTGACTTCTAAAGA
This sequence comes from Echeneis naucrates, assembly GCF_900963305.1. Classification (NCBI taxonomy): domain Eukaryota; kingdom Metazoa; phylum Chordata; class Actinopteri; order Carangiformes; family Echeneidae; genus Echeneis; species Echeneis naucrates. The sequence continues at coordinate 5,368,369 of NC_042526.1, read as the reverse complement.
TTGAGGGATCTAATTCAAACCTCTCTGCTTTCACCTGCTTTGTATTCCCACTGTATTCACTTTGTTTGAGAAAAGGAAATATGTGTTTTGACAACTTCACATTTCACTGGCTTTCATGCCACAGCTTCCCCGCCTCCCCTGCTCGCTCACTCCTCCTTCGCTGCTCGCAGTCCCGCTAGGTGAATTCAACCTTGTCTTACCATTAAACGGAGGACTTCAGGAACTCAGGAGGGAGGGGTGGGGCATTACCTTTCGGAAGTGAAGCTAGCTCTCTGACCCTCTGCAGTGAAAGGCCCTTAGGCTCCGCTGCATCACTCACACGAGATGATCTCCATGGGGAAAGCAGGAGATTACGCCTGATAGGAAGGAGACTTAGCATAAAGTCTGATGGCTCCTTTGTGGAATAATCCAGCGTTCTCATCCAAGTTACTGTGATGAATGATAGGGGAAAAAAGGAGCTAAGTAATCTATAAATGCTTCTGTTCCCATGTTACATGAAACCAATATTATGAGATTTAGTTTCAGGCAGTGAGGCTCACTTTATGACTTCAGTGAGGAATTTAAACCTTTTTCGTGCAGATCTGTGCTGGAAATGACAGAGTCACTTGAACTGTAAATGTGAGCAGAAAATGTGACGCAACATTCTCAAAATGTCAAAGGTTACATCTAGCCGATTGTCAGTTTGATTATCAGATGTAGGAATTTCCAATTTCTTGTTGCCAGAGTTTTTGGCTGGAAAAAATAAACTGAGCTTGAGCAAATAGTTGGGATGTCTGAAATATCAAATGCTTTTCAGTACTCTGACTGACTGAACTGTGTATTGTGTCTTTTAGGAAAGGGATCCCGTCAGTGATTTATGCTCAGGAGTTTACCTCAAGAGATGACCTCAGGTAAGATGAATCACTTTTTTTTGTTTCGTTTTTTCTCTTTTCTTTTTTTACCCACTCTTCTCACATGGACTGCTGAGTCATGCGAACTATGGCTCAACTACCTTTTATCAGCTTTGAATTATGTTTTGACTGACTCATGCGTTGTGGATGAGTAGATATAAGATATATCAAATGGCCTGTGGCTGAGTGAGTGACTGTGCACGCATGGACATCTTGAGAAAATGGATCCTGAGACACAAAAGAATTAAAGAGTAAAAAGAGAAAAAAAAAAAATCTGTAAGAAGTTTTGGATATGCCTCCAGATGGAGCAGTCCTGGTCTGACAGTATAGATTGCTGAGTGAATACGCATGCTATCCCCAGATGCTACTACCTTTGTTAACAACAGATCATAGCACTGCTGGGCTTGTAGTTTTGTTTTGATTGAAACCAGTCTTGCTGGCTTGTCTGTCTCATGCAGGAGCCTGAAAAACCTCTTCTGCTTAGAGTCTTCCTCTGACATGGTTATTTTATAAAAAAAAAAAAAAGTAAATATGACCGAGTAGTGGAAATATTTGCTCATTATTCTAAGTGATTGCACAGTAGAAATGAAAGTTTATGTCGTGAGGATTACACCGACATTAGTCATGTCTGATTTGTGTCACATTGGTCAGGGTTACCCAGCCGCTAGCTGCTGTGCAGTACCGACACTTTTCATCTGTCCACAGACCTGCTGCAGGTGTATACATCCCTCATAATGGGAAATAGAAGTAGCTTTCAGTGAGGAAAAGGTCGGCAACCTTGTTACCGTCATTTTCAGTATCGCAATGATATGATACCACCGTTGTCTTCCTCTGCTACTGAAACCTCGAAGTATGGATTCCTGTAAATGTTAGTCAGGTTTTCTATTTCTATAATTTTGCTCACAATGACTGTTTCAGTGGCTGACAAACTGCTAATTGAGTGCTCTCTGGCGCTGTAAAGATGTAGCAGGGTGCTCTTGCACGGTGCATTTTAACAAAGGTGAGATTCTTTTTCTTTCAATTTCACTACGCCAGTCCTGATTGGCTGGTGGCTGTGTCTGTCCACACCAGGTAGTGCCACCTACCATAAATAGTGTGTGCAGACGACACAGTCCCACTCAAAACTTCAGGGTTAGTGGTTACTTCTATTTTGACAGCAGACACTATCTTACCTTCGGATTTGCTGCCCCAGATTGGGTTCTGTGGGGTGTTTTTTTTTTTTTTTTTCTCCTCCCCTCGCCCTCCTTGGTTTCCACCTCTCAGCTACCTCGGCTCTGGCTTGTCGTGTGCCGTTGAAAGTTATCACCCCAGCTTTTGGCCAGAGAGCTTAATGTCCTCTCGCTCACCATTGCATACCAAGCAAAGATATGTGATGAGTATTAGATGACCAAGGAGCCAGCTTCACTGCAGGAAATCCCGGTCATCTCATCTGTGCCTCTGTGTCCAGTGCTGCGCTTTCACGAAAAAAAGAGCGCAGTGGATTAACTTTGCCTTCTGACAAGGAAAAAGACGATATCCTTAACATTTGTTCCAGAGGGTATCTTTGGCTCTGTATTGTGTACCGTGCAGCAAAGGTAGGAGGCCAAGAAGAAGGAAAATACAGTGCTCAGGGTTTGTCTTGATTCACCCTGGACCTGTGAAGCAAAAAAAACATGCCCTGCTGAGAGAGTCATCTTTCTGGGATCATCTCTGGATTGGATGTCTACGTCTCTGTATGACTCTTAAGTTGAGTGTGTTTGAGTAATTGTGTCACATGGGCATCCATCCTTTATCAGTTTGCTCGGCAGTGACGTCTCAGCCCTGTGCGTGCGCAGTTTGTGTTTTTGAAATGTAACTGGACTAGTGTGTGTGTGTGTATATAGGCAGAGATCTATAGAGATAAATACATCTATATATGTAGCCCCAGTTCTTCTGACTCTGTATATAGAGACAGGAATAAAATCCAAAACATGGTGGCACACCTGCATCTAGAAAATAGGACTATCTAAAGGAGAGAATGATGTGTAGATGGCATTGAATTCAGTAATGATGTTTGTTTGTGCTTCTGTATTTTTTCAGAAATAAAAACGTTTAGTAATTCCTACAATCAAACCAACTAAGCGCAGGTCATGTGGGTCAATGTTATTACCCATCCTTTGAAATGTTTCTGATACATTTTTGAATTGCCTGGTGTTATTGTTGTTTCCTGTTGAGTTCAACTCCCACTTCTCTACAGATGTGATGGGTTTCTCCTAAAAAAAAAAAAACAAAGAGGCTTAAAATGTCATAATGTCTCCAAAGGGAAGGACTTGGTGAACAATGAATGAATGACCAACAGGCATTTCAAAATTTGCATGTTAATTGGAAAAGTTTATGCCATCACTTCTTGCACACCGTGCGCTCGCTCAACGTTAATTGGCCACGGCTTATTAGAGGAAAGAAAATGTACAGTGCGTTGCAGTGTGATAGTGTATTCCCAGGTTAAGTAGCTGCGCTCAGGGTGACTCGACACTTTTGACATGTGGTTGGCTGTTCGGCAGCAGCAGCAGTACAACACTTGTGTTCACAACGTTTGCCTGTTGGGATTAGTGCTGTGCAGCTGCCTGGCTCCTCACAGCTGACCAAACATGGGACTATTAGAACAGAGGTGGAGCTCAGAGGACCTCTAAGCACCGATATCCAGTCATTCAATCAGTTTCTCAAACATTCACCCATATTCATTCATAGACACTGTGCTGACTAATTTTTCTTGGTTGATGGTAGAAGAAAACGTTCAGCATCTGCGTCACTTCCTTCCCCCTACACAAAAATTACCCAGAATGCATCCAAGTCAACTCAGTAACATTACTGAACTTTGCCAGATCCACAGATTTATTTATTTTATTTTTTTTTTACTCACATCACCAGTGTTGGACAAGTTACTTTAAGAATGTAATTAGTTATAGTTACTAGTTACTTCTCCTTTGAACTGCTGCCATGAGCCGGAGTTTTGTCCACCCAGCCATTGCAGCACTGAACAAACTGCCCCACTGATTTGCTGCTGTTGAGAAGTTTGATCTGAACTTGGAGTTTCTGTGCACTTGATTTTGTGTTTATTGCATTGTCCTTCTCTGTATTATGTGTTTGAACAGACATGTGAAGACAAATATCCCTCTGGGACTATAAAGTCTATTCTATTCAGTATTAGCGTTCTTCCTGTATTGGTTCCAGTTTTGCTTCAGTTACTGTACTTATGATCAGTAAGATCCTGTCTTCTGGGTTAAGCCCTTGTTTTTCTTCATGTTCATGCTCTAGGGCCAAACAGAGGAAACATCTGCTTTACTCCAGTTCTAACTGTTCCAGATCTACACACACACACACACACACACACACACACACACACACACACACACACGCATGTATGGGCAATTCTAGTGGTAGCTCCTGCCAGAGGAAGAGTGTTTCTACACAAAGCATACATGCATTGATGCTTACACACACACCGACACACACAGATGCTGCCTGTCTTCCTCCCATCCCCATCCTGTCACAACCACTGTTCAGTTCATCCTCCACCACCGTCTCTGCCATCAGGACCTGCTTTAACAGCTGCTCTGGCAACCAAGTCTATCAGTCCCATTTTCTGTTAGTCCGTATATTGGTCTGTCAGTTCTTTGTTTTTGTTGTTCTTTTAGTAGTTTGTTTTTTGTTTGTTTGTTTGCCTGTTTCATCTTCTGTGTAGACAAGAATTTCACTGACAGGACTGCTTTAAACAACTTTAACATTCAACAGATAAAATGCACCAAATATGAAGTTGTAGAACAGTAAAGCTAAATTATCACATTGAAATAATTAAATGAGCTCATCTTGAACACATCACCCAGTGTCAGCTGGGATTGGCTGCACCACCCACCACAACCCTGATGGATAAGCAGTATAGCTAACGAGATGAGATTAGATCTTGAAAGAGCTACAGATGAGGTTTACTTGATTATTCAACTTTGCTGGAAAATTGTATCAGTGTTTTCATCACCATATTTGCTTGTGTTTAGTTTTTCAATATGGTTTGGCAAAGAGGGGAAAACATTTTTAGCATGTTTTTTGGCAAATGAATGATGAGATACATATGGCATAAAATACACATTCAGTTTGCATTTGGTACAAAGGACCTCTTTAGACTGTAAAATGAACAAAATTGACTGGATAAGACCTTTTAGATTAAATTAAAAAAGACATAATTACTATTATATGATTATTGATTTGTGATATCAAAGAAAAATAAGCATTAGTGTTTTTGTTTTTTTTATCTGCCGCAACAACAGCTATTGTGAATTAAAAGTAGAATAAAATCACGGTCATGATTACAAGAAACATATTTTTCTGTGCCAAAATCAAGTTTGATTTCATAGACCCCTTTCCACTGGTCAACAAACCTTCCAAACCTGCTAACCCCTGGATTTTTTTCATCAGTTAAAAAGGCTGCAATGGACCGAGCTCTGTGGTAGATGCATGTATTCATTGATGAACTGATGAACTCTTTTTTGGTGCTGGAGGTGCTGTAAACAGACCAGTGACCCAAACAGGTGCTGTTACCCCAGCGCCAGAAACAATCATCAATCATCTTTTCTTAAGGAAGCCAGGTATACCTACTAATTTTTCATGGCAAAACACACTATTTCCACCTTTGTTTCTGAGATGCAGCTTTCATAAATGGCTGGTTCTTGTCATCCGCAAGCACAGCAAACTCAGTTGTTTTTTCTTGAAAGGACATTAACTTGTTCGCAGAGATGGACGGAGGTTACAAATGAATAAAAGGATCCCGGGAGATGAGGCCGTGGTCCTGAGAAGGGGAGGCTGTCTGTCGGTTCTACAGTGGATCAGACTTGAAGTCTCTGAAGCCTCGCCATCATGAAGACACAGAAATAGCCCTTGTGTGGGCTCTTTCAAAATTTTAGAATAATAACCCTCGTCACCCAAAAGGGAAAAGGCAAGGTCTGTCCTTCCCAGAGATTATGGTGGGAAGAATCAATGACTTCCTCCATCTTTTTCCCTCAGGGGACAGGGGGACAAAGTCTCGCTGGTATTAATAGTAGTCTTCTGATAAGCCAACCAGTGGTGTCACAGCCTTTTCGTCTCATTGTGAGAACCTCTTGTAGTATCACAGAGCTCTTATAGAATATACATTTCATTGCCTTCCTGTTTTCGTTCAGTTTCCTCCTCTCCACTGTGCATCACAACGTTTTTACAGCACAATAGGGCACGCTTGAGTGTCCCTTCAGTAGACACTTGACACTGAGTCTTTGACGGATCTGAATGTTGGGTCTGCGATGCCGCTTGCTGCCCCAGAGCTGTGTCACGAGGGGAGCCTCGTATCATAAAATGCCGCCTCGCTCACTGACACAGCCATTAGCCCGAGTGGTAAGTTGCCTGTTTGCCTCAGGGCCTGACGAGTCATTCACCCTAACACACTGGTCACAAAAGGAGCTGTAAATACAGGCGCTCAGCTTTTCGATCGGCTCATTGTTTCTAAAAGCACAGGAAATGTCATATAACACTTGGGTATATAATCACGCAGAAAGCGAAAAGTTGTGTCAGGAGAAAGCAGTTTTTTAAAAAATAGCTTTTTAAATACCGGTACAAAGTCATGAGTAGGATTTGAACAATAGTGTTTTTAAACTCAGTCAGGTCCATTGAATTTATTTTTTGTGCTGTTTTGTCTTGTTTCTTGACTTCTTGAGTTATTTTTTCATTCTCAGCTGGTTTGATAGCCCCCATGCCCCAAATAGGTTCTCTGAAAGGAGAGCATGGGAAAAATAGCTGTCATTGTGGAAACTGCTGGGAAAACGGCTGCGTTCTCATTGGTAGAAGTGCAGGGCATTGTGGGATGTGAGCGAGCTGAGAAAGACTGTTTTGCTCCCTTTGAGCGGTAGGAAACATGGAAACATGGGCACAAAAAGCACCAAGATTAGACCAGCCCAAGCAGAACTAACTCACCGCAGTTAATGCTCTGCTGGCTCCACTGCAGTCAGAGATGGGAAGATGAGAAGTGGATGGTCAGTGATAGCAGCACGTGTGGCGAGGTGGGCAGGGTGGCCGCTCCTGTTTCACAATCATCTGCTCCGGCCGATTTAAAATCCCCTGACATCGGCATGAACAGCGGCGGCCTACATACCGACATACCAGGCTGATGGTTGCCTGCCCATTAGCGGGGCCCAAGTGGTGGAGCCCACCCAAGGCTGCTGACCCTCTACTGCCCACCTTCTGCCTTCCTGCCCAGCCCTGGCTCTGGATCAGAGGCAGGCCGCACGTCGGGGGACAGGGCTAATGATGGCAGCGACCATGCCATCCCTTTCAAGCCCCAACCCAAGAGTACCATTTTGGCTAATGCTATTTCCTGCAGATAAGAGTCAAACAAGCTCTTTTTTACGTGTTTTTCCTCATCAGTGGTTTGGGAGGTGAAGGAAGGGTGAGCGTTGAAGAAGACGTGGCTGAGTCCGTGCTCTGTTTCGTCATTAGCCGGTTGGGCGTTGCTTAGTCTCACTAGTAGCCACCACGTTTGTCATCACGTCGAACTGATTTAAATTATCTGAGCAATATTAAGAGGAAGCGGTGGAATAAAATAAAGATTGGCCACTTCATGTCCATAGAAGTCTAACTAGTTATCCGTGTTGAACCACTTTGCCTCCATCGCTCCCTAAGTAGCTCAATCAAGGCTGCCTTACAGAATGATATTATTCACCCAAGACTTTCTAAATTGTTTCCAGCTTAAAGGGAGATTGTTGGAGATATGCTCGCCTATCTTGCCATACTGTGATCACACCTTGTCTTTCATTGACACGCCAAATGAAATCATTTTGTCGAATACGCAAAAAGAAAATCACACATTTGACACCAGAAATGTCAAGAAACAGGTTTATTAAAATAGATTCCTCTGCTTATGTCCTAGTTAATACAGAGTTTTATCATTTGCTGAGCATAAAGAAAGTATTTTGCAACAGGAGCATTTTTAGATTTGGATCTCTGAACGTTGTGGTCGTCTAAAGTATGGCAGGAAAACATTAGAGAGCCTTATAAGTGAGTTAACCACAAATTTGCTCAATTGCTTAGTGGTAATTATTACCTAGGTTGTTAGTATAAGACATCGCACTGTGAGTAAGATCATCTCTCAGGCATCTGATAAATGACTGATACCATCTTGTTTTCTTATGGGAACCCATGTACTGTATGTACTTCATTGTGTAGCACTCTGAAACAGATGCAGACAATGAATCTAAACTTACTCTGCTTCATTTCTTATTAAAATCATTCACTCACAATCATCTGATTTTCTTTGTGCCAGATTATGAATATCCACACTTTATAATCATTCAGGTAAACATTAGGAGAGCAACCCAGTTTCTTCTTCGAGTTTCTCAGACTCCAGAGCTTTTTGCCGCCTTATTAAGCAATGAAAATTTGATGCAGACATGAGTTGTGTGATTATATTTTCTCAGGATAGAAAGCCATTTTTAATCACAGCTCAATGAAGACCCTTGCCGAGTTTGCTGGCACTTAACTTGTTCCGTCTTTCGTCTTTGCATTCTGGTTAAACACCCACGCCTTCTTAGCTCATTTCTGTAAATCTGTAGTCAGTCAACATGGGCGATAAGCCGTACTATGTACCTGTGATTTATGCATGATTTCATAATTGCCTCTGTTAAAAAATAGAAAAAAATATATACATAATAGAGAAATAACAGCAGTGTCTGTGTGTGTGTGTGTGTGTGTGTGTGTGCATGTGCATGTGCATGTTCGTGCTCTGTGTTATTGTGGAATTTTTTTGGCATTCGACATCCTCTCTCTCCAAACTCTCTCGCTCTCTCTGTTTGAGGACATCGGTGTCGTCAGAGGGGATGTGTGATGTCGGCCATGGCCTGAGCAGGGTGCACACATCCGTCCACGTGGCCCCCTGATCCCAATCATTCATAAGTTCAGCCAGAGATTTATATCTGCTATCCGGCCCACACTGTCCGTTATCTCGCGCCCCCACCCCCTTTGGCTATTAGGTAGGAATGAAGATGTTGCAGTACGTATGCACACAAACACGCTGGTGCTGCTGACAGCTGTCTGTCTTTTCATCTTGCTCTGGCATCTCTTGCAGCTTTTCACTTCTTTTTTTTTTTTTTTTCATGTCCATTTTTTATCTCTTAAGAAGTAATATTCTCTCAAGCGTCAACTTTAATCGTCTTGGTGTTTTGTTTTGTTTTTTTCCTTTTCTTCTCTACTTTTAACTCAAAAAAAAAAAGTCCTCTTTCTCACTATTTCTCCCTGTCTGCTGGCCAAAAAAAAAAAAAAAAAAAAAAAAAAAAGCAGTGAAATTTCCCCTTTCATTTAGCCCAGATTCAGCACTGCAGGCAAGCAGTGTAGAGGCTGTAACTTACCAGAATGTAAATAGAGCAGTGTTTTTCACATTACTTCACCGCTTATTTTTAGTAGCTGAACAAGAGCAGGCAAGGGTGTGCCTTTTCAAGCCCCGACTGTAAGTCTTATCAGCTGAATACACAAAAAAAAAAAAAAGTAGAGAAAATATAAATCAAATAAAACAACAATGACCCAATACAGGAAGTGATGTGTTGATTTATGGTTTAACTTAACTGTAACTGGCAGACAATAGTGGGGCAGCTTTTTTAAACATAGGGAAAGAATGCTGCCTCGCTGACTCTGTTTTTCTCTTTAGCTCTGATGCACTGCACACTCACTCAAGGTGTCATAAATTTTCATTGTAGCTTGAAAACAGCGGAGTGTGTTCTTGAATAATGCAGCAGTAAGTGATCACCCTTGAAAGGCAGATTATGCCAATTTCATGTTTATGTTTTGTTTATTCAGTTACATAATTAGGTTTTTATATAATGTGCTATCAACAGCGACCTTCCGTTGCAAGGTCAAGTCACAGGCTGAGCCACAGAGCAGTCGAGTACTTGGGCCAAAGGGTCTTCAGAAACGTTCTTCAAGCGTGGCTGCCAGCCATTCCTCGATTACTGGGCTGTATCCAGTTCATACCTTTGCTTCACTTCCAGGCATCAAACCAGTAAGGCCAGTCCGTTTTAGCAGACACAGCACCTGCAGCGGTGGGGAAGCTAAGCGGTGGACAGTGGCTGTGTCTCCTTGCCTCTGTGCCTGGCAGTCTTCCTCCTAGCCGCCCCTCTGCTCACACCAGGAAATGTCTTTTTCCAACTCAGTCTCCAATGCACTTAATTCCTCTCTGCTCTCCAGTGACAAAGCCAAAAGAAAAGAAAAAAAGAGATCAGCTGCTAGCAACAGCTACCACTTCTCTAGTGTTCACTGTTTTCTTCAACCTCTCTCAGAATTCCCCCCCCCTTTCAGAAATGATGTGTCTTGCAAAAGCACTATCGCAACTTGTCAAGTACATCTTTTAAAAATCATAACACGTAGCAAAATCTGCAAGGGGATGCTTTGGGCATTCACACATTGTATCAATGATCTTTTTGTGAAAGCTAATCTATGTGTTTTCTCAAATGAGCAAAGGTCACACAGGCTGAAGTGTTTGTGTGTATCTGTGGGCATACGTATCTGCACCGGTAGCCATAGATGCACACACACTGAAGAAAGAGGTGCTAAACCCTCCATGTTCAGCACAGTCGGTGAACATGATGACTCAGTTGAATTTCCACTGAGGTAAGCTGTCACTCTCTGATGAACTCACAGAAGCACTGAGTCACAGACCAGACACACACATACAGAGAAATCTAATGTCCCCAACTACTTCATGAGCCAGTTAGGATTATATTGGACATGTTCAATAAATACCACGCAATTTATTTTCCCTCTACTGTGATGATCTTGGTCCATAGCCATGGATGCACACGTATGTACAAACACACACACTTGTGCTTGGCCTTGTCCCTGTCCAAACAGCCCTTCTATAGTGAGAGGCTCCAACGGAGTGGATCAGCTCCAGCTAAGACACCCTTTCACACTTCCTCTCTCCCTTTCTCCAAACCCTCCCTCCTGTGTGACCGTAGGGCCTTCCTTCCTTCCTTCCTTCCTCCTGACACAGAGGCGTGGGGGAGTTGCAGGGGAGTCAGGATGGCCGGATGTGCCCTGATCAGACAGACAGAAAGATAGACTGACAAGGAACAGACATGCAGACAGGAGGATGCTCACTGCTACTGTGGACTTTGGGCTCACTTTTGTTCCCATCCGGAGCTACAATGAGAATGACATCATTCCTGTTTTGATAGTACAACAGGAAGATGGAGAGCCAGTGAGACTATGAAGAAGTATGAGGAAACAAGAGGAAACGAAAGGAAACTCGAAGTGTTGCTGAGAGAAGAGGCAGCATTAGTGTTTGACTGTACGCCGCAGGATGTCAACTGATTTTTTTTTTTTTTTTCCAGAAACATACCGTACACAGTTTTTCTCCTCCGCTTTCTCCCTCTGAATCTAATAAAGCTATGAAATCAATAAAGTAAATTAAGTCTAGAGCTGAATTTGCCTCACAAGAGTTCTTTTATATCTCAGCCTCAAACACAGAGCGTGGGGTGAGCAGGCGCAGGGCTGCTGCCTGACACAGGAAAAACCCCAGCTATACAAAGCAACTTTGTATGTTAGAGTACAGCTCTTTACCTGCGAGCTATTCATATAGTGGAACATATAGAACGCTTTGTAGCTGCAGAGCAATTGTCATCGCAGTATATCACGTCTGCAAGACAGTCATTTCCTCCGTCATTTTCAGAGGTAATGTCAACGAAAGGACAAATAATAGCAAGTGGCTGAGGGGAGCAGCGGAAAGAGGAATGAGAGGCAAAACCAAAGAAAGGAAGAGAGAAGGAAGATCACAATAATAGTAATCTCTTTTCTTTTTTTTTTTTATGGGAAGAGGATACAGAAAGTGCCAGCTGTGCTCTTCTGCTGCTGTACAGTGCACAGTACTTCAGAGAAGTCAACCTCACTGCACTCCATCCACCCCATTGAACCGCCAGCTCTGGCAATCAATTCTGAGCCTTGTGCTGTCACTGCGGGCCTCTGGACACAGCAGCTGGCTGCAGGAAGACAAGCGCTCTTCCACAGAGCCTGTCCTCCCATCAGCTGCACCCAGCTGTCTAGCAGCAGCCCTCACCATTCAGAGCGCTGCCTGCTGCCACTGGTGCAGGAGGCACTGCTGTCAAAGGTCTTTGCTGACTTGAGTCGCCTGCACCATACTTTCTTTTTCACTTCTTCCTTCCTAAATTTTCAACCGTACAGACACATCCGCCCCTTGAGCTGCGCAGCAGGCCTCATATGTCTGTCTGGGTTCGCTTTTCGTCTTTCTTCCCCAAGTCAAATTGTCCATCTGTCTCTGCTTTTACCAATTTTTTCACCACAATTTCCATCTTGCTTTCTCTCTCCCACCCATTCTCCTCCTGTCTTCCATGCTGGGTCTTTAGATGAACTTTCCTTCTCTCTTCTTTTTTTTTTTTTGGTCATTGTAGCCTTTCTTTCTTTTGCCTCCATCCATGTCCCTTCTGTCTCTCTGTTTTGTGGTACCCATTCCTCTTTTCCGTCTTTGTTGGTTGCCATGTCTCAGTTTCTCCACTCCTTTCTCCGTTCTGTCCCCTTTTTTTGCCAATCACTCTTATTTCCGCACAATTTCCATCTCATTCTTTCTCGCTCTGCCACAATTTAAACTATGTCCCCTTTTCCCAAATGTCACAATACTGTATCTTTTCTTTTCCCATTTCTTTAGACTAACTTTTTTTTCTGACCCTCTTTCTGCTGTATTTTTTTCACAGGTGTCTGTAAGGCGGGGATTTACATTTTCTCAGGACAGGCAGCCCGTGGAGAGAGGCCTGCTGGCAGATCAAAGGCTCCGGTTGTAAAACGATCTGAAAGAGTCCGGCATTAGCATCCATCAGGGTACCTTGAAAGCTCCCTGGTCAGCCGAGAGGGAAGCTGAGGGCCCCCCAAAGTGAAAGCCCAGTCTGGATAAGGGTGATGAAGGGGCGGAGGGAGGGTAGAATGGGGGTGGATAGAGAGAAAGCGAGACAGAGAGAGAGAGAGAGAGAGAGAGAGAGAGAGAGGTAGAGGGATGAATAACTCAGCTAAAGTCATGAAGGAAAAATTTCCACAAGAGAGGAAAATTCCCATTACAAGCAGCAAATGTTTTTATTCCTCTTTTGAACTCTTCTCCCACCACCCCCTCACCCTCATCCCCTTCCATTAACTGGCCTTCTCTCTACCTTCCTCGATCTTTTTCATTTCTTCTTTGCAGCGTTGAGGCTGTAAGGAGAGAACATCTCCATCTGTGCACCATCTCCACTCCGCTCACCAGGCCCAGACTGTTACTACCCCACCCGGCAGTCTGCACACAGGGTCATGTCTGGTCTGGGATGGGAAGTGGTTTGAGGCAAGAACGGAGGAATAAGTGTGGGAGGAAGAGAAACATGGGGTGGCTTTGTATACTGCATCTTTTTACATCAAAATTGGAAGTGGCAGAGAGAAGGAAATGTCGGTTCTGTTTGTGCGTGTGTGTGTGTGATGTTGGGGGGAGCTTCCCTTTTTTATGCGATAGACATGATTCATAGTCTTGAAACTGATCAGTAACTCAGATGTGTGATAGGGATCAAGATTAGGCCTGCATTCCTGGTGTGTTGCTGCCTTTTCTGGCTTTTTTAAATAACAAACGTAACACCATATAAGCTGCATAAATTAAAAAAAACACACACATCTGAATCCTTCAGGCTGATCCTTAACAACACATATTTATAGACAACGAGACCTGACAACCCTGACTTCTTTTTTTCCCTGGATTGACTCTCAGCAGTGTGTTGTACACGGATACTGCTACTCAAATGTCTGTAGTTTTCAAATGGAAGGAGAGGCACTACTGACCATAAACCTTTTAGCACCAACGCTCTCTTGGGACTCCCACTGCGTCACAAAGTCAGGGTGGGAATGATTGATCCTACAATAAGTTGAAATTTTTGGGAGGTCATGGTTCTGTCTGTGTTTTCCAGTTTTGCAGACTGCAGCCATCATTTATTGGTCCTCCTACAGCGTTAGCTGGGGCTGAGCAGATCTCCTGGAGGACAGTGTGAGAGGACTTTATGAGTGGTTAATTCTATAACTGTGAAAATACAGATGCTGCAGGTGTCTGTGGGGACGTGTTGAAATGGGGAGAGTGGACCAAAGATTTGGATTATGTAACACAATGCAACACACAGAAAGCACCATGTTGGCACAGCAGCAAAAGCAGCTTCAGTCTTCAGTCAGTATATACAAGGTATGCATTCACATACAGCGTTCAGTGTAGGACACAAGCAGTTTGACAGCATTGAGAGTCCAATACACAGTCACTGTGGCTACATAATGAAAAGAAAGAGGAATAGACTTGATGTCTAAAATAACACTTCCAGCTGTGGTTCCACAGATATACACTTATTTAACATTTAGTGTTTAAGTTGTCCAACATTAAACACACCTTTCTCAGTACATTTTGCAATAATCTCTGCCATCAAGCTGCCATGTGCAGAGAGAGATGCCGCTTTACAAGCCCACAATCTGCTTTATTGTACGATTTTCAGTGTTTAATGCATTAGTTATTATAATGAGGTGTGACTCCTGATTATGTGTTAGTTTGAATTAGTTACTCCTCCACTTGTGCCAGAATCTTGAGCGGTATTAACCATGATTTACATAACCCTCACATGCATACCAACAAAGACTCATTCTGTAATTCATGCTTACACTGGCTGTACGTTTAAATACACTCACAGATATCCACACAAATGCTATTCATGGACACAAAGTACTTCCCACACAGGATCACCCAAACACACACACACTGTGGTTGTGTGTCCCTCAGTGTGCAGCTTGCTGACATGTGTGGAGCCTCCTGTGTACGAGGCCAGGGCTGCATGCCACTGTCTCAGCTCAGTAATGGATGTCCCGTTTGTTGCGTACACACACACACACACACGCACACACAGACAGACAGACAGTGGCAGGGCTCAGCACGGCCGTCCTGTCCACGCAAGGATGAGTTCCTCCTCTGTTTAGGGAAAAGGATGTGATCTCACTCGTTAAAAATCCAACCTATGTCGCTTGCCACTCATGACTTAATCCAGGCTTCTCCTTTGTGCAGAGCCTCCCCTTCCCCTCTCCTCCTCTTACTTTCGCTTGCGCTCTGTCTCGTGCTATCCCTCCCCTGTCTGTCTTGCAGGATGTGTCATTTTAGAGAGTCCAAATTTACTGTTAGGAGGCAAATCCGTCACTTGGTGTCCCCACAGGTAGAGAAAACTGTGCATGCAGGCTTCAGATTTCTATCTCCTTGGAGCATGTGTGAAAGTGGTAATGGTAAGAGCAGCCTACGCCAGCATGATTAACTGATGATGATTCAAGGGGAAGAGCAATGATTTTGAATCGCCACAGCTGGAATTTTCGACTTTGCTGCTGCACAAGCTGAAATGATTTGAAGCCCAAAGATTTAATGTCTAATCAGGCTGCAGTGAAAAAGTGAAAATAACAAATGTTTCCCTCAGTTTGAATCTCAGCAGTTCTTATTTCAAAATAATTTCAACAACATGAGGTGACACTGCTGAGTACTAAACACCGGCTCTGTCCCCAACCCAGCAGGGAGCGCTGAAGGAAGCCTTTAGTCTTCTGTTCGGTTCTTGGACTGATGTATTCAAGAGTGGTGTGCAGCCACAAACCTTTTGCATGTGTTAAAGACCCAGCATGTCCCTCTCAGCGTCCACACTCCACAGCCATGACCATGATGCACATGTTGCCTCTTTCTGATTGGTTTGTTGGTCTTCGCCACCCTCGAATCACAACTTCTAAATTGCGAGTATTTTTAGAGGACTGAGCTTTAAGGAAGTAAGAATAAAACCACTGGGCACATGATGTATGCGCAATTTAGTTACTGTGGACAGTTGACACACGGCTGTAGATGTAATGGGAATGGGAGAACACATGAATCTTTTGATTCTGTGCATATATTTCTCTTTGTGTCTTGGAAATGGTGCACCTATTTTTGGACATTCTCCTACATATTCAAACACACACACAAAAAAAGTTTCTCCCGCCACATTTACCAACTGACTGTGCATCTGTTACTGTTTTTGAGCCACTTTCCTGTGTCTGGGGCTGCTGTTTCACATGTGAAATGCTGATCCAGCATCCATCTCAATATTCATAAGTTATTGTTGTCATGATTCTTATCATCAGATCAGTCCGTATAAGCGTCCATCAAAATGATTGAAGAAACTGGAAATTCCGCTGAAAACTAAGTATAATTTGTTGTTGACAGGCGGAGAGGCCTCTAGTAAAACTAGCGAACAGCTTGTTGAGGTTTTGTTTTCGCCTCGTGTGTATGTATGTGTGTGTGTGAGTGTGAGTGTCTACTGTTATGCTCAACTGTACACGTGGATGGATGTAGCGTCTGTGATGTCACATGTTTCTGAGTGGTTTTGTCCTGGACTTCAGTCTAATAACTCTGGTAAATACTGACTAAAACACTGTTAGCATGGCTAGCACGGTTCCTCGTCTTGCTCAAAGGTTGACCAAAACGGACAGAACACAGTCTTGGTAAAATTCAAATACGTATTACAATTTCCTTGAAGACAGAAGTAGCAGTAGACACCAAACCTGTTACTGTTCCAGGCAGTAAACATGTTTACTTCTTTTAACATGAAGAGTCTATGAGGGCATTGAGCCGGCCCCAAGAGGCCATTGGAAGGACTACAGTTTTTGGCACTTCCATGTTGGCTTCATTTTTCGGTCCTGGTGGTTGCTTCTTGCTCTCACTGCATACACTGTCTTACTTGTCACAGTTTGCCAGGGCAGCTGTCTGCATGGAGCAAGTGATTGTGGCACCTCATAACTCAAGCTACAGGGAGAGAAAGAGAAAGGAACTTGATATGCTTCATGCAAACAAAGCTTGCTGGAGTGAACTGGTTGAGAGGGATTTTCCTCTCCAAACTTTATAAACTACTGTGTTTCACTTTAAAACACCTCCGTGCTCATTGTAAGTTTATTTTTCTTTCATCTCTGACAGCTGCTTAATGTTTCTGGTGTTCGAACAAGACTGCGCCCTGTTTCTTAGCGAGCGTGGATGCATCTTCAGGTTACTTTGACGCAGATTCACCGATGCGAACTCTTGAGGGTGAGCTGTAAGAAGCAGGAGAAATACTAAGATGATAACTTGTTTTAGCATTATCTCTTTAAACATTATCTCTTTTATATGTTGAATATTATGTTCATGATATAGATCACTAAGAAATGCAGTGAAGCAAGAGATAAGATAGATCCTGGACAGCCCCCCCCCCCCAAACTCCTATTACCCCCTGCATTTGCATGACCTGGGGATATACTGGCAGCTCCAACCCCTTTGCAAGACGCCCAAGGTAAGAAACTGTCAGGAAGTTCACTGAGCCAAATATTATTACAGAGCTTTAAAACACTCCAAAGTGACCAGTGGAACGAGACCAACCTGAAACTCAAACTGGAATTGCACACGGATGTCTAGAAACATCTTCCTTGTTATAAAAACCCCTGGGTGATTTTATGTGTGAATCATCCTTGTTTATCCAGGAAACATCTGAAATAGGAATCAGATAACAGAAATTATTTGTTGCTGTCGAAGAGTGTTTGCTCTTTTACAGAGTTGAAAGAACACAGCGTCATTGGATTCATTAGGTGGACTGCTCATGTCACACGCAAGCGTGTTCAGTGATATCTGCTGATCTACAACAGCGTGGTCGTTGGGAGTCTTTCTTTTACAAATACAGACACTCCTCAAAGTTATTTGAATTTTCATTCTTCATCAGTCGTTATAAAGTGCATTTTGCATGTATGTATGTAGCTGATATGATTTGGATATCATGATTTTATTTCTTTCATGTGTTTTATCTCTAGAATAAATAAAAGATTAAAAAAAAGCACATTATATGAATTTAATTATGTATCACTGATCTCTCAAAGCGGCCTGCAACTCCAGATCCTCCTTCGTTTTCTTCCCCTCACCGCCTGCCCAGAGCAAAACCTTGTCTGAAATGACAAGCCAAAAACCCAAGACCCAAACTGTATTTTATTTTTTTCCAACAAATTTGTTGATGAGGAGATTATTAAGCCATCTTTAGTAATAATGCCGTGGTGCGTATGAGATTCGGCATTTCCTTTTGTACCTGTGCGATATTTTGCTGCAAAAACTCTGGAGACTCAGATTCCTGGTATCAGTTGTACTAGCACTGTTGACCACACAACGTGCCC
The DNA here is from genome assembly GCF_900963305.1 of Echeneis naucrates. Classification (NCBI taxonomy): domain Eukaryota; kingdom Metazoa; phylum Chordata; class Actinopteri; order Carangiformes; family Echeneidae; genus Echeneis; species Echeneis naucrates. Next base: position 5,350,271 of record NC_042526.1, on the reverse strand, counting down.
TCATCGGCTGAGGAATGTCTCTCACAATCAACCTTATCAGGTGTTTTGTCTGTTTTGTCTGAGGGGCATCCGAAGAGGGCTTGGCGTTACTACTGATAGGCTTTTTGGAATACACACCTCTCTCCTCTTCCCTCACACATTTCGCCTTCGTTCTCTACCGCCCCCCTCCTTCAGTCTAGCACCCTCTCCTCCTTTTTCTCACATCCCTCATGTCCACATTTTCCTCAGCTTCACCCATTTAAAACTCTCTTCTTTTCCCTTTCTTAGAGTTAATTGGAGGAGTAATACCCACAGTGCCTCACAGGTCTTTTAATGCTGTGCCTGTCAAGAGTTCAGGTATGGCTGTAAAACTTTTTTTTTTGATACTCTGATTGGTAAAAGGCCTTCTTTTTCTTTTAAAAGCACTCCAAAGCTGAGCCCTCCTCCATGCAGGAAAGATGCTGTTACCTTGTTCCCAGGCCTACCTCCTGCAGCACCCGTACCCCTGACCCATAACATCCAATTGATTTATCCCTGATTGTTAGGAGGCCTCTGGAGCTGCTCCTCGATTGGCTCCATATGAGAACAGTGCCAAGAGGTCATCTATAACAATCATTTTCAGTGGCTCATTATTCCCAGGCCAAACAACCCAAAGACCCAATTTCCTACGGCACTGTTCATAAAAGTGACAGATGGCCAAAACCTGGAAAAGCTTTCCTATAATCGTTAGCCTGCTGAAGTGCTACATACAATGCTCTTTAGTATAGTGGAGTTTTGGACTCCCCCACCTCTCTCTCTCACTTTCTCTCTCTCTCTCTCTTTCACCCACTCCTTCCACCTTCTCTGTCCTGTTCATTTTTTCCAAGGTGAAGAATGCGAAGGAGGAGAACGCAGAGTGTTTAACAGCTTTAGGCCATATTCCGCCTAGTTCAGCTTCCCCCTTCTTCATATGGCCCACAATGTGAATCCAGAATACAAATATTTGCCAGGTAGTTTGTGTCTCTCCCAGGACTCACTCTACCTTAACTTGGGACAGCACTTAGCATCACACAGACAGACAGGGGCCAAGACAAGGTCTCCTTTCATCCTACAGACCTGCCACTCTCTGGTATTTGGGGGTCATCTAGTCACTTGAGCGAGGCTGCACCCCTCCATGGCTGCCCGTGAGGGTCTTTTCTTGCTGGGGAAGTGCCTGTGTGATAAATGTGTGGCTTGGAACAACAGCTGAGACTAAGACTTGGCTCGGCCTTCCTACTGCCTGTTTCAGACAAGTGTGGTTTCCTCATATGTTGGCTCTTTGTCATGAATGACCTCTTTCATTTTTCCCCACCTCCAATAATAACCAAACTCCTCTACTCAGCATTTAAGAAAAAAAATCCTTCCATTTTTCTCTGTGGACTTTTTTTTTTCTCATGTTTGTTTCCACTCCTGTCTTTTTGGCACAGTGAAATGCTAGGTCATTGCAGTAACTGTATCCACTGCCTGGTGGCTTGTAGGATTGTGTGGGGCGGTGGGTGGGCAGATGGCAGATTTAAAAGATGTTCAAAACATACATTCTCTTGCCAAAGAGGTTCTTCAGTCATTCAAAAAACATTGTCTTACTCCCACTCTCTCTTTTTTGGCTGGTGCATGTGGGTTTGTTTTCTGTCCTGCTTTTTTTTTTTTTTTTTCCACAGCGACAGCGTGGCTACCGTGCTCAAAAATGTCACAAAACTGTGATATGATACCTGTTACAAAATCACCTCCTACATAAGCTTGGTCTGCCAATGGCTTTTGCAATTTCCACATCTTTTATGTTAAATAAATCACCCACCCTGCTCACTTGAGCCACTTGCAGATTTTACCTTCAATCAGTTCATTCATCGTGGTGTCACTTCAACCACTGATTCATCTTATGAAAATAGGGGGCCAAACCCCCATCTCGCTCAACCATCTTTCATTCTGGTTTTGTGGCCCTCCCATATGTGCCTCTAATCTCTCCCTTGTGTCTCTGAAATGTCAGTGCAGAGGAGCAAGCATGTACTTGCTCGCTATGGATTTCCCATGGAATGCACCATTTTCTTGGTTCGCCCTGCGTACGTTGCCTGTTTTGATAGGTGGTGATTATGTGATATTTATTTTCCTATTGGGTGTGGGAGCCCAACCTGTTGGTACACTACTATTGTGAGGTGGGTTGCTGTTACCTCTGAAACTGTGAAACGCATGTTGGCGCACGCAAACAAAAACACACTTTGTCAATTAGATTGGATAAGATTAGATCTGACATGTAAATAACATTCAGGTCTGTGCTAACAGCCACCTTAAGGTGTTCTCTTAACAATGGAAGTTTTTTGTTTTTTTTTAAATTCCTATGAACCAAAGGAAACTAGAGTTACAAAACCTGTAAATGAAATGGGATGAGCATCAAAGTGGATGCATGACAAAGTACTTAGAAATGTTGTTCGTTTGCCAGGAACTTAAAAAGGACTTAGATGGAATTTTGGTCACGGTCCCTTTTGGGGAGGGAGGAAGGATTCTGGCTTTCATGGATATTAATATGTCTGATTTATCATGTTCAAGTTCAGTTTGTATGCACAACACGCAAAAGTCCCAAAGTGCTCATGTATGTACGTTAGAGTGTTGGGTGTGCATGTCTTTTTTGTTTGTTTGTGTTCAAGAAAAGACAGTCCCGGCCTGTCACAGAGGCTAAGCTCCAGCTATCTGGCTCACTGGCAAATGGTGGAGGTCTGGGATCGGGACTTAGTGGAGGAGGGGGTCGGAAAGACGAAAAGAGTGAATGATAGAGGGAGGGAGAGAGGGAGGCCCCTGCAAGACAATTCCCCTGACGTTGGGTCATTCACTGACACAGGAAATGCTTGACCTCACACCCTGAGAAATGTCCACAGCAGCCCACTTGTGTTAAAGGTGTAATTGGGCATAATTAGGAGCTGGCAGAGAGAGAAATGGAGACGGACTTGCATGCCCTACATGCCTTCCTTCCCCATGCCTGCCTCTGTCTGGCAGCCTGCGACACACCGGAGCCAAGCTTTCACTGCACAGATTTACAGCAAATACCATCTCTAAACAAGCAAGGGAAACTTCACAACAACAAGGATCCATTCAGCTCAGCTGCTTATTTTCAGGTTGTTGCAGGAAAGGTCTGAACTCGCAGACTTTATGAAATCTTTGCTCTGTGTTGTGAAATGAAGAGAATCGAGTGCACACAGCTAAATTTGTGCGCCATGCTCTAAACGGGATACGAAATTGCCCAAGAGATGACTTTCACACAGATATTTGAAGCATATTTGAGATGAAGAAGTCTAAAATCATCACAGCAGCTCTGCTTTCTGACCCTTCACCTCAACGCCAGCTTCAATTCCTTGTTTGTTCCAGGCCCACAGGTATCTGCACATCATCGCCCTGCTCCGCATTTCTTGTCGTTGATGCTTTTCTTGTTTCTGTTTTCCTTCCTCACTTTCAATTACATATGTCATTTTGGAACATGGGTGTAAAATGCCAGTCACCCATTACTTCCTCTCAGAGCTAAGACAGGAATGCACTTTCATTTGGGACCTCCATTCATAAGAAAAAGCCATCAGCCCGCATGCAGGAGCTTTAGTGAGAGTAAGTGCTGTCAGCCATTGATGTGATTGGGGGGGTTGGGTTGTGGAGGATTGGTCAGTAGGTGGGATAAAGCTTGGGAAAGGGACCACAGTGTATGGAGCATGGTGCAGATCTGTCTGCAGACACATGAGACAAATGAAACAAGTTACAACCGAGAAAATTTGGCCTTTTAGCTCCTCTGAATGTGCAAACACTGTCTTTGTTTTTTAAAAAAGTAAAATGACAGCAGGGGTGAGAAAAAAGGAAGTGAGGCAATGCTGAAATCTGAAAGGGAAAGACACTTAATGTTAGACAAGGATTGCTCATTTTTAGGCATCGTTGAAAAGGGAAAAAGGAAATCCAAGAGAAATATATGGTAATGGTGAGTGCAGGAATAGAAGGAGGGGTAGCAGCAGGAGAGCATAGATGTCGGTGGGGGGGGGGGGGAGTCAGAGCAGTGATCACTCAGGAGGTCTGGAACTCTGACCTCCGACCCCATAGCAGAGCGGATGCCACCATGGTGAAAATGTGAGAGGTGAAGTATGTGAGCCCCCGTGCCTCGGCGGAAACCACCCCCCACCCCCCCCACCCCATGATGAATGGGATGTTAGCTTTGACACAAATTGGCCCATAATAATGACACAAGGCCACTGAGCGCACAGACACAGTGACAGAGTGGGAATCACAGAGTGAAAAACCAGGCAGAAAGGGAAGACGCAGACGAAGGTGAAGGAGAGAAAGACGGAGAAGAGATGAAAAAGTTGAAAAAGAATTACCTTACCCAGTGGGAGTGGTGGCGGGGGGGTAGATTTATGGCTGAGGGTGTCTTTGGTGTTTTCTCTCCACTCTCCTGAATGGTGGGATTGCAGAAAAGCCTGGAGTTCAGAGGCCCCTGACACACACACACACACACACACACAAGCGTGCCGAGAGGCTGATGGAGACGTACACTCTGAGGGATTGTTAGATTTACATTCTTCCTCTCTCGTATCCTCTTTTCTTTTGCTAACTTTTTTCTTCCCCTCTTCTTTCCTTTTCCAATCTGACGGCGTATTTATCCCGTCCATGCCCGTCTTTCAGTATATATACTGTGCTGCTAAAAATAGCTGCTGACGTCCCGAGTCTGAATCAGAAGAAAACTGTGGAATCCCTTTTTATAGCTTTGGCATGACACTGCATGTTGATGCATGTTTCTTTTTTTTTTTTTCTGACATCCTACCAAAACAAGGCACCCCTCTGTCTTTTCGGAAACACATGTATTAGATTAGGTAGGTTGGGAGGTAAGGGTCACACTCCTGTCAGTAATTGAAATGCGATTATGTATGAGCTAACATGATTACAGGGGTGAGGGCAATTGAGGAAGGGGGAGGTGATTGAAAGGTGAATGCCAGCCTGTGATGTGCGGCTGCTCCCTTATTTCACAGTAGACATTCCAGAGGTAATGGAACATGAATTAGCCCGCCGCCCTCATGCTATTGGAGAGAGACCAAAAGCTGGGTTTTCCCACTGACCCTTTGTGTGCGTGATACCTGGATGGATTCAAGTGGACATTTTTCACATGTGGTACGGAATAAAAACACATTGCAAAGTTTGAGTTATGGCCTTCGTGCAGTTATACACAAGTGTTTGTCACTTTTACTGTCTTTGGTCTGTTGACTGTATCCACCAAATTATGAATCAGTAAACATTGTGCGTTGTGTACAACTGCTGCTCGTATACGTCATCTTTTTTTCTTATTTCAGTATCACTATGGTTAAGTATTGCTTAGGATAACATAAACACAACGTGATAAAGGGTTGTATCGCATGTTGCCATGGTTAACAGAAACCAATGATAGATATCAGGAGGAAACCGGAAGCAAACAACATGAACAGGAATTTTTTTTGATCAGGTCTCTTTACCCTGTGATGTTCCTGGATCAGATCTCACTGTCCTGAGCTCTGAGTGCATTTTCAGGTCTGCTACAGTTTGTTTAAAGAGTTCGGAAAAGAAGAACTTTTTTTTTTTTTTTTTTAAATTGGTGTAACAATCCAGGAAATGTAGTTGTTCAGACGATGATGTCCAAAGAAGCGTGGACATGGTGAGGTGAGACCGCTGAGTGAAAAACAAAAAGCAATGATGTAATCACGGTTAAGGTTAAATGAAATATCCTTCAGTGAGGCTTGTTGTTGTTGACAGGAAAGACCAGGAACCATTGGAAAACAGGATAAAAAGTATTCAATTATAATTGTTTTCTTTTCTTGAACTTACACTTAAACTGAACCACATTTTGTGGTGTGGCCCTCAGAGCAAAATATTCACTGCTATGGGTGCAATCGAGCAGATATTGTGATTTAATTAGCTCTTGAGGTAAAGAGGAGAAAAAGATGGCACAAGTTTTAAACTGTGCAGATTTCAAAACAAACAAACATTGGCTCCGCAAATGTCTTGTCATGTTGAATGTATTTCCTACATTCAACATGTTTCGTAGCCCCGAAGGAGCACACAATGTGTTTTGATGAGAAACGTTGAATGTAAACAAACCTGTGTTTGTTTACAATGAAAACAACCGCTGCATAGCATTAACTGCAGTCGCAGAGAAAGGAAAGGAAAAGGAGAAAACATGTTAAGCATGAAGGTGCCAGTGAGCCCATTTAAATCAGTGGCTGATTACTGGTAATCACTTAGCCGTGTTGCTCTGTGTGTGCAGGAAACTGGAGAAGATTTGGGGAGAGATGACAGAAAGAGGGACTTCACCTCACTGACGCATCTTCGTCAAAGGGGGAATTTAAATTTGAGAAGTGTTATGAAGTGTTCCAGCTAATTCAATAGCTCTGGAATACAAACTTTTTTTTTTTTTTTTTCTTTGTTTGTCTAGTGACATCCATGTTCAGACTGAAGACGAAGGTTGTTTCAATTTCGAAGGTGTCAGAACAGAGTTATTTTTGTCAATTTGTCTGTGTGTGTGTGTGAGAGGGGTTGAGGTGGGAGGTAGACGGGAAGTTTGTATATTGGCATGTTAATGGTTATACACTTGAAACAATGTGACTTGACGATGCCTTCCAGTTCTGCAGCATAAGAGTTGTGTGTGATGGCGCACTCCCCGTCAGCGCTCAGGTTACTTTGCTCTAGATGTGGCTCAAAGTGCATCTTTGCTTATATCCGGCGCTGTCAGAATCACCACAGTTTTAGCAGGTCTTTTTAATTGGCTATGAACAAATGTCACGCTTTCAAACCTCGGATAGAGAGAGAGGGAGAGAGAGAGAGAGAGCATATCTGCAGATGCCTCTGCAGATATTCTGATAAGAATAAACTCATCAGAAGCCGACACAAACAAACAGGTGCATTGAACAAACACAGGAACTGGCTGTTTCTGACTTCACCTGAAACAGGTTCAAGTCCTCCGGCCGTCATCGGCGTTTTGATTCGTCTGTGTCACTGCCAAGATTTGATCGTCTTCATCTTGTTTCTTGGGGATGATGTGTCATTGGCAGCAGTGGAAGCCCCTCAGGGCTAATGGCACAAGAAAAAAAATCTTATTTTAATAGATGCATCATTTTATTTAAAACACATTTTTATTTAAAGATTTAGAATATTCTAATTCCTATGAAAATATTTCCTGAAAGATATTACCAAGAACCAAAGGCAGAAGGAAGCGTTCTTTAATTTATTTTTGTATTTAGTTATATTTTCTTTAAGATTGACCTAAAAATTGTTACATTTCAGGAACCTTAATGTGAATGATATAGAAAATTCCAAATCGTGGTTCACCTTTAGAACTGGGATTTTCCTCAACAGTGACTAGACATTTGTTTTGTTTTCAAAAACCAAAAATAATTTAACAGAGAACTTTAGCCTCTTGTCCAATAGGTTATGCTGGTATTTGACTGCCGTATCAGGAAGCATGACATTGACTGCATCTAAAAACAGTGAAAGAGGAACAGTGCAAGAAAGCAGGAGTGTTTTTGTGTGTCCTCTACCAACACAAACTTTATCCCTTCATTGTTGAGTCTGAGACCGAGGCAACAGTCTTTAACCTCCATCTGCCACGATTCATATGACTATATTTAGATGTAAGATTGTCTTTATTTCATCAAAGAAACCCACTAAACAGAATAAATGTTTTTATTCTTTTGCTTTGCTGCTTGCTAATCATTGGTACTTGATTTCACACAAAAGCTAGAAAAGACCAATCGCTTTAATAAAATGTTAATCTAAAAGTTGTATGAAAAAAAAAAAATCTTAAAATGTTTAATGAAGCAATATGGAGGTGTGTTCATTTAAATGATCAAATTTGGACTACAGTTATCAGAAGCACATAAAGAGTTTCGACATTTCGACTAACCCTCAGCTCGCCCGTCCGTCTGTGGGCAAAATAATAATAATAATGACAATTTTTTTTTTTTTCTTAGTGAATGAAGTTTGTTGCTGAATTCACAGCATTACTTCAAAGTGAGCAGCTGGTCATGTCAACGCTGATTATGTAGAAACAGAAAACGCGAACGCTGAGCACCTTTAAGAAAATGGAGATTCATTCATAACATAAATACCGCCACATTTGTAAAACAGCGACAATGCATCCAATAGTCACCTCTATATATATATATATATATGTAGAGAGAGAGAGAGACATATTTGAGTTATATTTAATAACCCAAATGTAAGTAATCAAAAATACGAAAAAGCAGACATGCAGGATAAGTAGTAAAAGAAGTAGAAGAATAAGAGTCGTTCTTTGCACAACAAGGCTTTTGTTTGTGCATTGAACCCGATTCAAAGCCTCTTTTAACTTTAGATGCTTTAGCGTCACATTTTTGCCCTACATGCTTCTTACCAGGCCATCAAAGCATGGCTCTCGGGCCAAGGCAAGTAGGTCAACAAGCATCTGAATCCATCTAAATAAACTCTTTGAAATGCTTTCCCATCACAGAGCCCTCCCTTGTTTATTTTACAGTAACATTTATGTGTCTTGAATCTTTTTATTTTAGATAAGTCAGCGGAAGTCTAGCAGATTACAATTTCAATTTTCAATTTCTTCCTCGGCTGCATACAAAAAAAAAAAAAAAAAAAAGAAAAGAAAAAGCATAAATACAACTAAAGTTCTTCATGAAAGTGACACATCTGAAATCCACATTTTACAGCTCTACAGCTGCTCCTTCTAGATTTCCCCGAAAGAGCCTCTCTGTGTGAAATCTGACTAAACCGTAGTGAGTGGTGCCCCACCTACCAGTTGTCCAGCGTTATCATAGGATGTACATTAGATAGTCACACTGACCCCTACCACTGTAAGACGACTAGAGATTACTAGAGGTGGGCCTCTCTCCTGCTACCATTTATCTTTCTTTCACCTCCCTATGTGCCCCCCCCACCACCGCCACCACCCCCCACTCCTCCCCCTCCCCCCTCCCTCCCCCTCTGTAATGTCTCAGCTGTTCCCTGCAGGCAAAGCTCTCTGACTGAGTGCCTGCTCTGTTATGGGTTCATTGGGCTGGTATGCGGCAGGAATCTTTGGATCAAGGTAATTTCACACTGTTCAACTTTTTCCCAGGCTGTTAAGCTTCCCTTTACCTTTGTGCCACTCAGAGAGCGAGATAGGGAGCGACACATGTATCCATTAAACACATACAGTGGCTCAGGGGCTGACGCCACCAGCAGAGCCCGGGGAAAGACTTGAAAGATACGGCCTATAAATTACAGTCCAACACCTCAGTTTCCCAAAAGGATCAGATTATTGCAGCCTGATCCACAGTGGAGGATGGTGCACATTCATGTGGGGTGCTGTAATAAAGCTGCACGCCTGCCAGGGGAGCCGCAGGAGTGACCCCCCCCCGATTTGTCTCTATTATTGATCATAAAGAAGATCAGATACACTGTGGGTGTCTTCTTTTGTTATTGTTGCTGCATTTCTGATTAAGTGCTTCTGTTTTGTGCACCTGCATCTTCTCTTTAGCTCCGACACACACGTGATTTCTCCATTAAGCCCCTCTTCCCAAAGCAGAGCGCTGTTATTATTAGCGACAGGAAATAGGTGAGCACCTGATGCAGGAGGGAAACCCTCTGCAATTGGAAACGTAATCTTGTGCTCATCTCCGCGCTGTTCTTTTGTTTTTTGTTTTTTGTTTTTTACGTCTCACTGTCTGTACCACCTGTTACCATCTGCAGCAGAGATATGGAAATAAGAGCAACAGAAGCGTGACTAGATGCTGTGTGAGTCTGAATATGCTCAGGTGTTCACTATGTTTGGTTTTTGGTTTTGGGTTTTATTGGCTTGGGTTATTTTGGGAACTATATGGTTAACTTTTTTTACGTCTGCGTGTGGCTGGCTGTTCTACATGCTTAATTTTCTTATTCTTTGGTTTATTACAGGGAGCAGCATACAAATTATAGATTACAGTGGATTTAATTGTTGTGTTAATCAATGAAAACTTCCTTGTTCTGTCACTCTTCCCTTTGTGTACTGTGCAGCTACGTTTCTCACATCATCTACTATGCTGTACCGTTTTCATGGCTGTAATAACGACACAGTCCGTCATATCTTGCGTGTGTGTACATTAGTCATTTCTGTGATTCTCTGATTTCAATGTCAAATGAGCTGAAGTGATAAGATGTGAGCTCTATTTGGTCTTAATTCCCTCTTTTTTTTTTTTCTTTTTTTTTTAGTCTGAGCTTGTCGTGATCCCATCTGGACATGCTCAGGATGTTGACCCTCCCTCATTCACCAACAGACACAATTTTAAAACAATCTGAAGTTTCTCTCTCTTTTTTTTTTTGTTTTCGTTGGGCTTTTAGAAAAAAAAATGTAGTTACTGTCTTGACTCCCTGGTAGCCCTTGTAGACTGCACCAAGGACTCAGCTGGATTTCCATTGCCTTTGTTCTCGTTGTATGTAGTGAAAGAAGGGAGTGCAATAGGCTCGAACTGTGATGTGGTATCAGCAAGCAGCTGTTGCATGAGTGACAAAGTCAAGGGCTAGTGATATGAACATGGGAAAATCCTGGAGGAGCTGGAGGGGAAGAGTCAGCAGCAGCAGCAGCTGAGCCGCTCGGCCCTGTTCCTTGTGGAGCGAGGCAACCTTCACTGTTGCTTTTATGCAGAGACCGAAAAAAAAAAAAAAAGTGTGAGAAACAGAAAAGAAAGCGGTTGATTCACCGTTCTGCTGAGGAAATACTGATATTATTTAGCAGGACCAACATTTCTATCTGGCTCATTTGGCCCCAGATTTGATGACCGCATGAAAGGTTGTTGGAGTTCAAAAGACGGGGTCAAGCATGTGAAAGAGGGTCGGGATGGAAGGAGGGAGGAAGGCAGGGATGAAGGAATGAGGCGGGGGGTAGAAAAAAGGTAAATGAATACCAGACGGTGTGTTTCTTGAGTTAACTGAAGGTTTGGCCGGAGCTACCAGACACTATTGTTTCAGTGGCACACCTTCCCCGACCAACACACAATCTGTGTAGAACCTAATCTGTCTCTCAACGAGCCGTCGCTAACATCTGTGATGGATTGAGATCTAATCCAAAAGCTGCTTTTAGCTATTAATGATGCTTTCACTTTGCATTATCGACTCTCCTGAAGGGCTGATTATGTGTGAAAAGATGAACATTTACTTTGTCAAGAGCATGAACGGAAAAGAAAATTCTTCCACAGTTAAAGGTTTGGTCCTTTTTGTTGTGACAACAAAGTGGAAAGTGTGCAAATGACTGGAGTCCATGTTCTGAACAGTCACCTGCAGCGTGGTGAAAACCAAAGTTGAGGGACATTTAGGCAGGAGGAGGGAACGGAAAGCCGACATCCTAACTGCTGCACTTATTCATCAGCTGTAAAGGCATTTATGGTCAACGTGTAGTTTTCGACAGCAACACAGACAAAATATGACGTGAAGCAGCGAGAAGTCAAGTCAACTGAGGAATCAGTGAATTATTCACTTTCTGGATGATAACTATATAAGCCTGACTCAGAGGGTCACTCCCTCTGAAATACAGTCAATAGGTAGTGACTGTTGCAATATGAGGTTTTTGGTGTGTAGCTAGTGCTGATATGTTCAGCCCGTTCTTAGTACGGCAAAGACACGCAGGCTCCTGCATGTTGTTCGGACATTTTTCTTTTTCTATTAAAATGAAGTCAAGACAAGTTAAGTTCCCTCAGTCAATTAAACATTTACGCAATGCGTCACATTTGGGATAGTTTTTCTCTGACTCAGACGCGCTGGGTGTAACTTTATCAGCTCACCAACCTTGTCCGCAGAAAATGTAATCATTAATGTGTCATCCAAAAAAAAAAAAAAATCGATCTGTGGAGGTGTTATGAATGATTGAACAGTTAATAAAGTAAATGAAAATGTTTTGAGGGGTGGATCACACACACGCATTCTTCCGGTCTACGATCCTGATCAGTTGCATGCCTGTTAACATCATTGTACTCTCAGCGGATGCATTTTGACCCGACTCTCTGAAAGGTGTCTAACCTGAGTTGGATGGCTGTTTTTCAACAGGCGAGGGGGGGTTAACCCTAACCCTCCCCACCCCCCAGCATCTTGCAGTCAACATCTCATACCGACGATGTCAAAGGACGACAGTCAAGACTTTGTTCGTAGCCTCTTCTCTTTTTTCCCCTCCACCTTGTTTCTTGTTTCAGTTAATGAGATAAGGGCATGTCTCAAAGAATTCGGGAGGACATGTTTGCATAAAGAATTTCTGAGGGAGTCTGAGAGAAGTCTGCAAGGCAAAGTGCTCCGTGCCAAAGCCGCATTGTTGTAACATCAGTCATGGAGGGGGAGAAATCCCACAGGTGGTTAGTGGAGATGTCAGTGACAAGCTTCGCTAAACTGCTGGAAACACTCACATTAAAATCCGAAGAACGGCTCCCAAAATAAGGCAACGATCACCTCATGGTGCTCCGGAGAAAGCTGGTTTCTGGTCCGATATCGAGAATCAGGTGGGAGCTCTGCTGATGCTCAGGCAGTGGCGGACAGTGTCCATCCTGTGATGACAGAGCGTTTGACCCATCTGTTTGATGCTGAAAGCTCTTCTGCGCGTCATCTGGTTAATTCGTCTGGGATGCCTTGTGATACATGTAGAGTCAGATAAAATCATTTAAAACGATGCGTTTTGGAAAAGTGTCACACTGAAGCACTTTGTGGATCATCTGGAGTTTTGAGCCATTACACACAATACAAGACACAATATACACTTTTTTTCTTTTTTTTTAAACAAATATTTATACATTTTTACTGGTAAACTGTTTGTGACGGCTCAAACAGTTCGGTTGGAAAAGTTTTGCGTGGCGTCTGGTGTTTTTTTGATCATGGATGAGCAGGTTTTTCTCTGTATTGTTGTTTTCTGGCACACACATCTGCAGTTATTCAACCACGGCTGAAATGGGGAAATGTGAGCTTGATAAACAAATGATACAAACATTTGAATGATGTTTTTATGGAGATCAAATCGTGACTCATCAGCCGGGATCATGCGGAGCTTCTCAGGATCGAAGTGGAAGTGTGTGCAACATCTGAAAATGACTGTGAATTTTAGATTTTTCGTTAAATTTGAGTTTGTTATAGAGTTGCTCATAAGCCACGAAGAGGGTGTGTTTGTGCTGCTGGATGTTGTCGTCTTCTCCTTGTCTTCATTCACCAGGCAGGAAGTGTGTTTAGGGTTGTAGTTAGCTGCAGCAGGGAGGAGACTGCTGGATGCTCATGTTGGGGCTGGCTCACCTGCTGCTTGACTGTTGGGATAAACTGCTTCCATGTTAATGTGAATTTTTTTTTCTTCTCCCACTGTAAACACCTCTATTATGATCGTGCACACGAGGACATATTTTTTAAATTAAATTTCCAATGATTAATGCATTAAATCTGTTCTTCTCCGATGATTTTCCACCTTTGCAAGCATTAATTCAATTTTTAATTTAATAGTATTACATGTTATATGTTCATAGAATCTAAATGAAGACTATATCCCACAAATTTGTTGTCTAGAAAATTAAGAAATGAGCGCATTTGAATTTTAAGAATGAAATATTTTGTTTTATTTATGTCATTTTCTTAAAAATAATTAAATATCTGAATTAGTTTCAATAAATCAGTCAGTTCTTCAGCCATTCAACAGTAATGTTTAATAGTTGGTCTGTTAATACCTTTATCAAAAATCTTTAAAAAATTATTCTTAATATCAGTTATGATAAAAAAATAATGATAATGTACAGCAGTCTCAACAAGTGTATATAAACACATGTATAAAGCTTGGAATTTCACATTTAAAAAAAATCCACCAAGGTTTTCTTGTTGCATCAACTCTCTTTCATATTTATGTTTCTTTGAAACATTGTAATGAGTTAGGAAGCCTTTATAATAACACCAGAGCAGTCTTTTAATTAATAGTGTTAAATTTAGATTAATTTCATGGTAAAATTAGGCGTAGTTTCTCTTCAGCAGCTGCTGACCTGGTGCTGCAGGTGTGCTGTCTTTAGCATGTGTTTGAGGTATTTACTGTTCACATAGCTGAAGAGATGTTATCTATTTAAACTAGTTTAGCAACAGTAAAAAAAAAAGAAAGAAAGAAAGAAAAAGGAAACCTTTGTTTTTTGTTTTTTGTTTTTTTAAAGAGTCTGCATTGTCTATTCTGGTTCAATTCAGCCTGATTTGTAGGTCGATGAATGGGAAGCCCATTGAAAAAAATAACAATAATAATCTACATAAATGTGCTTTGCACTACTGCTGTTATCTTTTATCAAATTAAAGATTTTGTATTTCTTGAATTCTGACTTAAAAATGATCTTTCAGCTAATTTTGGGGATGAAAGGATGAATGTTTCTCCTTTCCTGGACGCTTGGATATCGACAAGATGCCCTGACAGAGTCACAGAAAGTAAACTTTGAAGGGCAGTTTATCTGCAGCAGAAAACTGAGACCTGAGCTGCTCTCATTTCTCTACTGCTTCTGCAGCTCAGCAGGACTCTTGACAATTTCCCCCTCCGACACTGCTCGTGTGTCATGTGGGACATTTTTTTCCCAGCATCGTGACTCCCGTGTCGGTGTCGGTAAGAGCAGAAAGTGCTGCTCTGCTGTCCGAGATGTGATCCGCCTCTGGGTGCTGCTTCTGACGGCGCTAGAAACTGTGAAAGGTGCGATGATGAGTCACAGGTCGGTCCGCACTGCAAAAAGTGACCAGCAGCGTTTATTAAGTCTCATTTAATATTATTACTGTTAGAAACAAAGCAGGTAAATAATCCGGCTTGTTTTCGCTGCTTTTATTTCGGAAATTTTCTTGAATAAATTTGTCAATAAAATAATGTATTTAAAGGCAATTAACTCCAATGATTTCCAAGAAATAGCACAATTTAATTAATATCAAATAAGAGGACTTCACCCATCTGTCTTTGGCTGGTTTTTCTCAAGTTTGGCTTCAAAAATAAAATAAAATAATATAAAACAAAAAGGGAAGATTTCAGAAGTTGAAATTGCATAAAAGCATCAGTCCAGGCTGATATTTCTTGCAGTGTGCGGAACGGGAATTTCGGCAAACTTCTCAAACTTGGGTATTGACCGCTCCCCTTTCGGAGGGCTACACCTTTTGACTGTGTCGGGTCAAATAGAAGTTATGAACGTTTCTAACCCGCGGGGTGTGTTCCGTTTTTATTCTGATATGGTAATTGGACGCTTCCGGGAACAAATGCGCTGCTGCTGGCTCTGATCTCACTCAGAGGAGCCGCTGGTGTCACTGTTCCGCTGCAGCAAAACAACTGTGTGTTCATGCAGCACTGATTCTTCACTAATTATTTTTTCCCAACATGATTGGCAAAAGGAGATGGAGATGCGTTTTGCTGCGTGATGATTTCTGAATTAGGTGTCCTGGCTGCAGCTGTCCTTAAAACCAGAGGATGGATTTTTATTTATTTTTTAATTCACTTTCAATTTACTAATCCTTCACCCACTTTTTTTTTTAAAAAAGACAATTTGATCTAAAGATTGTGCAATGCTTGCTACTGATGACATTGAACTGATGTATAAATAGATAACTTGTACCAAAGAGAAATGTGATCATACCTGTAAGGGCTGATGGTTACAAGTTGGGCTTTGTGATTCTGGGATGCGTAATTGCGCATCTTGGAGAGCTGGAGGCTCCTGATGCTGTTGGCTGTGTGGACTGGCTCAGCTTTGGTTGGAGCACCTGCCTCTGCTCCCGTTCAGCCTCATTATTCCTTTATTTAAGCTCCATCAGCCACAGGACAGCTCTGGGCTTTTCTTCCTCTCAGTTTGTATGTGTCAAAGTAGAAATGTGATCATTTAATTCTCCAAAGGAAGATTTTCTACCGGGTTTGCTTCCTTGGAGGATATCAGTTTAGAAACAATTTAAATCAACTGTGTAGAAATCTTTTTTTTTTTTACACACACACTCACACACACCCATACACACACACACACACACACATATATATATATATATAGATTTCGATCTTCCTTCCTCTGGCTTCATGTTTGGTTCATCTTATTGAGGAGACTTGAATGTCGATGATCAGTGGACTGATCTCATTTAAAGACACGGACATTTTTAGTTAATAATCCAAAGATTTTCAAAGTTTCTGAGCCGCTTCTTCATTTCTCGTTGTTATTCATGAAACTTTTGGTTGGTGATGCCACTGAAGACACTGATGTGGGAGTCGGATCGGCTGTTAAAGCAGCAGCGACACCCATTAAAGGCGAGAGACTGATAAATGACCAGATCAGTGGAGAGAGAGAGGGGGGGGGGGGCGTGGAGGGGGGTGGTGGTAGTAGGGGGGGTTATAGAAGAAGTCTGCCCAGTAACAATCGCAGGGGAACTATTGGCTATGCGAATAGAGACACAGGGAGGAGGAAACAACTTAGGCTGGGGGAAAAAAAAAAACTTTAAAGAGACATTTCCCCCACTTTTCTCACTAGCATAGCTATAACCAAGAAGCTTCAGATGGAAATTAACAGCTCTAAAGCTGTGAGGACTTTACAGTCCCCACTCTTCCCCTGATGCACTGCGGTCTTGTTTCTTTCAAAACTCCTTCTTTGAAGTTGACTAAGAATAGGAGAGGGATTAGCATATTTACCCATGCAGATTCTCTTTGTGACTGTATGTGAAGCTAAATCATTTGGCAGTCATTTTTTTTAATTATCCCTTCCATTGACTTAGACTCTCAGCTTCGTTTCCACCTGCGTGTTTTTCCATGTAAATTATTACAGAAGTCTAATTTGGGGTGGGAAAAAATAAAAAAAAAAAGAAAGAAAAAAAAGTGATTCTTGTAGGAGTGGGGCAATTGGTTTATTTTATTGGGCTGCACAAAGAAAGGCAATGGCGCATCTTTGTGTTATCTTGAAGAACAGATTATGCAAGAAAAAAGTTTAACACTGCTTCACATTTCCTAGAAAGCTATCTCTTTCACCACAAGAAGGCTGTGGCTGCTATAAAAAAAATAGATCGTAAGACCATGTGTGTGTCCGTGTGTGTGAGTGGGTGGTTCTGTCCCGTGCGCGTGCTCGTGAACTCGCACTTGCCTCTCTAAGTTAGTGTGTAGACTTTATGGCCACATATGTGCAGTCTACATGCGTCATCCTCTGCAGAGGTGTTCTGAGTTTGTTTGGGAAAAAAAACTGTCTGAGAAGTTGCTGTAGGGACAAATCAAGATGAATTTGTTTTTTCCCTTTTTTTTATTCTTTCTTGGTCCAAATTAATGTTGAAATGACTTTCACGAGGGGGCATTTGCTGCCTTTTACTCGGTAAAGTGTGGTTAAAGGCTCTCAGTGCTTTAGATATGTGTTAATTATAATGCAGCAATAAATAACATGGAAGATTTAGAAAAATGTTGAGTGATACTATCACTTCCTCACCATTTGAAGCAGCATCATTCAGAAATGCACAGAAACACAGGAAAGCCTTCCTTTTGTCCGACTACAGCTTGCTCTCCTGTGACATTTATCACTCGCATATTTTCCTAAATCCATAAATTCTATCCGTCTGTCCAACTGGTTTATTTCAACCCAAACTATCCGATAAATGCCTAAAACAAATAGTCAATTTCGACCTTTTCTGCCTCTTTGGTCACTGATGGAAGTGTCCTTTGGGGAAAGTGTCAGCGTATTAAATTCTGAAATGAAACAAGTTTGCAGAGAGTTGTCCAACACGTCAGAGTTGAAAGAAAGAAGAACGGGAGTGCAGCATGTTGCGTCTGGTCTGCAGCAGAGGTGGGCTAATGAAGTGAATTGCGTCAGTGGCGCACGGAGGGCAGGCTAAATGCACTGATCTGGCCAGGCGGATGAAGTAGAGGCGCACTGTGGGGAGAGAGGAAAAAGTTCTCACCAAGGAGAGGCAGGACTTACTCTTACGGAGCCCCTGCAGTCTCACTTTTTATGCCTCTAATAGACTTTCCCTGCCATCCTTTTGCCTTTTTGCCCCACAACACTGTTTTAACGCTTCCGAGAGAGAAATCCTACTTTTTGTGACTTAGGTGAAAGCACCAGCACCATGGAGCTGCTCTGCCTCGAAATGGACACCATCACACGAGCTCGTCCCGATCCGAACCTCCTGCGCGATGAAAGAGTCCTGCAGAGCTTGTTGACTATAGAGGAGAGATTTCTACCCCAATATTCCTATTTCAAAGGCGTCCAGAAAGATATCCAACCGTTTATGAGGAGGATGGTCGCTACATGGATGTTGGAGGTATATCGAAACATCGAGTGCTGACAAGTATTATTTCCGTGCTCGACTTTAAAAGCCTCCTGATTTGTTTCGTTGCTGCTTTGCCGAGCTTTGTTTGCAATTTACGGACAGCAGGTCAGACCCACGGCTCTCATTTCCGACTGTTTAGCCCTCATATTAACCAAATGCGTGATTTTCTGTCATTTCTTACCATTTAAAAAAAAAAAAAAAAAAAAAAAAAAAAAAAAAGAAAAAGTCCGCTCGTGAAGACTTGCGTTTCTGAAAACGCGAGCTGTGATATCTGTGACAGCGGATCATTTCTTTCCCGTGGTCGCTGCGGTGCCTGTACAAGCTGCCTGTTGATTCTTTAATGTTATTATTTTAGATAGCCTGAATATTTCCATGCACACGTATGCACTCCCCAAAGCAATGCTGCCCTGCGCTGTTCTATCGCCATGTTGGTTTTTTACAGGAGCGCTTGTGCTTTAAAGAGGACTTTACAGTGTCATAAACGCAATAACAGCGCTTAAAGCCCATCGGCTTTGACAGAAGAGGCTCTCTGGTGTCCATATAACGTAGAAATAATCAGAGAAAGCGTTGCGAATAGTTGCGGTATCTATTTTAAATGTCGGAAGGGGCGAGGGCCTTATCTGTCCTTTAGGGCTTCCCCCCGTCGCACCGTCTCTCTCTGGAATTATGTTCGATTTCCGCCCCTTCTTCCAATATTTCTGATCAACAACCGTCTGTAAACAAACTCGAGGCTTCCAGCTTTATTTTCATGTAAATATCGTCAGGCTCAGAGCGACCGGAGATTTTTAATTAATTTTTGAAATAAACATATCGGCTCGGCGGTGACGCAAATCATACCGACCTCTTGCTACTCTGCTTTTATTTTGACATTTTATTCATATTTACCGTGTGTGGATTTGGATCCGAATTGTCGGGTATGATGTGGAAGACGTCCCCGAACATTATGATGCGAAAAAAACGGGTCTAGATAATTTATTTGTATTTTTAATTATTTTATGAAAATATGACGAATGAAAAAAAGTGTGTTTCCGTGTGCTGCGCTGTCGGGGTGTTTTTTGGCTCGGCTGATTGTGACTTGAATTCATTTCTTAGTCAATGAACTGCAGGAATGTGACTCTATTGACAGTCTGTGTCTGAGACTTATTTCATTCTTTGTAAAATCATCTATTTCGAATTAATTTATGATGTCGCAACCGATTAGGGCTGGGCGCAAATTCTTGGCCGGGCCCCAACTATGTGTGTCATTGAATTTATATGTGCTCTTTATGTCATTAGACTTTTGTTTCGTTATAACATAAAACTTTTCTATACATTTGAAGTGCTGGAAGATCAGGCAGGTCACCGCGGGGCGGGTTACCGATTCCAAAAGCTGAACATTGCTGCATTGTCTGCTGTGTCTTTATTCAGGTTTGTGAGGAGCAGAAGTGCGAGGAAGAAGTTTTTCCCTTGGCCATGAACTACTTAGACAGATTTTTAGCCGTGGTACCCACCAAAAAGTGTAACCTGCAGCTGCTGGGAGCAGTCTGCATGTTTCTTGCATCCAAACTGAAAGAGACTCGTCCATTAACTGCAGAGAAGCTTTGCATCTACACAGATAACTCCATCAGACCACAGGAGCTGCTGGTAAGCAACGTTTGCTTCAGTGCATTTCATTAAAAGGCAAAGTCACATATCTGAGGATTCCTGCAGTCATCACCAGCAGGTTTAAGGCAAATCCAGTCTCATGACATTTCTGGCATTTTTATTTTTTTCATTTTTCTTAAAAAAAAAAAAAAATGTTTCCTTTCAAAGCTTTTATTGCAGCTGTTTCAATGCATTTAAATTGTGTCCATTTTAACCATACAAGTGAAAACATCACATTGTTCTCATTTGACCAAATCTGTTCAGTCTCCACTTTGGATTGTGCCGTCATCAAAGGTCCATGAAAAGCAAAAAGCTCCACAGTGAATTGTTCCACAAGGGCTCTCTTTACTGTACAAGCCCCTCTGGGCTTACAGTATTTATTCAGTCTGTGTAGTGGTCTCTACTGCCATCTTGTGGCAAATATTTGCACAGAGCAACGAGGTCAGCTTGAACTCCAGCCAAAGTTCTGACTGTTCCTGTCAGCTAGAGAGAGAGAGAGAGACAGAGAAATTCAAGTTTGCCTTTTACAGTTTAGGCTTCATCCAAAAATAACCATGGATGCACACATTTCTGATGTTATGTCATGCTGAACTATTTGTGACTCTCACGGGTTTTTAATGTGCAAAAATAGCTCACAGAACAAACGTTATATCTGTGTATTTTACGCATACAGAACTGATGATGGTGTAAAAGTTTTGTATGTTTTAGAGCAACAAAAATGTCAGTCGTCCGTCTCCTATTTATTTGATAAGACCTCTTTGGCCTGATAACACCAGCTGCTTTCACCAGCACAAAGCAATTAATTAACTCACTTTCACATCAGATAAGTATTTCCCCGACTGCTCTGTGGTGCTACATAAACATTCCTTAGTAAACAACAGCCTATCCCACCCATGTTGTGAAAGAGGCCACATATTATGATCCAGACGTGGTTGATGTTTGTAGGCCGGCCTCATTGCTTGACTGGCGGCTTTGCCCGGCAGGCTGATTGCTGCAGTTTATTCAGGTTCCTGACGGGCTGCCGTTGGTTTTTTGGCTTCTGATAATTTTTCTGGAATGTATTTCTGCTTGAGGACGTCGTGTCAGATTTAATTTCTTCCTCTCTCCTCGGTGAAGGCTTCAATGGTCAGTGTGGTATAGTCATAGGTTGGACAAGTAAACAGAATGTGCATTAACAAGAGTCTCAGGTGGAGTCGTGTAAAACATTATTGCTGCTGCGCTGTTAGAAGACTGAGGTCGTCCTACCTTTAGGGTCAGTTGGACGACAAAGCCCTCACTGCTTGAGCTGATTTGCTGAGGCCTCTTCTCAATGTTTCTGTATAAGGCTGTATTTTGGCTGACATGCAGATACAGGAAACAGAGATCAGCTGCTCAGGGCATGTGATCGTTTTTTTTGTCCTCATCTTTGGTAACAATTTCTTGTAAAGAGAACCGCAATGTTACACAGAAGGTGGGGCCAGAGGCAGTAGCAGAAGGAAGTGGGTGCCCTGTGTTAGCATAGGGCCTGTGTTGCAAGGTTTGTCGCAGCCCTTACTGCAGGCTTGAATCTTGCTTGTTGGCACTGATAGAAAAGGCTTTTGAGAGCAGGAGGCAGCCATGTCGATAAGAGGAGCCAGAAACCTCTGCTGGGCATTATCATTTGCATAATTGAATCTTTGTGTTATTGTTGACAGTATAACTCCAGTCCGCCTCAGAGGAGGACATCGTTCACCTTATAATGCGGAAGGGCTTTTATTTTGATGTTCACTCAAAAATGAGGGACGGTGGCCTTAAAGGACAAAATCTTTGTTTTAAAAAAAACAACCCTTTATTCGTCCCTGACTTTAAAGAGATCAGAAAACATTTCCAAGGCTTAGAAAGGTCACTTTGATTAGAAAATTGCAGACTGGTAAGCACGGTCAACGGCAGCCATGTTGAATTGTCTCATGACTGAGTCCATGCGGTCTCACTCTCACTCTCTCTTAAGGGGAAAATGAAGAGCATCCATAGTTCTAGTCACAAGGCTGCAGTCCGGAACCAAACCACGACATTTTTTCCCAAATTAGTCACCAACTCTTCCACTAATCACCTCCTCTAGGAAGTGAAAGTAACAATACCGTCTAAGAAAAGAGAACACCACACCTAGTGATCCACCCACGTTACACTCATCTAAGCTTTGCATGTATCATCACATTTTCCCAAAGCATCCACGTTGAAATTATTTGAGATGACAGCAGTCCACTCTGGCAAATTTGATACAGACCAATGTTTGAGTTAAAGGTTTTCACCTCAGAGATTGTGTTTTCCTGAGCCATAAATATGTCGCACATGATTGAAAGTCTTCATCTATATTTGTCATGTGACATTGTGTATGTAAAATTTAACATAGGAATAGCAACCCATTTTTTTTTAAATCCCAAAAAATGGGTTGCTATTCTAATCCTTTGTTAAATTTTACATACGCAGGATTGGAGGTCACATTTTTCACCTTAACTTCCACTGAAGGGGTTGGTCAGTTTAAATGAAAGATCACTTGAGATGGATGAAATATTGAACAACTTTTTAAGATAAAACACAATTATTGCTGATCCCGCTGAACAGGAACAGTTTTCCTATCCTTTTTCATGACACACACCCAGTAAAACCTGTGGTGTGCCTCTTTTGGAGAGTCCCCAGATGCCAGACAGACAGACTGGGAGGGAGACAGTGTTGTGAGGTCACCTGGGTTGGTGGCGCTGCTGATGTTTCTCTGTTCCAGGCCTGGCCAAGCATAGACTAATGTAATAACAATAATGCTTAACCTCCGCACATTCACCACTGTACAGGACCAGGGGGCCCACAGAGTCACACTTGCATGCTTTAGGCAGCAGTGCAACAGGATGAACAACTGCAGTAAAGTTGCAGTTTTGTGTTGGGTGTAAACTGTTGTTGTGGTTTTACTCTGTCACAAACACATCATCTGTCTTTCTCATTTTTGGTCATCTCTCCCTGGCCCTGCCTTTTGCCCCAACTCTCTATCCAGGAATGGGAACTGGTGGTGTTGGGGAAGTTGAAGTGGAACTTGGCAGCAGTGACACCAAACGACTTCATTGAGCACATTGTGAGGAGGCTGCCGTTGCCCGAGGATAAGCTGGCCCTTATACGCAAGCATGTCCAGACCTTCATCGCCCTTTGTGCCACAGGTAGGACCCAATGGGAGCTGATGCCGCGCACATTTCTGCCCCATATTATTATCAGATGTTTGTCCCAATAAATTGTGACGTTCAACTGGATGAATGATTCCAAAAGAGGAGCATACAGACTGCATCGTCGTGTCGATATCCACTCTCATCTTTTTCTTTTTTTCTTATTGGTGTTGCAAGTGACACTGATCATGGATAAGCAGCCAAGTCAAATCAAGTGATGATGGCTTGCATCAACATATTTTCTCATGTTGCAAAATATCTTCATCTGCTCGCTCAACAACATGCAGCAACAACTCTGTGCAGAGGTGTGCTGTGGGGCAGTCACGGCCCGCAGTAGCTCATGGGTGATGCATTACTCCAATGGGAAAATACTCCGCCATAGAAAAGCATGTGTCATGTGACAGTTCAGCCTTTAGACTCTTTGGTCTGATGTCTGTCATTTGTTATCTCCCAGGCTGATATGTGACCACGTTTTTAGAGACATAACAGCGGCTTCCAGAGCATCCAGTAACACTTCAAAGCAGATTTTGCCTGGTTGAGAGGTGCATTCCCATGTTGCACGGGGTTGAGAAGAGGAATGGACAGGAGGCTGGAGGCAGGCAGAGCATTGTCTTTCTGCTCTTGAGTTGAATTGCTCCCTCAAGATCAAACATCCATAGAGTTGTGGGAGGGACGGGGAGTCCTTAACATGATCTTAAGAGAAGGCTAGTTCGAAGACACAGGAGAGGACAGGGGAGTCAGGGAAAACCAGAGGAGTGTATTGTCTTTGCACTGCCAATTCGAAGGCATGTCATGTTTTAATATCTGCTCCCCCCCCCCTCCACCACCACCTCCTAAAATTCTCACGCCACCCCGCCCTACAGCTGGAGGACATGATAGCTTTCCCATGCTGAGATTCTCTATAGGGAGAGGGCAGGTTTCTCCTGTTTGTGTCAACTCCAACACCTCATTCTGAAGAAGGAGGAAGGTGGGGGTAGGAGGAAACTAGCACTTCAGCCGGTCCTTAGCACCTTCAAGTCTTTACGTTAACATGATAAGGAACATTACGCACCTCACCTACAATTAGGTTTGGGTTATCCTTTCTTCCTCAACTGTCGGTGTGACCCCACCACCACCATCACCACCGGCAGTAGCAGCTTCCTTTTCTGTAGGCCTGAGAGGAAACGCTACCCGCAGGCCCTCGTGGGAAGCAGCTCCTTGTGCCCATCTACAAGATTTCACAATTGATTTTGGGTGAGAAAACGGCGCAGCAAAAGTTTATCTTTGCATTATCTCTAAGAAGAGCCTCTGTTCTCCTCTTTGTCTCACTTTCCTTCAGTCGCTATCCTGCTCTCTTCCTCTCCTTGTCTCCCCCGCCATCTTTCACCCCTTATTTTGTGCCAGCAGATTAATGTGAGGAATGACAGTGTGTCGGTGATCTGATCTATTCCCAAAGCAACATTGTGAAAGACTCAGCCTGCACTTTGTCCTTAATTGCTTCAATGAGGCAGTGGAAATAAATTTACAAGCCTCCTGGAGTCGTCCTCCCGACATTGTGTTGTAGAAGAGAGACTTTCTGGAGATAGCTCTGGATTAGCAACAGGCCATTTATCAGCGTATGCTCTCCTCAGACATGTATCCAGGCAAACACAGAGCGAGGGCAAGTCAGAGAAAGAGGGAGCGTGAGTGAGTCAACAATTTGGTGCATCTGAAGATCTCTGGGAATTCGAAACCTCGTTTGTGGAACGTTCCCAGCCGTAAATCTTTGGGGTTATCTGGTGAGAATCCTCCTTGAGACATCCTCTGGGCGAAGCTGAGAAGGTAAAGACAGCAGAAGGAGGAGATCTCTCAGGAGGATTTACATTTACAAGACAGTTGACAACGGGTCACCTGTGGCCCTCCCATTTCATACAGTCCATTCAACCCAGCAGTCACCACGACTCCCACCACTGCTGCCCCATACTGAAAAAGAAAACATGCATAAAACCATGGCTCTCTGTTTTTAAAAGAACAAGAGAGAGAAGAGGAGAAGTGGAGAATAAGGCCTCTCATTCCTAATGGCTCCTCTCTTTTGATGAAACAGTTCCGTTCGAGCCACTCGGTGGGATTTTTGTCAGGTGGCGCAGGCTGGCTCTGTATTAATTAATAACATTGGCTGGTCCATTCACGACTATGCAAATGGCTCAGGGACTCAGCTAGAGGCTGAGTGAAAGGAGACAAAAGGCCTGGCCCTTACATTTCATATGCAGAGCCATGCGAGGGTCAGCGCTGCAGGGCCACTTGATAGGAAACACCAGCGCTTCCCTCAGGCAGGCCGCCGGATAATAGCCCAGAAACAAGCTCATTAAGGGAGATTATGAACCTCCATTCCAACACACAGACACCAAGCACTCTGAGCTTCCTCTTCTATTATTATTCAATTGAGGTAAAGTGGGAGAATGGACGGGGCGCATGGGGCAGACAGATGCACCCCAACCTGTCTGCAGCAGTTATTGAGCTCAGTCTTCTTGCCATATTGCCGGGGATTATGTTTTTTTTTTTTTTTTTTAAAGCAACTCCACTAGCCCTCTCTGTAATGGTATGCATGGAATGGTGACAATAGTCATAGAAGTTGATCAAAAGAAAATTCTGGGC
The DNA here is from genome assembly GCF_900963305.1 of Echeneis naucrates. Classification (NCBI taxonomy): domain Eukaryota; kingdom Metazoa; phylum Chordata; class Actinopteri; order Carangiformes; family Echeneidae; genus Echeneis; species Echeneis naucrates. Next base: position 5,324,646 of record NC_042526.1, on the reverse strand, counting down.
TGGAGCCAACAGTGCTGTTTAAGAGACTCATTTGTCTTGGAAGACACAGTGACCATTTTGCTACAAGTTGGGATGTAAATAACAAGAGATTTAAGGAACTGAGTGTTTGTTCTTTTATCGATGAATAGATTCTGATTCTGTTTTGTTGCTGTTTTTTTCTGGCATGTTGTATTGTGCAAAGTTGCTTGATGCTAGTTAGTCGGTACAAACTAATGATTCACTTGCTAACAGACATGAGAGGCGTGTGGTTTTGCTGCATGGCTTCACTTTCCCACTTGTAACAGATTTGCAAGGGAAAGGCTTTCTGTGTAGTGTAGCTGAGCTTTGTTACATTTGTTATGAAGTACAAATATTTTAAGTATAAATCCTGCATTTCTGAACCTTTCCACAGATGTGCTGGATTCAGTGTACAGTATACTTCATTGTTTAGTTTGTTGCACAGCTTCTAGTTGGATCTCGTACTTTTGTTCCAAAGTAATGCGGAAACACACAGTTTCAGTCCAAAGCTGCCATCAGAGAGGGACAAATTTAGAGTTTGTCTCCCCTTTCCAAGTTGTGTTCCCCAAATACGGGAGGGAGAAAGATGCCCAGTTTTATGCAGCCGTGACCACTCAAACGTTCTGACATGACTCATGAGTCCTGTTTCATTCTGGCTGTTAAGTCTCACTGGTCCAGAGGCAGGAATGCTCCTTGTAGCTTCCTCTCCAAGTGCTTGCTGCATGGAGAATCCCCTCCAGGGCCAGCTTGACATTCTGGAGATGAATGATTCATCTCAGATGTGGTCAATGAAAAGGTCTTGACTGGTGTTTGTTTACATAAAACCCCCTTCATGTTTGATGAGTCAGAACCTCAACAAATTAGCCACTTGGCCCAACAGAGTATCATCCCTCCACACGCTCCACTGATGTGAGGAATCACATCCGGTCTGGCTGCAGTGTCAACAGATGAAGCAGGAAGAAGCTTCCTGACAGTATGCACCCAAAAATGTGACACGCAGAGTGAATCATCGACTGGCATGTCCTGAGCCCCCCCTCCTTCACCTCCTCTGGTAAAATCAACTCCACACTATATATACTGTGGCCAGCTGACTCACAGCAGAAACACAAGGAGGGAGGTTTTTCTTAGGATGCTGTAATTATCCCACAAAAAGCTCTACAAATCAAAACCTTTTGAAACTTAAAAGCTTACTTTGGAGGTAATGTGAACCGCAAAGACTAATATTTGTTATCTGAATGTTGGTGTCAGCTTGTTTTATTTAAAAACATTTGTCAAAATAGTGTCAGTTAGTTTTATTCCTTCTCTATGAATACAACCTTTCCAAGTGAGATGGTTTTAAAGACCTCTATCGGGCCATCTGCAATAGACAGACATATTGGAGATACACAAATACAGTGAGACAGTTTATGGTTCTCCACCATCCATCCTTCCTTGACCCTAATCCAAATCTGCTTCCTCCTCATCACTGATGGTACCAGCACCTCAGGGCTGTAGCTCTGACAGTGGATATGAAGGAGAGTTGTCACAGGATGCTACAATTAAGGAGGAATGTTGTTTTCTGAGAAATTAATTAAAAATCCCAGTTTGAGTAGGGTGCATGACTCAGACTCTCCCAAGTTCTGTTTTTCTGTTTGTCTCAGAGAGTGACAATCTGGAACAAGCGCTAATAGAGCATAACAGATAATATTAAGTTATTGGTGATTTGTCCCCATGTTACATCAAGCCAGACTGGGAAGTTGTTTGTGTACTACACTAGGTGGACCATCTGAGCCGCCTCACCACATAGTTGTTTTGACTACTGGGCTGTGTTGCATTAACGGCGAAGCACACTGTCATGCCAATCCCAAAATTATGTTTGTTTTTGGCCTTAAGCAGTCAACAAGCCCTGGGTCCTCGCAATGCTGCTCCTTTGATAAACAAGGTCAATAAGAGCTACATGTATAGAATACAAGACCCTGATTTATGGCTGTGGAAAGAGAGGAGAGGGTGAAAAAGAGAGCTTTTTTTTTTTCTTCTTATTTTGGCTGTTGTTCAACTTTCCAACTTTAATTAATTTACAAGTTTAATGTGCATACTGTGCATCGCAGCCACCCAGGAGGAGTGGGCCATATAGGGCAGCAGACTGTGTGACCAGAGGTCTGAGGATGAAGTTTCACGGGGTAGGAACACGGAGGAATGGAGACGAGGGGGCACAGGGAGGAGAAAGGGCCATTGAAGGGGGGGTGGGGGGGAGGCGTGCAGGCCAGGCCAGCCAGCCGCTGCTCACAGGGAGCTTTCCATCGCAGGCGTCCCCACTCAGCTACATACACTGTTTATCCTCAACATGAATATCAATGAGGGCCTCCTAAAATACAGCCATTCTTCCCCCCACATGCAGCAGCCACCAGGCCCGAGTGTCAGCCTGTATCGGCTGCACGCGCGCGTCCTTGTTCTGCTACAGACCTGTCTTGTCTTGAGTGCGAAAAATCAGCTTGCTGCCCACTGCCCGCCACTCAGCTCTCCCACAAACCTACATCTGTGCTGTGTGTGTGTGTGTGTGTGTGTGTGTTAGTGTCAGTCCCTGTCTGCATCTTAAAGCATGTAGGAATTGGCGCATTGTTGCTCGCCTGTGTCTTGGAGGTGTCTGCCTCCTTGCCTGTCAGTCTGCACTCTCTGCACACGTACAGTAAATCCACGTATGCCTTTGTCCTCTTACCCCTCTATAGAAAGTTGTGCTCTTACAGAAGTGATGTAATGCCGAGGGGCTTTGTGTGCTCTTTCCTCTTGGCTCAAGGTAGCCTTTAATAAATCGCCCCTTGGCAGAGGCCCAGCAGCTAACACAGGGGTGTATAATAAGTTCATTTATTTGTCAACACTGAGCCCACAAGATGAGAAAGCGCCTGGCTGTGCATGTTAAAAAGGCAGAGAGGGGCTGCCTTTACAGCTATCAAAGGACCTACCTCTTTGATTCCAGATAAAAAAAAAATCGAGGAAGAAAAATCTCCTTCAGAGCCATTGCACGCAGTTTGCTTTGCAATTGAATATGGCAATATGTTAATGTGCAGGCTGTTTCTATGCCCACTGCCCACTCCTCCAGCCCATAGGTGGCCCAGGAACAGAGGCATACTTGTGGGGGCGGGGGGAGGTGGTAGAGGATGGGAGGCAGGAGGTGAGGGTCACTGGAGGGCGACTCTTTTCTTCTTCCAAAACCTCACAAGAGTCTGGACACAGACTTGAGAGTGATGTGCAGCAGAGTTGTCTACACCCTCTCCTCTCTCACCACGCCCACCACCTTCCCCACTTTTCTCCTTGTTGCCTTGTCGCCATACCGTCCGTCCCTCCTTCTTCATCTTCCTCCCCCCATTGACCCCTTTGCCCTCCCTCCTCTGTTCAGCCACAGTCTTTGTCCAGCCTGTCTCGCTGAATTGGTATCAGCAGAGAGGAGATGGATGCTGTGTCTCTCAATTGGGTGAAATGAGGTGATGACTCTGGACAATGGAGTCACACTCTTCTGCCTTCCCTCTCGCAGGTCCGCGACTCTATTAATATGCTAAAAGATAGGAGGGCCGCCAATGCAAACCACTGCCTGTTGTAGCAACAAAGACTGGGGCATGTGTGCCATTCACTGCCCCCATCTAAGCAGGCCATGTGTTGTCCAAAAAGAAAGGTAGAAGTTGAGCAAGCTATAAAGAGAAAATACAGAAAAGAGTGTGTGTGTGTGTGTGTGTGTGCGCGCACGTGTGCGTGCGTGCATGTGTGTGTGAAGAGAAGAACTCTCTCTCTCTCTCTCCCTGTCTGTCTGTCTCTCTCGCTCTCACTCTCCCCCTGTATGCCAGTTGCCTTGCCTTTTCGGGCTTCTGGCCCGTTCACAAGCTGTCTCATTTGCATTATGAATGACAGTGAGGGGAGCTAACAAGGTTATTGGTCTTTGAGACGCACGCCTGTGACCACACGTGGAAAAAGGACCTACAGCAGTGAGCATTGGCAGAGGCACTGAGCCTCTTTATTCCTCCCTTTCCAAGCGCTATGGGGCTTTTTTCAGTGAGCACACGATTTACTCAGGAGATGGAAGAAAAGGGGCCGGGCTGGGGAAAGGGGGACTGGGGTGGGGAGCTGGTGAGGGTGGTTGCTTTTCAGCTCCTTTACAAGCCAAGTGAACCCTCATTATCCAGGCCTCTGGTCATTAGTGAGCGCTGCGTTCAGACCTGGTACAATAGAAGGATTATTTATTAGCTGACTGCTAGATTACCAAATAATATTGTCTCTGGGAGGGATGTATCTGTGCCCTTTTTTTTGTGGAGTGTATAAATCGAAAGAGTAATTTACAAACTGCACCAGGTGAATAACAACAATAAAAAAAAAAATAAATGTATCACTGAAAACAAATTTCACTCAACCTTGATTTCTTCCTCTGACAGATTTCCGATTCGCCATGTATCCTCCCTCCATGATTGCCACAGGAAGCGTGGGGGCAGCGATCTGCGGCCTACAGCTGGATTCAGCTGACCAGTCACAGTGGGGTGACAGTCTGACAGACCTGCTGGCCAAAATTACTAACACAGAAGTGGTGAGTTTATTTTATACTCCACAGTCATATCTAGAGTACCCGTTGCAGCTTGGTGAGGTTCGACATTTACTGAAACGCAGAATCCCAGTGTGGTCTTGTTAGTCAAGGTTTAGCTACAGCGAGAGCTTGATTCGTGTGTCTGGAACATCGGGGGGGGATGTTTCTGAGTAATACTTGGATGAGGAGGAGGAAATGTTTGTGTCTTTGCAAGCACAAGTTAGGTGTTCAGTGGTATTTATCCACTCGCAATTACATCGGTGACTCGATGATTCAAAGCTGAATCAGTTGATGTTGCCCGTTTGATGTTTTTCATTTCTTCCATCAGTTTATATCCTCTGTAAAATGCCTCAAGTAACTCATCTAATTACCCCACACACGGTTTTGAAATATGTTACAGTCAACAAGTAAATACAAAGACTCACTTGAAGGAAACTATCCCTGTTATTTATTTCAACAGTTAGGAAACCCCTTGTGCTTGTTGAGGTTGTGTGTTTGCAACAGACAGTAGCTTAGATGTTGAAATGTCACGCTCAGATTTAGTTTCCCACAAACCCATTTCTGGGATGGTGTCTGCCAATATATGTCATGAGAACAAAAGATTAAAAGAGAAGTTATATGCATGTAAGTATAACTGTGTATGTTTCTTTGTAGTCTCCTTTGTCGTACTCTTGGTAGCTCGGCGAGGTAAAGCATGACAGGTTTCTTTTCTCCTCCATCAGACAAGTCCAGCTTCTCCCTCATATAAAGAATCCTCTAAATCCAGCCAGGTTGAGCACATATACAGTATACTCTGTCACTGACAGGAATGCTGGCCAGGCCGTTGTGTGGCTGTCTGGGTACGGTGAATGTTACGGTGCTGGGTGAGTTGAGTCCAAACACAGGCAGGGCCTCTACTGGCTCTGTGATGCCTGGCTTTCATCACACGGATGGAAGAGGGCTCCATCTCGCTCTAGTTCACGACAAGGTTGAATAGGTGGGCAGCAATGCAAAGACTGAGGACAGTAGAGCTGCGAGGTGATAACTGAAGTTATTATGTCTCTGTGGAAAAATTTGTCTCCTACTTTTGGTCCATCCTAACTGTTCAGAAACAGAAGGAAGCCGCAGAGCAGCTCTGAGGGACCGGCACCAGTGTGAGGCCTCTGCCTTGGCAAGAGGACTCCTAACAGCAAACATGATAAAAAAGGCTTTTGGTTAGTAATGGCCAACTTAATATAAACATGAACATTTGAGCTCTGTGTACAAACTGCATAGGGAGCAGATCAAAGGCCGTGACACTGAGCCCCGGTGTGTTAAATTCTGCCCCAAAAGGAGGTGGAAGAAAGTTGTTAAAAGTGTGAAAAGGAGACTGAGGGGGTGTCATGCTTCCCTCACAACAACCAGCCCTCTCTCATCTTCTCCTATGGTCCATAATGCGTTACTGCTGGAGAGCATGGCTCCCTCTGGTGCGAGCTGTGTGAAGTCTCGCTCAACAGCTGAGGAAAAACAAATAGCTGGCCTCAGCAGTACAGGGACTCAGTGTTTTTAGGCTGCAAGGGTCTTAGACTTGAGGGAATTAAGTCACTCTGTGTCTGTATGATCAACTCCTCACATTCCTGGATTCAGACAAGCCGTGGCTGGCAGTAAACACAGGAGGCAGAGCAGAGGGCAGTCTTCCTAATTCAATATATATAAAACGCATTAGCACAAGCTGTTAAGAAGCCAGTGAAAACTATGCATGAGGCATCCTTTGATTCATAAAGTTACTCAAAAATGTATATCAGGCCTGTGTACCACTTCTGATATATATTTAAAAAAGTCTAGTCTCAAGATAGTTCACTATATTGACTGCGATTTGTGCCCTCATTAATAAGTGGCTTTGTTGCTGTTTTTCCAGTTTGACACTATCTGAACATTTAGACCTTCTCACACTAAAAAGAGGAAACCGTGATCGTTGACTGTGTCATTTTTAACACTTACCCTGCCTTCTTTTCCCCAAAACTGAACCACTATATACATAAGTTCAACATCCCAGGGCGGCCGCAACCTCATTTTTGACAGCCATCATCAGGTCGGTGGTACGAACCTGAGTCTAAATGTGTACACATAATATACTGTGTTTGGCTTTGACCAGCAGCGCAGAGGGTCGGCAAGATGGTAGAGTTGCGTCTCGTAGCGAGTCAGCCAAAGAGCCAGGCAAAATATGAAGGCAAAGCAAGTTTTGCCAACCTCTGCAGCTGCTGCTGCCAAAAGCATCATGGCCAACGCCACCCCCCTGGCACCCTGCTGGCATCTGTGGTATCCAGAAGCTGTGGTTTTCCAGTGGAAATGTGATAGGGCCAAGTCACCATCTTGGGCTGCTAGAAGAATGTGAGTAGCCTCACACACACCTGATGTGGCCAAGAGGGGCTCCCTGTTGGGGACAGCAAACGAGGCTGAAATATAAATCAGAATTTGCAGCGAGACAAGATGAAAGTTGTGTGAATGTGTTGCATTTGGAACGGGAGACCACTCAGCTTTGATTGCCCTTTTGTCACTCCCCTAATCAGGTCAACCTAAGTCACAGTAAAAAGCTGAAATAGATGCTGCAACACATCGCTTAGAGTGGTAAGAGTCGCTCTTTAATCTGAAATCATTTAAACTAAAGTGCACGGGTTTCACACCACCACTTCCTAGATGTGATCTTTTCACAGACTAATTTTCTGTCATTCATCTTTTTTCAGTGAGGGTCACTAAGACACCGGAAACACATTTTCCCCGTTTCTCCCTTTTCATTCCTCTTTTTGTGGTTTCATACAAATCGTGCGGCGAAGATTGCATGCAATATTTAAACGTGAATGTTAACAGTAATTGATTAGAGCCAACACGATTGCAGCAAAGATGTATTTATTATAAAGGATTATTTTATGAACACAGCCTGTGGCATCAGCGTTGTGGTATTTCAGCATTCAAGCTAAAGAAAGAGAAAGGTCACATTCTCAATTGTGACTTGTGGAAATTCAAGTCATGTGGTGATTCCTTATTTCCAGTGTCAGCCCCCAGATTTTTTTTCTTTTAAGATTCCCTGAAATCTGTTGTGTGTGTGTGGCATCAGTGTGTGTCTGTCTGTGTGTGTGTTTGTTTCAGTTGTCTGACCACCAAGTCCTCCCAGAGTAGCTAACACACTCTTGTGTGGTACAGTCAGCAGTTAAAACACATTCCATGGCTTCACACATTTCTTCCTTTTGGTTTTGTCTGTCTGCGCGACTTCCCCCTATCGTCCGTGTCGCAAAGACGGCCCAGGGATAATGTGCATGCCTCCATTTGTCAGTGTGATATACTGTATGTTTGAGACAGGATAGGAGGAGGCTCGTTGATGGTCTTGTGTTTTGTGGGTGGAGGTAGAGAAATAGGATGCCTCCGTGCAGCTCTACCTCCCATGGCCAAGTTATTCGGTACTGTTGGCCTCCTCAGTGAGCATGTACCTAGAGCTTCTCTGAAAACAGTGTCGGTGTTTCCAGTAGTCACACATTGAAGTCATTAAAGTTTCTCGAATAAAGCCCATGGGGCTTGGCATGGGAGCCGAACTGCCGCTCTAAGGAGCAGCAGAGAAGGAGGAGGACATGGGGGGGGGCATCTTTTAAGATGGGAAGATGTGCATTCTTGTGGTAAGACACAGGCAGTCCCTTTACATGTACTCACTTTACTTACTTTTCTCACAGGATTTGAGATTTTATGACCAATGGGGCACATGTTGATGGGAAGATGGTGAGTGGGAGAGAGAACGAGAGAGCTAGTGAGCACACGCCTATGTTAAGAGCCAACCTCTGGCGAAGATTAAGGGACAGACGCTTGTTCGGTTTCCTCCACGTCAGACCCGTTGCTGAGGGAAACGCTCTCCCAGAGGCGCCCGACGCAGATCAATCCAGTCTCCTCAACATCAAATCAACCCTCCTGGATTGTTGCCAAAGAAACTCTCTGGAGCCAATCATTATAAGATGATGTACATTTCCAACCAGTTACCAGCTGAGAAAGCTGGGTTTCCCACTGACAACTCAATGCATGTGTCATCCCATTTGACCTTTAACACTTTGACCTCTGATGAGTGAAGACCGAGAACTCATTTAACCAGGCCCGGCGGCAATCAGAGGCTCTAACTCAAACTGTGGCCCATCAGGTCCAAATTAGCTGCGAATGTTTCCCTGCTCCCAAAGTGTACACTTTCACCCATCCCTCCAGTGATGTGGAGCTCTCAGGTCTGTTATGTGTGTGTCTGTTGGGGTGCGTGTTGCACTCATGTCAAGCAGCTCGGCCTTAGCTGTGTTACTGTATTTCGCCACCAGAGAGCAGTGATAACTCACTACAGACCTGACAGGAACGTTCATATTAATCTGTTGTTAGTTAGTCACAGTCGACTCTATCTTTAATGCCCGTCAGTGCTGCTCTCCACCCAAGAACGGTCTGACCATTTTCTTAAGCTCTCACCAACAACCCATTCAGCGCTCCCCCCAACTCAGGCCCCCCTCTTCATTGAGTTGTTCTCTGTTCCTGCGCCGCCCGGTCCCCTCCATCAACCCTCCATCAGGGAAGGATATGAGGGTTCAGCACTGTTGAGAGGCTCCTCTCCCAGGTGGATTCTCAGATTGCTGCTGCGGCCTTTGATGGTGAAAGGCGAGCTGGCCAGGTCTCAGATGGATCCCCTGCAGGCAGGCAGGCACACAGACTGGCTCTCGTTAAAAAAGCACCACCTTTGTGTTCCCACAGGAGGTGGATGTAATTAACATAGCTTTAGTACTACCTGTGTTTTCAGCCGCTGTTGTCAAGGCTACTTCTGTTTGGCTTTTGTGTGTGTTTGGGAACGGCCAAGTTGGTGGGATAGGTGGGTGGTTGGAGGCTGTGGTGTGTATGCACATGTGTGTTTGTGTGTGTGTCTATACTTGCATATATGCACACATGCACATGAGTTCTATAGGGTTGGCGTTCAGTCAGTGCACAATCATGACGAACTGATGTAATGCTTGGGTCTGGTCCGTGTCTGTGCTCAGCCTTGGCAGTAGCTGTAGCTGCTAAAGATTCTTTGATCATTTAAAACCATGGCTTACACTGCCCAGGGGGGGCTCTGCTGCCACACCGGGGGCCCCTGTTTCTTAAGCACTCATTACAGTTTTCAGTTTTCTAATGTGATGATAGCTGTAGAAGCCATTTTCCTTCTCTGAGCAACCTTGGCTCTGCATTTTTCTGCTTGATGAAAGCCAAACTGAACAGTACTATAAGTAATACTAAGTTAATAACACTAACTGTTCACCTCACCTGCTAAGAAAGTAGGTGAGGTTGTTGTTTGCCACTCAGTGGCAAAAGACAAAAGAAGTCTCTAACACAAAACAGACATCAATAAATCCCGTTATGTCTAAAATGACACTTGCTGATTTAACGTTTGTTAACATTTGCTTCCTGATTAGACCTGCAATGAAAAGAAACTTTGTACCTCCCGATTTTCAGATTAAAATAGATTCTTATAGTTTGTCCCTCCTCTCTTGTTGCATTGCAGGATGTTCTCAAAGAGTGTCAGGAGCAGATTGAGCGTGTGCTGGAGAGCAGCCTGCGCGAGGGCCGCCAGCAGCAGCAGCAGCAGCAGCAGACACAGAGGGGCCCCAGTGGTAAAGGTCTGGATGAGCTGGATCAATCCTCCACCCCAACAGACGTCCGTGATGTCAACTTGTGAACCACCAGAGGGCATCATTGCACAGGATTACAATAAAAAAAAGCATAATGAAAAAAAAAAACTCAATTTTCTTAAAAGCAGAAAAAAAGAACAAAAGAACAAAAAATGTTAAAAACACAAGCCCTTTAAAAGAAAAAACAACAATGCTTGCTAGTTTTTTTTGTAGGTTTTCTGTTCTTCAAGTCAAAAATACCTGCCCACAAAATAGACTGTCTATGATGTTCTAGTCTAAAAGCAAGAAATTGAATTCAAAATCAACCTCTGCAGTGCCTTGGATATACAGAAGGGAAGCAAATCATATTTGCATTCTGCCTTTGATTGTATAGTATGATCTTTAAATTATATTTTAACCATAGCATGATAATGAGGCTGTTATGGTAGAGGTTGTGGAAACCATTCAGAAACTGCATTAATGGGATCACAGTGGGGCATAACATTTTTGAGTATTATCACAATTTCTTTTTTAATGTTAGGGAAGGACACGTGTGCGAGGTTCTCCTCCAAGCAGGTCAACGTGTGTGTCAAGGAGGAGACATACAGAGGAAGGCTTGAGAACATTATGCTAAAAGTCAGTGGATCCCAGTTGCAGGGATGAGATTGTTATAATTATTAGTAGTATTAGTAATTATTATTATTATTATTATTATTAATAATATTATTATTTGACATATTTTGGAACAGAGTCGTAGAAATCAATAAGCTCCTCTTTTTCAGGCTGCTTGTGTGTGTCATTTTGTAAGTGCAGTGTGCAAACGTGTGTGTGTGTGTGTGTGTGTGTGCGCGTTTTGTGCGTAAGTATGCCAGTTTGCATTCATGCCTGTGTGTGTGTATCGACGTGTCGGTGTGTGTGGTGCGAATGCTACATGTGATCCGGTATCTATATTAGCAGTGTGCATTCTATGGCGCGAGGCACTTAAGCCCAGTCAAGTTGTAGACAGTTCAATCTTATAAGACTATGGAGCAAGCGGAGGCTACATGTACCTAGTCCATCAGTATAACAGGGCATCTATGCTATATCACTGCCTTCATGCATTAACAGTGTGTCATGGTTTGTTGTTGGCCAACAATAAACTCGTGTGCATGGACTAAAAGTGGCAAAAAAAAAAAAAAGATTCAGTGAAGGAGGATATGGGCAAAGGGACTTTGACTTAAAGCCCCTTAAGTTTAGTTTTAGTTGTTTTTTTTTTTTTCTGAGGTGTCTCACCTCAGATTCAAAGGTCACGGGAGGTGTTTGTTTATTACTGCCATTCTGTCAACGACACATTACAGAGACTTCATTCTTTTCACTTTGTTACAAAATTGTGTTTCCTTAGGCTGCTTTGAGTCTGGCCCGAGAAGTAATGACCTCTTGCTTGTGCGGCATGTATGGCACATGCGAAGAAAAGAGGAGAGGACAAAGTCTTGAAGAAAGTCATGCTTTTTGAAGTCTGGCAGATGTTGGGCTCCTCTGTATTAATTAGCAGAGAGGAAACAGGGCGTGGCGTGGAAAGAAAGACAGAAAGACAGGGACAGTTTGCAACTAAGACGTCACTGTGGATGTTCTGCCGTCCCGTGCGGAACAGGGAGGACTTTAGTGGTGCAGGAGCGTGCTGCTGTGTAGGAGACGTGGATAATGTACAGCCAGTGGCTGGAAGATGATATTAAACAAAAGACACCCAATGGCCTCATGATAAAAGTTTGAAATCTGCATATTTGGGTGAAACCAACATACGGTTTTCTTCATTGATCTACAGTGAGACAGCTAAGTCGACAGATTTGCTCTAGGTTTCCAGTTACAGAGAAATGAAATGAGGAACAAAGACTTTACGCTGCCAGATCATGTTAGGATGAACTTTCTTGGGGGTGGGGGGGGGGGACGTAGGGGGGGGTATTGTAGAGGAGTACAGGATGATAATATACTGTCAGTGTATCTGACATCCCACATAGGGTTGATTTCAATGGCAAAGCACTTTGAGAACATGCTCCCCAGGAGATGAGTAAAATGAAATATGTTGAGTGGTGACTGGAGGTGAATGGATGATTTCTTTATTCTTTTTCTTTTTCTTGTTTTTTTTTTTTTTTTTTTTCCTTGTTTTCCTTTTCTTCGGTTGACTTTGTAGGGCTGGTTTCCCATTCGTCAGATATACCCTTTTGTCAAGCAAGAGTCAAATTAAAATGGCTTTCCACGTGTTACAGTGAGGACATTCCGATTGAAAAACAAAAACATTCCTAACTAAAGTCAAGTGAAAGTTGATGGAGAATCTGAATGTTGCAGAGAATTTGACACAAACATACCAGCACGAATTGGAAAACGCCTACATACGCAGAGTTCACTGACCCATGGGTTCTGTTTGACTTTCTTTTACTTTGTCAAGAAATGAAATATTTGTTTTTACTTGAATTTTTCTTTTTTTATTTATCTGCATCACAGCCACAGATAGTCACACAGGGCAGCGATGAGCTACAAAGGGTGGTTGTAACATCCAATATTTGCACATGTTCTTCAGAGGGCAACAAGGTTTGCATTTTTAAGACAGCACAGCCTTTGCTGTCTAACCCACCTTAACTAATGTGTTGCAGTGGTTGGTCAGTTTTTTTTTAATGGTGCTGGCTTTTGTAGTTCAGGCTGATTGTCTGTCATTGAACACATCAGCCCCCTTATGAGCTTTGCTGCTTCAAATCATTGGCAAGGGGGTTCATCAGCCCGACAGACATCAGCACAAAACAGGAGACAGATTTTTTTTTTTTTTTTAAGTTTTAATGGGACACATGGCTTTTCCACAGCAAGGTGTACTTGACTTAATGCTTGAGTTTTGTTTTGGTTTTTTTTGTTTTTTTCCTTATGACAGTATGTGATCTTGCTGAGTGTATGTTTGTCAGACTGAAGAAAAATGTGGGGATCTAATGTTTTAGTGATGTTTTTCAGTAAAACTGGGCAATTTAATGATATATTTGCCAAAACATCCCAGTAAGAATATTTGATATGACCCCTTCATTTTGCCTCTGTTTGCCTGATGTAAGCTCTCTCCCAAACTGATTGGTTGTGATTTTCTTACCTGCAATTTGTTGTTGCATGTTATGTATTGAAACCACCCTTACAATTTGTGTCTGAAATATGTTATGGGGTGACGAGACCCGCAAAAGGGGTTTTCTAAGACTTAGAGATACTGTATTCCAAAGTGAAGAGAGGACAGATGAGGAGGTGTGAAGACATCAAGAAAAAAGTGTCAATATTTTTATTGAATTATTGTTGTCTTTTTGCGCTGCTAAAAGCTATGAATTTGTTTCATTTATACAAAAAAAATAACATTACCTAGTTGTGATGTGTCACTTGAGTGTGCTGCTATTTTATAAACATTTGTATTATAATATAATTATTTTACCGCTTAAGAGATACCGTCAGAAAAAACGAAGTAGATGATGATAGAAGAACATGAAATGAGTACTCGACTGGAAATGTTCTTTGTACAGTTTGACAGTTTGCTTAGATAGCATGTCTCCTTTCCCCCCTTTTTTATGTATTTTGCTCTCCTTCTTCAGTCACATTCTGCATCAGTGGTATTTCCTATACCTCAGGATTACTGGACAAAATTAAATACACAAAACCATCACCTATACCTCTGCAGTTAGGGAGCCTGGAACGGTGGAGAAAGAGTACCATGGCGTTGAAAAAAAAGCAGCAACATTTTTCTGTCTGAGTCCCACTGTTTTAGTGGGTAAATAATTTGCTCAGTGTGATGGGAAACAGGAAATATGCAAGGCTTCCACTTGGACTTAACCTATATTGGAGGGGGGGGGGCATAACAATACTGCAACAATATCTTTGGGTTTTTAATGCCGTAGATAGTTCAAGCATGTTCATTTCTGTTCATGTTGGTGCTACATCTGATTTGTTGTGTTTGAGAGAGAGACAGAAAGAGAGAGGGGGAAAAAACAGCATTCCTGTGATGGCCAAAGTAAAGTTCTTGCTTTATACAACCACAATCATTCTGAATGTCCATACAAATGGGTTTTCGTACGTCAGAAAGATGTGTTTTGGTCTAAAATATCGTGTGTGCGCACCATTGTAACTGCCGCTGGAGTTGAGTTGCACCTGTCGGGTCCAACCATAAATATTCTGATATCTGGAAGTTTCAATGGTGCAGATTTCCCTTTGAGTTGCCTCCCCTCCACTATAACTCATATCATGTACCTCAAATGTCTGTTGCACAACCTCTGTTCAATAAACTTCTGCTTTAAAGGGTGTGACACCACATCAGCTCACTATTTCCCACGCCTGTGTTCCTTTTCAGCTCTGCACTTTCAATTGTTTAGTGATCAATAGATTAGTTTGTGTGTGTGTGTGTGTGGAGAGAGAGGAAGAGAAAGAGAGCGAGAGAGTTGGCTATGAACCTGAAGAACAAAGTTAAGCTGTACCACCTAATCACCGACAAAATGTAGTCATCCGGCCATAATTAAGCGGAGACTAGTTCTGAACACCTAAGAGGAAAAAAAGTACATCTCAGGTCATTCAAACATATCTGCCACCAAAAGCTAAGGAAATGCAGACATTACTCAGAGGACTCCCAGCCGCTGACCGCTCTTTAAAATCCCAGATGACAACTGCAAAAGACAAAAATAACAGTCGTTGTGGACTATTGTTTTTCTGATTCAATGGGAACAATAAACTTGTATTAATGGTCATGTACATGGTGTTTTTTTAGGTCAACATAAAAGACACAAACCCTGGATTTACCTCAGGGAAAGGTAAAAAACAACAACAACAACAACAAAAAGAGAAAAGCAAATAGTCCTGACACTGGGGAGTATCACCTGCTGCCATCTAGTGGATCCGTCCAAGAAGAACAATATCATCAATAATATTTAACTTACAACTTTCAGGTGCTTTATAATGATCATCTTTTTGCTTGGAAAAAAAAAAAAGTAAACCAGCTGCAAAATCAGCTTCATGATCATTTTGGAGGAGCGAGTTCTTTTGGCTATTTAACTGTTGTGCGGACCAGTTTAGTAAAAACACCAAAATCCAGTCAGTCCAGCCTAAAATAATCAAAACAAAAAAAAAAAATAAATAAAATAAATAATAATTATAAATTGAACTCTAATTGAATTCATTATTTAATTCAGCCAATCAGAAGAAGGGCTGAGCTCCGTGTGTGACGTCAGAGCTCTGTGTTTCTGTTGGCCGTTTTGTTTATTTATTCTTTGTTTGTTTGTTTGTTTGTCTGTCTGTCTGTCTGTCTGTCTGTCTACCTGCTCTGAATCTTAATGGCTTAATGGACATTGTGGGTGTAATTTGATGTGTTGCAGGCCTGTCGGTCCCACCGGTGATGAGTTCACGGTCCAAATGTCACGACCGTCGACGGCCGAGGCTGCTGAGTCTCTGCCGGGGACTCTCCGGAGCATGGAGGGGCCGACGGAGGGGCTGACGGAGGGGCCGACGGAGGGGCCGACCGAGGGGCTGACCGAGGGGCTGACCGAGGGGCTGACATTTGGGCTGACTCTGGTTCGACAGTGAGTTTATTTCACATTAAAAAGCTGTGTCCTATCTGATAAACTGCCTGTTTACCGCAGAACAACCGGTGGCTGCTGGTTTTTAGCCCCCCGCCGTCTGCTGCCGTCTTCGGGGCAGATATTTTGGATAAAGCCGTAAATCATCGATTTAACATGTGGGGCAAATATTTGGGAATTACCTGTTTGGGCAATTCATAAAAATCACGCTAAACTGGTTGGATTAAGCTTTTAATGCTTTAAAACGAGTTGCTTGGCTCAAGTTTGGTCTGTTTCTGTGCTATGCTAGCTGCTAGCAGGTGTCACCTCGGATCGGTTTATTTTACAGAGACGGCAGCTCCGAGAGGATTTACTTTAATCTGTACTTTAATCTGGACACAGTAAGGATTTACTTTAATCTGGACACAGTAAGGATTTACTTTAATCTGGACACAGTAAGGATTTACTTTAATCTGGACACAGTAAGGATTTATTTTAATCTGTACTTTAATCTGGACACAGTAAGGATTTACTTTAATCTGGACACAGTAAGGATTTACTTTAATCTGGACACAGTAAGGATTTATTTTAATCTGTACTTTAATCTGGGCACAGTAAGGATTTACTTTAATCTGGACACAGTAAGGATTTATTTTAATCTGGACACAGTAAGGATTTACTTTAATCTGTACTTTAATCTGGACACAGTAAGGATTTACTTTAATCTGGACACAGTAAGGATTTACTTTAATCTGGACACAGTAAGGATTTACTTTAATCTGGGCACAGTAAGGATTTATTTTAATCTGCACTTTAATCTGGACACAGTAAGGATTTACTTTAATCTGGACACAGTAAGGATTTACTTTAATCTGGACACAGTAAGGATTTACTTTAATCTGGACACAGTAAGGATTTATTTTAATCTGTACTTTAATCTGGACACAGTAAGGATTTACTTTAATCTGGACACAGTAAGGATTTATTTAATCTGTACTTTAATCTGGACACAGTAAGGATTTACTTTAATCTGGACACAGTAAGGATTTATTTTAATCTGGACACAGTAAGGATTTACTTTAATCTGGACACAGTAAGGATTTATTTTAATCTGGACACTGTAAGGATTTACTTTAATCTGGACACTGTAAGGATTTACTTTAATCTGGACACAGTAAGGATTTACTTTAATCTGGACACAGTAAGGATTTATTTTAATCTGGACACTGTAAGGATTTACTTTAATCTGGACACTGTAAGGATTTACTTTAATCTGGACACAGTAAGGATTTACTTTAATCTGTACTTTAATCTGGACACTGTAAGGATTTATTTGAATCTGGACACTGTAAGGATTTACTTTAATCTGGACACAGTAAGGATTTACTTTAATCTGGACACAGTAAGGATTTACTTTAATCTGGACACTGTAAGGATTTATTTGAATCTGGACACTGTAAGGATTTACTTTAATCTGGACACAGTAAGGATTAATTTTATTCTGAAACAGGATTGATTCATTTAATATTAAAACAGGATTGATTCATTTCATCTGAAACAGGAATGGTTCATTTAATCTAAAACAGGACTGATTCATTTAATGTAAAACAGGAATGGTTCATTTCATCTGAAACAGGATTGATTCATTTAATCTGAAACAGGATTGATTCATTTAATCTGAAACAGGATTGATTCATTTAATATAAAACAGGACTGATTCATTTAATCTGAAACAGGAATGGTTCATTTCATCTGAAACAGGAATGGTTCATTTCATCTAAAACAGGACTGATTCATTTAATCTGAAACAGGATTGATTCATTTAATCTGAAACTGGAATGGTTCATTTCATCTGAAACAGGAATGGTTCATTTCATCTAAAATAGGACTGATTCATTTAATCTGAAACAGGATTGATTCATTTAATCTGAAACTGGTTCATCTGCACCTGTAGGGGATTCATGCACTTTAGCAGGCTCCACCAGTTTACTTCACAGGGTCAAATCTTCAAATCTATGACGGTTTAATTGTTCACTCCTTCATTTATTCATTCATTTATTTCCTCCAGTGGGGAGACGCAGTACAATAAAGAAGGCCTTCTACAAGGTCAGAAATAAATGACTAAGAACATTTGATCAGTCTATTCTGTCTCGAGCTTTCTCTTTACTTCTTTGTTCCCTTCCTCTTCTTCCAACCAGGCCAAGCTATAGATTCCCCACTGTCTGAGACGGGGCTACAGCAGGCAGAGGCTGCAGGCCGCTACCTGACAGATGTCAAGTTCAGCAACGTGTTTGTCAGTGACATGCTGCGTGCCCGGCAGGTACCGTGTTTTGGTGTTTGCAGTGGCAGCAAGTGAGGAATCTTGAAGAAAAATCAATTAGAACTTTGCAGGATTTATTTACAGTATGATAACATGTAATGGAAATATACTAGGCCGCTTTTTTTTAATGGATTCTACAGAGTTTTATTCAATTCAAGTAACGATCACCTGGAGAAAATAAAAATGGATTCTTTCTTAGTTTCTTAGTTTGTTTGTGTTTTTCTTCCAGACAGCTGAAACAATGATGAAACACAACACCAGCTGTTCTGGTCTACAGATGTCATGTGACCCTCTGCTTAAAGAGATAGTGAGTGGATATTTATTCCCTATATATATATATATATATGTGTGTGTGTGTGTGTGTGTGTGTGTGTGTATATATATATATATATATATATTATTTTTTTATTATTATTTTATATATATATAAAAAATCAATTAAAAAAAAGTTTGCTGTCCCGTTAACAATAAGTTTGGGTCTCCCCCCCCCCCCCCCCCAGAGCTTTGGTGTAGCAGAGGGTGGACGGGTACAGGATGTGAAAGCGATGGCCAAGGCAGCTGGGCAGTCATTTCCAGGCTTCACACCTCCCAAGGGGGAGACTCAGGAGCAGGTGAGTCAAGACTGGGTCTTCAGAACATGTGTTTGGTTTTTTTTTTTTGTTTTGTTTTCCTCCTCACCACATCATTACTGCAGTATATTACAACACCCATGTGAAACGCAATCTTCATTTTAATCATAATACGCCTGACGCTAAAATTTATCTTCAAACATCTGCCAAGACACTCAAAACATTTTGCCATTATAGAGCAAACACAGAGACTCATATGGGAAAGACAACACCAGCTCCGCTGTCACGGCTGTTCATGATGATAATTCAAAATCAATTTTTCTGTCCTTCAGTCGTGGACAAAACTACCGCTTAATGCAATGTAGATGTTTTACCACTAGGTGGCAGCAAATGCTCATCTTTTCAGTCAACCTCCTTCCCTGGAGGGTGTAACGTGCTATGTCATGGCCTCTTTGCAGCCACATGATTGAGTTTCTAAAGTATCTGCCAGAGCACTTGGTGTAAATTAGGCGTTGGTCAAAGTACATGCTTTTCCACTGTCAAACAACTGCAGAGTGTTCGTCACTGCCCCAGATTAAGAAGTCACTGCTTAGCTCTGTGTTATTTGTGTTAGAGGCTATGTGGGAGGACGCTGGCGGGGTTCTATTTCAAAGATACTTCATCAGGCTTCAGGCGATTGGATCTTGGCTTGGAAGTTAACTCTGTTCCAACCCTGTACGTGACCAGCACATGATGATGATGATGATGATGATGATAATGCACATATACAAAGATAGATTTGACGTAAGCACAGCGTGCCCCAATCTGTATCAGCGACAAGCCTGCCTCCCTCCCACAAGTTACAGGTTGTTGTGTCAGGATGAAACTGGAGTAGACGTGTGTTTTCAGTGGCAGGGCTTCTCACTATGTTGTGCTGTTCTGAATACAAGACGCTTTAACTTTTGGGGGCCTCACAGCTGCATGCGATCACGTTTCCGTCATGTATAGTATGCTGTCGCTGTCAAGCAAAAAAAGAGCAAGAGAGATGCAACGAGCTGTTTCTGACAGGCTTTTGATCTGTTCAGGTAAAGGAGCGGGTCAAAGAGTTTATGGAGAAAATGCTCCAGCAAATTGGGCAGGAGCACTGGAGTCACAGAGGGGAGGATGAGCCGTCATTATCCGCTCCAACAGAACCGTCTCCTGTGGAGGGGAAGCCAGACGATGGGGTCAGAGGGGTCCCTGTCCATGCTTTGGTTGTCACCCATGGAGCCTACATGTGTGTCGTAGTGCGCTACTTTGTGGAGGAGTTAGGCTGCTCTTTGCCTCAGGGCTCTGACAAGGCACATATGTTCTCCTTAAGTCCGAACACAGGACTCTGTCGCTTTATACTAACCCTGAGAAAAGAAGATGACAAGTTCAAATTGTCAGGGATCCGCTGTGTGTTTGTCCACAGGGGGGACCACGTCAAACAGTAGGAGCACAGAGACAGACAGATGACAGGAAAGAACATTACAAAAGAGACACGGCTCTGAGGGATTTAATACCGAAAGGCTTTTTTACCATTTCACATTATTTAAAAATATTACTTTATTTATTTCACCTGACTTTCAGTTGCTCACATAGTTTTCAAATTTTAAAAGTGAAATTTTTACTTTTTTCTTCCAGTTGTTTATTGAAAGTTATGACAAAAGAATTATCAAGAAAAAACGTGCTAAGTATATTTAATTATTGCAATTCAGGACACAAGTATTAAAGTATTTCTGGCAATGGTAATGCACTTTAAGTTCAGTGTTTTGCAGGACGATGTCATCATCACTTTGTTACTGTCTGGTTGTTCATTACTGTAAAGTAGGCGGTTTTTGTGCGCTAAAGAGTTTCTATATTTATCCTCCCAGAGTTCATAGATGTAACGTAGGGACACAGAGCATGACTTCAACCACGTTGACTTTTTTGAAATAAGTGACTTTTTCCGTTGGTGTGAATTAACACATTTTCGTCACAAAGAGTTCATGTGTTGTACTTCAGTGTGTGCACGCTATTTCTGTGCTGCAGCTTTTCACACAAATGTATTTATCCATTGAGGAAAAGCATTATGACTCTGATACTATACTGTACGACCAGCAGAATGTACAATATTTCATCAATGTGAGCACGTAACAATGTAGGAAAGCTATCAGACCTCATCGAGCTAGAGTCGATTTCATGAATAACAAATTCTGACTGTTGTTTTTGTGGAGAATTTGCAACAAGAAGACCAAATAGTCTTTTCATGATAAAACACACTCTCAGTCAAATGGGTTTTTATTTATTCTTCCTTGCATGCATTTTGCATTTTCATAAGCCAGGAATGTTTTCAGTTCAGTAGATTGTTGTCTCCATTTATTATACACTATTCATTTGGGCATTACTTCTCAAGGCCACTTGCGTAACCAAAAGGTTGTGTGCATAAAGTTATGTGGTTTTCATGACCTTTCCTTGGAAAGCTAGTTGACAGTGCACAACTAATCGTGCAGCAATTTGTTTTCTGCAATTCATGTCATTATTCCTTCAGTATGAAATGATCTGCTAGAAAGGAAGCGACGATTATCTGCGACAAGTGACCCAGTGCCCAGAGGTGCTGCTCCTGAGAGGAGGAGTTAATGGCTGCGTTGTCAATTTGTTTGTGTCGTAGGTCTCAAGCAGAGATCTCAGGTCTGGTTAAAACAAAATTATGACCCCAGCTAAAGAAGTAGGAATAAACAAACAAGCTGTACAATCGTGACCATTTATTTTTCCACGTCAGCAATAAAACAACATGAAATATATAAATAATAATACAGTCAACTTGGAAGTAAGTCATTCAACACATTTCAATAAATAAATAGTGTTTCATTGCTGTGGCTATTGGTGTCCGGCACCCAATTTGATCCTGTTTATAAATGGCTGCAAATGGCAGATTTGTTTTCAGTAACTACAGCATGCCCTTGTTAATTTTTGTCTTGTTTTTTCAACAGATTTATGTTGTAAATATTTATGATTACTTACAGATTACACTTTTTTTTCTTTTCTTTTTTTTTTTTTACATATGCAAAACAAACATTGCCACATCTAGCCCAAGGTTTAAAATTTAACTGACAAAAGAGGGTTAAAGGACTGCAGGACGCTGGATCAAACTTGCCTCATCATTCTGTCGAATGTTGCCAAACTTATCCCTCATCTGTTATTCAAACAGAAGATCTGACAGGCGGCTGTGATGTAACAAGGTCCATGTGCATTACATAGTATAATAATTTCATATCGATTAAATCTAGAAAAAAAAATCTGATTTAGAGTTTTTAGAAAATGCTTTGTTGTTTTGTTTTTTTTTAAGTTGTGAAATATTTATTGCTTTCACTGGACATCACACCTCTAATGTCAGCCTGACCTTAGCAGCACTTTAAGTCATTGTGACTTCCTTTGATACTCTGCACCACAAAAGCACCATCTGCATGCACCTACATCAGTCACACAGTCAGACTTTAAGTGAGTTCTCCAAACAAAAGCTTGCACTCGCCTTTTTGGTTAATTCACCCAGATTCAGTATCTTAGCGTTGCTCTGCCCGGTCTGCAATATTAGTCTTCACAGGACTGACGGGCCCGTTGGACTGCAGGACCCTCAGGGGGTCGTCACAGGAGGTGATGGTCTCTTTGGACACAGCACCGGCCTGGTCCTGCTCAGGCTGCCCGAGAGACACGTCCTTGTGATCTTTGGGAGAATGAGACGGATCTGAGTGTGATCTTAATGGATCAGAGGGGTTCACCTCCTCACTCCTCCGCTGTCTCTTTACTAACGGATGCAAGAACCTCTCCAGCAGGGCCGGAGAGGGTTCAGGTGGCTCCCAGTGAGCAGCTCGCAGCTCAGCCCCCTTCAGTCTGAGCAGGCGGCCCCCAGTTTTAGAGTAAAGTGTGCTATGGTGGTTTTCCAGATCCAACCATAATCGCAAGAAGAGGCAGTTTCCTCTGTGTTTTTGCCTCTGTTTGGTGGAAAAGCAGATTAGATATTCATCTGTTTTGGCTGCAGCCATTTTTTGACTTCATATAATTAAAAAATAATAATAATGCTCACCGAGACGTACAGCGCTCCCGTAGAGTCCATGCAGAGGAAGAGTTTTCTTCTCAAATCAAATATTGACACAAAGTTGCTTTTATCTGTCCTTCCCTGCAAAACAACTGTAAGAAAATAGGTTCAAAGAAATGATTTCATGTTCACAGTTCAACAGGAATGGTCCCAGTTGCCAGAAATCTTGTTTGCTTGCACAGATGACATGCAGAATATTCTTTGGACTCCCAAATTGCAACACACACCATTCTCACTCCTCCCTTATGTAAGTTGTATTTTTTATATTTTGTATTTCATATTTTATATTCATATTGTGTTGTATGTATACATTATTTTATTATTTTATTCTATTCTTTCTCCTACATGCACAGTTTGCATCGGGTTGCTGTACGCATATACATGTCACTGTGGTTGCACCACATGTGACAAATAAAGATCTTGAATCTTGAATTTGCAACTCTGCAGAGCAATGTAACATTTAAATTTCTGTTTGTCTCCGCGAACAAATACACTTTCGACTTTTTGCACATAAAAGTAAAGCATGAAATTGAAATCAAACCAATTGGTTGTATTTAGTATAAAAAAAAAGTCGAAAAAATTGGGAGGGGGGGGGAGTGTGTGTATATATATGTATATGTGTATATATATATATATATATATATATATATATATATATATATATGCAATTGTTTGTATGGATACAGACATACCGAGAACTTTGTGAGCCCATTTATTCACTGATCCACTCAGCTCTGAGTATAAACGGCCCTTGGCGGCAGGCGGCTCTTCATGTGCTCCTGTGGCGACGCCGGTCTGCTGATGCTGTGGTCCTCGGTCCAGATCCCGGAGCCTCGGTCTGCAGTCCACCAGTACAGACACATGGACGGCAGTCAGGATGAGGGAGAGGACAGCTGGTCGCATGATCAATGGGGATGCAGTGCTGTCTTTACTCTAGCAGCGCGACTGCTCAGGATGGTGTGAGGGCAGCTAATGAAGGAGGAGAAAGTCCAACAGGTCTATTTAAACAGGGGGTCGATAAACCAGCTAACTCATTTACCAAAGTGGCTCAAAGCCTGCCTGTTTTTCCACAGTTAAGGGCTGAACAGCAGGGACTCTTATAGGCTGTATGCTCTAACTGTTCAGTCTTTTCAGTGCGTTTTTTTTATCTTAAAGTTCCTCCATCTAAAATATCTTTTTTTTTTTTTTTTTTTTTCTACGTTCATGGAAGCCTTTAGTCCACTCTGTGTCACAACCCCTGAAAAATGTGATTAAACATGTTTTGCCAGAGGCTGGAGAAAAGAAGGAGAGACAGGATGATGGAGATAGCGGCTCAACTTTGATGACGGAACGGAAGAAAAAGAAGCACGCTAAGAACACCAGGCTCAACCTTCATCCGGTTTGAATGACTCAGATCTTGCTTATTAATTAACTGCACACTTGGGCAGCCTCTCACCTCTCACTTCCTGTCACTGGTGTGGACGTCCAGTTCTGGCGTTCAAAAGTTTTGTTACTTATTCTTGCCTTTTTTTTTTTTTTTTTTTTTCTTTCTTACTCCCTCGTCACATTTCAACGGCAACCAGGTAAGGAATTTATGTTTATTTGTGTGTGTGTGTGTGCGCGCGCTGTGCTTCAGTACAGCACATATTGATGAATGAGGAGTGCAGAATGGGTCAAGGAGCTTCAAAGGCCTATAGCAATACTTATGAGGACAACAAGCACGGGGCTTCACTGAGCAACCACTTTATTCTGCAGGTCTTCTATTTTCAAATAATTTACTGAATGCCATTTAACACGAATCGGAGGCTCTGAGTAAGCTTTGATGTGTTGAGTTTAAAAAAGCAGAAAAGTATACTGCAGACTTTATTATTGTTGGAGCGACAGTTTCTTCTTCACCAAACTTCTAAATTGTGCTACTCAAGCATTAAATCAAAATGAACTAAATGCAGTTTGCTTTTAATTTAGTGTCAATTTACACAGTTATGTGTAACACTCGTATAATCCAAACAATCTGTAATATAAAGTGTTGGAATAATTTTTGCTCATGGTGTTTCAGTTTCAGTTTATTTTCAGCAACATGAACTTTCAGTCTGTCAAATGTCGCTCTTGTGTGTGTTATTGAGCTTCAGCAGAAGAGGGCGCCACATTCCAGCTCATGGTAAAGCCGAGGGTGAGTGTTTTCACAGGAACTGCTCTTTCCTCAGCTCTTCTGATACCAAATGTGTCATTCAGGGTCAAGGGGGAAGTATTTGTTCACAACAGCTTTTACAAAACGTCTTTTATTATCATTTCAGGAATACAGTTGACTGCTGTGCACAGCACATACGTACAAAAATAAAAGGAAAACCATTTGTAATATAGTATTTTACTTACTCATATTTTTCAGAAACAAATGATTGGAGAAGTCTGTTGTTCAAACTAATTTACAATCATTTCAATAATCGGAACTAAGGCAGAAGGTGAGGTATATGTTAAAAAAGAGGAGGGGGACTCAGAGGAAGCACTCTCCCCTCAGTGCAGGAATAGAAAACTGAGAGAGAAACACAAAGGCTGCCGGCACACAGGGACGCACACACAGACACACAAGTCTGATCCCGGATCCTCCCACGGACCTCCAGTTCCCTGTGAACCAACACATTTTAAAACCAGCTGAACAGGTATGAGAAGCACAATTGCAAAATCCAGACACTGGATCCTTAAATCGAAGGGGAACACATACGTAGTCCATTCAGAACTCGATATGCATAAAGTTCGGCTTAATGTTGAAAGACAATAATTTTCTTTGTCATTAACGACCTTCTCTCAGTCATCGCTTTATCATACAACCTTTTCTTTCCCAAAATGCCATCGTGCAAAAGTTGTAGAATTCATCACACCAAGTCGCTTCAGGAGTAAACTATATATCAAGTTCATTTCCCACGATAGCAACGTATCACGTCTCTCACAGCTTGAGGACCCATTGTAACTTTGCAATTCCTGTTATCCTGCCACTCAAAACATTGCTTGTGCTGACAGTGTCCTCTGAAACGTCCCATAATGAAAAAAACAAATAAAATAAACATACAGTAACTGATACAATGTTGTCATCGAAAACAAGTGATTCGGATCTTGCATTTCAGCTTGTTTTGACGAAAGCATAGAGAGGGAAAACAGCACCTTCCCCTGACTCAGTAAAATTGCACTCAAAAAAAAAAAAGAAACAAAGAAAAATTGCACCTTTTGTATATTTTGACAAATTGGCCAAAATACCTTTCCAACCAACTCCTCACTGCCATGAAGGCAGTGCAGAAAAAGCTACGAGGGACCATTTTCTGATCATAGTGATGTGATAAAGGCTGATCAGTCAAAATGAGTAACCAATGCAACAATCCCCCAAAAACAAATATCAATGATGTCAATATTCAAAAACACTAAACAGGACATCCTGATAGCATCAAGTTGCTGTCATAGATCACAGTATTCAGTCTGACAGAAAGCCCCTCTCTTTTTCTGGAAGCATTTGATTTGTTTTTTGTGGCCTGCTACATTCGTCCCCAGTTCAAAACCACAACTCTGCTTTCTCTCAGCTGCCTCTGTGTTACTTTTTCCCTCCGCTCTCGTCTCCGTTGCCTCCTGCGAGGAAGGTTCAGTACATCAGCTTGCACAGTCAGACAATGCCTGTTATTCCTGACTCAAGGTAAATCAATCTGATACCATCTCTACAGTCACTTTGGCAGAAACAGAATATGACAGGAGCATGCTCAGTCAGAAACAACCCACACACACAGTACATACAGTCATTCTGCACATTCGTCTCTGCTACTCGACAGACGCTGGAGCTTAAAGGGCAAGTAAACCATTGCTCACAGACATTTTGTCTGTGCATTACAGTAATGTTCGAGAGGGCGTGAGGTAAAACATGATAAAATATCTGTCAGAGCTTCGCTACTTTCTTTAAATCACTTCACTGAGCTTTGCTACTAACAGAATATTGCAGGTCAAGTACTGATAAAATAAAAAGACTTTGCTCTTCATTGTACATTATGAGTCAGCCATTCTAGTCCAGATACAGAAATGGCCTCACAGGTGCCGAGCTCTTTCAAATAATAAAAGTTAATGAGATGGACCAGACAGAAAGCTCAAATCGGTAACACACAGGACGGAAAGCCAACGTCTCCGACCTTGGTGCAAAAGTGGCACAGTTGAACAGGACAAGAATCCCAAGGCCGACTCTCCAGCATGACATGAGCAGACGGGGGGCCCACCCTCAGGTGTTCCGCCTCGCATTGTCCAAATCCTCACAAAGTTAAACAAACAACCAGAGATACATGCAGAATCCCAAGACTTCTATACATAACTGCTATCTTTGTCCTCTTTCCTTCCCCCTCATCTCTACAGTGGAAACAATTGTTGAATTCAAGTAAGGTATGCTGCATGTGCAAACCCTGAATGATCATCTCCATGCAACCCTTTGGTTCACTGTTTTCAGCTGCACCACTCAGAGAATCCACACTGCGAGTCAGTGACCAAACTTAACAATGCATAAATAGCTTAAAAATCTGGGATCATTAAGCACAAACCACATCATCTCAACGCCACGCAGTTCGACCTGAAGTTTGGTTCACAAATCTCAGGAGTGTGAACTCTGGTTTGTTTTAGAGAGAGCCGGAATGGCCTCAGAGTATTTACGCTATTCCAAGTGAACGCAGCAGACCAACATATTTGCAGTGAAAGACTCATCAGTAACATCCACTGTAACTTCCTTTGTTTCTGAATAAGCGCATTATTGTAAGTGCCAAAAATTAGATCATCAAACAAGTGTCAAGAAGTCAAGAAGCTTCTGTCACAACTTTTGCAACAAAGTCAACATTTTTAAAAACAAATTCAATAAATTAATTAAAGGGAGGACATTTTGCTTCATAGTGTCAGGTCTATGGCGTTCAGCTACACAGATCACCTGTGATCAAACATGACCAAAAAAAAAACAACAAAACAAAACAAAACTTGAATTTGGCTCAAATCGAGCAATTTCGCATACATGCTCAAAATGAATGCATGCCCACGCACTCCGTACACACTCACTCCAACCTGATGATCCATCTACAAAATTTTTTTAAAGTAACACCTGGGATTGTCAAAGCTCCCTTGGACAGTATTTGGGGGGAGGGGGAGTTGAGTGCTGACTCTAAATCTAGCTTTCCATATTAACAAGGCTCCACAGGGTCCTGTGCAGCACATAGAGTCTCAACTACTTAATTGATCTAATTATGGAAAGAAAATAAGGTGGAGAAACCTCTGGCCCTCTAGGAATTGGGCCGGTGGTGTCTGAGGGAGTGATGACTTGCGTATCATTCCTATTTCTGACTTCAGCACCACGTCTCTCGCATGCAAGGGTAAGGGGGCTGCAAGTGGGAATTCAAGGCACCGCCACCTCATGACAAAGCAAGAAAAAAACGCCGCCATATTTGCAAGTGCTGTTGTTGCCCTGACAGTGACAGACACAGTCGAACATAACGAACGGTGAACGTCCGAGTTCTTTGATGGATGACAAAACAAAAGCATTTTTCAAGGAAACGATAGAAAATTTCATGCATACATTTCTCTTTCTCGTCTTCCTCATCTTCTCAGGATATGGTGCTTTGAGGTAATAACATTTCCGTTTCATTTCCAAAAGGATGAACCGTCCTCCACTGACAGGGCAAAGACTCAGCCAACTCCAGCAAGCACCCATAGAAACTGAGGGGACAAACGAACACCTCTCCGTCCCCTTCATATCACAAAATGATGAAAATCATAAAAGCAGCAAAGAATGGCATTTTCATAATTTTCTAATACAAAGAAGCTACCCAAATATACATATAAAGTTTGAATAAATACTATCAGATATAGTTGTATTTCTTTCTTTTACAGTCCATTTCGTCTTTTGTGTTTGTACGTATGTATATGGTATTTATGTTACCTGGGAAATAATCCACATGTGCAAATAAGTTTGTTATTGCCAGTTT
The DNA here is from genome assembly GCF_900963305.1 of Echeneis naucrates. Classification (NCBI taxonomy): domain Eukaryota; kingdom Metazoa; phylum Chordata; class Actinopteri; order Carangiformes; family Echeneidae; genus Echeneis; species Echeneis naucrates. The sequence goes on along the minus strand of NC_042526.1, from coordinate 5,296,033 downwards.
TGCTCATCATATTCGGGGAAGGAAGTGCGTTACAGTCATGGCAGTGGTGGCCTTGTTGCCCCTCTTCACGCGGCCATGCTTGCTCAGTGCGATGTAGGAGCCTCTGTAAACCAGAGACTCGTAGGCGTTGTAGTTGTTTGGGAGCAAGCTCTCCTTGAACTTGCACTCGTCATGGAAGACTGTCTGGAAAAGACAAAGACAGACAGCAAACAGTTTAATGGACGGCTCAGAAAAGAGAAGCTTTGATGACAAAACCTAAAAAGCTCATTAAAAGGCTCTGAGTCATGTACAAAAATATAAAGATAAATATAGATTAGACAGCAATGGAAACAACAAATGAACATTTTGACAACGTGGAGCTCTTTTTTCGATCTCCCAGCGGCACTGGCTGCTCTGAAACATTCAAATGCATAAACTACAAAAAAAAAAAAAAGTGATTCAATGACGAAAGTGCCTTGAATTTAAAGGCATAGTTTGTGAGATTCATACTAGAAGCCTGCAGATGAGTGAAAACAGACGGAACAGATAACCTGACTAAAACATATTCAGTCTGCAGTCCATTTAGCAGGCAGATATTAGGGTGCTATCAAACACCTGTGCATCACTCGAATAGAAAAGTTTGCCTTTGAATGAAGTGGTTATTGAGACGGAGCGTGTATCGAAGAATAAAGCCTAAATATCCAGCACTATAAAGAACAACTGTCTGCTGTGCTGAGCCGACAGCGTATGACTGGTACAGTTCATGGCAGCAAACACTGTCCATCCTAATTCGATCTCTTATCGGCTCATCGGCCTGCTCGCAGCCTAACGCTTCATCACCCATGAGCAGATAACCAACTCATACTTTGTCTGTCAGATATGTGCTGGGCCACAGCAAGCAGACCAGCAGCCGTGTGTCGGCAGGTCTCTACGTCCTGCAGCTGTTATTAACACATAAATTATCTTTGTAATCAGGACTAAAAATTCGAGTTGAATAAAACTGTTATTTCAGCCATAAAAACATTGTTTCCTTGTTGGTAAACAAACAAATAAAAACATCACAATCAAAAATGTCTATATATTGAAACATTGGATTGGAGCAAAGATTTTGAATTAATTTCATCTGAGTTGGGAAAAAATATAAAAAATATCTACAATCACCTGTACAATATCTGCAGCTAGATTTTTATTTAATCCGAATTAACTGGGGGGTGAAGTCTGAGGTGGAGAAATTGATTTTGGGTCTGTTTGCTCTTCTTGGTTTTATTTACTGCCACCTAAAAATCGAGTTTTCTCTTAAAAGCTGCCAGCAGCAGACCATTGCAACATCTGATACCTTCAGCAGCCAGATAAAAATCTGCTTAAATTCACACTACAATAAAAACCACTGCCAAAATCCACTGGGCGACTGTGGAGCACTAAATTTAAATTTTATAGGCCTTTATTGCTCCCCAGAGCAATCGCACGGCGTAAAGAGGATGACTGTATTTCAGGTGTGCTAAACTTAATAAAACGCCAAATAACTTGTGGAAAAAAGCCAGGTCTTCACCAATGGTGAGAAATGTTTGATCAATATGTTCAGTCTGTTTGGATGGTGCACTCAGGCCTTCTGGGAAATTATTTCTCTGAGCTCCACATTAGTTTTATTGAGCTCTATAAAAAGGACTGTTTTCCAGCCTGGGATCGACAGATTTAGTGCTACGCTGATGAAACTCTGTTGTTCTGCAGTATACGAAAGCTGCTCTGCCTTCAGGAACCCGAGTTGCATTTCCCCTGCAGGAGCCTGAACATCTGGCTGATGTGTGAGATGGAAATGAACCTGAAGCTGTCAGACGCTTGTGCAGGTTGTGTGGAGCAGTCTGCCTCCTCGGATGTGTGAGACTTTCCCTGCTCAGCAAAATGAGCGCTTTGCTATTTAAAATCGATTTCCAACCGTGCTGCCTGATTTCTGTGGGCCATGTGGGGGTTTCCCCTTCTCCCCACACACACATGGCCGCACTACAGGCGTGTGGACTGAGCCCTGCATCTGTTAACCTCATCATTATTTACCCATCACCCCCGCTCTCTTTAAATAGAGCTTCATGAAGTGCTGATGAAATTTAAATGTATGGGCTTTGCAACACAATATAATGACAGACAGCGATGGAGTGCAATCCCGAAATGTACTGTTACTGAAAGGTAGAGGGGGGTAAAGGTGGATGAAGCTGCAGCAGTGGCCTATTTTTATGAATATAATAATAATTTTTTTTTTTCAGGATCTCGTTAACTAATATTTCTGGACAGTAAATGAAATGCTGTGCATACCTACCGTTCCGTATAACCTCCCACGGCTGTTCATTGCGACAAACATCTCACTCTTCACCCCGTAGAGGCTCACCACTCCTCTCTCCACCGTGGAGATTTCTATTAGACCTGATAGGAACAATAACAAAGAGGCCCGTCACATTCAGACTCCCCGTTAATGACAGTAATAAGAATAAGCTCTCCGGCTGTGTGCCTGGAGCTTTGTGCTCTCTCTCTGCGGTCTATTTGGGTGTAACCTTGCAGATTGCTGCGCATCATGCCCTGCCTTTGTTCTGCATCTTTCACCCCCCCCCCCCCCCCCTCCCCCCTTCCATACACACACACATACATAAACACCCCCCTCCCCAAAACCTGTGCACGTTGCATGCCAATTAAAAGCGCATTGTGGTTATTGCAGTAATTGCATTGACGTGCACGGCCACGGGAGTCTGTGGACCGCCCTCACAGGCCTGCGTAAAAATAAGTTGTGTCTAAAAGCGTCCATACATTCATGTCATGGCCTGGGGAAGAGGGGGGAGAGGGGAGAGGTGAAGGGGGAGAGGGGGGGGGGGTGTTCAGTACTGATGGACTCTTGTTTTAATAGATTTGTCTTCGCCGTGGAGGAAATCCAATGCTCCCTACGAGCACTGATGACACATGACCATGCAGACGAACAGAGGGGCTCGGCCACGCTGTGGCTGCCCATCACAGATCCATGCGCATTACATCGGTGGAGGTTTAACTCACTGTACTGGTTCTCATTATGTGCACCGTTTATCCCGCCGTCGGGGAGGATCTGAAGGTGAAACCCGATGCCCACGTTGCAGTAGAGCCTCCGCACTCTTTTGATGCCCAGCAGGTAGTCACTCTCCCAGCTCAGCTCCGGTTTCTCCCCGGAGATCCCGAGCACGGAGCGGGAGAACAGGGTCTCCCATCGTTTCTCCAGCGAAGTGGCATTCGTCCTGCCGCCCGGTAAAGGGTAGGCTGACACGACCCCCAGCAGAAAGCCCAGCAGGACCAAGGCGGTCAGCGTCCAGTGCGGCGTGCCGGCCTCGCAGGACATACTGACGAGGAACCTTTGCGCAACGGCCATCCGGTTTACCTTCGGACCACGTGGTCGAAATTAATGACCCTAAAAATACCGCTCTTCTTGTTTTGCTTCCTTCGGCATGCTGGCTGAGGGTTATTTTGGGGAGTGCGGATCGGGGCTTTGGGCATGAAACGCAAGCCCCGGTGCGGAGGAGGAGAGGAGACGGGAGAGTGCGCGGCAGAGCTGGAGGTGATGGTGATGGTGCTGCTGGTGATTACCATGTTTCGCAGCTCCTCCGCGCCTCTCTCTCTCTCACTCCCTCTCTCTCTCTCTCTCTCTCTTCCTCTCTCTCTGCCCCCTCTCCGTCCGTCTGCCTCTCGTTAAGAGTTCAGATTAAATCCTCCACCGCTCACCAAACACCCTGATTCAACCTTGCCAGGAGATCACATCCCTGGATGACATCACGCTGACCTCACCGCGGGGAAAGAACCGGGTCTGTCAGGCTGTCGGGGGGGGGCGGGGGCCGTGGACGGACACATGGGGCTGCTCCCAAATTGGGTCGGTGGTCATATGTCTGTCAGGCCGCTTCCTTATTTAGAAGGAAGGTGTAAAAACAGGCCCACTTGTCACCGGAGACAAGTGGGCCGGCGTCCTGCTGCGCTGCTCGCTTCAAGAAGTTTCCCTCGCAAAAAAAACAAAAAAAACAACAGTTTTTCCCTTCATGAGATCTGCCATCAGCCCGGACTCAGTGCCGGCCAGCTTCCTTCCTGCCGACGTGTCCTTGAGCCAGACACAGACCCCCCCCCCCCTTCACACACACACACACACATTAAAAAAAGTCTCGTGTTTTTATGGGTTCACTGTAACTCCTGCAGGCCCGTCATGAGATGGCACACATTGTCAGCATGCCATTCCCTGCTGCAGGAAAGTCTCCGGGCTTCTCGGTGTCACAGATAATGCCACCTGCGTCACCGGCACACATCACTTCCCAGACATCTCCAAACGATGGCACCATTTCCATGTTATTTCTTCAACACTCACCCGCAGCCTTCCTTCCACAGACTCCGGAAACTAGTAAGATGCACACACAATTAATCAAGGACGACATCTCATTGACAATGCAGTTATTTTATTTTGTATAAAATCTATTTGGCAACTGCATATTTATACATAATCTAATGGATGTATACTGAAAATTAAATACAGCTTTTTGTTATGACTGAATGCATTAATGACTGACAAGCAACTGAAATCCTGTGAGAAAAAAAACGTGTTTTGTTTTTTTGTTTTTTTTGTTGTTTTTTGTTTTTTTATAATAAGAGGTTCACAACATAATGTCGTCTTCTGACCATTGGCACATTGATAGTTTTAAACTCTTGACAGAACATTTGGTTTGTAGCAACAGGGACTGAACACACCTCTACCTATCCAGTGAGAGTATCTGTAGAGTTTATCTGTTAACAGAAATAACAGGTCTCTGATAAAAGAACAAACAAGTGGTTATATAAAACCAAGATAAAGCAGTATTGACAGATGATGAGGTTTCTTGTTTGCACCGACTGCACCAGAAGGACAAATCTGAGCTGAGTGACAGGAGTAAAATGTTCTATCCTATATGAGTGATAACCACAGGTGGAAACTTTCACTATTCTCATCTGCAGCTGATTTGATACAAACTGACAGCAGACATCAGCAACAGGCTCTGGGACGAGACCACAGTGACAGGATAAAGAGGGTAAAGTTAAATTAAATTATAGCTTTGAGGATGCTTCTATAGCACATCTTTACAAATAATTTATCTTTTTCACAGAAACAGCCTTCACCCTTGCACCTATGAAAGATGCCAAAGAGGCTAATAGTTTAATACGTGCTATTTTGTAATAAAAGCATAATAAATAAATACATATGTACAAAAAATGAAAAATGTACAGGCACTTGTAAAACAACCATTTTCTGACACTTCAGGTGCTGCTTGGCAATATTTCCCTGTGCATTTCAGAGAGATTTTTTTTTCCCCCAGATTTCTACCTGGCAGTAGCATCAACATGACATGTTTTTTGGTCTTACTTCTCCCATGCTGAGTGCACCTCAGGCAAAAGCATCCGTGATGACTATTTGTAACCACTGAACATGTCCCCCCCCCCAAAAAAAAACAAACCATCAACCACCAGCTGCAACCCATGCATGGCATTTAAACCAACAGGCCAATTTGAAAAGTGAAAGTGAAGGCCACAGCACATCATAACATACAGCACTGTTGGGCTTAAGGTCAATACAGCTCATTCCAACTAATGTGAAAAACAGCACACAATCTAGTCGGGTCGCTTTTCATCAGCGTCAAACTTAGCCTCCTAAGACTCGGCATCCTCATATGAGGTTGCTACCTTTTGGGTTTTCTTCGCATGTATACTTAATTTTGACCTGTGAGCCTCATTTGGACACTTGTCTCTGTGAGCTTATGGTCACACAAGCACATCACAATGACAAGTGTGCAATCAAAAGGTCCCACCAACGTGCACACCAAATTAAAGCTCAGGTCTCAGGAGGTTAAATGTTACAATTATGTTTCTCATTGTCTGTCTTCATTGTTGTAATTACACTTACACACACACACTTTCAGGAACTAGGCTCCTATCGGATATTTACTGTTACACAGCATTACACAACAGCCCCATCTGGATGTCCTGGATTGTCATTTGAAAATACAGTAAAACAAGAGCATTAAGTCGGAAGGGAAAGCATTTTAAGTGGCATACGGACAGAATGAGAGACTAAAACAAGGTACTAACCTGAGACAACTGCCCTGATCAGTAGCATTGTTAGACAGGATAAGCAGTCTGAAGAAGACAATGCTTGATTATCTAGACAGAAGATCTTTGATGCAGTTTTCCAGTCCCAGTAAACAAATTAATTATTAAACCACCACAGTCAAGTGACATCACCTCAACAGGTTGCATGATTAAATTCCCATAGGGATGTCCAGTAACTCCGTATATAAAATGTTTGCAGTAAAACCGGTCATAAAGTAATAGATTACTCTTGATGCTGGGGGCTATTCCTCCAATGTAACTCACATCTGTTAGTTTACTTCTCAGCTAGTATAGCAGTTGCAAAATATCTTCAGACCTTTGTCAAGCCTAAGAGAGCAGTTCCAACAGTGTTGAACGGTTATCTTGACTTTGAATATTTCAAATAAAACCAAATTGGGTTTATGCACTGTGACATCTTCTTCCACTATTTTTCTTCATTGCAGATTTATGTCTTTATATCTCATTGTTTTCTTGTTGTGTGATTGATGTACGTGTGTGAGCAGCAGACTGTTGGATTTCCCTGGCCCATACTGTATTTGTTTTGAATACTAATTGGAGCGTATATTTAAAAATCATGGACAGGACCATAAAAAATAAAAACATAAAAAAGGTTAGTAGCTGTGAATCTGAAGTTGGTGAGGTCTACAGTAAATCTGTTAGATGGTACCTGAGGAAAAATATAACGGGCAGATAAGATGCCATGACAACACTTCAGACATATTTCCATAGAACTCAAAGGATTTCAGTCCTACGCAAACACTGGGTGTTAACAATTCAGGTGAGAGGTCACAATCCCTGTGATAACACAAACTGCACTGGCAGATATCGTCTTGGGATATTTTCTCATACGTGGCCACATACTGACAAGTACGCACACCTTGATGTGGAGCTTCCATAAACGCAAGCACAAGGTTGTAGAGCAAGGCATTCGAGGAACAGTAGTGCATTTCTGAGTTTAACCTATGGAACCTAAATGATTGACTGATCAATTAGGATTCCATCATTTCCACATATTTTCCATCTAAATCTCAGCTTTTGAGGTCCTTTTGGTCAAAGACAATTTGACTGGCCAGGTAGATGGCAACAGCACCAAAGATGGCAGAACAGGCAATGTAGGCAGTGACAGACTGTGCGAATTGAACGATCATGCCCATGAAGAGGGTGGGGAAAACCTGAGAGAGGAGGAAGGTGCTGTCTAAGATGGCAAAGTCCAAACCCACGCCACGTTTGTCATACCCAAAGTCTGCCTCCTCCTGTTCAGTGCCAGCGCTGTGAGATGAGCCGTTCTGACTGAGCGGGTTGGGGTAGTGCTCGTAACCGTCCTGGCCAAGGAAGGTATGCCCATAGGCAGCCCCCGTTTTGAGGTTTCGTCCACCTTCCTCTTCCACTGGAGTCAAATACACAGAGTCTCGCTTGGTAGTAATACCATTTTTAAGTTTGCTTTTGGTTGTCCTTTTTGGCATGTAAATCTGAAAGAGAAATCGAAAAGAATCAATTAATGAATTAAATGGTTAATGGTTTGTCAGCACACTGGTGTATGATATAAGGTCAGTACTTGCCTCTTTTTCCTTGTGATAATGGCAGGTAAGTGTGTAAGGCAGAGTCTGCAGCGTGGCGTACGCATAGCCAGTGAGAGCTGCCATTACAGTGACCAAGACCACACTTTTGGACAGGCAGATGACCAAAGTAGAGAGCGTGAAGCTCACAATACTGCTCAGGTAGACCCACCGTGAGCCAAAGTGGCAAACCAACCGGCTCATGACCAGGGAGAAGAAGGTAGAGGTAGCACACTGCAGGAACAGGCCCAGACTGCCCATTCGGATGCCTGAAAGAACAACGGCAGAGTAACAACCGGCTCTAAGGGTGATCGCTTCGCTTTCTTATCAACAAGAAAACTAACATTCTGCATTAACTAAAAATTTCCAACTGTGGTCACATCTAGTGAACTACAGCTGGCCATGATACAGTGTGAACTGTTTTTTTTTTTTTTTTTTTTTTTTTTTTGGCAAGCTAGAAATCCTTCTGTTTGCTGAAGCCCATAAACAACCAGGCAGATTCATTTAAGGCACCAAAAGGTTTTCACTTCACAAATGATCATATTAACAAATTGAGTGATATGTTTGAAAAATAGTGATGCAACATGTTTTCGTGTCACAAGCCAAACCCTATGAAACAGGGTGATGGATTTAGATAACTTAACAAAATATGTGAAACTGTCTCTACCACAAGAGGTAAACAACATTCTTAGAGTGACTATGCAATGTCTATTATTAAAGAAATACAAAATGTTTAGTGAAGAGTGGAATATGAAACATGATTTTCATTCATGACAAAAACCACAGGATGCAATAGCTGTCACTAATAGTTAGTTTTTGAGAAATGTGCAGTTATGTATGGAATGATGTGTGCTATGGATTTTGTTTGACCCTCCCATTTTTCCCCAAATTAAGTTTTTGAGTTAGAGCACTAATCCATGGATATTCGGACTGTTACTTATTTCAGCCTGCTATCAACTCCATCTCTCAGGGAAAAGCGTGGGTCAGAAGTTCAGCAGCCGAGCATCAGTGAAAGGAGTACATGGATCATATTTCTCTAGTAAACCAAACTGCTGTGTCCACTTAACAAATACTACAGGAGCTAATGAGGACTGAATGAGAGCCCACGGAGATATGGGACTGAGCCTGAATGCTACTGAATCTGTGCAAAGGAGCATTGCTGCAGCACGGGGGAAAAGGCTGTTTGTGGAATACAAGCTGCACAAATAAAATACTATGCCTTGTATGAAACTGGTCCCAGCAGAAATGATGATCAGAAAATACCTGGCAAGTTACTGGCAAAATAAAACAAGTGGAGTGAAAGAGTCCCTGCTGCTATGAAACTGGAGACAAAGCAGATTACCTTCTTGCAGAGGAACATCTGCAGACTGAATGATGTGGTTTAATAACATCCGCTGTGTTTCAAATTAAACAAACGCATCTCAGACAGACCTCAAAATTATGTGCTTTGGCCGTCTACCTGGCCTGAATGAACATGTCCTTTGTTTGCTGATTCCTTGACATTAATTCTTTGTGAGTGTGACATTCTTCATGGTCCAACAAGCAAAGAGTGCAGAGACAGAGGAAAAAAGTAAAAAGCAAAGTAGAGGGAAAGACAGAGGTGGAGAAAGGAGGAGGAAAGAAGAAAGTGAATGGATGGACGGAGGTCAAGAATTAGAGAATGAAAAAATAGACAATGGAAGGACTGATAAAATGAGAAGGCAGGCTGAAAAGTGCATACGCAAGTAAAGAAAGAAAGAAAGGAAAGGCCAAAGCAAGGATGGGGAAAAAGGATGTAATGTAGGAAGTCTGGCTGAACAGTAAACAAAGGGATGCTTAAAACACTTAACTCACACGTGACCTGTTATGTTAATAAATCTGCAGCTTCTCAACATGAGGGAAGATGATGTGCCTCACATCTGTCTACTTGGGTTCATTCTTTCCGTTAGATAAAATACACAAAATAAAGAAGTTTTCCTACCGGCTTTAACCCTCTTATACCACTACGGCAACATTTGTTTAGGTACATCTTCCCTGACACCAACGGCTCTTTCATCACTTTTCCGTGGTTCCCTGTGGCTTTGAGAAAATAATGGAAATAAATATTGGCTATTTAATTTTAAGAAATTTTTATTCTATTTAGCTATTTATTAAATGTATTAGTCATAATTCTGGAGATTTAGGTGATTTTTTGAAATTGAAATAAAACGTATTAATATTTTGTAAATCAGAATATGTGTATACGTATACTTTGTATGCATCACCCGTTGACTTATTTTGAGCTCTCGACCCAGAGTAAGCTAACCATGGACACAGCAATAAAATAAATAGATTGAAAAAAAAAAAGTTTGAGAAAAATAGATCCTAGTTCTTTTTTGTCATTAATGCAACACAGTTCTTATATAGTGTAATTCTTAAATAAGTGTAATGAAACTATATATAGCTGTAAAATAGGCTTTGCAGCTCCAGTGGAGTTTTATTTGAAGGGAATCGCACCCAAATGGCTCTTTTAATGCTGAAGGTAGCTGACCCCTTCCTTAGAGTCTTTATTTAGTCTAAAGATTATATTTAGGTGAAATCTGACAGCCCTCATTTGCTTTGAATAAGCCCAAATCCAGTAGCAGGATTAGTGGCAAACCTTTGATTAACAGTACAGGAAAGGATAAGACTGTGTCGATTTGTTTACAATTTCTCAAGTGCAGTAGTCGACATTAATACCTGAAGTACCTCGGAGTGGTTTGACTGGCTTAAACATAATCACCGAAGGATCCGTTTGTTGTTTAATAGGGATTACGTCACAAAATGTGCGTTACTTTAAGTCTTGCATATGTTAAAACCAGTCTTGGCTGTATACGTCTGATAACTTGACAGAGGGCCAATATGAGGGCAGCAGGAAGGCACGTAGACATGTAGGAACACAGGCTCTGTCTCTGTCGTCCACCTGTGCCCAAGGAATGTGAGTGCATCCTGCCTAGCTGTGACAAGGCAAACTGCTCAGCCAGGTTAAACTTCAAGCAAGCTATGCGGGCAGGCAGGGAAGGTAAATACATGATGAGAAAAGCTCAGGGACATCTCGATCGTTCAACAGAACATTGCTTCATGCCATCCTACTATGTGATGAAAAACTTTTCTTCACAATGAAACTAAATCAATAAGAACTTCTGTGCAGATGTCAACACATAATATCTAGTGCATATACCAACACATTCAGAAATATTTCAGTTCAAGACAAGCGAAATAAGCTTGCATTAACAAATGCAACAGGTGGCACGAAGAAAGTCTCACCTTCATCATATCTCTGCCTGGACACAGTTCCTGGTAATGCGCTGGGCACGCCTTCATACAGGCCTTCCCCCACAAAGTCTGTGTAGAAAAGCATAAAAGACATGACAGCCATCCAGCTGCAGAGCTGAGCCACACACAGCTGCCTCATCACTCGTGGGACATGGCAGTAACTCCTGTAGATAGCTGGAGTCATTGACCAACACGTTCTCAGTAAGCACAGCAGGGGCCCAGACTTCAGAAGCCTCAGCTTGCACTTCAGCAGGTAACAGCACGAGCGTGGCACGCCACACCGGCCAGCCTCCATAGCACCAGCCCCTGACTCCAGCAAAGATCCAGACCCCGCCAAGCCACCACTGGCAAATGAGGGTTCCTCAGACACCTTCATGGTGATAAGTACACTGGAGATGAAGATGAGGATGAGGAGGGAGAAGAGGCACTCCGCCTGGCTTCCTAGGTAAACAGAAAGTATCCCACGACTCCAGTCCAGTGCAGGAAGCAAATAACCCACACATCCTCCCAAGCTGACCATGAAGGAAAACATGGCGAAGGCTTGGCCACAGTCTTCCTCGTCTCGGTATAGGTCAGACAAAAGAGCCTCCAATGGTGTGAAGCACACTTGCCCGCAAAAGTCAAGGAGTCCCACACCAAAGATAAGGAAGCCCACCTGTTGCAAAAACATGACCACAACAACATCAGTTAATTTGCCTAGTCTGCTTTGTAGCTAGAACTCAACAAAACAATCAAACAGTTCTGCTACCTGAAGGGTGCGCCCACCCCAGGTAAGACGAGCAGCCAGGACGTCAGCATGGGGAATGATGAAAAGTGCAAGGAGGACTCCGAAGGACAGAAGCCAGATGAAAGGCCGCCGTCTGCCATAACTGCTGTTGCAGTGGTCACTGGCTGAGCCGATCAGAGGGATAAATAGGAGCCCAAGCACTGGACCAATACCTGTAAACAGAAGCAGCGAAAAGGACAGAGGGAATCAGTCAACATAAAAAAAAACAAACAAACAACCAAACAAACACAGAATCTGCAGAAGAGAAACATCAAAAAACAGTGACAAGGACAATGTTAAAAGCAATGCGGCATAAAGGGACATTCACAGTTGGTATTTTCTTTGCAAAACACGTCTGTGGAACTTTGAGGTATCAGAACTTAAAACACAAATTTCGCTTCCACTGTTTGCTATCAGTGAGTGCCTACACACCCACACAAAAAAAACATGCCTGTACATCTCTGACATTTTTTGGCTTAGAACAGCTACTGGTTATACTGTAAACTGGTTGACTGAGGTTTTTCCATCTTTCACTAGACTTGTCTGATTCTTCTTTGCTGCACTACCAGGGGGTGTACCGTCTGTATTTGCTAAGCTCCGTATCACCCCTGACTGCTGGTGATGATTCCTACAGATGGCCTGGTGCCCGAAGGTAACCCATCATCAGCTCACCCCCTCAGGTGCCCAGGGCTGGCTAATTGGAACACACCATGGCGCAATGGCTGTTTGCATACAGATACATGCATTATCTAAAATGACCAGATATTGGGGCAAGAGTTTGACATTTAAAGGCACCCCGTGGAGTTTTCATTACAGATAGCTACACTACTTCTCATTCAGTCTCTCTCATTGCAATGATCTGTGTAAAGCTGTCTGTCAGTAGTCAAGTACAAACATTATAAGGACCTGTTCATCAAAACACCATTCCGCAGCATCACATCACAATAAAGCAGCATAGCTAATACTTCACAAAGATCCATTTGTGCTCCTAATTCAGTCTGCCAAGACACGGAAACAGAGGGAGATAGACGGGCGCAGAGAGAGAGACAGGCAGTATATCTAAAAAAGCCAAACATGTCAGACAGGCAGTCTACAGCTCTATGGCTGCCTGTCTTAAAACCAACACTCACTCTCACTACCATACTACATCACATACACAAATCAGTGTGCTACCCAAACCCTAATCCACACATTATCATTGACCCATACAAAATCTGTCACATTCCACACTGTGTTTTGTTACTTAATACGAACCTAAATTTACAAGTAATGGATGCCGCATTGCTAAAAAAGAAGCAAATATCTTCTCTCACTAGCAGAGAGGAAACTAGAGAAAGAAAGTAACAACTGGAGGATGAAGTAGCCAACAAATGGCTGTTAGATAAAGTAGAAAGCAGCCATCTGAGAACCTGACACTGCTGCTTGGGGAAATTAGCTTTAAGCCTCCCACAACACACAATATCTATCTTCATTCTAGTAACACTAAGGGACTCCATTATAATACAGCAAGATGAGAATCAGGTTGAGTACCATTTCCAGATTAGCTTTCAGTGCAGGCTGTTTGGGAGGAACTCTACAATGAAATCATTTCTCTTCATAACAATAGCAGCTGTTAAATAAACACAGGAGCAGAAGTGTATATTGTTGAATCGTTCTACCTGAACAGTCTCTTCTGTTCACATTGAGGCTTTTGGTTTTGGAGAAATGCACAAGACAATGTCTAAAAGAAGTGCCTTGAGTGAAGGCCATGTGAGGGCCATTTTGACTGGCAGGGTGCAACTTTTGACATCACTACTAGCAAACCCAGTTACAGTGTGTAAATATATCCATGATTTCCAAATACCCTTGGAAAATTAAAATATTAGGTCTGAAAAGTCGGATTCCAATCCAATTCACAAGCTAAATTAATAATAAAAATAAACTAAATTAAACATTTTCCTTATATAATGGTGCAGTCATCAGCAGCACATATTCCAGAGTGTATTTGTATTTGTATGTAGTAGAGCAGCCAGCCAATGCTTTTACAATGATACCTTACTTTTCACCTTTATTTCCCGAAGCACACAACAGAAGACATGAATTCTGGATTAACCCATAAAATAATGAATCTCATTTAAATCACAGTTACAACTCCCTCCAGTTGACTGTAATAGTTCAGTCAGCAAAGATAATGTTTGGTATTATACAGCTGATTGTTTCCCAATGCTCCCTAATACAGATCAATAATGTGTAACCCTATTCAAAAAATAATATCAAAGTAACACAATGTTTTCAAAGAGAATTGTTTTCCTCAGGTCAATACCTGAAGTTCTGCAGATATGGAATCTGCTTTTGAATTTCTACATCCTCCTTTACCTGCTCACTTGCCTTGTTTCATAAATACATTGGCTGAATGATGTTAGACTGGCTTAAAAAAAAGGGCAAGAATAAGAAAATAAGCTAATGTGTTTCTTGTATATAGAGTGGGGAGGTCACATCCGATCACAAGTGGCCACCTGAGATGCTTGTGATGTGTTGACACATTCTAATACCAGGTGTGAACTGATGAGCTTAGAGTTGTCTTTTCCTCTCCTGCTGCCTTTCAATTAGTGCCTTATTACCACCTCAACAAAACAACAGGTGATTTGGCCACTGATTCAACCTCAATTATGTCTTTATGACCTGAAAGAAGACAGCAGCCCTAAGCCATAGTCCTGTCCCTATAAGACACCCCACCACCACCACAAAAATTACCACTGGAATACCACTGGACAAGGTCACATATTTTACATACAAATCAAATTTACAAAAAAGGTCATGTATATTATATATTTCTTGAAGGATACAGCCTATTCCGTTTTATAAAACTGATATATGTATTTGCGAATAGTGAAAGAAATTACTATTTGTGCAATTGCATCAGTGCAGCAGCAGCAGCAAACAAAGCACTTGAGTAAAATAGAATATAATTAATTAATTAGCACTAGAAAGCAAATATGTGGCACTCAAGGACTACAGAAATCCATAATCTGAAACACTCAGACGAGAAACAATCACTTGTGTGGTCAGTCAACAAGCCAGAGGAGAATCCTAAAAGTCTATCCTTGAGCATGTGTCAGTATGTGTGCATGTGAACAAGGCTGGCTCTACCTGTCAAGTTTAATAAATACCTTGTCAGAGAGGGACAAGGAGACAATGATGAGAGCATACATGTTAACAGACAATGAGACAAAATCCGTGTTTTTGCATACACAGACGGAAGGAAGCAAAGGAGTCTGGTAACCTGATCCCCCTATTTAAGGCTTCACCAAGACCTTACCTAGCACCATGGTCATGTAGCGCTCCTCCACCCCAGCCTCCAGCAGCAGTGGAGGCACATATGTGATCCCAGCTGCCACACAGATCTCCAGGCCACAGGTCAGGGAGTTCAACAGGACGAGACGCCACTGAGACCTCCATCCAGGCATATTTACAGGGGCTGGCTCGCCTTTTCTCCCTTTCGGGATGACCACTACTGGGGGCAGGGGAGGGGGGAGGGAGTCAGTCAGGGGTGTTGGGGGGAGCGTGAGGAGGCAGATGGTGCCCCAGTGGGACAAGAGGGCTGTCGAGGAGGGACAGCAGCAAAGACACGTGGATGTCTCAGATGACCTGGAAGATTCATCCTCTTCTCAGCATTCTGAATCTGAAGAAAGAAAGAGCAGCAAAGAGAAGAAATGTATGCAAGAAATGTAAACAATTTTGCAGAAGAACAAAATGAAATACAAAACTTCAAACGGCCTCTGTATGGCAGTATAAAGGATACAATTTTCCATCATTTCAAACAAGGCATACCACATTGGATGAGTTCTTGCCAGGCTACTACACTCAGGATTGCATGGGGAATGTCAGTGTGACATGATATGATGATGTATTTTCAGATCTCCTCACCAATAGCTTCAGGACAGCAAGAATAACAACAGGCAGACAGAGGAGATGAGTCAGCTGGAGCGACGTGGCAAAAACATCAAGCCATTTGCCAAGATAATTCCATCTCCCTCTGCTGCTTTGCTTGTCTTTTTTACTTTTCAAAAATATGCATGGTAGATTTTCAAAAGTCAAACTTTGCAAAAACGAGTTTAATTTCCCATCTCTATTCCCATGATTTCTCCATTTCACTCCCCCATAATAACTAGTATTACTGGGTGGATCTAAAATCCAGCCTTCCTTGAACTGACCCTGTCATTATCCACATTATTAAACTCTGATTGCAATTTTAGTCATATGTGAGAGTGCTTCTTAAAGAAATCTTCAACCTATTAGTGCTATTGTTGAGCTAAGAGCATGTGACACAGTCTTAAGCACCTGAAGACATCTCACTAGAGCGAGACGGTAAGACAGGAGATAAAGTCTAATGTGGGACGGGTGATACGATTCAGCATGTTTCACCGCACAAGGTTAAAGGAAAGAAACCTGTATTGGGACAGATACAGGAAAAATTACATTCAAGTCACTCAGTACGTTTGCATGCACAGTTAAGTCAAGCTTCAGCTGTAGCGCAATAAAGTCATCTAATTGGACTTCTGTTATTGTCCTGGTATACATCCACGGTAGTGAAATCAATTTATTTGTTGAAATCATGTGGCCTCCGCTGTGACAAGTGGCAATATGCACTCTTTTGGCTTGTGGGTAATGGGCTACTACCGATTGACCTATGACATCACAGACCACAACAGAGGTGGAAAGAACGAAAGACGAATGAAATGAGCTTTTGCTGCAGACTTTGCCATGTTCAACGCGTTAGCAGTTAGTCGGCTTCTTTTGTCTGACCTCCTACGTTTAAGACGCTGTTTGGCGCGAAACTTAAGCACATGCAGATCACCTCCTCCAGCTCCAGTCCGCCTGTTACATACATGTTACATACATGCAGCAGTAGCTCGACTTTCAATTGCATTATCTGGGTGTGTTAGTCCCACTATTAAAAATTTGATTTCAGTCAACCTAAAACGTTTACATGTACTTTGAAAGTCCAGTTTTAGTTGGAGTAATGCAATAATTGGGGTGGGGGGGTGGGGGGGGTGTTGGTTTAGGTGTCATGTAAACATAGTGACTGGCTGTGTCTCAAAGGCACTGTGTGTGTAAACAAAAGTCTAGTAAGGCCAAGAAAACCACCAGGATGAGCCTCAGTAATTGAGACTTTGCTATGTTGTGTACACACACTACACTACAATGACAAGATACTTCTTCTCGAGGGATAACTTTTCCAAAAACCTCACTTTCTCCGTTGCATTCCATTAGATTATTGTACTGTTTATTCTGTTCTATTCACTCTAAATCCCGTCTTACATTTTTGGAGTGAATAATTTTAAATTGAAACAGATTTTCATCAGGAGGAGAAAAAAATAGAAAAGCACAACATGAGTCAGTTTATCTATGGGCGTTGTCTGCAGCTTCTGCATCAGAGGTCAAGTATTTGGTGTGACAATTCAGTAGACAATAAGCATATTACACAAACTAATCAAGAGC
Organism: Echeneis naucrates; assembly: GCF_900963305.1. Taxonomy (NCBI): domain Eukaryota; kingdom Metazoa; phylum Chordata; class Actinopteri; order Carangiformes; family Echeneidae; genus Echeneis; species Echeneis naucrates. The sequence continues at coordinate 5,278,855 of NC_042526.1, read as the reverse complement.
AATTTAAACTGTGAAAAGAAACAATGGAGGAGGCAGATTGATGGAGCCACAAATCTTCATTAAATGTATCAGGCAGTCCTAAATAAGTGTGCATTCATTTACATCTTCTCAACGAGCAAGAATAAACCTAAAGATTATTAGTATCGTCATCATTCCCGAACGAAGTGTGTTCTTTTAATGCAGACGGGAAGAGCAGGAACAGTCAGAACAGCCACAGACACATAAACAACAAGGTGCTATATTTGCATTTTGTGTGACATTTCTCTGCCAATGCTGCCCATCTGTTCTCTCCCAGCAAACAAAATGGATGTCATCATCTCCAACACGACTTTGCTCATCACAGAAGTACACTTAGCTCAGTGACTGATCTGATCGGACTCATACTGTATTCCAAAGAAACGCTTGTACCATGTGAGGTTGAAAACAATATGCTCTTTCACACGTACTCAACAAGCTGATGAAAGGACAAAACAGGAAATATAGAGTATAGATTTAACAAGTAAAATAAAGAGATTTTTTTAATGGTATAAATAAAAGCCAACCTGTATTAAAATCAAAGCATCTCTATCATTCTATCTATTCTGAATGTTTAAATTAGACTCTAGAGTGCTTGAGAGTTGTAACAAGTAGTGTCTGTCATCAACGCAGAATGTCATGACCTTCACATCATTATGATTTAGGACATTAAATGAATGTCATCAATGATGCCATGAGTGCCTACAGCATTCATACATTCCCAGTCCTTTGAAATACAAGCTGTTTGAGAATCTGAAGGACAAAGCAACAGTGTTAGCAGGCTGGACCGAGCAAGGGCCTGGGTCACTGAGAGAGAGGACCATTTCACACCCGTCAGATCTCATTCCCAGCCTCCCTGGGCACACTGAAAGACACCCATCAGGGGACCAGCCTTTGCCCCTACGGCCTGTCTGGCCGCTACAACCCCCTACCCACATATTTTGTGTGTCAATGTACGTTCCCCCTCCCTCTCCCATGCATTTCGCCCATGTCCTTACTCCATCCCTGAGGTCAGTCTAATCTCTGACCTGCATTCTAAGAAGACTCTTTTGACATATCTGCCCACGACTGGTTATGCCTTTATGGGTCTACTGACTTTCAGTGTGAAGGTTTTCTATTGCTGCCACAGCTGACACTCCGTCAGACTTTCTCACCGAAAACAGAGTGACCCGGAGCGGCAAGAAAAATCTGATTTGTCTACCCAAGCAGACGTGGCTTGTCTGCATGCATGCCCAAATGAAAGTCACATTCCAGGTTTTAGCAAATTGAATGGTTGCTCAAGTTCTTACCCAAGTGGTGGTGGCAAATTATGGTTAGGACAGGGATGAGGGTAGAGGATGGAAGGAGTGGAAGATAGTTGCGGGATCAAGAAAGACAGTGAAAGTAGTGCAGAACAGTCCATTTAATCACTTCAAAATCATATATATAAAAATTTTAAATCCACTTGCTTGTTTTAAAAGTGGAATTCCTTAGCCATTCTTTTGCGGTGCTATTGAAAAACAGAAAAGCTCTCAAGCTCACAGGACAGAAAAGAGAAACACGCTCAGCCAACCCACACAGTCATTCCATCGCTTGCTTAATGACACCTCTGACTCTGATGTATTCCAGTCATGCCCTTCATCGTCTTCCCATAGCCTTGGAGACACAGACACACCTACATACTGTTAAGTAAAAAATTATCCATGCCACCTTACATATTACAAACATTACAAGCTGAGCCAAGCTGGTAAGGCAGGTGAGGGTCTGCCTCAGTTCTCCCACTGCTCCATTACCAACCTCTATTCAGATGCAGTGCCCCCCGCCCCAAAAAAAAAAAACAACTTATGACTGAGCAGTATTCTCCGAGTACAAAGCAGGGAGTGATATATAAATATATTGAAGATTGAAGTCTATTTTCACCTCGTTTATTAACGTACATTCATAGATATTCATAGATGGTAGGATACAGAAAAGGGTTGGGCGGGCTGGGGTGTGGGGTCTCCCAACAGACAGCCTGGTTTGGTTAAAAAAAAAAGGGGGGGGGGGGGGGGGGGGGGGGGGGTGAATAGCTCTGAGATGACATCAGAGCCACAAGCACAGTGGAGGATGTGGCTGCAGAAACCTCAGCAGGAGGGCCTGGCTGTGTGTCTGGTTCAAACTGAATGGCTGCTACACTGTGGCTTCTTCCTTTTGAGTTCCTTCACATTAATGGAACGGACCGTCTGCACGGAGTGACAACAGGAGCAGCCTTTATGTTGACTGCTTTGCTGGCTCACGCTCAGCAAATCCTTCTCTGTTCTCCAAGTAACAAACAAGTGGAGCTGGACCAACTCTTAATGAACAATGCATTTCTTGCATTGCTGCAACAGAGCCAGCTCTGCGTTGTCTTCACTAAGAAGTGTCACACTCAGAGCATGCCTTTCAGGTAGGTTCCTTTGAGACAGTCTTGTACATGTCCTCAGGGTAAATTCCAGGCCTCTACCTGATATTAGAAGTAAAGAACAACAAAAGCATTTAAAAAGGCAACCTTTGCGTTAATCCAAAGTGTTGTGTATAGGGCTGTGACAAGATCACATTTTCACCACAATTATCATTGCCACAAGAATATGCCACAATTTATATAGTGCACCTAGTCTTTTATGGTAAATAAATTGGTTGTAAAATATGAATTTGGCAAAGTGCACAGAGACTCTGGAACTTATCTGTATGCAACCAACAAAAAGACCAATTACACTTAAGGAGATAGTGAAACAGTAACTGAAACAAAATCTCTGAGACCTTTTATCTGGCATCGTGATACCATCATTTTGTGCGATATTGACATAACTTCGTCATTCGTTAGATACAACAGTTATACTCAATACAAAGTGTGACGGACACTTACCATTTCATTCTCTACCAGTCTTGCTCATGACATCTACGTTTCTCCCAATTGCTCCCATATTCAGTAATTACTCATCAACTGATATTTCAACTTTTACTACTCTGCTGACAACTCCCATGCATAAATTGCTCTAATGCAGAGTTCACGTAATCCTAACGTTTACATATGAACAATTGAAATTATTGAATGTGTCTATAACCAATTAATAACATATCCTATATTCATCTATACCCGATGTTTTGCATTGTTTATATGGCCTGTCATGAGACTAGCACATCATCAGATATCTGGCATCATACTGGTTACTGACAGGTTGATAACATGGAGCATCTTTAAACTACTTCAATAGTAAGTTTAGCCTTTGGTTTGTGTTGTGCCTCTGCTCACTTGAAAGGCAGCCATGACCAGGCTGACCCTTACCCCCCCCAGCCTGTAATCTTAAGCCCACATCCGTCACTGTGACTTCTGACCCTGCCTTTCACCACAAATCATGTGACCAACCTAAAATTTCAAAGACAGTGCCAGCAGTAGGAGCAGGGTCTGCTGCTAATATTCTCCGTCTGTACTCTGCTGGCTTGTTAAATGAAAGTCAGTCTTTCACCACTCGTTTTGAAGTTGTGCCTGTTTGAGTAGAAAAGATGAGGGATGTACTTCTTATATCGAAGAAGGAAAGACAACCTTGTCGTATTTCTGGAGGGTCTAACGACTATGCAGTGCCAAAATGTGAAGTACTCCTTTTATCTCTGAACCTCATTAAGACGATGACTCAATATGTCCGTTAAGTTTAGACCAAAAAGATGACAGGAAGCTAATACTTCATGGCTTTGAAAATAAGAATTTAAAAGTGTCTTCAAAAATTATTTTAGTGAGAGCATATAAGTTCTGGTTTAATTTAGAATATATTATCAAAGCATCTGAAGTCATTATTCATTTATTAAGAGGACAAGGACACCTCAACATAGCTTTCAATAGCATCTCTATGCCAGTGGACCCAAGACTAAACCTAAAGTTTTAAAAAGCATTAGTTGTTATCTGACAACTGACAACTGAGAAGGCATACAGACTAAGAGACAAAATGAAACAAATGCAAGCCATTTTTGGGTGGCCTTGGTATGGCATTAAGGTGTGTAGGGTGAATTGAGGGAAGCCTGCAGTTCTATCCACAATGAAGCCAGCTACAGCTCAAGGAGGTGACTGTTATCATTCTGAGTCATGCAAATAGCACAACAATGGAGTGCAGCAGAGTTCAGCCATGTAGCCTCTTGTGAGTCATTTTGGTTGATAATGTGCCTCCTGTGACTTTGGCTTTCCAGACACCACAACTCTATTGTGTTAAGATTAAAGAACTAATAATGGGGAGCGCAAATGCTAATGAGGTTTCATTCATCCATGATCAGGTATGTTTACATTTTGTTAATAGCGTGGTGAAAATTTTAATTAAGTTTTATCACCCACCAGTTAATTGCTGTGAGATGGTATTTCTGATCTGCACTGTGCTGTGACATACAAGCAAGAACTTGTATATATTGGATACAGAAAAACTATAATCACACTTATGAATATTTCTCTCACACACAGACACAGCTGTTTTGTATTTTTCTGCCTAAACGCTGCCAATTTCTGTTCATTATTAAAAATCCAAGTAACTTGTGACAAATCAGAAACTGCTGAAACCCCTTTTCCCCCCACCAAGAAACATTGGCATCTCTTATATACACACATAACACACTTTGATAATATAACCCCCCATCCAATTCAGAGGTTGATTAATTAATTATCTATAACGTCAGCATCTAGAAATTCAAGATGCCAAATACATGACTTACACTTTGACATAGAAAAAAATGCATTAAATCTTTTGTTTTCCTGCACACTAACCATTGACATCTCCGGCCTTTTACACAGCAGGAAAACTATCTGTGATAATAGAAAATCCATGAGATACTCACCAGCCAAAGAAGTGAAGCTCAAAATCTACAGTCTTGCATTGCTGAGTATCTAATCTATTTTAAAGGCTAGTAGTTGTTTATCCAATCACCACTCTCCACTGACTTGCGGAGCATATCTGCAGCAACACTTTTGACCACCTGCTTCGACTCTTTGCTCAAGAGTCTGACTCTTTTTTTATCCTCCTTCTTTCAGTGTCCCCCTGTTCCCTCCTCTCTTATTTAGCCAACCTTCTTTACATCCCTCCCATTATTCTTCCTCCCTCCCTTTCTTCTGTGCCTAAGCCTGTAAGGTGGGAATTGGGGAAAATCCCAAAGCACTTGAGGAATCTTGTCCCTTTCTGTCTGTGTCTGTCTCACAAAAATGACTTGTTTCCTCTTTCCTCAAGGTTCTCCTTTAGAGGCAATATTTAGACCAAAAACTTGATCTGACATATAAAGTTAACAGAGATACACACTCACCTGTGTTGTGTAGTAGGAGCACAACTGGTACTAGGGAAACAAAGCATGAATTGATATGATCTAACTACCCCACACAGAGGCCACTCCCCCAGCCCTCCTGTCTCACTATCTATAACCACTCCCTAAAAGTTCTGTATTATACCCCCTGACCCAGTATCATGTTTAGCTGCCTATCAGAGTAGGGGCAGCTCTCCCACCCTCTCTCATTACCTCCCTTCTTTTCTCCCCGTCTTAGTTAAGCTCACGCTCCTGCATGACTGCAAGCTCATGGACTGCTTTAACCCCTTTCCTGGTTCACTTGCTTAAACAGCAATAAGCCTATTTGAGTGGACATCTACATGCACACACGTGCAGAAATGCACCCACAATAGCTCTCTCACACTCTCACACACATCGTATTACTCCACCTCCAGCTCACTGCCATGTCTGTACCTTACGCCTGCAGGCCAAGACCAACCCTCTATAGAAAAGCTTTTAATTTGATAACAGTGAGAGGAAGAAAGAAAGTGGAGCACAGGGAGAACTAAAATGGGGAGGGTGATTACTGAAAGGTGGGTGGGAGTGATGGGGGTGTTGAGTAATGTCATTAGACTACGGCTGGCTTTAAGGAATCTCCATTTGTGGAGCCCAGAGGCAGATCAATATGAAGACAGAGTGCAGAGAACGGCTGCTGGCAGCACTTCCCCTCTGCAACAGGAGCGGCTTGCCTGGAATTAAGAGAATTCTGAAAATCCCATTTTGGAGAAAGGCCGGGCCTCTCTAACTCAGCTTGGATGCCTGTGTCCAGACTTCCAAAAAATGTTTCCCCAACATGAATCATTTGTTCAGATATATTTGGAACAAATAAAAAGCACACAGTCAGCAACGTCTTTCCTTTAGAATACCTGGCAAATCTATCTCACCGTTTGCAATTGCCCACCCCAAGCGCAAATATGAGCTATACTATGTCTCCAAAAAAAAAAACAAAAAAAAAAACATAGTAGCGTAATGATTAACTTGGAATGGAAAACTCCATAAAGCTTTTATTTGCGCCTCAGTCCAGGAGACCTGCACAGAGGTAAGAGAAAAGCAGCATGCAAAGGAAATAGTGAGGTCCCAGTCAAGATACTCCCCAAAACTCAACTCCTACATATAGTCACACATTTTCACAACCAACTGACAGCTCCTTCCACAAATGGCTCTGTTACTGCATAAACTGGAACAAAACTTTGCAAATCCTGTAACCCTTGACATGTAGTGATAATGTTTCTATTGTTGTATTGTACGTGTTCTTGAGTAGGGCTTTGGCTAAAGATGTATGAACACTCTGGGCATGTCAAGAAGGCTTTAATTCCATGGTAGTCTATTCCACAAACCCGGCATCTGCAGCATTGGCCAAACCCAACATGCCCATAAAAAGCTACAACACACTGCTCTCTGCTTTGATAAACTGAGGAAACCACAACAGTGCGTCAAAAATAGAGCTCATGGGCCAGTACTCTTGGCATAGCAGCAAGGACCCAATAACACTTAAATGTCACCCACATTATACATAGCACTAAAGATGGGATGTGAAGGTTCAATCACTCATTCTGTGCTTCCAAGGCAAATTAACCTTTAAATAAATACGTGACACTGATGCTTAAACACAGAGCTTCTACACATACCAAATTGCCTTTAGCATGTAGCAGCTACAGGATTAGCAATGCCGCTATGACCATTTAAGAGCACCAGTTAACATTCTCTAGGAGTGATCAATACTACGACATAACAGACTCTTCCATTTAGTCCCCTAAGGCTTAAGAATCCCATCAGTGTTTTACTTATATGGGGCCATCTGTTGCATACTGCAACAGAACTGTCACAGATGCTAGAGTATCATAAATAATTAAAATTCAATCACGAAATGTTGAATGACAGATGACGTTACATCCCCTTTTGAATCCATCATACTTTGCACAGTCTGCTTTACACGTGTTAGTTTGTGCACCACAAAGGAGAAGAGAACTTGACAAAGATACAAGTTGATTTCATGTTGTAGTGTTTTTCCTTGATAAAGAATTGCAGATTCGGCACTCTTAAATAAATATTTGAATCATGGTGTCAAATATTGTTCATAAATATAATTTGACCATCTATTGAAATGAAACCTTGTGAGAAGTTCAGAGGTCAAAGTCGCTATTTAGTGGAGTTGTTAATAACTCACAGGCATCTGAACTTTGTTCTTGACTAGTCACTGGTTTTTTGTGAAAAGCCAAAAGGCTTGAAATCCACCAGATTAATCCTCACAACGTGTTGTCCTTTAACCTTGTTAAATTACCCACTGCGTAAAACTTCACCTCAAATAGTAAAGATAATCTTAAACTGTTAAATGTAGTGGAGCAGAAAGTACAATGTTTGATAAGATATAGCAGACGGGGAGTGAAAAGTCACAGAATTTTTTAATACTGTACAAGTAGTAAGTACAAGTACCTAAGGTGTTATGCTACTTAGGTACATGGTTTCCTGGGTGTTTCAACTATGAAACTTGCATAACCATACATTTCATAGCGCTGTCTGACCTGAGCCAAACTGCCAGATAATATATTAAACAGAAGTCAGATACAATCTACACACATACATTCATATCATCCATTACCACAACCAGACTTAAGTGGTGTATCCAGCTGCTATATGTGTAAGCAAGACATTTGACAATGGAATAAATAATTTGTAGTTAACAGAATTTGTTAATTTAATGATCATGTAATGTTTCTCTTAGGATAGCAGTCAATATTACGCAACATGATTAAGTTAAGTTAAAATTAAAGAAACAGAACAAACAAAAGAAGAACAGGGAACCGCATAAACCGAAAAATATTCATGAGTTTTATATAGCTATTGTACATATTTATAACGAACATTCGCATGAAGAATCTCTGTAACACACCTACCTTCATCTTGCTACATAAAGGTAGACTAACAAATACAACATCAGGAATAGCAACTAAAAGAGGGCTGCTTTCAAGTTCCCTGAAAAAAAAAAAAGAAAAGAAAAGACAACATTATTAGCTGGTAGGGTCTCTTCCTGAAAAGGAGCCTCAGAGCAGGACATTAGTTCAGCTGCTGAGAGATGGGGTTTTCCTAACAGGAATATGTTTGGGTTATTGTAGAACAGGAAAAACACTGCATTGTCTGAACAGAGACTTTTAAATGTTGACTGACTGATGGAGAAAAAGATGTGTAATATTGAGGTAAGATAATAGAAGAGAAATTGCATTTTTAAAGAAATTCTTAAATTCTAAAACTCGTTTCGCTAGATACAGCTTTTGATTTTTGGCCTAAAGCACAAATCAAATAGTGCTGGTTTCCACTGTACATAAAGTACAATGGTGTATGTACTCTGCAATGATAAGTTTAATTTGCCTTACTACACACACTGATAGCCAAAACAATCTAGTGTTCTGTTCTGCTGGGAAAGAGACAGCAGCGGAGGTGCTTTCAACCGTAAAAGCAAACATGCATCTATACAGTAGAATGAAAGAAAAGCACATGCGCAACCAATTAACCAAAGATGGGGGCATACAGAAGAGAGGGGAAAAAGTGTCCAGTTTGTCGTTCCCACAGTCACCAACGCAGCGGCACCTTTGCCGTGTTGGTACAACTTTTTTGAGAGGGGAAAAAAAAAAAAAAAAAAAAAAAAAAAAATATATATATATATATATATATCTAAACAGTGTAGGGTCTCTGCAAAACTTCTAGAAAATTGAGAGCTGAGAGCACAAATACAATAAAGGAGGTTGTTCCAGCTTCCTTCCAAGAAACTAGAAACAACATGGTCATGAACCTTCCAGCTGTGTGGATATAGTTTGAGGACTGACAGACAGAAGGAGAGATGGACATCAACAGGTCATCTCCCTTTTACAGCTGTTGTCAGAGCTGGAGCAGCCCCAGGCACAATGATTAACACCTCAGTCAAATGCTACACAAACCAGATGCTAAAGGAAGGGAAGGCCAAAGTCCTCGCTCATAACGAGTAGCATACATAGGAAAGCATGAACCGGCACACAGAAACACAACTCCCCACAATCTCCATCTCATACGCTCATTTTAATAACAGTCAGTCAACAGTCAACCCACAGTCATAAAGTGTGCAACAGTAGAATTGTCATCATACAGAATATAGCCTTTCCCTCAACACAGCAGCATAAAAACACAGTTACACAATAGGAAGGGTTTTACAAAATAACTATCTTTGCGCGCCCAACCCATAAATGTTGACTAAACAGCGGAAGGCAACTTCGAGCCCTCTAAGAAAATAAGAAATGTCAGTCATCAGCGTGACAAGATGAAAAGCCCAGCAACAAAAGAGCCATGTAATCAAGACAAATCTTTCCTTCCTTCATTTAAATCATGTTTTCTAGTCTAGACCATGCACAGGACACACCATAGCAAACTACTGAAACAGGTTCACAAACAGGACACCACTAACTAGGATGGAAAAACCATTTTACCACTTGTCATCGAGTGTATGTGCCTCCTTGTTCATATGTGTACAAGCGGGCAACTTTTTCATACTTATGTGAGCTGCAAAGACTGTCATGGGACAGATCAATCATGGCTGATCCCCCAAGTGTGCTATATAAAACATTTGGAACAAAACATTGGTCCGACAGAAACAAGCATCAAAGCCCTCACACACACAAATTGACTCAAATCATGAGCCTGAACCCTTGACAAGGCATTGAGGATCTCACATATCAAAGGTCTCCCTGAAACACTCAATAGCATCCCTTTCAGTATACTACATAAAAGAGATTACTGTGGCGTCTTATAATATGCTGTTTTCCCATTCACAGAGCCAAACTTCAAAGAGAGCGAAATCAATTTGGAGTTCTCTCACTGTCCTTTTAGCTTGGTGTTTCTTGGTATTTTCAGGAAGAGGCAGGTCATTCATAACTTGGCACACTAAACGCCCAACCAGATCTACTACTTTACTCACTCTCTGGGGTGTCCCTGACTTGCAGAGAGAGCGAATAGGGATTGCGAACATCTGGCCAAGTCCTTATCACTATGGGAAAATGTCTGAGGACAATCCTGTGTTATCCCTGCTCCAGGGTCTGTACTTGTCTGAACTTCCAACTGTTGTTTAGCAGCTTGACCATGTGAAACTCAAAGTAGTGCCTCTCATTAATGAGGATTTACAAAAAAATGTGAGACTTCTTTGCAGTCTAACCTTTGCTTTTCATGAGACCGGGACCTGAGGCTGTTTTGCCTGCAATGCCACGCAGCAATCGCCACACTTGAACCATGTGGGCAGAACTAAGCCAGTAAATTAAATTAGATTAGCAGAGGGGATGAGAGTGTGAGAAAACACAAATAGACTGAGACTGATTGATCTTACTGTAAAGAAGTGAGCCCAGCCATGTTAGCTATGAGTAACTAAGTATTCTCAAAAGCATTCAGAGTTAATAAAGGGGGGATCTGCATCTCTATTGTGTCAAAATCTGTCAAACCGCTTGCAGTTTACTATAAAACCCAGTTGTCAACAGTGTGTTAGGTTAGCTGCAGCTACTGAAGCCTTGAGTCGTTAGCCTCAAGTTCAGAGAGCTCACCCCCAGATGATTTCAATTTCTGCATACACAACCTACACCAACTAAATGGCATCACTTGAGATCAAGATTGATTGGTGCAAAATAAGTAGCTTAAAGTAAAGTCAAACTCACATCACTGAAAGCAAGAAAAAATATACAGTTTATACAGTAATTTGTCTGAAGGCATCTACAATATCATAGAATCAAGTACAAAGTCTTGGACACTGATTCTTACATGGTATTGTAATGAGCAATGTAGTATCTGTGGAGGTAATGCAATTATCTAAGTGTAAAAAAAAAACTAAACAAAACATAGTTTCCTTGTAACATTCAATCTAGGGTTTCACAGTGACCGGGGAAAAGAAATGCATCAGCAGACAAATGGTTATTGTTGCTAGCCATACTGAAAGCCATGTATATGCACCCTTAATTAACTAAATGGTTCAGTTTTTAGAAATGGCTGTAAAGTGTCAGATTTCACCCCTTGTATTGTGGTGCATTCAAATGTGTTGAAATGACAGAAATACAGAGCAGCAAATTAGGATTAAAGAGAAAAGCAGTTGGCCACTAGAGAGCTGTACCAGTGCCAAAGCACCCACTCACGTTGGCACGAAGGTGATTTTATGCTCGGCTTAAGTGAAGATAAAGAATCCAACCAGATATTAAAAGAAACCAGATAGCCTAGATGTCTGAAGTGAGTAAGTCTTTACCCTATCATAGCAATTAAAGCTAAGCATGATCCCAGAAGTGGTCCCAAGGGCACTGCAATGTTTTGAGATGCCCAGCCATACATATCATACTGCCAGATGACTTGGATGTGGGTCTAACTTTCATGAGTGCCACAGTGAGAAAAGGGAGTGATGGTGTTTGATATTTGCATTAAGAATATTTTAAAACATGCTGAATAAACACAAGGGGAAAAAAATTACTTCAGATTCAGTCATTTCCTTCCAAAACATCACATCAAACTTTCATTACAACAAAGTGAACAGGCTGGTGAAGTTCCCAGCAGCAATTGTGTTAATGCAGTCATAATGTCAAAAACAATGAAGAAGCTGAATGATAACAATGTCAGAGAGGTGACATTCCTTGGCAGTAGGGTAGCTGTCATCTATTCTGCTAGCTTTGGCCCATTAGGGGAGCCTGCAAGTGGTCTTTCTCTTTGGACCGGCTGGCTGCAGAGCACTATTACAGGGGAAGCTGTTTGGACTTTGACCCCGCAGCCTGCAGAGAGCTGAGAAACGTTTGTGCTCCCCTGCTTCCCATCAATGAGAGATCTAGGAACCAGACTGGTTGCTTAATATTCAGTCCTTTCCCCTGCTGTTAGTGAGTTATGGTAGTCTAATAATGTGCAATCTGGATTTCTCAGGATTTTCTGTTGTGATGCTTTGGATCAGGGGCTGTTTTACACAAGAGAAAAAAAAATATGCAGACCAGAAAAAACCCACTGCAAACACTTTTCCTCAATTAACTTTTCTTTTGCCATTACCATTTCTCTCCCCCTCCTCCTGTTACAACAAATGAGCTCACTGTTTTTACAATGATTAGTACTTGAGGAGCACATTCTCTTCAGCTGTAAATGTACAGGACTCAAGGCGTTCAAATGTTTTCCTGAAGATAGCGACAAATTATACCACGCAGATCTGAGAAATTAACTCCAACTAAATTGGAATTTACACAGACACAAAAAAAGCAGAAGCAGTCAGCACAATCAGTCTGTCAATACAAAGTCAAATGCTCAAATTACATGAAACCCCGAGGCAAGGGATCCAACTTGGTTGGAGACAAGATTTAATCTCATTTCCTGCAGACCAAAAATTTTAAAAGTAAATATTAATAATACATAATTATTACTTTTTATAAAGCATAAAATTGAGCTATAGCAATAACTAATGTAAATCTCAAGTGACACATGCAACAAAAATGTAGAATAAGATATTTCACCACAAGCTGACTAATCCGGGATATGAAAGTAAAAACCTGGAAGCAATGTAAAGAAGCATGGTTGTCATGGGAGCCATAAAACAGCACTTTCCCACTGTGGTGTCTCCTGCACTTTTCTAACACAAGAGAAAACCATTGTACAGATCGCATACCTGTGATTGCTCATGGCTACACATGACACCAGAGCCGCAGCCGCACACAATGCTTTGAAGAGGATGCGACGCTTAAGAGATAAAACCTGTTAAAAACCCTTCTAGCAAGCTCTTCAAGTCCTCCCCATTAGAAAGAGGTATCTAAAAAAATCCACACCCACCACATAATCCACCACCTGTTTACAAAAACATACGCTGAAGAGCTGGGAGTGATTCATTGAGAATCCAGGTACAAATGGAAAACACACGGAGCACTCCAAGCTGGAGATAAACAGCCTACAACTGATTAAAACTGTAAAGCCTTCAGTCTCCCTAAGTAGCTTCGTGTCCTCGATGGTGGCTGATTATCCTGCGCTTGGCTTGGGGGTATATTAGACTGTGAGAAAATAGTTAGACAACAGCCAGCTGGTGTAGCCACAGCATCCTGGGTGAAGAAGCATTTCTATCAATGTGGAGCAGATGAGTTCTGCAGAAAACAGCGCATACCCCTCCTGGGGCAACACATAGAAAGTAGCGAGTGGTAGAAATGTTGATGTTCTGAGATCAGCCATGGTAGTTTAGTCACGTGGAAACTACATTTATACATACCAGCAAAGGATATAATGTAATTTTGTACATTCATAGGGTCATTTATTCAACTTCTACTGCTTATCTGTTTTCAGGACATGGTTGGTGCCAGAGCCAATCCCAGAGGCAAAGGCAGGGTAGACACTGGACAGGCCATCAGTCCACAGACAGACTGTCATGATGAAAATACTAGCGCAGCCATCAAATATGAAGTTCTTTTAGGAGTGAACTAAATACTAGGAGAAGAAAAGAGCCAATGCGGTCAATAGGGCTAAGAAGAAGAGTCTATTTGCCAGGGTAGAATGAATAACACACTTAACTGGTCTATGGAGAGGGGAGAGAGGTCTTTGTGTAACGGCAGAGTCACAGTCATGGTGACAATTAAAGTCCCTCTGTCATCGATTAGAGTTGTTTAACCTTTTGATCGTCTTCCTTCTTAAGATGGAGTTGAGACTTTATGGTTGTAGTATAAGTCAAAAGTGAGAGGAGGGAAAGATAAAATCACAAGGAAATTTTTGCTTTTAACTGCAGTTTACTGAGTAAGTTTACATTGTAGAAAAACCGTAGTTTACATTCCCTACATTGTATTCTCTAGATAAAGAAATTTAAAATTAGGATTCTCTCATTCCAACCGTACATTTTATCTTGTCTACTTATTGCATTCTCTCTCTTCCTGTTCTCATTCTCTCAAATCCTCTCCCTCCTTTTCCTTGCTTTCTCTGTCACTCCCTTTCTCTCGCTCTCTCTTTCTCTCAACCCAACAGGTCGAGGGAGATGGCCACCCAACCTGAGCCTGTTTTCATCCCGAGGCTTCTGCCTCTTGAAGGAAGTTTTTCCCTTGCGGCTGTCGCTCATGGAGACATTTGTTGGGTCTCTAAATAAATCCATAAAGAGTTTGGTCTAGACCTGCTTTATGTTAAGTGCCACAAGAGAATGTGAACAAAGTAATAAATGCAAAGGGGTGACTTCCTTTTCATATTTCAACTGGAAACTTGCCCAATCCAATGACCGTTTGCTCTCAAATATTTCCTGAAATGTTGATCCATATACAGTCACACATAAAGTGGAGGATATCTTGACAAGACTTATTGAATGTGCTGATCCACATGATCTTGGGTAATTTAAGATAGATCTAAGAATACATTTCTGGTAGATTGTTTCCAGTGATTAACACAAAAAAAGCTGTGAGTCTTAGTGATCACAACAAGGAAGTTTAAGTTCCCGTCAAGATGTACTTGATATTTTGACCAGCCAGTGCTGAATAACAAGGCAGGATTTACATTTTCACACCATTCAGTAGAGAAACGCAGCCCGCCGAACCAAGACTTAACATCTTAACATGCACAATGCGTTACGTTGCTCTTTTGCCAAGAAATGCGTTCACAGCTGCATCAGCATATCCGAGTTCTCAGGCGACGGACGCACACGACCGGCGGATGGGAAGAGAAATGAGCACCGGGACTCGGCAGACAGAGCCACCGGAGGCTGGAAGAGTTGGAGAGCAACTTTCCAAACGGAGAGTACCGAAGCGCCCGTTCCTCCTCCTCCTCCTCTCCATGTGTCAAAACAGCGGGGGGGGGGCTCTTTCTCTTCCAACGCAGAGCCAAATGTTTACAGCGAACATTGAGAAGGTTACATCGATCAGCGGGACCGTAAAGACGCTGCCACCATGGCACTTGGCACCGCATCAGCGGAGGGGGGAGCCCGGAGGAAGCGCTGCAGTCACCGACGCAGAGTGGAAAAACTTCCAGAAAACACCACGCTGCTGCCGGAGCCGCCGGGGGACGGAGCCCGGAGCCCGGAGCCCGGCAGGCTCAAACCAAACGCGTAACATTTCAAGCTCTCTTAAGTGTACTAATGATGTAGACGGGAAAAAAAAATCAGACAGTTTTGGCCACATTTAAAGCCCCGGTGTCGACTCGGACAGCCGTCTGTGAGTCCGCTAACATACAATGAATAAGTTTTAACGGACACGGCGACCGTTAAGTTAAAAAAAAAAAAGAAAAGAAAGGAAGAGTACCAAGTTAAAACTGTGTCAGACGAACAAACGAGACGTAAAAGTAACGAGACTGTCATTCAAATACACAAAAAAAACAAAAGCGGGACTTACACCTTGAGTTCATGTGCAGCTCCGGGGAAGCCACGCAGGGATTTACTCGCCTCCGACGTACCGCTGTTGCTCAACTCCCCAGCTGTGACCGCGGCCGTCAAGGCCGACGCCATGACACCAACGACATCCGGCCTCGACTTTCGCAATAAACGCACCAGAAGACGCCTCGCGATGGCCGCGTTTTATTAAAGAACCAACTGATCATCCAATTTCTAACAGAAAAGAAATATCACCGATTAAAAAGAGCATTTGATATGGAGTTTGGTAAAATTTTTGTTCTTTGCTGTTTTCTTTATGTTTCGCGTTACACGAAAGCTTTTATTCTTTTAAACCGACACATAGTAAGTTCCGGTCTCAGTACGTGTGACGTGACAGGACTATAAACAAACAGCCAAGCAAATAAATAAATAAATATGTATATAAATAAATGTTTTTATGTGGTCCTACTTTTGCATGGTTTTATTTGTAGTGTGTATGTTACTAAAATACACCGCTGTTCACTTTTATACTTGATATGGTTGACAGATAATAAATGCGTTTATGTTATTGACTGTCATGAAAACATTTCATATACCATTTATATACCATGACTGCATGAAGCACAAATAGGCAGACATCTTCTGCAATATAGTTGTTACACGTCCACAATAGTCTCTAACTGCTGGTAATTTAATGTGTAAGTTACAGCTACTACAGTATGACAAATGATGAGCCAGATTATCAGAAAACTACTGTATATTTCACACTTTACAAAATCTTGAGATATTTCTTTATGTCTCAAAGGTCTGTTCCACAGCATCAAATTCTGTTTTAAGGCTGCATCATGACTGCAAATGCGCAATTTTCTTCACCTTACAAACATCCAGACTGTTTTGTTAAGTTGTTTTTCTAATGTTTTGCCATTTTGTCATAATTTCATAAATGAAAGCTGATAAAAGGGAATTGAAGGCTATAAGACCAGCTGGGAATTGAACTGTGTATGCACCGTCTAGCCCATCAGACACCCCAGCTAATTCCCAGGGAAGTTAAATTAAGTGAGTTATTAAGCAAAAATCAATTATCACTAAATGAGTATGTGTCTGAGGTTAAATGGAGAGCAAAAGATTCTGTCCTTCTATTTTTATGCCTTAAAGATTTAAAAAAAAAAAAATACTTTGCGGTATTGCTAAATACTCTCTCTAGCGTATACTTCAGTCAGTTGGATCATATTGATCAACTGTATGAATATGAGCTAAAGTTCATTTATATATGAATTAAATTATGCTAATGGTTTTCCTCATGATTGATGATTGGCTCAAGACAATGTTGCAGAATGACTTATAGGTTATTACATGCTGAAGACAACTGTCCCCTGTTCATGTTTCTGTTTAACTGGACATCCCCATCCACCTAGTATCAAAGCTACAACTTTGACTGAGTTTTGACTTCAGTTTAACTACCAACAAAACAGGCGCCTTGCAGTTATGCCTTCAGAAAAATGTCGAGCTTAATAGACCAATATTTGGAAAACATTAATATGTTGCTTTAGACATTTGCAAATAAAGACAGTCATGAGAGATTTAGAAGTGAGCTATCATGCTGAATAAACACCCTGTCCTCTTTGCACAAGGAAACCCAAACCTGCACTGCAGACCACTGAGTCCAATCCCAAGAATGACAAACGCTCAGCCATACATATTCTTACAGTTTTGTGGGTTCTCAGCATGGCAGCAAGGTATTAACAGTTGCAAGTTTCAACGTGAAGCTATTAATTTTAGCTATTAAAAAACGTCATAACTCTCTCTGGGCCGCTGTCCAGCTTGTTTATCTTGAAAGGCGAGAAGGCAGCTTGTCTTGATTGCTACACTCTTGACTCTTAATCTTTCACTCTTCGTGGCTATGGAAAACTTTCTGACAAGTTGAATTGATTTCAGTCGGTCTGAAATGACTTATAGGCCGTCATTAGATGTGCAGGAATGCAATTCCAGAGAATGACATGGATTATTAACTTCAGAGAGATTATGTTTCCGTGGGAATCCCATCAACGGTAAATAAAATGCTGTACCAAATTCCAATGAATGCCACTGAAATGTATCACTCTTGGCAAAGGGTTGAAGAAAAAACTAATCGACCTAACTCTGAAGCTCTGTCATGATGGCATGCTGGCTGCCATGGAGAATTTTTATCAAATGAGTGTGGTGGATAACATTTTTTTAATAAACATAAGAATGTAAACATATACAATGAATATACAGAATACCGATCCTAGTAGGTTCAAGTGATTGACACACAATTAACAACCATTTACCAGTGAGATATGACTACTGAGGCTGTACTTGTTCATGATGAATGCAGACCAAAAGGTTTCAATTGGCCGCAGACCCTCATTAAAACTTAATCCCTTTGAATTAGTAAATAGGAATCTGTGTAGTCAACCTTTTCACATTTTTGTCTTTAAGAACAGTGCCATCTGCTGTTAACAGAGGTAGAGTGGCGGGAACATACACACATGCACGCACTCGCACTGAGAATTATCCTGACTACAACACACTGCAATGCAGTATAAAACACCTGCACAAAGCTCATTTCAGCAGCAATGCCATTTGTCTTGAGGATTGGTTCGAGCCAAGTGCATGTCACTTCTCTCTGAAAGATCCAGCCCCTGAATATGAGAGTGCTAACTCATATGATGGCTGGACTGTGTGATCATCCATCATTGCAAGTTCATAAACATTCAACTGATGACATTTGATGTCCACAGAGACTTCATAAACGAAAATTTTAAATAAGAGGTGATGTTTTTCATATATATATATATATATATGTTTGGCCATGCTGTATTTAAATCCATGTGTATGGTAATTTTCATAGGGATAATAGCAAAAATATCACTGCTAGTGAGAGATGTCAATCAGGTCCAAAAGTGCCAGTCCTATTCCAACTTCTCACTACTTCAGTAAACATTTTTTTTCACATTCACATTATCTTCTTTGTAGGTAACATTTTCACTGCACACTAGCTGACTGAAAGAACGTCACTAAAGAAACAGACTGAACCTTCAAAGTGAAACTGGATTAACCTGCAGCTATTGAGGCTGATGTCATGAAACTCTGTCACTAGAAGTGTACCCTTGAAGCTTGAAATAATAATTGCAGAAGCTGCTGCGCATGGCATCCACTGATTCTCGTCCTTGGTCAGTAAAAAGTATCCATAATGTGAGAAGCTTTTAAAAGTGCACAAACAACAGGACTTGTTGACTGCCTGACAATATGCCTTCTCATTTAAAATCCCTTTTTCACCTTTGCTGGTGCTATAATGTCATCAAAATATCAGACTCCTAATTTCACCCATTTGTAATAAATGCACTTGGCAATGGCAATGGCAATTAGGTGCCACTTAAAGTAAAGCAAAATATAGTCGGTCAATGCTGTTGAAACAAACGTGCCTCTGCTTGTCTGAACGTTATGTGGACGAAATGTGGTGCACCTCTGTTATCCATCAGTGTTTTGAGGTGAGCGTTAGGGTGGAGGAGACACGGAAGATCTGAGGCAGCATGTTGCTCAACTGGTAGAACATTTCCTCAGAAATACTCTGTCAATACAAAGAAACAGGAATAGACAGGCAGGATTAGTGAGCAACAAGTAACGGAGATTTAGCAGACACCTATGTACACCTATGATAACAATGAAAGTAAACCATTTAAACTTTTTTTTCACGTGCCCATGAACCCAAAAACTTATCTAGGTTGTGTGTGTACAGCCAGGTGTTAGCAGCACCTTCAGTTTTCCTGAGGGAACAGAATTCATGATGCTGAACTTATGTTAGCTTGGGCATCTGCGGCATTTTGAAAAGGAAACATGTCATTCCACCCGTTAAATAAGAATGTTAAGTATTAATCTTAAAGCGGAAAGAAAGTCACACACCATCACACACAAAGCCACAGTATATATTTAGCCCCCATGTCTAGTTGAGGTGTCGAATGCTATTTTGAATGGTGTTTGAGCATGTAGCTGACAGCCAATAGAGTCACAGTCCTTTGATTCTGCTGCTGCTTTTGCCACCTTAAACTGTCAACATGAAATCATGCCATAGGCTCTGCTTCCACCCTGACAAACTAAATACACTACAGGTATCCAACCTTCAGCTAAACCAATAATATAGGACCATAGAACGTACAATACTGAGGTCACAATTACATGCAAACATGACAACCTAAATATTTCTCTCCTTTCACTTGTAGAGCGATATCAGCTTATTTACATTATGCATTGCAGCATTGGAAAGCTACACGTTGATCCCATTGCTCATCACACATTTATATGGATGAGTCTCCGAGCACTCTTTTATTACAGCAATAAAAGCAAGTCAATAGAACCAAAAGCTGTATAATCTATGATTTATCGTATGCTTTCCCCGCAGTCTTGCTTCCCTGTTGCCATCCCACAGTATGCACTGTTTGACCAGGTGTGCCTTTTGTGATGTTTTATCCATGTGAGTCCTTGGATATACATTTCTATTGAATTGGATATTGTGTGTCACCTCAGCTACAAGACGTTAAAACCATAAAAGTATAGGCAGTGGATTCTGTTCTCACCTTTGGCACAAGAAACTGAACTGTGCGTGATATACCTCCATCCCAAGAGGCCATCTCCATCATGAACCCTACAAATGAGACAGTTTGGAAATAAAAATCTTTCTTTATCAATTTCCAAGTGTAATGGGTAGGAATGTTTTATAAAGTGCTAATGTATAATCAGCTAATTTTGTGAAACCATTTTCTTTTTACTTCTTTTGTCGACTTTTTTGGGTCATTTTCAACTGAGAGATTAGCATTGTAAAAGCACATTTCATTTTTGCTCAGCATTACACTGTGGTATATTTACAGACATGTTCATCTATTAGAAAAAGAATTTCAGCTTTTAAAAAATAGCAATCTACAGTTTCTGGCTTTGAGAAAATGAACACACAACACAACAGTCTATAAACAATCTTCTAAAGAACAAATTAACATAACCTAATTTCAAACTCTACTGTCACCTTTGACACATTTGAATACCAGCTCAGCTCGCTTAAGACACCATGGTATGGTCATCTCCTGCAGAGAGAGAAAAAGAGAGGTAAAACAATGAACACATCAGTATGTCAATGCAAAGACTGATTCGGGATAAGAGGCTAATTTGTTTTTTTTAAAACACGGTTACCCTTTATAGATAAGGTTAATCGGAAAAGAAAGAAAGGCAGTGCTATCATTATTTCTATTTTTACTTTACACCTCAGTCAGAGTTTCTGTGCTCATCAGTATAGTTTTTCTTTTTTCACATCCACATTACTCTCATAAGGCGTTTTTTGCTGAATAATGCTGACAGTTAAAATTGTGACACATTAAAGAAAATACATCACAACTTGCTGTGTCAACCTGCATAGAGTCTTGCGCAGGTATGTCAATGAGACACTGTACATATTACACATTAAGTAGGACAAAGGCAAAGTCTCCTGTCAGGAGATCGGGTCAACACTCAAAGAAGACTAAGGTTTAATAGATCAAAATTGGCATGTTTCTCCTTTTTCTTCTCATCTACCATCTGTCTCCAGGCTGTTGGTTTCAGGCTGTTTTTCATCCATGCAGTTCTGCTTTGCTCACAGTGTGTGTTTTGGTGAGGGGGGGGTTTAACTTTGGACATTAAAGACGTAGCCTTTGCCATACACTCATATACAGCTGTTGATCTGCCAGAAAATGTATTACTCCCATCCCAAGTCAGAAAACTGTATTTATGAGATGGAGGGAAGGATGTTAATGAGCCCTAATATTATCCTGCCCTGATTGTGTCATCTGTTATGGGGTCTAACCCCAGGATAAACCACATTGGTTTGAGCAATGGCTATTTGATGACTAAAGCAATTCAGGCAAGGAAAGACATTTCATACAACAAGAAACAAAGTGTTTTCAATTATCTCTGTGCAAAGGTTTAGACATATATTCTCATGTCACTGAGCAACTCCTGTGTTCATTTCCCTGAAACTCTACATTATATCAAAGGGAAAAAAAATAACTAAAAATAAAACTAGGAAGAACAACCCTGTTTTATTTTGATTGCTTTCTGTACTTCATTTCATGTGGACAAACTGTGCCAGTTGTTTTGATGCCAAAACACAAGAATAGACTTGTATAAACAGGAAAACATCTCCAGTAAAAAGAAAATGAGACAGAAAAAAGGAGGACACATGGAAAGTTTGGATGTGAAACCAGAAGCTATCAATTAAAGTTCCTCTGGTTCCCGAGGCTTCAAACCTTAGAAGACTTTGGTTATGTAAACAAAGACTCTTGATTAGACATGAGAAGAAAAATTGCACTGGGCATGTTGGAGCATGAGTGCACTCCTGACAGCAGCTTGGTGAGAATTTACTTGTCATTTCATGAGATTCTTGGTTTATAATGATTTAATTTTCATTTAGTTAAGAGCTTACGAACAAGCATCCATTTACATTGAAAGATAATACTGGTTACATTCATTTTCAAGAGGAAATAAAAAAAATTCTATATGATATTATAGGATTACAATCCATCCACACATCCACTCTGCTTACTTCATTCACTAAAAGCTTTCTCTGTGCACTCTTGCTTGGACAGCCGCTGCATACACTCTGAGGCACACAGTGAGGTACTAAGTAAACAGACACATTTATGACTCTCTGCTCAGCCCTTCTTGTTTTAAACTTGGGAAGTGTTAAGCTGTGGACTGAATCCACAGCCAGAGCCTGATGCTGTGCAACTGAGGATGAAGTGCATAAACAAGCAGAAAGAATGAAAGAGAGGACAAGAATATTAGAAAAACAATTCTTAACAGGTTACTGATGAAGGTTTCCGAGCTTTATCTGTCCTCCTGAGGTTTTCTTGAATAACACTCAACCCACATTAGATCATGTCGTAGCCAGTGCATGCAGTATTTTTAGATGGATACCCCAAAGTAAAATTTCACTCACTAATTAATTGGACAGTTGATATCATTCAACTTCATAGGGAAAATGGGAAGAGAATTATATGCGGCAAGAGCACCAATCTGTGCTCAACCACCAAGCCAGTTATTCCTCCACTTCCCTGATGTGCTCAATTACCACTATTCAATTACTTTTACAGACTTTTCACTGTTTATCCATTATGATTATTACGGCTGCACCTTTCTTTCACTACTTCAGCTGTTGTTTTTCTTTTTTTCATTTGGCTTAATCTATTTTAAATGTGTATCCATTTCTCTTTGGAAACTATTAAAGTAAGATTACACCAGATTTCTGAAATTATAAAATTATGAAATTATGCCTTACTTTTGATTAAGTTTAGTTGGTTATTTAATTTTGTTGGGCTCCTCTATCTACCAATGGTCAGGAATCACTGCTACATATCCAGAATACCCCAAAAAGTAATTTAGACCTTAGCTCTGGTAAGGGTTCACTGAAACCAATAGGATCACAAGCTGTTTGGCAGTCATGCTTATACTGTAACCCCATCTGAATCTGCTAAAGGCAAGTGTTTGGTAGCCAAGCAATTGTTCTGTCCAATTCAAATACTGCCATTTTGTTACTTCTGCATTTTCTCACTGAAAATGAACCATGTGGAAAATTCATTAGAATTTTTTGAGCATTGAGCAAAGATGGTTTGACTTGTTCGCCTAGAGTTTGGGTGGGGGCTGAAATGGGACTGTGGGGGCTAATGTCATGGTTGTTTAGCCAAGAAGTGACAGATAAGTAATGTGCAAATCACAGAACATCAATCCGTTCACAGTACTCCCAGCTATTCTCTTACCTCTGACATGTCGTGGACCAGCAGCAGGGGCACAGTGATGGTGGTAACATCATGCGTACAGCACACCTTCAAGATGTTCCGCAAGCCCATTATTGCAGGGTCCCGTGCTGTAATGTTCCCTGAACGGACATTGTCGTCCACGCACAGGTGGAAAACGACATGGACCTCTGACAGGTTGGAATGCCTTGAGATGTAAAACTCACCTTGAGTTAAAAAAAAAAAAAAAAAAAAGCAGAGAAAATAAAAGATGGGCATAAAAAAAAATATATATATACACAATTATTATGATCTGGATACTGTGGAATCAATAATTCATTTATTTGCAGAGATGAACTATATTTTGATTATGATTACCTGGTAATATGTTAGAGGGATTTCTTTCAACATTTTTGCTCTTATCATCACTTCCATTCCTTGGAACTTCTGTAAGGACATAGAATTAAAATTACAACCATGCACAAGTGAAACAAGTGAATTCAATCACTTGAAGAAAATGTCTAATACGGATGTTAAATCACAAGAGCAGCTGGCCTTTTCTCGAAATTCTTGTAGGTTAGCCAGATTATTTCTATACAAACTGTGTTATGCGGTGATAAAGATCTGGACACAGTTTTTCCCTCAGCACACTAGCAATGATGTAAAGGGTCATCTATTTCCTGGCTGTTTAATCCCCATCTCATACTGCTGGTATGTCAGGGACATTCTTCAACAATTAAAAGCCTTGCAGCGACAAAAAAAAACATGTAACTTTCATATTTATAGTGTCAAGATTAAGTTCCTCCTTATTGCGAAAAAAAGCAAATCAGGTTAATTAGAGCTCAACCTCAGAGTATAACTGGTATATTGGTATATATTGGTACAGGTAGAGTAAAAAACAATGATATGATATAAGTTGTATAATGTTTGTCTGCAGTGCAGTGAAACAAGGCCACGAATAACAAAATTACTTAAATACATTATACTGCATAGTTGGCTGAAAAGGTATCCTGGCTGCCTAGAATAATAAATTTAATTCAGTCGTGTTTACCCAAGTCGCTCACAACCCTTTTAATTTTCTGGTGAAATCAGGACATCCAGGATAAGAGCGCTGAGATCCTAAGCCTTCCAAAATTTGTCGCTCTCCTTTCACTAATCCTCCTCATTGCTATGTGCACATTACAACTGTTACAATGAGAAAGTTCAGTTCCAAGTCTAACCAGGTTGGTCTTTCTGCTTGCTGCTCCGCTGGGCTCTGGCATAAAGCACCACCTGCTGCACCTCCTCTAGCTGCTCCTCCAGACAGGGAAAGTGGAAGTCTGTACACTCCTTTGCCACAGTTGCAAAGTCTGGACGTCAGCACAAAAGAAGCCAAGAAGTAAATCACGCATGAAAAAGCCTCACGTTTGGGACTTAATGTCTATTCCAATTTGTTAAAATTTAGGGAGCTTATTTCCATGCCTTGCCTCTAAACTTACTTCAAAATAATCTATTCATACTTAAAGCTGAATGAAGGGCATAATCTTTGAGGAAAATAATTCGGTAAGTGTGTCTAAATCCCACTAAAGGTAACTACAGTAAAATAGCACCAAAATATTAGTGTTTTATTTTCATCCCATCCCCTGACCTCTCTTGATGCCACTGTAGGAGTTGACCCTGTTGTCAACCAGCAGCACCAGACCACAGAGTGATGAGGAATACAGCGAAAGCGCCGTCTGCAGCCGCCGCAGCTTGGCTCCACCGCTGCCATGTCGCCGGTGTTTACAAAAATCCAGAACGTCTGCCCGGACCAGCCGAAGGTTGTGCATCGTCTTCAGTTGTGCTCCTGGTTAAGAAAATTGTACAAACACGAAGAAATTATAGCTTTGGTAAGAATAGCAGAAATTTGGGCCATCAGAAGATCACAATATTATGTTTGAATGCTGGTGGGGAAGGGAATGGCTAAGTTCAATACCTAAGTGTATGGTGAAGCTCTCCTCCAGCTGAGGCTGCTCCTCAAACATCCTAGCCCCAGAATCTGCAAGCTCTGAAAGCTGGTTGGGCTGCATCTTAATCTCTTCACTGGAAACCAATCGGGAAAGGCCGTTATCAAATACAGAATAAACAGCAGAACAAATGTGTTAATCAGGGTCACAACATCTTTGAGAAAGAACAGAAATAGGTACATAACCGTTCATTCCAGGAAAAAACTGAAAATAAATGCATTCTACACTGTTCAGAGTGTGGATGTAGAAATATTGAGTTCCGCCTACAGGATAATTTTATTCATTATAAACAAAATAAAATAATGCAGGGTCAGCATGTCAGAGGGGCTGTTAGCATGCAGGTCCTAGTGACTTCACTGTTTTGATGGAAGAGCTGATAAAAGCAGAGGGAGAGGGCAAGACCTGTATTGAAACAAGAACTCAATAGGACTTCATCAGTCCAATTAAAATTAACCCCTATTCGATGCTGTTGCACTTCTTTTCTCAAGATGCCAGCAAAACATTGGTGCTTGACCTCTTTTAATCACTTCAATTAGCATGTAAATGTAGCCAGTCCTGAAAGCCAGCAAAGATGTTGTGTTGTGGATTAGAATTGCATCTGTGGAGATCATGTTAGTGTGGGCTTTATAGATCCAGATGGAAAATGGTCTTTCCCATTAAGAAGGATATTTCAGTATGTTTTCATTAAGTTGTTGTCATTTTTAAATCAAAACATTTTTTCTGATTCTACTACTCAGCTGTGTCTCAGCTTGTCTGTTTAGGTTTGCCTTTTGTTCAGTCTTAGTTTTGTTATCACCTTGCTTCTGCAAATAATCACTGTACAAATAATAATAAGATGAGACTTCACTCTCAAAGCACAGACAAGCCCAAGAATCTTTGCCAAAAGCTCACTGCTGGTGGATAAAGACTCACTTGCTACCTTTTGACAACACTCCTCGGAGCTGCTTCGTCTACAGATTTGTGTCAGGAATGCAGAATTTTTTTCCTAGCTAAAAAGACGTTCCACCTGACTTCAGCATTCATTATCTTAAATCAACAGCTCGGATTTAAAAGACAGAGTGTGATTGTCATTGACCTGAAAAAGCCTGTTCAGACGCGTATGGGTGTGAAATATAAAGTAAGCCTGAAGACGTGTAGATTGTGTATACATTCAAAGATTATTTGTAGAGGCAGGTTCAACATGTTAACAAGATCTTTTTATGGGAGTAAACACAAAAACATGCAGACAAACTCACCTAATTTTGCTGCTGTTGTTGGATTTCTGTAAGTCCTGGTGCAGTTTGATGACCCACTCCTGGTACTCCTGCTTTTGAATGCAGGTAACTTGCTTTAGCTCACTGGCCCACTTGTTTTCCAGCACCTATTTAAAGAGACCATGAAAAACACTTTACAATGACAGGAAAACACAATGTATTATTAAGAAATTGGCCAAGTCAAATCTGAACCTGTCCATAGTTCACCTGCTTCTAACGCAAACCACGGAGCTCTCTGACTATTTTTTGTACCTGCTGTGCGTCAAAGTGCTGAGAAGCTACTGCATTTACATCCTGGTCACTCAAAGTGTTCCCCAGCTCATGCATCACCTTGTCCATTTCAGCTGCTTGTCTGTCAGACAGAAAAATGTTAGGCAGGAAATTAAATGGAAAGTGGAAAAAGGTGTAAACTGACAGAAAGATCAAGAAACATCTCAGAACACACTAGTATCCATAAATGGCAACCTGCCATGGTATATTATAGGATATTGTTGCCCGCGACCTGTTTGTTTCTATTCAAATTCATCAGCTCACACTCTTGCCAATTTGTCTGAAAGCTTTAAAACTGTTTGAAACCTGTTGGGTCAAACTCTGGAGCGGTATATACAAATGTAAATAAAGAACAGCTCCTCCGAGCAAACTCGGTGCAGTTTGTTATCAATGTGATAGCAAAGCAGACCAACTTCAAGTTTTTCCAAGAACAGATACAAGATTTTAGAAAAGAACACTGAACTACTATTCAGTCACATGTGTCGGACTCAATCTATTTCAATTCATGCAAATAGAGAGAACAAAATAAAAACGTGAAATATAGCAACCATACCGTAGCCAATAAGTAAAAAATTGTGAATCAATTGAATATACAAAGATTTCAGTGGGTGATCCCGAATACCAACCTCTCCTGAAGCTTCTTAATTTCCATGTCTCTCTCACTGATGAGCTCAGAGATGCTAACAAAGTAGTTGTGTTCCAGGTTGAGTAGAGTATCTGAGGCAGGGGAGTGGATGAGCTCATGGTAAACATCAGCAAAGTCCTCATCCCAACTGGGTTCTTCAGGCCGAGCATGTTCCAGTGTTGTCTGTGATGGAGGGGGCACAATGACTAATATGAAAGGTGACAACAATGTTGTTATTATATATAGAAGGCAACAAAAATAAAACAAACACATTATCAAGTTTCATTGAGCTGCTGCAAACACTATGAGTTAAAGAGTGACCAACAGGAAGCTGACTATGGAAAAGAGGGAAATGACAAATGTGCAACATGTTCCAAGCAAGACAAAAAGAGGAAGGCAAAAAGCAAAAGAAATACATTTCAAGGGGTTTTTGCAATAAGCCCTTACAGTTGATGGTCCACATCTAGAAAAGCAAGCAGTATTCAGAATCCGAGGCTCCTCTATTTATACAGCCTCAGGAATCTTCGGGCCACAAACATGATGGACACTGGAAAGCTTCCATGTGTATTTCTGTGTGACTGCAGTAAAACCCTGAGAGGTGGCCAGTCTTACGTGTCATTAATGTCCAAGTGCAATGGCTCTAAGCGGCTTCGCAACATGAGCTGTGAAAGCCACTATCTTTTTACCAATATCTGTGCAAGTAGCAGCAGTGTCAGGATGGTTTGGTTTAGAAGCTAATAAACCTATTTAACATGAAAGAAGAGACATTCACATAAAAAAATGCATGAGTGAGCAGACTGCGCTTAATTTAATTAGAAAACCGCAAGGGCCACTGAACATCTCACTAGACAGTTTCTTCTGCATTGATCCCTAATATAAAAGTGATGACTCTAATCTCTAAACCCACCACAACATATTGGATCTCTGAGGTGAAATGCATCAAAATGTAACAGAAACATTAAAGGCAGAACGTGAGATTATGTAATGAAGGTTTTTCGTCAGGACTTGCAGAGGTACCAGTCTACTTCTGTTTAAGTTAATGACCCATGTCTACCCTGAAGTTAGCAAGGGAGTTCAAGGACACTTCTGAAACACTCAAAAACATGGAGTAGTAGATATACGATCGGGGTTCAACAGCCAGTGAAGCATGCTGCCCACAATACTAACATACACTCACAAAAATATCTGCCTACACAATTCTACATATTCATATATTAAATCAGTGCTTCTCAAATAGTGGGGCGCGCGGTGCGATGCCAGGGGGACGTGTGGGACCCTGCGGAACATGCTTTTTTGCCGTACTAGAATAAAGTGTGATCTATTTTCCTTTCTTTTTTTGTTTTCTTTAATGATAATAAGAATAAAATGTTATACAGAGGATGTACTTATGACAAATTTATAGACAAATTACACTATTTATAGTCACGGTGGAGAGTGGGGGGTGGGGGGAGTGTGAAATATTTTCTTCTTCCTGGGGGGGCATAACAGAAAATAATTGCGAAGCGCTGTATTAAATCAAGTAACGTTACTTTCTTTTATTAATTACAAAAGGTATCATACTGATGTACCACAGAATTATAACACAAACTGCATGCAAGCTGAAAGGTTCATGCACTTGATAAGCACAAGGGAAGTGTAAAGACTTAAATATTATATGGATTCAAATATGTTTTTATTGACAATGAACATGAATCATATTTTCTCTTTATGAAAAGTATTTCTAAAAAGAAATTCAAATTTAGCATGTCATGTTCACACATCAATCACAGGAGCACTACATACATAATTTTGAATAAAAGGCAACTTTCATCACCCAGTTGATGAAAAACACATTGTGTTGATGGCATTAGTCTCCAAATTACATCTCATTAAAGTGCTATATACTTATGTCCTCAACAGCCACAACTGAAATTGAAACAAAAGTGAATACAACTAAGGGTATAGCAAATGAATGGCCATTGCACCAACTGAGGTTAGTTTTCAGGTTCAATAACATAATAAAAAGTGCAATCACCTCCACATAAGACCTGGTCCATGCACTGGTGAGCTGGTTCACATCTAGATCTCCTGTGGTGAGTCTCTGCAGGGCAAGCTCTGCCTCTCTGTCATAATCCAGGATGGTCTCATTCTCAATGAAATTGGAAAGCGAAGATTTTAACTCTATAGATAGAGATGCATACACAGCAAAAACCAGTCATTTACAAAATGTTCTCATTGCTGTGCAAGCCAAGTAGTACCCTGCAAAATCAATAGTTTGGATATATTCCAATCGATTTCACACTAACAGCATTCATAGCTGCAATGCTGTTTCTTTCCAAAGGAGAAGAAAGGTGAAACAGTGTAGATATGGATTAGAGAAAGATGCAGCCCTGATGATATTGTTGAAAAAAGAGGGTCCTGCAGAAGTGAAAAAAATAAAATAAAATACTGATTTTGATGATATTGTTGCTCTGTGTTTTTGTACAATGCTGTGTAAAATGTGGTTTTTGGAATGTGAACCTTGTCAATGGGCGATGTTACATTTGTAGTTTAAAAAATATAGCATGCAAAAAGCCTTAGAAGATTTTTCACTTCATTAATTTTAAAGTTTCATTTCGATACATTATATGCTGTGTATTGCATTACAGGTTATAGGGAATACGTGGCAAGCTCCCCCAAACAATTGATTATCATGTATGAATCGTCACTGGCTACTGTGAGTGTTAGGGTCATGGTTAGAGCTAAGGTCTACCAATATTAGTCAACGAGAGCAAATAACAGACATTTTTAAGCATGCACAGCAATCTCACCATTTTCAATATAGCAGGGTATTTTATGCAGCAGCATTAGGCGTCCATGAAGGTCACTGATGTTCTCTTGAACAGGGAATTTCAGGGGCACTTTTAGCACACAGTTGTGTTTTCCTGCCTTGAACTCAAACACAAACTCCTTCTCAGTAGCACTGCCCACTTTGACTTTGCTCTTCTTCATGATCACACCTGGAAAATAGAGGAAAATGATTTAATATGTATTTCATCTGTGGGTTTTGCCTACAATTCCCTATTTGAACAAATATGAACGGGTTAATATTTATAAAGAAGGTTAAATATATATTGAAACAATATATAATCTAATAAAAATAACGAGGCCTTCGCTAACATCAACGTGACAACATCACCTCATCACTGTCATAACGTCAGATTTACGAAATTATCTGCAATAACCGATTGACATGACAAGAAAAAATGATGTTTAATATATTCCCACAGTCTCTGTCTGATGTGTTTTTCCTTCCGCTAAAATCAACTAATTGATTAAATGTTGCAATAGCTACTCCGTGTCAGCTTCGCTTAGCCTGTTTGCGGCTACAGAGAGTTAGCTCCTCGTTAGCCAGCAGCGTAGTAAACGTTGAGGAACCAGTAGAGAGACAAAGATATGCATACAAACAAATGTTTTTCCGTATTCGTGTTGAGATGACTATGGGGTTTTTGTTTGTTACGACTCTAATGTGAGGGCGACGTACCTGAGTATGAATGAGCGGTATTTCCGGTTGTTAGTCCAGGCTAATGTTTGGTTCGGTCAGCTGACCGAGTGTAGCAGCAAACAGCACTTTCGTCTACTTTGTGGGTTTTGTCATGTTTTCAATTGTGTACAGTAATTCAATAATTTTATCTGCGAATATTGTATCTGTTGAAGAGATTGTGTTTTTTTTATTCGGATATTTTTTTATACCGCAGATTTAAAGAGTGACGAATCTACCGATGCAGAAGTTTAATTTATGAGAGTAGTTTGCTTGAGCAATGCCTCCCCCTGCTGGTCTCATGTGGTGTGACGATGGACTGTCTGAATGGCACTTCTTATTTCGATGTTTTCACTTTTTAGTTCTGTGTATATTTCTCATCATGACAATATGTGATCTTCAAAATATCAGGTAAGGAGCCACTGACGACAAAGTATTGTCCTGTTGATAGTAAAATCCAGAAAATAGTCTATTTAGAATGGATCCCTATGAAAGCAGTCTAGATGTAATGCTATAATGCATAACTTCAGTTGCAAGTAATAAGTGTATAATGTTATAAGTAAATAAATAAATGGGTGTATGGACCATCACCATATTGTATTTTCTTTTACACCTGTATAGCCGTGATAAGTTAAGTGATCAAGCAAACGACTGTTAATGTGTAGTTCCTCATTCCATCATGTCTCAACAAGTTAATTCAAAACAAATCAGGAACAGGTTTCCAAAATAGCTTCAATGATATTTGATCAATCATTATTTGTTCATTCCTAGCTAAAGATTTAAGAAGTGATATAATGATATTGCATTCATTGCCTCTATTAATGCATCCCAACAGATGGATGTGATCATTAATATATGGTTTCAATGACATTAATTGATATCCTTGTTTGTAAACCTTATGTCTCTAATTTGTTGATGATAAACTTACCGTGGTATGATTAATTAATGAATAACCACTCTGTAACAATCGTTCTTATTTATCACTTATCTGACCAAAGCTCAACAAATAAAACTTTCCAATTAAACCACACCAGAGCAATATTGCATCACTTATTGGTTTCTGTATTTATTCATTAATATTATGAGTAAAAACACAAAGTTTAGTAAAATGTCCTGGCTACAAAATCACCTGTAATTTTTTTTTAAACTCATGCTCATCACAAGGAATTTGCTCAGTTGTTCAGAGAATAAAATATTATAATAACAATAAAACATAATGTATATAGAATTAGTAATAGTAATCATAATAGTTATAATACATTTAGAATACATGACTGATGTTTATGAATTGTAAACACCTACTTATTTATCTTTTGTACAACTTATCACACATCGAGTATATGCGCGGGTGCGTACGCGGCCGTGCACGCAAACTAACGCGCGTACGCGTTTTCTTCAAGTTTGAGTCAGTAAGGGCGCGTGTAGAAATGGGCGTCCTAGAGACACCCGAAAAATCCTTCTGTTTATTCCATTTGAAGCCAAAAGGCACACAATCCCCGGCGGCATTTCACCCCTAAAATGAGCTTCAACGAGTCGCGGGGCACAGGAAGTATTTATGGAGGTCTTCATATGAAATAACACACTCTTGGGTCGTTTCACGCTTTTCAGACGGAGGGGTACTTGCAGACGCTCCCACCGACCGTTGAACTGTCCCGTCATACCTCGCGTGTCCAACGGCTCTCTCCGCCGACGCTGGCTCATTGAATTACCGTACTCAGCTTGTTCGACCCGATTTCGGCAATAATAATAATAATAATAATAATAATTCGGAGCGAACCGGGTCGGAGTAGGTGATTGAACGCCGGATTTTTCCGCCAAACGCTTTCTCGACACCCCCGTGATCTGACTGCGGCGGTGGATCCTGCTCTCCTGGGCTTGCTGGCTGGGTTTTGCTCGGGGAAGCGAGCAGGGGAGGGGGGAAGTACGGAGCCGTTCCCGAACGATGATGGAGCTGGAGTCGGCCAGTAGCAGAGGCGAGCTGGGGGCAGCGGGGGACTCCCTACAGCCGCAGACCCCGAGCAGGCACGAAAAGAGCCTGGGACTGCTCACCACAAAGTTTGTGACTTTGTTACAAGAAGCTAAGGACGGAGTGCTGGATCTGAAAGCTGTAAGCATGCAGCCCGCAGTCTTTGTTGTTAGCTAGCACATGTCATTTTGAGCCTGCCCGCTGTACATAGACTTTTGCTAGCTAGCCTGTTAGCCTAGCCTAGCTGTGTGACAGGCTAATTTGAATAGGTGATGCCTCCTTTGCCTTTGGGTTTGTACCTTTTTAACAATCTGGGCTATTTTCCACAACTCGCTGGAATCAAGTGTCATGGTTATTTCACGTCCTTTTAAGTAGAGTGAAGCCCAGCTACAAGCTAAACTTTGAGGTGTGTGGCCAACTTGCAGACTCTGCCCCCTGCAGATTCAAAGTTTAAAAAGTGGGTCATCTTTTGTGGCTTCTTTCTGAGCTAACGCGACTGTATATTCACACATGAACTATTTTTTTCTTCTTTGACAAGGTCGTGGTCACTTAACGACGTGTACCGACTCAGTTAGCCTCTGATGCCGTTATCTGTTTGCTCATGTTAGCTGTGTTTCCATCTCTACCCCATAAGTTGCAAATATCCCCCCTAAGGGACTGATGAAGGATGAGCTGACCTTGTCTTATCTCTTAATGGTCTGAAAAGGCTGTTCAGATGCTAGATATATATCTTACTGGCTATGTAGCATTTTAAAAACATCTATATCTTTAGAGTAGAATAATTTGATGCTGTCTAATGAAAAACCAGTGTTGAGATCAGATTGGTGTTTGTACAGTACACCGTGCCATTTGGAAATTATTGATTTTGAACTTGATAACAGTAACAGTGCGTTTCATCTGAAGCCCAGTCTTTTCAAAACGTATTGCTGTAATTGTCAGATTGCTGTAAAAATAGACATTTTCAACAAACACTTCCATCTATGGTTTTATTCAGCCAAAGCCAGAGACGCAGATGGCAGATTGATCAGCCAAGCATTACTTTGTCTAACAGAACAGTTTATTTTTAATGTGACCTTAGTGACTTGTTGGACGGATTGGCTTCATAGCTGCTAACGTGCATGTTGGCATGTTTCTTTCTCTTTCATTCTTACGTCTAGTGGCAATAACAACCTGCTGCATTTTATGAATCCCAAAGCATTATGAGCCATACATTGTAATTATTATTCAATCAGAGCAATCATTTTATATACTTCTGCCTTGTGTCTTGTGTTACTATAATATGATATAATGTAAAATATTGCCATTTGGTGTGATCATTTAGACTAGCCACCAAATTATTGGTGTGACTACATTATACAATTAAACTCTGTAAGGACTATATAGTAAGAGAAGTGTAACTGAAATTTGTTTTGTATTTACAAATTGAAACATCTTAAATCGGCATCTATCTCTATATTTACCCCCCCCCAAAAAAAATAGACCTGCTATTCATTAATTTCTAATAGATTATGCATATGAATATTGATTTCTGCTAAACAATTTGCCTAATTCACCTATAGCTCAAACAGTCATATGGAAGTTTGAACTTTTCCTATACTTTTTCATTTGGGGAAAAATGAACCTAGATGATGTGAATTATTAAATAATACCGCTTATAATTTATCATCTCTCATTCAGCATGTTTCTTTCACCCATTTGGCATTCTGACAAAGCCTAGATTTATCAGCACCAGCCATATGGTTATCATTGGTTACTTAAGCACCAAGAGGTTGGGCCTGGAAGGAAGTTTGTAAGACAGTAAGATGGTGAAACTGCCGTATGTGGATACAGCAATATATCTGCTTTAAGCTGTAAGCCAGTAAGTTTCATTGTATTTTTTTAATGCTTTTGTTCTGTCATTCAGGCTGCAGACACCTTGGCAGTGCGGCAGAAACGGCGCATCTATGATATCACCAATGTGCTGGAGGGAATCGGACTCATAGAGAAGAAGTCCAAGAACAGTATTCAATGGAAGTGAGTTAACAGTTAGAAAATTACCACCCCAATTTGTTAGGATTAAGCTAAATAATGTCTTGTCCTGACTGGACATTTCTATCATCACAGAAATGTAATTGTGGTTAGGTAATGATAAGGTATATGTGAAACCACACAGTGTCTTAAAAGCACTTGCACCACCATGCCACTTTTCGCACCACTTCCACTTTTTTACTTCGGGTTTATATATTACTGTTATCAAGAGCAGACTAAGAATTTGGCATCATGTTAGTTATGAATGTGCTTTCTTTTTCTTGTGTGCTGACTCTGACTACATGAGCATTGTAGAGGAATGACTATTGAACAGAAGAGTTTAAATCCTGTGAAACTAAGAAAGATCTCAGTTAAAGTTGGGGTGCTTATTTAGATACTACACTAATGACCACAAGTGTCGGTTGTAACTGTCACTTGCATACTTGGGAGTCAACAAGTAATTGCAACAGTACAATCATTTATAAGAAAAGGCTTTGAACAACAGACAACAATCTCTCCACTGTGATGCTCTAAAATCAGTGGTGCAAGTGAACATGACAGAGCGCTATAACACTGTGATGTTTTCTGGCTCAGTGTTCACACACCCAAGTTTTTAAATAAAAACTAGGAACCAGTTCATACATATGGACTCAAAGCACGTGTGTTATTCACATATCATAGCTGAATCCGTTGTCACCATTTTCAAAAAAGGCAGATGGATCATTAGCCAAGAGACTAAATAAATAGATGAACAATAAAATGGGATGCTAATGACTAATAGCATATGTACTGATGAGTGTGTGAGACTCTGTCTTTCCTGCTGTGCACATTAACATGCACTTGTCTTTCCATTTCAGGGGTGTAGGCCCAGGTTGTAACACCAGGGAGATAGCCGATAAGCTGATTGATCTGAAGGCAGAGCTTGATGATTTGGCTCTCAGGGAACACGAACTGGACCAGCAGAGGGTCTGGGTTCAACAGAGCATCAAGAATGTCACAGATGACTCCAACAACAGCCCATATCCTTGAATGCATAGTGTTTTTATGTGTTTGTAGCTGAAATCAGTATCATTGGCTACAGTTTCATGACACGATTTTTAGAGGATATGTTAATCATTTGGGTTTCTTCATACACGGGCATCAATGCCTTTGTGAAATCACAGGGGTAATATTATCTTTCGGAAGTACTGAAGACATACTTGTATATTTTACTGGTTCAAGCCCATTTGACAATTATACTGCTCAGTCACCTGTTAATGGAAAGTATTTGGTTAATTTATGGGCTCATAAGAGCAGTGCCAGTTAGCAGACTACAGAAATCTGTAGCTATTGATATACAGCCAGGGGTTTTCCTGTGTAGGGCAGACTGCCATTTTTAACATGGGTTTTAAGTGATCTTGAAAAACAAGGACAACTGTCAAACTATTTTAAAACTATTTGCAGCCATTTGTAGAAATGTTCTCTCTTCGTGCTAATCCCCCAGTATTGTTGCATGTTGCACACAGTGACATAGCAACACTAGGCACCGTGACAAAAAAGTGAAACATCCAGTCTCAGGACCATCTGGTATCTCATAATGGATTACCCTGGGCATACGTTGCCACTTTTTCTGCCAAGTCTGTCAGCAACTTGGCTCGCTTTGAGGTTCAGTCCAGGTCATTTAAAAGGGCCTGTTGCTGGAAAAAGTCACAGTATTACCCATCTTATATATTAACTTCCTGAAAGCATGAAGGCATTCAACAGACAGACAACCTAGTTTCCTGTGTATTTACAGTGATGGAACTGTTGGACTTCCAACTTCACTGAAGTGCTGGACCAAATTTCCACAGCACCCCATTAATAGAGTTATGTATTAAGTAAATAGTTTCCTTGGTGGTGAATATGCTTATTGCTGACATATTTTCTCACTTTTAGCGACAATATTTGTTATTGTTTGGGCCTTAACACTTTGTTACTATGGCATATGTAAAACATGAAGACCTCTGTGGTGCTTTCAAAGGTATTCTTTTCATATGATCTATCGTCACTTCACTGCTGTTATTTTCTTTTTCTGTCACAATCCTCAAATCTTTTCATGAATCCTTACCTCTGTCTTACAGGTGACACACTCCTTGCAATTCGTGCTCCCATCGGCACACAGCTAGAGGTGCCCATACCAGAATCTGTAAGTTGTACGTCCAGTGCAGGTTTGCCTCTTGTTCTTTTGTCTCATAACTAATGTTGGATTTTTATATGTGCATTCAGGTCCTTAATGGACAAAGGAAATATCAGATCCGCCTCAAGAGTTCATCTGGTCCTATTGAGGTTTTGCTGGTCAATAAGGACCCGTCCAGTGCCTCTCCTGTTGTTTTGCCCGTCCCTCCTCCAGATGACGTCCTTGTAAACCTCCCAGCACCAACTCCTACCTCTCAGCCGCCCACTGCTGCATCCCAGGTCCACAGATATAAGCTGTCACTGTTCAATTGGTGCTATTTATGTATTGACCAGCTTACAATAGCTGGATTTTCACTCTCAAAATATCTTTCTTTTTTGAGACAGTAAAAGAGAATTTAGTATGACACATTGTTTCCAGGGTGGTAACATTTTGCAGTTTGACTCGTTGTTGTTGAACATTGATATGAGTTAAATCACCATGAAAAATTATTAAAAGTGCAGGGACTTCTGCTCACCCCCCATCTAATAAATAAAATTTGTATTGCTTTGACTTTCCACCCAAAAGCCGTCCAAAGCAGCTCCAGCCATCTCTACAAAACCTGGTCCTGCCACAACAACAACAACAACAACAACAACAACAGCAGCGACAGCAACCAACCAGACAGTCCCAGTAACAGGTGAGGGGTAATGGTGCAGTGAGTGCATCTGAGCAGAGAAACTGTGGATTTTTGTTCCACTTTTGTCCATTTTTATCAGTTCCTCTTTTTTTTTTTATAAAATTGTGCCATTTGTGTCATAAACTCTGATAGTGTATTTTACGCAAGAAAATTTGGTTGCTATAATATGCTACCAAGGGCTGTTGTTACCCCAGTGTTTTACAGCATGTTGTGTTATTTCAGAAGCAACAAGCACCAGGGCAGTAAGCCCAACAGAGACATCTTCTCAGCAACTTCAGTCTTCTGCCTCGT
The DNA here is from genome assembly GCF_900963305.1 of Echeneis naucrates. NCBI lineage: Eukaryota > Metazoa > Chordata > Actinopteri > Carangiformes > Echeneidae > Echeneis > Echeneis naucrates. Next base: position 5,240,764 of record NC_042526.1, on the reverse strand, counting down.
TGGATGGTTCCGTATCTTCTTCTGCCTCTGCAGTATTTGAACCAATCAAGTCAGATCCCTCAGAATGTGAGTTTGGCATGTTCCTGAACTTGCAACTTTTAGAAAAAACTAACCCTCACTAAAATGTTACTTTGACACAAGAATAACAATGACATTTTTTACTTTTACATGCAGTGTCTTGAATTAATTCAGTCACTTTCAAATTTAAGGCTGAACCATTATAGACAGGGTGGGGTTGGGCAGATGAAAAAATGTGGAGTTAAACTTGAATATGTGAGGCCAAAAGTGTCAAGGCCGATGCTTTTTTCTGCATTTAATTATATAAATATAATTTAATTACTTTATTATTTAAAAATTGCATTGCATACAAGATTCAGATCCTTATCAAAGCAAAATAACAAAACAGATCCTTCTTTAACTATATTTTGGTTTCCCGCTAGTGTTGGACTTTCCGAAGGAGCTCTCTGAAATGTTTGATCCAACGAGAGGTAAACATTTCTTTATTTTTTGGGAGGGGGGGAATTGGCATTTTCTGGTTCTAATGAATCTGCAGATACCTATGTCACACCTGAGTGTTTTTCATCAATTGTTTAAAAAGAAAAAGTAAAAAAGAAAGTTCTGTTCTTTCCTAAACAGAGATCATAAGTGGAGATTTATTGGAGGACTTGATGTCATCAGAAGGTATGTTTTTATCACAGGCATACTGATAGATAAGCAGATGACAGTGATGATTTCATTATGTATAATTTGTGTTACAAGAAACTCCAGTCCAGTTTTAGATCTCACTGTACGTTTCAACAAATAGCATTTCTCATAAATTTCTTTGCCCCTTCATCTCCAGTGTTCTCACCTCTCCTCCGACTGTCTCCTCCACCAAGTGACCATGACTACATATACAACCTGGATGAGACAGAAGGCCTGTGTGACCTCTTTGATGTGCCCATTCTCAACCTCTGACCCTGGAGATTGTCAGAGTGGGAACAGTTTTCCTTACACCCCAATCTACCTTCATTTTCTGAGTTTCCCCCTCACTGACAGTGATGTTGAGATGAGGTGAAGGAAAGCCCGTGTGATGGCCCATATGATATGATGAGCGTTCATGGACACCTCTGCACTGGCACGGTGAGCTCAAGCTGAGCTCAGTCAGATAGTTACTCAAAGTACAGCTTTGTGAAGAAATACATGCAAGAACAAAACATTTTATTAACTGTTTTTCCATGAAAACGGAGTCAAAACAAATGACAAATAACTATATTTTTGGATTTTTGTGTATTATAGAGCATCATGTTTGTGAATCAGCTTTTTCGTGTGCTCAAGAGCAAATGTGTGTAAGCATACTTTACATGGGTGTGCTTGTGAGTCCGTGAGTCTGCTTGTGTTTTGTATTGAGAGCTCTCACTTCAGTCAGATGTATCCAGAGAAAACGTATCAGGTCAAGAGTCATGGCAGACTAATGGAGCACAGCCTTTATCATCCAGCAGCTGCTCACACATTGGCTGAATGAGTCCAAACACAGCTGGTTAAATATGCACTGTCCTCATGTACATAGAGAAAATATATATTTTGCATTACTAGGACACAACACTTGTATAGTTATGTGCTACATTTGCAATAGTTTGGCATAATGGAGGTACCATACTCAAATGCTCAGTACTCTATGTATGACTAGAACTCAGCCTTGATTAAACCTTTCAGTGGGGAAGAATCCTAAGATGTTGATGTGACAAGCCAAGGACCAAAAAAGTGCAGGACTATGGGGGGATCTTTTAAACTACTTCATATTTTAGATCAACAAGGGCATTGCTAAAGTTAAAAATAAAACAATCTCTTTAAATCTTTTAAACAATTGAATATTAGCACATCTGCACTGACAGATTTGATTGTATTGGCAAAATCTTTTTGGCATGCCCTCTGTTTAGTATTGCCTCTGGACAACTACTGTTGCAGAATTTTATTGGCTGGTTTTAACTATAAACAGGTTTCAAAGAAGCAGCCCTCTACCCCCTTGTCTTTCGTTATAATATTTGTATGCCATTGTACACAGTTCATTTGTATGTAAAAGGATGATATGGATTTGAACTATTTTTCTGGATTATAGTCACCATGTCATAAAGTTGATATTGTTTTGGGTTGTTTTTGTATATTTCGCACCAATCCCTACTGTTGTTACTTTTTTATTATTATTTTTTCTTTTAATGCTCTTCACTCTAAATTTTTTACTTCAACCCTTAATTATTCTCTCTGTGCAGTGAAAAGAAGTAGCGATTGAGGATGATTTATAACTGGTCAGACTCTACAATATCTATGTAATTCATCTTTCTATGGTGCTTTCCACTGCAAAATCACTTATTTTGTAATAATATCCTGTTTTGCCTGGGATTACATGTACGTATGTACTGTGTATATCCTTCTCTACCGCTTGTATAGAATAGCATTTATTTTTTATACCAGCTAGATATATTATTACATGTCCGTTGCTACTAATTTTTCCCAGTTTTTAACTTGATCAAAGTTATTAACAAAACCCTCTGCTTTATAAACGTATCCTGTTTTATCATTGCACTTTACATCATCATGGACAGATTCATTGGTATTCATCAAAGTCTGAATCAGTAACCAGTCGTGTTTGGACGGTGTGGTGAGCAGCCGGGAACCTAGCAATCCTGGGTTGAAAGGATTATTTCTGTCAGTGAGTTAGACTCAATCCTACTGGCCATTTTTAACAGGCTCACTGTTGTTAGGCTGTAGTTATATAAAATGATTAAAAAAATAAACAATTTGGTATTCTTTGTGCCTTGTCCATTTCCCTTGGTGTCTTATTTAAGTCAAGTATTTATTCTGCAACATTACAGTCAGTTAAGCAGGAATTATATCTGCATTAATTGTATGATCTGGGGCCAGAAAACAACAAGACAGGCTGTGCATTCATGTTAATTTGGTTCTTCTGGACAAGACACTGGACGGCCCTTAAATTGTTCAATATATGGGTAGGTGTGTAAATTAACTAGATTGTTAGATAGTTGTTTGATTGTGTGGATGTGAGCATCTGATAAATTTTATGGTGGTGTTGCCATTAAATTCCATCCATTTGGCAACTTTATTATAATACATAATAGTAATTTTTTGTCTCATCATTTTATAAAATAGGAGGTGTGGCTTTATTATTATTATTACTACTATTATTATCATTACCCTTTTCACAATTCCTGTCAACCTTTTACCATAGAGTGAGTCAGTATGTAAAAACAGATATTATGTAAGAAATCGTGTCTGTACAGGGATATCGAAGTGCAGCAGTCTTTCCAATCAGTGCAGTAATGTGAACACATGGCCTTCTAATCCTTACAATTGGATTGGTAAAAAAAATCCACGATTGAAGTAAGAAAAACTTGGAAATCTGTGTATTCAGTGCTGAAGACTTTTAAGAGTAAGGGGACAGCAGGGGGCAGCTGGAACCAATGGTACCCGACCCGGAACTTTGAATTAATTAATCCCCTGCTTTTTAGAAATTTGGCTAAAATCTGGAGCTGTTCCGTGTGAGCAGCAAAAGCATTTCCTTCACAGGCATTTTTTGCGTTTCAAAGTAAAAGCGCTGCATCGCCAAAGGAATAAAACTGCTTATCGGAGTTCTTGAAAGTGTCTCAGTGAAATGGTTGAGGATACAATCTATAAAAGACGTATATCGATGGAGTCAAATTTGATTTAAAACTATGCCCCTTGATATTTTTACCCATGTTAATATGTGTATTAAAACGCTATAGGCTCAAATTGGTTTTTATTTTGAAACTCACAACCGGAAAATGTTCGTCTAAAGATGGCGGACTTGACTCGAACCCAAGACTGAACGACTCCGACCAACCCGGAACTTTTAAAACAACTTTTCATCCTGAAAACTTCTCCCAAGGACTTCCCTCCCGCTTTTCGGACGCGTCCTGATGTTTCTGTGAGGGAAAAAACCAACTTTTGGGGGACGGTGCTTTGTTTTTCTGCGGAAGGAAAAAAACAAAAAGAGAGACAGCTGCAAATGTTTCCGACTGCAACGGTTCCTGCAGGACGGTAGGACGACTCGTCTTTTCAAAGCAGGTAGGAAACTGAGAGAGGAAACACAAATCTGCTGCTCACATTTCTCTCTCAGACCTGTGCCGACCGGTGTCCCAAAAGGCCACATCACTTATAAATCATGTCATCATGTCACACTAATATGGCATTTACACGTACGTTTTTTTTTTTTTTTGCTTTATGTGCTAACTGACCATGGGCTTAGTTTGGTACTGAAGATTTACAGCAGCACGACTTTACCGAACCATCCAGAGCTCGTTGTATGAAAAAAGACTAAATGGGCTTTATGTTCCACATTCAGTCTTTATTAGATGTGATCAAGTCAGACTCTTATATCACTGCAAAATAATAGGGAGGGCTATTCTGTCAGGTTAGGAATTCCAGGCAGCTGAAAGCCCCCCCCCCCCCAACACACACACACACACACACACACACACACACACACACACACACTGAGGTCTGGGAGTCTGTCAGTCCAGGGGGTCTGAGACACACACTGGGGCAGCAGACAAACAAAAGGCCTGGTTGTGCATGTGATTTTAAGCTTAATGAAGCAAACTGCTCAGAGAGGAATAAAGGCACTGACAGACATTTCATTTTACATGTCTCTAAAGTAAAGGCTTTAGAATGAGCTCCCCTTCCCCCGCCCCTTGTGAGATAAGGCTTATTTCAGAAAGGATTTGTCCACCTACTTAGTACATAGACATGTACTCATACCTAAGTTAGGTTTTCTTGTATTAAAACTGTAGCTGCCATAACTTCCTACGCTAAAATTACTTCATTATATAGAAAACATCTATTGTCATACAGAATCTGCAAATGCATGCATGATTTGACCATTTCTTGAATACTTTTCATTAACCTTATATAATTGTAACCAGAATCACTGCATTAGTAATAGTTGGCGAACACCTGAAGTTGTGTTAGAGGCATACAGGCACATACAATTTGGCTTCAGCTTCCACAGACAGGTACAAACACTGACACAGATTCTTCCTCGGTTAACCTCTGAGGAGACTGAAGTAGAAGACTCCCTTCTGTCTACTGCTGACTTTAAAGGAAACATTGAACCACTTTCCCATTTTTACAGATCAGCAGCTTTTCTCTTTGAGACTCATGAGATGAGATGTGCAGTCAAGTCAGTGTTTCAACAGTGCAAAGACTATGTCTAAATAAAAGTCCATTAGTCTCATTTTTATTTTCATTTAGATACAAGTTGGATTACCCGCCTTTTAATGTGACAAAATTTGTGTGGTATGAAACTAATTTGATAAGTCAGGCTACACTTGTTATTTGTAGTCGAGGAAATAAGCAGAATCTCAAAGGCGTTACCTTAAGTTGACAGTTGGTCTGTTTTTAATGTCGGGGGAATTTCTGTGAAGATTGAGCACTACGGTCTGGAGCATGTATGGACAGGTCATGAGGGATGTAGACTAAGAGTCCTCTCCTCTCTTCATGGGTAAATCCAACATGCTGGAAATCTGGCATAACCAAATAGTTTAGGATTGCTCAATTTCATTTTGGTAATTACAACAGCAGAAAATAGCTGTGTTGACATGACATGAGCCAAATGATCTGTTTTTATAATTTTAATAGCATGATAGGCCTTTTTCTTTTTCTTGAAGACAATTTTCTAATATTAGTAGAAGTTGGGGGCAAAATGAGAAATAAAACCTCTGCCTGCTTCCCAGATGAATTGAATGAATTTCAAACATGATTTGGCATCTTTAATCTAGAGCCATACTAGCAACACTCTGAATAAACCCTGAGCAGATATGTTAGCCATGTTAGTGTGCTATCGTTAATTGGGCCTAAATGCAAAGCAGAGCTGGTCTGAAGGGAACATTATTAGTCTTGCAGGAACTTGTTCATAGACCAGGCAGCAGCTAATGATTATATCAGTAAATTATTATCTTGATCAGTTGATTGCCTACTGTAAAACATCAGAAGTGTAAAAACGTTGCACAGTTGTGAAAGTTTGTGTCTGACTGCGAAGTGTAAGTAGCTGATTGAGATATTTTCAGGGCCAAGAACATTTTTGTGGTGTGTGGATTTTTTTTTTTTTTTTTTTTAAGAGCTAGTTATATTTTTCAAATCGTCTGGTATTCTCTTGGTGCACTAACTAATGAAGTGCACCATCCTAACATGCAGCAGGTTAACCTTCCTGGGGTATATTTCATCATTAATCCTACCTTTGAGGAATTGTTTTGACAAAACAAAGACACCCAACCCTTTTCACTATTAGTAGTACAGCTAAACCAATAATTTGACATTCAGTTCATAGACAAGTGGACTTAGTTTCAATTCATCATTCTACAGCTCAGACAGGCAGTCTTTGTTGCAAAGACATGACATGCCATTATTAAGACTTTGCTGACTCATAAGCTGCCCAAGAACAAACCTACATTTCTTCAAATCTCTTTAAGATTAAAAAGACTGCAAACTGCTGTTGTTATTTGTTGGAGGAAAATTGACCTTTGATACCAGCACCAATTTAGCAAAATGTTTTCACCTCCTTAGGGTTTTTCTTCATCGTCCAGATTGTGAAAAATATCTCAAAACAAATTTGGCTTTGTGTTGTATTTGTATTTTTTTTTGTTGTTGTTGATCAAAATCTTCTTCCTGCTGTGTCTGCATTTTCATTCCTCCTTTGAAACCCTTCCACATCAGGAAAGTCGATCCCTCAGGCCGAATGAGGTGAGAAGACTGTAAAGATGTGTGGTTATTTTGACAGGAGTGTTGCTTTGAAACCTGCCATAAACTGTGAAGCTTTTCTTTTTGAAAGTGGAGTGAAACTTCGCAAGCTCTCCAAGAGATCATGCAAAGGATGAGGGTTATTAATGACACAGAACATGAGCAGGCAGAAGACTCAACTGTTTCTCTTTTATCGTGAGCTTGTGAGTGTACAGAATTTATATTCAACTATATTGTTTCCATGTGCTGAGAGTGAAGGAGAGCCGGAGAATGACGGGGAAGGGGGAAGGGTTGGAAGTACAACAACAGCTTCTTCTGTGTCCTCTGGGAATGCTGTCTGAAGGCTGAGGAAGAAGTGTGTCTCTGAGCTGGAAAGGGGAGTGTGAACAATCCATAGTGCATGTGTGAACAGCCCTCTCAGCTTTACTCACTGTACCATAAATATACAATGAAAGAGGAACAAACACAATGTCCCACAACTTCATATTGAAAATGATAGCCACTCTGTCTGCCATGAGTCACTCATGAGCTCACCAGCCTCATCAGTTCATCTGACAGGGAAACTGTGCTTGGGTTTGGTTAATCATTCACTCTAATCACACTTTAAAATCGATGGATTTGTATTATTGTTCTCTTTGACCTAGTAGTATAGCTCATGTTTCTGCTATTAGGATTGGGTTGAACTGTAAGGCTTGTCCACATAGGCCTGTATTTTTCAGATATTTGAAATAACTTTGCTTCTGTTATCACATTAAAATATCAGGTCCCACTGCTGCTTAACTTATTTTTTACTTAGTCATATATATTATCATTTACCTTGAAATAACTTAAAATTTCTCTTGAAATTATAACATACGGCTAAGGTTTACTGGCAGTTATATTTGTGCAAACAGGACAGAAAAGCCATTTTATTTGGCTTGTTGTCACCTGATATTTTATGAAGTTTGAAAGATTTTCTTGATTATCAGGTTCCAGGGAATCAAAATCCTGATATTTTAGTATGGAAATATACCTTTGAAGCAATTTGTATTGACGTTCTCAACTGTTTTTTATCAACAGATATAGAGTGGTGGAGCAAAGAGGTGCCAAAATGCCACAGCAGAAGGACATAGTGAAGATAGCCATCCAGATGCCTGGGGCCTACCCCCAGCTCATACAGCTGGACCAGGTAATATACACAGTTCCAAATATCACTGCTCTTAAAAGCAGAATGCCAATTAAATATGTGAATTACTTTTGTCACTGTGGTTGGTAATAATTAAAAAAAATATATATTTTAATAGTCATGTATGGAGAGACTGTTCTCAGACTATGTTTGGACGGTGAGCCTCCATGGGAACATTTTGCCCTTAGTTGAGCTGTTTAAGGCACCACATCCTCATTTGCTTAAGACCCAAAGGCTGAAGGGATGATGTCCACACTGAAAAGGATAAGTCATTTGACTTTGGTTTCCACAAATTTAACTTGTAATGTTAACTCAGGCATTGTGTGGTTTGAGTCAAAAATCTGCAGCAGCACTACGGGCCAACTCTCACAGAAAGGGTTCAAACGTTTACAATAGAATACTGTGTGTTTTATGTACATACCACATCCTGCCCTGTTTCTTCAAAACTTAGAAGAGAATTGAATTCCTTGGATTACATTTTTCAGTTTTTCTTTTCTTTTATAAAATATTTTTTATTGGTCACTAAATTTGCTGCTCCAGAAGCTTCCACTTCATAAGCTCACATCTGAACAATAAACTACCTGCTTGACTTGGCAGCCATCCCTTTATATATTCCTCCATTAAACCAAAGCCTGCATATGGGATCAAAGCTATCTGAGATGCTGAACTCAGAATATCCTACCCCAAAGAATTAGTCACATTTTAAGGATGAGTTTCTTGCTCTTTTCTTGCTTTAGACATATCTAAATGAAACTACAGTGTACACTGGCTAACCACCGATTGTAAATGGTGACTTGCAGACAGATTGTATTTATGTTAGTAGCCTCAAAACCTAGAACAAGAAGAACATAATATTTATAGAAAAATAAATAATTTGTCTGAGTGTGGTATGCATCTTTATCCCTACTTCCTTTCTGGTACTATGTGATACAGCTGCCTCACCACAAGATATTTACAATTAACTGAACAATGAAGTCTGGTAAGTAAGATAAACGGCCGTGCTGCTGTTGATTGGCCTGAATGTGACTTGGGTCAGTTTTTTACATTTTCTATTCTTTGCCTTGCTGCAGCTCAATAGCTACTATTGAAATTCATCCATTTAATTTTTTTTTTCTAAACAACCAGTGGAGCTCTTATCAGTATTTAATAAAGAAATAATTTAATTATTAAGTAAAGGGTTGGGGTTTATTAACTAACTTGATAATGTATTACATCTCACGGCCGGTTAGCCTGTGTCAGAAAGAGCAGCAGCATTGAAGCTCCAGACACATAATATAATATAATTATACATTTACATTTATGCATTTGGCAGATATTTTTATTCAAAGTGAATTTAAACACTATAGTATCTCCTAATCATATTATTCTCTTTTAATAATTTAGCTCCACGTGCTACATTCATGACCAACATTTTAACAAGAGAGAACACCTTGTGTTTGATTACAGCAGCCGCCCTTCAGCTAGTTAGCTGAGTTGGCAAAAAATTGTTAGCAGTGAGTCATCTTGCTAGCTTAAGAGGAGTTGGAGTTACTTCAAGAAATAATAATTTTGAAATACAATATGATGTAAAAATTGGGAAGAATATCAATATATGAAAAAAAAAATCCATAATAATGAGCTTTTGTTAGTTATTTCACAAATTGTTGAAACCCACCCATTGATTTCGTTAAGTCAGCTTGAACTAAATGTGATGGTGGGGAAGTTTTCCTTGTGTTTCCCAGAAGTTTTGGGGAAGTTGAGCTTACATTATTTGCGCAAGACACAATGCATGAGGTGTAGTTTAAACTGTACACCAGACAGTGAGGGGGCATGTTTATGAGGACTTGACACGAGAAGATTCAACTGGTTCTTTTTTTCAACTGTTGGAACATGCAGCACAATTGAAAATTCTAGTTTTAGGCCCTTACATCTCAAGCAATGTTCTCATATTTATGCTTTATTTGAATGTGAATGAATGCACATGCTCAAAATATTTTGATTGTAGATCACAGCTGATCCTGCCCTCAGAAAAACGTCTTATTGGCTATGCTGTCTTTATTAAACACATCTGATCAGTCGACCTTCTTGGCTGCCACTAATAATAGACCATATCCAGGGTCTACCGCACAACCAGAAGACATTTTGATTGGTTGACCGCGGGGCTGACCACTAATAGCAGGATAGCTGAGAGTAAAACATGGAAGTAGTCTGGCTTTTATTTACATACAAAGAGGGATCTGGGCATTGAGCGAAACATTGTTGAAAAAGCGTTGGGGAGCTCTTGGATTTCCTCTCCTCTGCAAACAGGGATTGTAGCCAGCAAGAATAGCTGTGGGCCTGGATCCCATAACAGTGTGTTATTACTGAAGCCTGTGTCCAGCTCCCTGACAGGAGAAATACTTTGATAGAAGAGTCTGCTAAGTCCTCTTGTTATGACCTACATCTATGCAGCAGGTGGTTGTATTTGTGATGTGTAAATGTATTTTGCTAGCATGTGTAATTATATATTTTTGTGTATCTTTGCAGAAAAAGCCTCTGTCTGCTGTAATAAAGGAGGTGTGTGATGGGTAAGTTAATGATGGCCATGCCGTCTCTCTGGTCTCTCTCTTTTACATAAACTCTTTGTGTTATTGTTATAGTTAATATCTGTCTGTTTGTGTCTGCAGCTGGAATCTACCAGGCCCTGAGAACTACGCCCTGCAGTATGCTGATGGAGTGCAGACGTACATCACTGAATCTGTGAGCTACTTCTATGTACACATCAATGCAAATATTTGTCTACACCACTGAGTTAGTGTGGTAAAGGTCTGAGCACATCTTGACAACACTGAGCAACAGACCTGAGTCAGACCCTGACTCAGATGTTTCTGTGTTCATAATGAGGATGGTAAATCTCTGTTTTAAGATCTCAAAGCATAGCAATGAATTAATCAGTGATCCATATCTGTCAACACCATGTGACCTCTTTATATTCCCTTGCATCCAAAAGTAAGATGAAGCCCTGGTCAGTAATATCAAAGCCCTTAAAAGTGAGCGTGAGGTATACCTTAAAATTAAGAGACAGAGGGAGAGAAAGAATAACGGGGAAGCACTCAAAACTACATTCATCTTCTTGGTGTCAAGTGTCCTTTCCAAACAGTTGCCACGGGAAGCCCACCCCCTCTTTGGAGGTAAAAGCAGAACTGTTAAAGTCATTACGATGCTGCCAGAGAAATATGTTTTATTTATTGTTAAAATTTTAGTACGGCTTTCAAAATAATGCTTCTGTGAAGCACACTGCAGGCTTTTACTTTGACTTCAGTTGGAGATGCTGACAGATAAACACAGATGTTACTGCCCCTCAGCAAATGTGTCAAGCACTTAGCTTTCACATGGATGTTTCTGAATTTAATTATTTCTGAAAGCTGGGAATGATCTAATTCTTTCACTGGCTGCAATCAAGCTGTTTTAGAAACCATGTTCATCTTAAAAGATGAGCATCACTGATTGCAGTCTTGAGGATATTGCTTTAAAGCCATTGTGTAGAACTACTATACATATTTTTGCATATTTTTTTTTACCAAATTCAAATTAGCTAACTTTGTAATAGCAGTAAAACAAGGCCGTTTAAAACTTGTCTTTGAATAACTACCTATAACAACCCAAAGCATTTGTGACAGTAAAAAAAGTAAGTGCAAACGTGTGTATGTCTCCACTCTGTAGACTAAGTTACACTGTGACTGTGGCTTTAGTGAATTTTTCAGCAGCTTTTAAATACTTTGTCCTCCCTGTGTTTGTTTGTTTGTTTGTGTGGTGAAGAATCGTCTGGACATTAAGAACGGTTGCATTCTGCGACTGACCAAGGCGCCGGTGAGTCTCCAGCCAACAGAATCTCAGCCACTTTCATCTGCCTCACCTCACATTCCTCCAGCCCTCTGTCGCTCGTTCCCTGTCACTGTTGTCATTTACATTTCACATAGCAAAGAATTTACAGAATGAGCTGCATGTCCAGGCAGTGGAATAAATCAGCATTTATCTGCCTCTGCAAGTAGCTACGGTTTAAAGAAGAGGAACACTGGCATGATTATGTAGGAAACGAGGAAATTGTTTAGCATGGTGTATGTGAGTATGTGTCTCTTTTTTGTGTGAACCCAGGGTCGTTGTGCAGAGGACTTGTTCAGGGGCATCCAGAGCTCGGATTCGGGCGTGCGCTGCGATTCGCTGAAGGAACTGGCGAGTGTTTCCACAGACGTGACCTTTGCTCAGGAGTTCATCAGCCGAGACGGACACCTCCTATTGGTCAAGATAGTCGAGGATTCTCATGAGTTAGTACTCCGTGTGGGTGTGACTGCTTGCATACCTTTCTCGGACAGGTTGTAATTGTCTTCCTCTGAGAGAAATCACTGGTGGTGAGAGGTATTCTACACATGTAGCAGCATATCCCACTCAGCTAAACCTGTATGAAAAAGTAAGGAGTGTACCTGCTGAATATATGATATCAACCCACAAATATGAGACTATATCCCAGGGAAGGAAATGTTTCCTCCTACTAATTTTTTCCACTTTCAGTTTCATTTGCTGATTCCGATAACCATTAATGACTCCCAACTTTACAGCAGCATGAAGGGATGGAATAATGAACTGTTAAGTGCATTAAACCAGTAATTGAATGATTTTCAACAGGCTGATCTGGTTGCATATCAGAATCTGTGCGTGGCTGTCTGTGTATAAATCTACATTATATTTCTTACATTTCTGTGTGTCTTTGTCATTCAGGAGTAATGTGATCATGACCCACACACTGACAGGCTTCATGGAACTGATGGATCATGGGATAGTTTCTTGGGAGAATCTCTCAACTGTCTTCATCAAGAAGGTGCTTTTAGTTGCATTCTCTCCAAATCCTAACCTTCTTATTCTTATTCACTTATCTCTTATCATTATCCTTTTCTCCCTTCAGATTGCCAGCTTTGTCAACGCCAAGCCAACCGATGCATCGATACAACAGGTGTCCCTGGACATCCTGGAGAGCATGGTGCTAAGCAGTCACAGCCTCTTCCTGCAGGTCAAACAGGAAGTCACTATGGAGAGGCTTATTGCCCACCTCCAGGTGTAAGTTACGATAGCTTTAGACCCAATCATAGAATCAAATCGTAAATTTACTGAATATTTTAGTTAATGTCTGTGTTGTGAAGGTGGAATGGATGGCAGTATTGTATCTGTAACAGGAAGTTACAGTTGACAATACTGTAGTTGTTTAATTGTCTGTAAACATATTATGAAGATTGAAGAACTGTTTTTAATATCATTGTCCTTTTTCCCTAAACACCGCTTTTCATCCACCTGTGAAACATTCAAATTTGGCTTTGAATCATGCCCTCCTCTCTGACTTTTTCAGGACAAATCAGCAGATACAGACCAAAGCCATGGCCCTACTGATGGCGCTACTACAGACAGCAGGAGACTCTGACCGACAGGTGTGCCTGCAGTCTGGTTGTGGCTCTCTTAAACTGTTCCTCTTCTCTTTATAGATGTTTGATTTTGAATAGTTAGATAGCTGTTAAATTTGTTTCCTCAATGTTATTAGTCTCTGACATCGATGTCTGCAGCTGTAAATCAATGTGCATTTCAGTTTCAGTCGTCCCATGTGACTCGGGATGACAGGTCTTAAATAGCACTGCCAGACCATTGTGCACTTTTGTCAGACAACTGGAGATGGTCCATCTTCCTCATTCTCTGTGTCATCATCAGCTTTTCAGCAGATAATTGGAGCTTTTTCTCCCTGAGTTCAGTTCCTGCTCCTCTCTTATTGTGCTGAAACAGTTGCTTCATTCAGTCCAACATATAAATTTTTCTCAGGCTTTCTCAGTTTCTCTCTCTTTTTCTATTACACTTCCTCAATTTTAGAGTAAATCAACAAATCCACCCTTCTTATCAGCGTGACTCACCAATGAGCAAGTTCGCCCTTAACAAACCCAGTACAGTCAAATATGGGTGTACCAGCAAGTGATTGTGTAGTCATAGGGGTCAAAGTCCCACACGAACGAACTCTGTCACTGTTACTGACACTATATTGCCACCCCATGATGGAAATGTGTCATTGCACCTTGGAAACACACTTCATCATTTTCTGTTTTCCAGGATATGTTTGCATTCCTGAATAAGAAGAATCTCCGTCAGTACATTTATAAGGTAACATGACTTAGCAATTTGATATAGTTTATAATTTATTTTTGAACTATAACTAAGCAAAAGAAGATCTCTTTGATATGCAGCTGTAGATGTGAATAAAGAAATGATTGCTGTGTATTTGTTGCAGAACATCATCCATAGTTCTGGTTCAGTCCAGGACGAGATGGCCCACTACCTCTATGTCCTACAGTCTGTCACTTTGAATCACCTGGAGCCTCGCATGAGGACGCCTCTGGACTGTTACAGTCAGGTGAGCTAAAACAGTTGGTCTTTTGGATTCAGCGATAGACTCACTTAAAATAATTAAACACTTTTGTCTGTGCCTTCCGCCTGACACCAGGAGCAAAGAGACATCCTTCATGGTTTGCGTCAGGCAGCATTTGAGACGGAAAGCGATAACAGTCTGAGCAACGAGAGGCGACGCTCGCTTTGCGCTAAAGAGTTCAAGAAATTGGGTTTCTCCGTAAGTGTCTGCTGTCTGAACTTACCCTATAAAGTTTGTCTATTGGTTTTTGTCATATTACTCCCAGGTCCGGGTGACGTTATTGATCATTATTTGCATGAATACTTTTCTTTGATCCTCTCCTTTCAGAACAACAGTAACCCTGGTCAGGACTTAGTGCGGACCCCTCCTGGTCTTTTGGCTTTGGACACAATGTTTTATTTTGCGTCACGCTATCCTGACGCATACAGCAGGGTGAGCACATTTTATCTGTTGTTTATCTACAATTGGAAAATTAGCTTTGGCTGTTTTGTTAGGATCAAGGTTGAAGATTTTTTTATTATTATTTATTTATTTATTTTATGATTACATAAGTTTGTAATTGTTCCACACCCAGTTTGTTCTTGAGAACAGCAGTAGAGAGGACAAACATGAGTGTCCTTTTGCCAGAAGCAGCATACAGCTCACACTCATCCTGTGTGAAATTCTTCGAATTGGAGAGCCACGTAAGTTTATCTGGAAACTGATACTCCCTTAAAATTATCAGTAACCTCTCATCAAATCAATCTGTGTGACTGGGAAACTTTCCTTTTTTTGGGGGATTTGTCTTCCATCTTCTCCATGGCTTCCTGTCTGGCAGCCTCGGAGACAGGATCTGACTACCACCCCATCTTCTTCAGTCAGGATCGGCTCATGGAGGAGCTTTTTTGTGTCTGCATTCAGCTGCTAAACAAGACCTGGAAGGAAATGAGAGCGACACAGGAAGATTTTGACAAGGTACAATAGTCGTGCAATACATTGTTTGTTGTGTGTTACATCAAGGATAAGCCTCAAATGAAAGCAGCATTTTTTTCCTCCTTAAGGATACCAATAAATTATCAAGTATATTGGCCTTAGATTAAAATCCCCAGAGCTCAACACCACTTACATTTTAGTATATAAATCTACTGGAAGGTTGGACCACATCCTAGGTGCCCTTCAGCCACGTTAAATTTCGTCTTAAAGGACCCACCAGGAAGAGTGCGGTGATCAGTGGCAGATTACTTATTATTCAGTCTGCCACACAAATTGCTTACATAAGTGTCAGTGGGTCACTCTGTCTACTGTAGCTGCACAATGAAATAAAGTCATTGCAAAATGATCCTGGATAGAAAGAAGTTGAAGTTGAAAGAACAAGCAGGCAATTTTTCAGTCATCCAGCCAGTGGATTGTGTGAAGATAATTGGAAAGTGGAAACTGAGTGTTTGAAGTCCAAGCCTACCATGACTCAGAGCTGCTCTGTTTCTGCAAATCCTGCAAACAAAGAAAATCCTGTGACATAACAACACAGGCCAACATGTCAGGCAGACTCAAACACGTTTCCATAAATGGTCAGTGATGTTGAAATGTCCATTACCTTGCATCTAATCACTGTCCCACTGCTCTACATCTCAGTGTTTGTTGGACTGCGACTAAAAAGCAATGTCATTCTGTGATTCAATGCGTAGTCTCAAACAGGTAGCAAAAATGTTTTTTTAGTTACTAAATGATTATAGTTATTATGCATCTTTCCCTATGTTGGATCATTTAATAAGATTGATCAAGCACGTGTTAAATTATATAAATCAAATAAGAAAATGTAAATGAGAAAATCACTTGAAAAGCACTAAGGGGTCAGCTTCAGCGAGTTTCTTTGAAGGAACTTTTTGTGTAACTTTGTACTCATGTGACTTTGTATAGGTTTATTCTTATGTTAACTATCCCCATTCTGCCCCCACAGACGGCACTGAATGCACAGTGACCTTAACACCACAATGTACTACTTGTACTATGTTAATTGGTTGAGCCAAGCTTTGAGCAGCAGGGTCTTGTCTGAGAGAAATATTGAGGATCCAGCCACCCTGAAAGACAAGAGAAGCTGAGCTTTTGTCCAGAGTCGCAAATCAACATCACACACGGCTGTCTGTCATCAACAGAGTGCTCTCCCAACAGTCATAAAATTCAGTGACCTTTTGACCTGTCCGCTGCAGTCCAGTGTCCTGAGCGCCAGGACAGCAGACCGGCCTTTTGTTTTTGTCCACTGCCCTCTTCCCAGGGTGCTTTGGGGCAAGGACAAAAGGGCATTAGGTGGACAAAGAGAAGCGTGGTGGGCGGCAGAAACAGAGGGAGAAGGAAATGGAGAAAACAAAGCACCCAGGGCATCAGCAGTAATTACACAACAACAGAGGGAACGTAAAACCTCTGGAAAAAATATGAAAGGGAGGGAATGAGAGGGTTGAACTGAAAGGAGCGGACTGAGAGAGAGACCAAAGAATAAGAGGTGGTGGCGGTGGTCTCTATTTATCTGATAATGTAGATCTAGCCTATGTAAGCTTACTTTGAGAAAAAACATGATGTGCTCATGCTGGTGCATGTGAGTAAAACAAAAAGACTGTCACCTCAAAGTCTTTGTGTACAGCCCACGTGATAACGGTCATTGTCCATGGTGACACACACACAGACACAGATATACGTATTTGGCATATGTGCACAAGCTGCAGGGTTTAAGGGAACAGAGACAGCTGCCAGTCATTGCTCCTATTGGCCAGCTGAGCTAAATGACAGAGGGGCTGGGCTGGGGGTGTGTGTGTGTCTGTGTGTGTATGCGTGTGGTTGCATGTGTGTGGGAATATCAGGGTGTCTGTTTACAAAACACCCAAATGCTTGCAACTCTCCTGTCACGCAGGTGATCTCTGTCTCTCTCCCTCACTTTCACCATCCATCACAATTTCTCTGATCATTAGTCTTCTCCTAAGGATAAAGGATGGAGGTAAGATCCAGGGTTGTTGTTTTTTTTTTCCTTCTTGTTTTAAGAAGCTTGTTGTTCTGTAGTTACTTATTAGTTAATCCTGCAGTGGATATCAAATATTCCAGGAGGAAGTTGTTAGAAAGGTGACACTTCACAACAGAAAAGATTTATTGCTTTAGAGCTGAGATGGCATAACTGTGTGAAGTGGCTGTCTGAAACTCGTGACGTGAAGACTGCTGGACACAGGTTATTTTGGATGGAGGATCTTGAGCAGGCAGCCACAGGGTGAAACTAATCACTTGTTTTGTGTCCTTGCTTGTTCGCACAATATGAAATGACAGTTTGGATTTCACCAGCTCCACTGTTAGCGCTGCCAGATGGACAGTCTCATTCTCTGTGCTTATAAGCAGCTTGGCCACATTTAAAACCCGTGCTGGACAGTAACAAGCCTTTGTCTTCAGCCTTCAAGGGACATCTAGCAAGTATATCTCTGAATTGGCATCATCAGATTGTGACAGCACCAAGATATCTGAATTTAGTTCTGTGATGTATGTCAGTAAATGTGTATCAGATACTCCATGGTTAGATAGATTCAATTTTATTGTCATTGTGCAAAATGCACGTACAAAGCCATCTAACCAGAAGTGCAAAAGAATTGTATTTTTTACAGAGAAGTGCAGGTATAAGTGATTCCTACAGCATAAATATGCTATATCTTGCAATATGTACAATATTGTTGACAGTGAGAAGTGCATGTATATATAAGTGTGTGTGTGTGAGAAAAATAAATTCTTTTAGATTAATTATTTTATACATGGAGTTGAGGTTGACCAAGTGGAAGGCAGATTGTATGTCCATTATAAATAAAGTAATGATAATAAAGTAATTTGTATAATTGCACATGAACAAAGTGGATGGAACTTTATTGGTTGGGCCGTATTACATTTACTCAGTGATTGCTCAAAGTGGGTGTGAACAGGAATGATCTAGGTCAGCAGAGCTGCTGCAGTGTGTGTGTGTGTGTGTGTGTGTGTGTGTGTGTGTGTGAGAGAGAATAGTGTTGGAGTTTGCATGGTCCTGCGCACTATAGATTTCTTTCATAGATTTTCCACTTTTCTACAGTGGAGGTGCCTAAACTGATGGGAGCTATAGATTTTACTCACAGGCAAGTGCAGCATTTGACCAACTGGCCTGAGCTCTTGTTCCAGGGTAGTCGGGGTCACCCGTCTCTGTGTATGAGCTTCAGTTTGACAAGTCACGCAGAAAACACACAGACACACAAATCAGAGTCAGATGGACGTGTTTTGGACTTGTCAATTAAAAGCTGAAGAAGGAGTGACGTGTTCAACCTGAATGAACAGCCATTAAACTGTGTTTTTATTTTCTGTTAATCCTTCCACCATGTTAACAGCAGGAACTTTTTCAAATTGGTTTTAAAGCTCAAAGGTTATGGTTGAAGATTTTATTTTGATAATATACTGAATAAAAACTGTTTATGTGTAATTTCGGCACCACTTCACTTTGTCTTGGTCACAACTTTCTGAGAAGTTCAACAGAGCTCTTGCAAACTTTGGTATTTCTTCAGGTGATGCAGGTGGTGAGAGAGCAGATCACCAGGACATTGTCCAGTAAACCGACCTCCCTTGAGCTTTTCAAGAACAAAGTCAACGTTCTCAACTACAGCGAGATCCTCAAACTGCGACAGACGGAGCGTCTGCACCAGGAGGAGACTCTCGCTCCACCTGTACTGTGAGTTTTTTTTTTTTTTTTTGGTTGTATTATTTAATTTTGATGTCATTGTGATGCACTCAGTGTTCTTTTTTTTTTTTTTTTTTTTTTTTTTTTGTAGGTTCATTTGTTTTCTTTCTTGTCATTTAAGTATTTAAGTCGTTTTACACACACACACACACACACACACACAAAAGTAAAGTAAAGCAGCTCAACCTGATCAGCTGCTCTAATGCCAACTGTTAGTTTCCACCCTCTATGGAATCAGCTGATAGGTCAACAGAAATACTGTCTTTGATTATGCAACTGCTTGTCACCAAACAGTGTAAAAGTGTGTGTTGTGTTAAAAGGGTCATCCATCGTCAGCAGAGATCTTGTCCATTGTTTGATCCTCATTTGGTTTCTCATGAAAATAATGGTGGAAAAACCTCTGATACTGATATATTTATTGAACATTTTCATGATTTATTGGCTGTTATTTTGTGCACCTATTTTTGACACCAAAGTGAATTCTGTTCTAACTTGAAGTAGCATTTTGTTGATTGTGTGTGTTTTACTTCACAGTGAGCTAAAAGA
Source organism: Echeneis naucrates (assembly GCF_900963305.1). Classification (NCBI taxonomy): domain Eukaryota; kingdom Metazoa; phylum Chordata; class Actinopteri; order Carangiformes; family Echeneidae; genus Echeneis; species Echeneis naucrates. Next base: position 5,221,183 of record NC_042526.1, on the reverse strand, counting down.
GCGCCTGAAGCCAGAGCTGCTCGAGTTGATCCGCCAGCAGAGACTCAACAGACTCTGTCAGGGAACGATGTTCAGGAAAATTAGCAGCCGGCGCAGGCAGGGTGAGAAATAAATACACAGTCACGCAAGACAGTAGATTGTTTCCTTTCGGGCTAACCTTTGTGATGCGCCTCTTTTTCTCTAAGATAAACTGTGGTACTGCCGTTTGTCGCCCAATCACAAAATGCTTCACTACGGCGATGTGGAGGAGGACACAGACAGTCCAGCAATAGAAACGCTGCAAGAGAAGAGTGAGTTGGAGCTAGTTTTTGTGTTCAAATGACTGAAAAGAAACTCTGAATGATGTTAATTTGGTTTCTTTTCCGTTTGCCTCCCTCAGTTCCCATAGCAGATATCAAGGGCCTTCTGACAGGAAAAGACTGTCCTCACATGAAAGAGAACAAAGGCAAACAGAACAAGGTCAGTGGCTCTTCTTATTTATCGTACCATTCCAGTGATAAACGGGAAGCTTCACTTTCTCTGCGTGCATGTTCCTCCCTCACTGTAGGAAGTGCTGGACCTGGCATTTAGCATCACTTACGATGTAGAAGAGTACAGTCTGAACTTCATCGCTCCCTCTAGAACTGATGTGAGTCTGGCACTGAGTTTAACTGAGTCACAATGATTCAACATGTCAGTTTCTGTACTTACCGTCTGCCTCCATCCGTCAGTTCTGCCTGTGGACAGATGGACTGAGCGTTCTCCTGGGCAGGGAGATGAGTAGTGAATCCATGCGCAGCGAGTTGGAGATCCTCCTCTCCATGGAGATCAAGCTCCGTCTGCTAGACCTCGAGAATGTCCCGATCCCTGACAGCGCGCCGGTGGTCCCGAAACCACCGAGCAACTACAACTTCTGCTACGACTTCAGCCAGACTGAGCAGTAATGTGTGAGTGTGTGTACAGGTTGGGTTGAAACTAGGTGTGAATGTGTAAATACGTGTGTGTGTTTTTGTATGTTGAGATTTGACTTGTGCATCCATGCACTTATTAACACATATTATAACCCTGACATTATACTTTCCCTCTTTTTCTACATCTGAAAAGAGTCTCTTCAAATTACAATAGTAATAATTTTCTGTGTTGGTAATCAGTTGACGTTCAGCTGTTCCCATGACAACGGATATTTGGATAAATTCTTTGTTGCTATATAAACGCAACTACACAAGTAATGGTACTTTAATTATGTTTTGTAATCAGTTTTATATTTTTAAATATATCTAAAACTCCATGTGACATGTGGGGTATTCCTGTGTGAGGCTGTTTATCACTGCTTGAAGCTCAAGGCACTTTGACCTGGTGCTCTCTTTAATTTTTATATATATATATATGAATTCAAACACGGTGCTTTCTGTGGTACATGTTCTGTCACTTCCACAATTTGACATAGTGTGTTCACTGTTGGGCTAAGATACAGGTAGGTACAGATCCCAACGGCTCAGAACAGATTACTGTGGAACAGAAATGCTCTGACTTCATTTACAGCACTGCAGATATTAGGTACCAAGCAGACTTTTTTCTTTTTGTTATAAAGACTATCAAGCAATTTACCTCAATCAGCCGTTCCAATGAGACAAAAAAACTAATCTTGTTAAGTTGTGAATCTTGTTAAGCCTTTTCTGTTTGACCAGCAATAGTCCAGGAGTGTGTTTGACACTGTAAACAATCAAAGAGCATTAGGTTTGTCTGAACTGTCTCCCAATGAACCTGACCTATGACTGAACTCTAAACCTGCACCCTTTTAAAACAAACCTATTGTAACGTGACAGAGGTGGCACGCTCAGATTAGCAGAGAACTGACAAAATATCAGTGTGTTTTTGAGTGTTGGGCTCCAGGTCATTTCATTTCATTTCAACGCTGTCACCACTTTCTTCTGTAGTGCATTCCTGACACCACGCTGTGCAATGATGTTGACACTGACTCACGCTTTGGGTGAATTCACATGAATTAAAACAATGATTTATACTGAGAAAAAAAACCAACCTGTGTCTCAGTTAATGTAGTCGCCAGACTCTGGTTTATTCATAAAATCATCTTTGCAATCAGTCAGTGCCCTGTGCATCAAACACTCTCACATCAGTGCAAGCATTTTTAACAGTGTTTACAGTGTTTATACAGTATAAAGGAATATTATTCCTTTAATTTAGCTATAGTCCTCCAGCAAAACCCATAAAATGTTACATTAAAAAAGCAGAAATTTTCCTTCAGATAAATTCAAGTAAGTTCAACATTACAGCTTGATTTGTTATTAGGATGTGGGAGTTTTTGTTGTTTTGTTTGTTTTTCTTCCAAGAAAAATTAAGCATGTTTCCAAAGCTACACAGGTGGACAAGTGTGGGCATTTAGGTCAATAAAAGCAAAATAGAAATGTTCAATGTAATCTTATAAGACTGACTCTTATAGTCACATGTTTTCAAACCTTTTAAATGTTTCTCATAAATATAAATATACTTTGTCTCAATATATTTCATTCCTATGGGAGCTTCTGTCATAAGCATTTTGTATACTGATATACTGATTACCCTTTAACATTTTAAACACTTACTTACTAAAAGACAAATCAATTCAGTAAAATCTCTCACATAAATAGAAACAATTATATAAGACACTAGACACTATGATAATTTGATTTCATGTGGCAGCAGTTTTCAGAAATGCCGGCAGTGATAGCGCACCATAAGCACAATATAAATATTGCCTGGGAACTTTTCCCCAAGGACTCAATGTTTGACAATCTTTGAAAAATGATGGTTAGCTGTGAGTATGTTTTGACAGACTGACTTCCAGGTCACGGGTGTTACAGTAGCTCAGAGTAAGATGACAATGCTTCCTTCAGTTTTTGTGCAAATTCTTGAGATGTGGAAAAGCTCAACTCACAGAGCTGAGGATTCGGTCAGTAGGTATGATGGTAAAAAAGGTAAAGTGGACATGCAGGCTGTTCAGTCAGAGTGTAAAAGTAAGATCAGTCCCACCTATATATTTGTAGTGGATGTTTTCCAAGAAGGGAAGCTGCGACTGAAGGAGGTCCATTGCTGTTGGAGAAATATTTCTACACCTGGAGATGTCGAGTGTTTTCAGGCGCTTACAGTGCTGCACCAGGACAAACAAGGATCTGCGAGGTTTAAAGGTCAAAACCGTAGGAATCAGTGACTTATCTGTGGCCACAGGTACAGAAGATGTGGGGTTTTGTGCCACTCACCTGTCAGTGATGCCACCACAGAAGGAGAGGTAGAGATGCTGGAGCCTGTGGAGGTACGGGGCTGCCTGTGCTATCCCGCGGTCTGTGATGCCGGGGCAGTGGCTGAGGGCCAGGCTCGTAAGGCTGCGGCAGTGCCGGGCCACCGACGCCAAGCTGGCATCAGTGATCTCTGACAACATGGAGAGAGACAGGCGGTGGAGGTCTGGGTGCTGCACCACCTGCGTAGAAGAGAAACAGCATAAATTCACAATTCTCAACATTCTGTACGCCTGCTCTGAACCATCTCGCCCACCTGCTTGATGCTGCTGTCGGTCAGTTTGGCGCAGGCAGAGAGGTCCAGCTCCTGCAGCCTGGTGAGAGCTAAAAGGGACGCTCCCGGCTGCTGTGAGAACTGCTCCAGGTCGTTCTGCGTCACCAGCTTGGGTCGCTCCTCAAATGGCATACGAGGAGGCTTAAAGAAGCCCATGTTGCCGAAGGTCCGGGTGAACCTGGGACCCTTTTCTCCCTGCGGAGGAGGGCAGATTATTAGAAAGACCGAAAGAAGACTTGAAGAGGAGGAAAAATTATTCGGTACTTCCTTCAACGCCCTCTTTAGGCTCTCACCGTCTCCTCGTCACACTTGGATGTTTCCACCATCCCCAGCAAACCCCAGTCTGTGACCTGTTTACACCAGCCGAGGCGCAGAACTACCAGCCTCTGCAGGTAGGTGGTGATCGCACACACAGAGAGGTCAGTCACGTTGACACACGAAGTCAGGTCCAACTCAGAGAGAGAATTCCCAAGAAGCTGTGTCAGAGAGAAAACTGAAAGATCCTGATGAAGAGAGAAAGTAAAAGCTTGGTGGGGTTTTTTTTTTTTTTTGTTTGTTTTTTTTCAGTTGAGACATAAAAACCCAGACACACACACCGACTGACCCTAATGTAAGTGCAGCTCTTCAGGCTGAGTGTCTCCAGCTGTGCTCTGCTGGGATTGGACTCTGTCAGGCCTTTCACTATCTCTGATCCACTGATGTGCAGACACTCAGACAGATCCAGACTCCTCAGGGACGACAAAGACAGCAGGTCAGCGAGGCCTGTGGGCGACACAAAGCCACCTTTCAAGTCTAGTGGACAGAATTATCCACATTCATGCCAACTTTGCACAAAAGTGTTTCATCATCCAGGCTGATTGCTATAAAAAGTTTTAGCTCATCCCTGCTCTCTGCAGTAGACAGCTTTTTAAGCCTCAGGCCTTCCCACTGGCGCCATCATCTGGACAAAGATATACCTAAGCCTAGGCGCTGCAAAGCAAAAAAAAAAAAAAAAAACACCCCACCTTTCTCAGTGAGCCTCCAGTCACACGACATAGAGAGGTTTGCCAGGGACTTCAGATTGTGTGCTATGGCCTCTACAGACCGACTGCTCAACTCAGTGCAGGCGCTGACATCCAGTTTCTGCAGCCTTGGCTGGTGCTTCACCAGAACCTCCACTGAGTAGTCGGTCAGCTCCTTACAGCCATGGAGACACAGTTCCTCTAAGACCAAATCCTGAACCTGGAACAGAGACAGTCTCAAGATACTAAAAATCATTGAATAAAAAGATTTGCCATCTTTATTGAAATCTTAAATATAAAAGTGGCCTCTTGAATGATTTCTGAGTAGATTCATGTTTAGTGCTTATTCAGCAGAGAAGCTGGTGCAGGAACTGCAAAAAATCCTGACCTGTGCAATCGTGCGTAGCGACTCAGGAGTGATGGAGGTTCTGCTCAGGTCCAGAGCCACAAGAGTGGATTTCTGCTCTGTTAACAACCTCTTCAAGTTCCTCAGCGACAATAACGCTGACGAGTCCTCCACAGCTCCCACCGGGCATCCTCGATACGGGTCAAACTCGAAAGCGATATGGCAGCCGGCCAATGACAGCCGGCGGAGGCGTGGGGTGCAGCTGGTCAGCCGGGTGAAGGTGAGGTCAGAGAGGTAGCGCAGGTCGGACAGATCCAGCTCCTCCAGACCAGACAGAGCAGACCTGACCTGGAACAGCAGAAGGTTTGGCCTGATTGACTGGACCAATACTACTATTAAAAATAACTCATCTGCAAACACAGTGACAACAGAATTTTCCTTTTGGGGGAAACAAGCTGAAAGTTACATTTGACCATCATCATCCATATCAGATATTCATCCTGCCTGAATGATGCTTCAGTGGTAGAGAGCAGTAGCTACACAAACTGAATAGTTCCTTTCACACCTTTTCAGACTGATTATTTTTTATTTTAGCAAAAAAATGTAAATATTCTGCCACATGTTGGGAGCTTTGAGGACTTCGATGCATCCCTATTGTTACTACTCATATTGCGCATCATAAACACGTGTTTACAATTACAGAGATTGAAATTATATGATTTAACACCAAATTATATGAATTCCACTACCTTTGCGTCAAAACCTAACATGGAACTTCCTGTTCTACCATTTGTATGAGTGGATGCTTTTCATTCTGTCATTACAGAATTTCACTTGACTTCCCCTGTTTTTATGTCAGTGAGACACAGTAAGTCAAAGTAACCAAGTGTCTGTGAAGTGTCCACCTGGGAAAGCATTGCTAGTTTCTCCAACTAGTCACATTTAACGATCTTCCTGGTGATTTTGTCTGTATGTGAATATTTAAAAAAGGAAATCAGCAGGTAAAGTTTTTTTTTTTTTAAATGGCATTGTTGGCCGCGCAGTGTCTCAGTGGTCATGTTTTATGGTTATTTCACTTCCTCTCGGTGTTGCACCGCAGCACGGATGATCAGAAGGACAGTCAGCTCTTCAGCGTCAGAATGCCTTCCCACTGTGGCGTTACACACAATACCTGCTGTCTGTGCTCCTCCCTGGAGAGGAACGCTCCGGACATGAAGAGGCTGTCCAGGCCTCTGAGGTCCAGCCTGCGGAGGGAGGTGAGGCGAGGGAGGAGGCTCAGCAGAGAGGCTTCAGTTATGCTGCTGCCAGGCAGGGCCAAGCTTTCCAGTTGGGAGCCCAGACACAGCCCGACCTAAAGACAAAGGGACTCTGAGTCATTCAGCACCTTCCATCATTTCTGTGGCAAATTTTAAGTGTGTGAAAGTTATGGCATCAATTATCTTCCTCATATAATCCAACTCCTTCACTGGAACACAAACACTTGTAGGTTAGACTTTGTCCTTATATATCCAGGCAACCATCAAGATTTCCTATCTTGTGTGTATAACAGGAAATCCTGTTTGTTCACACCCAAATATACACATTAATATGACAATGATTAGGGCGCGTCTATTGATGCAGCCCTGAACTCTGGACTTTAGCTGTGCTGCATGCTGCTCAAAACAGGATATTATAACGACAGAACTTAAATAATAATAATAATAATAATAATAATAATAATAATAATAAGCATTTAAAAGATGAACTATTTAAGACTCATCGCAGAAAAAGTAGTTTCTTTTTCTGTGATGAGTGAATCCAGTCGACCTTTTCAGAAGGCTTTTATGAGCCCTGGAGGTGGAGGAACCCAAAACCCACAGAGCATGAGATCATTTGAAGTGAAGTCACAAAATAAAATAACTAGATCCTCACATGACAGCAGGGGCATCATTTTAATGAGAGAAGGACGACAGGAGGATTATGCTCATTATTTCTAATCCTCAGAATGTCAGTGTGACGGCATACTGCACCTCCAGCAGCAGAGATCTGGACATGCTGAAGCCATCCAGCTGGCTGATGACGAGGCTGCAGCGGGACTTCCTGCCCAGACCCCTGACCAGCTCCAGGGACGAGGCTGAAGCCGGGAAGCAGAAGGTGACGTTCTTCTGAAACACAGGAAGAGGCAAAGTGATGTGAGGCTCGTCAGTCCCCAGGTAAGATGTGTCTCACCTGAAAGCGAAGGTCCTGGCTGGCATGGTACCAGCTGTGGCAGACCAGGGAGGCTTCCTTCCTGTCCGAAGCGTGGAGGAAGCTCAGGATGTGAACTAAGATCTGGTGCGAGGGAAAGAATAAATCACATTCAGCTCACTGAGTTAGCTGGCACACCTTCCGTAACTAGCGTGGCTGACCTCCACGGGAAGCTCAGGTGTCTCCGCGGCGTCCTGTCCATCCGTCCTGTCCCCCATTGTCTCGGCTCCTGCTCGGTCACCGTGAAGACCTCCGGGCCATCGCGGCTCGGTCTCTCAGCTGACAGCTTTAGCTCCTGAACCGATCACTAACCCACTTTCCTCTCCACCGCAGGTTGTTTTGTGTCACGATCAGCTGACTGGAGGAGCAGGCGGGTGACGTGAGTTGCGGCGACGGTGCATTGTGGGAAATGTCGTTTTTAGTAGGAGGTGAGCGCTGTTTAGAAAGTAAATACATGACAAAAAATATCAGGTGTATTTGATTTTTATTCAACAGTTTACTCATATTTTCTATATAATTTTATTAACGTTTTAATATTTTATATTTTAAAAATAAATAAAGAAGGAACTGAAGAGGTTGGAATAAATTATATAGACATAATTAGATTTAGATCTTTTTTCCTGACATTGGTGCGTTCTTTGTTAAGAGAAAATAGACTTTCCGCATGAGACAAACTAGTATTTTACTAAAATATTTCACTTTTTTTTTTTTTTTTTTACATTTATCTATACTAGTAGATTTAGAGCCAAGACAAGAATAAAAACATAAAACGGATGTTCTGCTGTTTCTGCATTTATGATGTATGATGTATAAATGTGTGCAGCACATGGCAAAATGTTGCTGGGACAGCATTTTCTCCTCTCCTCTCCTCAGTGTTGTGTTTCCAATGCTGAAGTAAATTTCAGTGGGTTTCCTACAGTATAGGCCAAAAATCAGCATGTGTAGGCCATCTCCAATAAACTTCCAAATTTATTGTGACAGTTAGGATTTTCAGTGCAGGCTATGAACGAGCCATTGCTTCTCAGCTAAACTTTTCACTTCCTCCACCAGAGTTTAGGTTCTTCACCCGTATTTTTCCATTCTTAACCACTAACTCAACAGCGTACTCAACCCGACCCTCAGGGCCACCACCATTTCTTCAGATAGTTGTTTCTAGGTTTCCCACGCCCACTATGAGGACAATAAGTACACCATGACCTACATGTAACTTTTTGTTACTGCAAAAAAACAAAATGTACTCATTTTTCCTTTTCATGAGCAGTAATCTGTAACACTCATAATTAAAACAAACAAAACAAATATATATATTTCTCCATTATATGGAATAATTGTTTCACAATACCGAGCTTTTTGGAGATGCCCCTGAATGGGTCTTCGCTGTTGAAGCAGTTAACTCTTATCAATGCACTAACTGAGGAGGACCCAGTGTGCACACAGCTGGATGGAGGAACACGGTTTAAGGTCCTGCCACATTCTGCTTTAATTCAACAACTCAGCAGAACATTAATCACAAATCTGTTGTTGGAGTTCTTGGACTGAAATTTGTAATTGACAGTTAAGAATAACAGCCAGGATAAAGTAAGTAAATAAAATATATTAAAATGCAGCAAATAGTAATTTAATTTAGCTAAATACACAAAAAAACAGCAGGGCTACTTTAATGACGATATTATATATATATATATATATGTGTGTGTGTGTGTGTACATACATAGAGTCAATTATATGTAATCATCACTCTTCCCCACTACACACAAGCACGCACACACACACAACCATATAAGAGAAACAAGTTCCTTTCTACAGCTTTTCTGGCAGTGTGGTTAGCTGGTTCACGGGCAAAAACGGTGGCTGCATCAATAATCAAACAAACCATCGATACGACAATGAACATTCACAAAGTCATAAAGTCATTAACAAATTCACAACACAAATCTACTTTTTAGCATTTCGAGAATTCAAATAATTGATTACTCATTTATAAAACAAAAAAAAATTACATTATCGTACAAAAAGTAAAAGAACACATGAACATAAAAATAGTGACTGTAGTGAAATATGTAAATAGTAAATTTGTTGATGATTACATTTTTACATGAGTGAACTATTGATCCCCTTGAGATAACTACACATGTTATGATCTTGGCTTGAGCATCTTTTAGCATGTATAACCCAGTGCTGAGGCAATAAGAGTATTTTGTGCTTTCTATGATGGATAAAAAAAAAGGAAGAATTGCTATAAAAACATCAACATTATTATCAACATATCTTATGATGAAAGCAAAGATGATCACGTTTTTAAATCCAATGTCAGCAGAGCAGGCTACTCACATCAACACAACACAAAGTTACATGACTTGAAAATATAAGGCATATTTATAGCTGACAACAACAGCAAAAACATTTTCCCATTTTGTTCCTTTTGTTTATTTCACAAATACAAGGAGTTCAGCTCTGCAGAGACTCAGTTTAACTGAGTTAATTTTTACGGCTTCACTTTACAACCCTGCAGACAATTCTACAGTGGGAACTCAGTGTAAATGACAATAATGTGCTTCAGTCTGAAGGAGGAATGGCTTGCTCCTATATTGGATGAATTAATGATCAGATTAACACAGTGGAGGAAGTTTGAAAAAGAATTCAAAGCAGCTGGAGAAGAGAAGAATCTGGGTTTGCTTGTCTTTCATTGGTCTGGTTTGGTTTTACTGTGCAACACAATGAGTGCATCAAGGATAAGTGAACGCAGTATTACTTTTAGGTTTTTCAAAACTGGCAGACCATTAAAACATTTGTTTGTCATTTCACTGTCCTGTCATCCTGTCATTCCTCAAATTTCTTTCTTTCCTTCCTTCCTCCTCTCACCTCTTCACTCTGCTCATGTTCTGGAAAAATATCACAGCTTCTTTTCTTTTCTCTTCCCACTCTCGTCCCCTTCACCCTCACTGGCGTCTTCCTTTCTCAGGTCCACAGGTTTTCGGTCTATGCTGCTGTGGGACTGAGAACCAGACCGATGCATCGCTGAGCTCTTGTGGTAATGTGACGCAGAGCGAAATGTTGTAGAGTTGGCAGAGATGGGTGAAGGAGTGTCCATGTCTCGGTTGGGTCCAGAGCTGCAGGTGGGGGACGGAGGAGGGAGGGAGGAAGACATGGAGGGCTGGAAGAGGAAAGAAGGGAAGAGTTGTCCCAATCCTCTTTACTGTCATATGTGCTTATGTTTACGTTTTGGTTGGCTCAGGTTGTGTGTTTATTACCTGTAATGACACACTGGACTTGTTGGTCTTCTCCTTGACTTTAGCCAGGACTCCTTTCAGTCCAGAGGACTTCTCTGTCATCTCCAGGGCAGCCCTCAGCAGTTTGGGTGTTTCCTGTCTGACCGGGGCTGCCGGGGCCTGGGGGGGATCTTTAGCTTCTTCCTTTGGCTCAGGTTTCTTCCCCTTGGCAAGCATCTTCCTGTGGTTGAGACAAGCACAAATAGAAATATAAACCTAATGTAACTCAAAATAAATATGTGCAGCTAAATGTGTTATCAGTCCTGAAAGCACCACTACAGGGCCAAAAGGGAGCCGGCATGAGGAGGAAGTTATTTTGTGAGCTGGGACTTATTATGGTGATGAAAAGTGCCATTTGTTTTTCACCTGGCCTTCTTGCGGAGCAGTTTCTTGGACTCTGGGTAGTGCACCAGGATATCGTTCAGGTCTTTCTTGTCCAGGATGAAGAGATTAGCAAATCCATGAGCAATCACATTGGCTGTGCGCCTATTACCTCCACCTACTGCAAGCAAACTGCCAATCAGAGACAAGATAATTGCACGTTTTAAAATGACTTTTCCTACAGCTTCGATCTTCACAACAGAAATATTTTTGCCACATTTTAGCTAGAAATGTTAGAAAAGGCAGCCTAAATCGAACATTGATTGATATATATATACCCCTGATATAAAGGTAATCCAGGTAAATACACAGTTTACATCTGACACAGCGGGTGGGGTTTAAGGCTTAAAAAATAAAAAAACATGTCACCTGATCTCCCCAAACACTGATCCTGCTCTCAGAGTGACAAAAACCGTCTTCCCATCAGGACCTCCAACCACCTGCACTTCCCCTGCCTTTATGATGTACATCTCTCGACCCACCTCGCCCTTGGCATAAAAGAGGGAGAAAGGCAGAGATGATGAGAGGAAGAGAGCAACACAACTCAACAAAGTACAGGCAAGTTTGCATACAGCTTGTACCTTTTTGCAGACATAGTCCCCTGGCAGGTAGACAACAGAGCGCAGGCTTTTCAGCATGTCAAAGATCATCTGTCTGTCACAACCCTGTCAGGAGGGGAAAAGTAAAGGCCAGTAAAGGAAAACTGCATCTAAAGCTTTGCTTTCTGCCGGTCTCAGTTTGAGCTTCATCACAATCGTTTGGATCCATTCTTTATTATAATAAGCCCTTTTTGGCATTTTTATTTCATTCATTCTTCTTAATTCATACCTGAAAAAGAGGGACTTTGCTCACGATGGAGTAGTTGACATCAACAGCAATATCCAGACGCATTTTATCGGGCAACTGAGTCAGCAGCTCCTGCTCATCTGGATGGAAAAAGAGTAGCAAGTATAGCACGACTGAAAGCTCAGATATATTTACAGTGGGGTTACAGTATGTTGTCCTTACCCAGCATGCCTTGAGATTGCCAAGTGTAGTTGTACCAGGTTTTGACACGGTTCTGGACATCTTTCGGGATGCGATATGAGGACATGTATTTTATAGTGTTGTCCATACATGTGCGATAGTAGGTCTGACCTGCTGTGGCTGCACCAACCACATCACGCATCTGAGGGTTAACAAGGTATTACACAAAGAGGTTTATGATGTATTGCTGCCCTAGCTGAATAATGTCACACTGGAGCGTTTCATTTAAAACATATATATGTGAAAGGCACTAATGTTTCTGTTATATTCTGATATCTACCTGTCCAATCATAATAGAGAAGGCAAAGACTCCAACAAAGTAGTTGATGAGTTGGAAAACAATCTCAAACAGGGTGCTGGGGTCTGGCAGACCCCCGATGGTAATCAGAGTCTTCACGGCGAAGTAGTAGCAGCGGATGTAGCTGAGCAAAAGGAAAGACGGGGCAGAACGTGACAATGGGAAGAGGCTTCAAATGAATCACACGTGTGGCTTTATCCCACCAACCTGTTGCCCTCGCCGTTGTACACCCATTTGGTAGATCCAAGTCCATTGTAGGCTGAGCCCCAGTAGTAGAGACAGGCATTGCAGTGGAGACAATACAGAAGATAGGTGGTAGTACGGATCACCCTGAAAGAGAGAGAGAGAAAGACCTGATGCTTTGTTCACCTGGAACAGTTGGAAGATGGAAAAGAGGGAATTCTTTTCATAATGGTGTTCCTTGAACATTTAGACACTATAACGTCGTAGCTAACCTGTAGATATAGGCTTTGGTCAAGATGGCCTCGAGACGCTCATTGAATTCGAAGAAGGAGTTGATCTAAGATGACGTGAGAGAGAAAAAAATACGAATAAAGTTTGGGAAATTGCTATTTCCCATCCACGTGTGCTGTACTTAATAATACAGTGCCGGATTTTCTCGGTGTGTTTTCTGGCCCTCACCAGCAGATTTTAATAGGTTTTAGAGGGGTGAATATACAGTAGCAGAGCCTTACCTTCAGCAGCCTGTGCAAGCGGAGCAGAGGGTTAATGCCAGTTTTAAAATAGAAGAGCTCCAGAGGAACAAGACTGGCTACATCAAACTGAAAAACAGGGAAGTCACTCAGACTGATTTGTTCTGATGTTAGATTCACTAATCAAAATATGAACAACAGAAAAGCAGAATAGAAAATACTTTTTCAGTTGTAGTTTCTTACTTTAAAGCGTTTGGTTTTCATGTAGTTTTTTCTCATCTCTTTTTTGTCGCTCTAAAAACAAAAATCACATTACAGAAGTTATAATCTAAAAATTATCACTACAGTTGTCTACAACTATACTGATTCCTTCTTTCTTTTATTAATCATAAAATCTTACAGGATTTTTGTACCATTGTGAGGTAATGCTTGATTACAGTTAAAGCTTCCTTTATCCCACTCACCACTATGTCCCCCCCACGAACAAACTGCAGACGTGGCTGGAAGACGGTGATGTCCAAGATGTAAATAAGGTCACAAAGGTAGTCGGTCAACAGCCAGTAATAAATATTGTCTGGAGTCTGATAGGGGAAGGCCCAGCGCACAGGGATGAACCACGCATTCCAGTTCCAGGCAAGAGAAACCAAAAACATCCACAGCACGTACATTAGGTCTGTGTTGAGAGAAATGAGACAATTAAACAATGGTGAAATGAAAGGTGGGTGCTTTAAGTCCAGGACACTAAGCAAGCACCAACTACCTGTACCCATATATACCCATTGTCATTAATAGGTGAAATGCATGTTATTTAGAATATAGAAAGATTGAGAGCAGCAGGAAATAAGGCAAAGGAAGAGCGGACAGCGACAGATAATTAAAACTGGTGTCTCTGCTGTAACAATAGTACATAACATTCACCAAACACTTGATTGGATTAACCCAATGAGTCAAAATATTTTGAGTGTTTAGTTTTTTTGTGGAACTTGGAGCTCTAAAGCTGAAATCAATTAGTAAATAAGTTAAATAACTTTATAGCTGAAAAATGGCAATAGGTACTAGATGAGTTTGCAGTCTTTGATCATTTAAATGGCTCTCATTAAATGTTTATTTAATATGGCTCTTTGAGTGGTGATACTGTATACAATGTTTGTATTTTGTGCTGCATCATTCAAATAGTTGAACTACATTTACACATAACAAGAGCTCATCTCAATAACATACACTACAAACTCCATTACCACCTTGTAAAAGTAATTTTTGTGTAGTATGAGTAAAGAAGATTCTACTGCACTGCACATTGTGAAGAAAGTTGCAGAAGGTGGCGTATTCGGCTGGGTTCTCACTGGTGAAGGGGTCGATGCTGGGAGGGAAACAGTAGTGCATACAGGCTCGGATCCACTGAGGAGCTTTCACCTTGCAGCAGTCGCTCGGTTGCCCGTCCTCTGCCTCAATCTCCACCCTGCCTTCCTCTCCTCCACCTCCTTCCCCTGATGGACCTGCTTTTGCTTCTTTCTCTTCCCCATCCTCCACCTGCTCTCCAGGAGGAAGCTGAGGAGCCGAGGGTGGAGGAGGAGCTACAAGAGAAACAAGAAGTTGAGACAGCTGTTCAGAAGGTTTAGAAAATTAAATTTCAACATCTTGCTGACAAAGCATTCCTGCCTACGTATAGGATCCTAAGAAAAAGCTTCACCATCTCAGTTACAGAGGGCATAAACATAAGCCCAAGTCTACTTGTCTTACTTAGTGCATGCAACAGGTGATGAAGGAGGGCTGAGAGTAATAATTATAAATTAATATATTTTTTGCATATTATCCTACTCTACATCATTGGGTCTCCAACTCTTTAACACACATACGTGCAGCCTTTCTGCATTAAATGACACCATGAATTGTTGGTCCAGCCTAGAGGCTTCTACTTCAGGAACCACTAACACTAAGATACTTTTGTGGATCTAAAGCATTTATTAACTTTGATGAGGGATACTAGTAGTACACAGAGAAAGTGGTAGGCTGGGTACAAGCAACTGCTGCTTCTACTCACCTGTGAGTGAGTGGAGAGCAGGGCCAACTCTCCTAACCTGGAATTGAAATGTATTCAAACACCTGCTGCTGTCTGTACAAGCCATAATCTGCTTGTGTATTTCTGACCTGTTCCATATCTCACACTCATTTTGCACGTCAGTTTGGTGTCTGTGTTCAGGCAACAGAGAGGAAAGAGGAAACTCTCACGTACAGGAAATGACGCTGTCTTCATCAGAGCTGTCAGGGTCAATGAGTTTCTCCTTGGCCTTCTCTGTTCTCTCTTTAAACATCCGAACCAGCTCCTGTAAACGCTCATTCACCACTGTGCTGGTCTGACTAGCTGAAGATGCTGGGCGTTCTTTCAGACTTTGAAAGAAAGTTAAAAAGTGAGGCGATACTGAAATAGTCTGTGTATTCGTGGTTGTCCATTATTGTGTTTGTACACAGTACTCACATGTCATCTGTGCTGTGCAGGCTGGATTGGCTGGGCCAAGCTCTGATAGGGGTGTTTCCATCATCATCATCGTCTTCACTTTGAGAATGCAGCTTTTTACTGTTTAAGTAGAAACAGCAACGCAATTTCTTCAGCTTTGAGACAGTACTGCCTTTGTTATATCATTGTATCTAAACTAAAACCCTCTGTGATGTTGAGCACATTATTCTGATACACAGAATGGTGTCGATACATTTTGTTGAAGGGAAAAGAAAAAAAAAAAAAAGGACATACTGCTTTCATGTTAATTTTGTATTTGTGATTATGGGAATTTAGAGAAACACAAGAAACTTATGCGTTTCTTCATATAGATGAAAAAAAACACTGAAAATATTAATGAATGAGTGGATGAAAAGGTATGGATTAATTAAGCACCATGTGTGGAAAATAATATTTATGAAGGATTGTATTTCTTACATCTTTGTCCAGATAGTCCTAGGTTTCCTTCCACTACTGCTGTGCAAGGTTAGGGCAGGAAGACAAGGAGGGAGAGGGTTTGTGTGTATGTGTGTGGGCACAGGAAAAACAATTCAGAAGTTATCCAATGAGCAGATGACTTGTGAAAGATCGGCTGGTGCATTTAACAGGAAGGTAACACAGTGAAGATGCAAGTGTGACTTTGTAATGCATCTGTTTATTAGTGATTGTTATGCCAATATTCATACAGTAGCCGCAAATCACACAAATCAGTAAAAGTCATGCAAAAGTGAACAACACAATCACACTGCACAAAAGAACAGCACAACAGAACACAACAAGACTGGAAACACTCCACAACAATCCATACGGCAAGCTGTCATGTGTTCTGCACAAACAATGTATGCTAGTCTGTTTGTGTGTGCAACATTAGCACCTTTTATTGTCTTTTATGCACAAATATAAACATACATATGGTTTCTGCAGGACACTTAAATATAGACCTCAGTAAAACTTCTATTGACTCTGGACAGACTGTGCAGAAAGAAGACGAACAGTAGAGGGCGGTAGAAACCATTTCAAACAGACAATTCATTCCCCAATAAATGACAAATAAAGAACTAATGACGCAACATAATTGTGACTAAAATTAATGAACAAATAGATTTTTTAAAAAACCATGAATACATTCTATCTCCCTTTTGATCGGAATGCTTCGTTGCAAAGAGAGAAGCTTGCACCATGATAAAAATTAAGTTTTAGTGTCTTCACTTTGTATTTGTGTTATCAAAGAATTGGCTGTGAAAGCATGTAAAATAATTATATTATTATTATTATTATTATTATTGCTATTATTATTATTATTATTATTATTATTATTACAACAACAACAAGCTTTATTTATACAGCACCTTTCAAAATATTGATTAAGCACATGTATATGTTTCCTTTGCGGAGCTGGTCAACTGAAACAAAATGAAAAACACAAAAAGCAACTAAAACTCAGACAGTCAAAGCAGTTTCCTTACTCTTTGTCTCCTTTACTGTAGATTGAAAGCATGAGGGCAAAGGAAAAGGAATAAAAAGATGCTAATGTGCACCGAGATTTGAATTTCCCTGTGTGGCAAAACACAACTTTAAAAAAATATATATATATAAAAAAAGCATGTCATTTGGTGCGTGGACAGTTGTTTCTTACCTCTGACGACCTCCAGAAGAGGTCACAGGGACAGTGAGGGTTGTAAGTTTGGGGTCCTGTGTGGTGAGAATTTGTGAAATCATACTCTGTTCTTCATCCCCTTCTCTCCCTGCTCCTCCTCCTCCTTTTGGCTCATGATCTGAGTCGATGTCCTCTACATTGACAGCTGGACGTACACTGAGGCTGGAACTCTCTGGAGAGATTGAGAGACATAATATATTTATTAGTTTCTTATTAAGTCAAGGGCATTACCAGTAATGGTATAAACTGTATATTAGTACTAAAACAAAACTGAGGTAAGTCCACTGGCAAAGATGTGATTGTATAAATACACGTGTTACACCATTGCAAGATACAAAGCAGGTTAGTTACAAGCAGAAGCAGGGCAGGACAAGAGGACAGGCAGATTTAGCATATCGGACTAATGAAAGAGGATCCACCACTGAACTAGGCCATGTATAAGAGTGTCCTGATAGCCAAGACTAGTTTACTTGCATAGCAAGCTTTTCAGTCTGGCTAATCTGGTTGAAGACACACTGGCACACTTCTGGTTTCTTATCTAAAAAGTACCAGGAGGTAGTTTGCGCACATTTTTTCTCAACAAAATATATAAATAGTTTGAAAAAAAAAAAAAAACATGTACCAACCAACACCATGTATTGCTCTTTTCATTTAAAAACATCATTAACTAACTAAATAAGTTAACATCGGTGTTTCAGTAATAAAGTCCAATCTTGTCTGAGACACAAATGTATCAATACAACACAAAACAGCTACTGTTTTTCCTGGCAGCATGTTCATCCTTCAGAACATGTTGTCAGCAAATCTGATACAACATCTGAACTCAGCATAAGATGCTTAGTTTTTGCATTTTTTTTGTGGATGATTGTTTCTAAATAAAGTTTAGTGTCAATCGGCTATAAATTTAACCTCAGTGCTAGTTTATTAATCATTTTATTCTGAGTTCATGAATTTACATACTACGCAAAGAACCACATAAGGACAGTAAACTTTCCCCGATTGCAGATTCACCTGCAGGTCTTATTGCTGAAATGTCTGAGTCATCTTCAATGAAGAATGCTGGGTTAGAGAGACCAGACAGCTGGTGGGACGGGGAGTTCAGCTGCTTTGATGGGGGACTGACAATAGGCGGTAGACGTGGATAAGATGGCACATTGGGCAACTCCAGGGCACTACCACTGAGGGAGGAAGGAGATGGGGATCGGGACCGGAGCAGAGGATTGGTAGGAGGAGGGAGAGGGGAGTGTCGGACGAGACGATTAAGCTCTACGGCTTGTTTCTGTTTTTGCTGTTGTTGCTGTTTCTTAGGCATCTTGAGGCATAAGGCTGTTGAGGCGGTTCCGGACGTTGAGGAAGTACTGCTGCGTTCGGCTGGGAAACTGGGAGAGTTTCTGCGGGATATTCGATAAGCTCTGGGAAAGACTGGACAAACTGGGTGTGACTGAGCCCTCTGAATTTTTGGGCAAAAACTCAGTCAGAGTCTGGGCAATATTTCGGGGGACCTGCGTGAGTCTGATCTGGGAGAACTCTTGGCGTAATTCAGGGGGCAAGGTAGGTAGGTACTTGGTCACGTCAGAGAACTGGGTTGGTAACTTAGGCATGGAGGGTATTTTAGGGGGGGAGATGCCGTTCTCTTTGAAGAATGCGTTGATATTGCCTAGGCACTCAGAGGTGTGAGGAATGCGCATCAGGCAACTCTTAAGTGCATCACAGCTGACTGGAACTATAGCAGAGACAGGTGGATAAGCAGATATACAGTCAGAATAAAAACAAAATGAGGGATGAGAACTGGTGTCAGGACAAAGGGAAATTCAATCAGAATGAAAATCTCAGAAAGACTTTCTTGATAAGAAAACCTAAACCATAACAAAATACAATGGTTCATACCACCACAGTCATCCCCTGTAGTTTCCTCCCCCTATAAAAAACACAAAGCACAGTGATGGATAAGGTCAAACAATTCAGAGGATTAAATTTACTGTCATGGATTATGTATTATGACATGTACTAATGAACGTACATAATGAATGTAATGAATGTACATATTCAACATTACTTTTTCAGCAGCCTTGTCACTGTTGGTGGCTTGACCTTCCTTCTCTGTTTTCTGTGGCTGCTGAGTTACAGGCTCAGCTTCTGAGTTGGTTTCCTTTGACTTTGTCTCTGCTTCTGGTTCAGGCTTGGCTTCTGAATCTGACTCAGGCTCAGACTCAGGTTCAGAGGATTTAACTGATTCAGCAATTGGAGGCGGCGAGGGGGAGGTTTGCTGTGGCTCTGCTTCCTCCTCTGGTTCTAGATTTTTTTAAGTGCAGGTTTTACAACATTTAATTATTGGAATACTTGAATAATAGGGATAAACCATAATCATTAAGATACATGTCTTAAAAATACAAAGTGCATTTCGACTAGAGAGCACTATGCGATCTACTTTCAGATTTTTCCAGCAAAAATCTTTTTGAGGGAGACGATGCTGTCAACTTAAAAGAAATAAACTGCAGCAGTAGAGTTGCAAATCATGTTATGTCTTGACCAGTACCTGGTTCTGTGACGGTAGGTTCCTCAGCGTTTTCCTCCTCCTGTTCCTCCTCAGCAATGCTCTCTTCCCTTCTGCCAGACAGGGAACAAAATTAGACTGGCAGCCTGTAAGGCCATATATGAAACACAGAAAACCTTAGTGTTTGTCCAGAATATTAATACTTAACTAGATCCGTTTGTTTCTATGTGTGTGTACTTTTTCGTCCGTAAAGTATTATTTGGCTGTATTTGCGCAGGTTGGGGGCAAGAGTGTATGTAAATAATAAACTAAGATGATAATGATACATTCTGCTTTACATAGAGAACATTACATTTATTTATATCTTATTTTATGGTCGCTTGTAATAGGTTTTAGCAGACATTTAGATTTCAACACATTGTGTAAACATGTAACTGTTGAATTGATGCCAAAAATGGAGGCTTCACCAATTATGGTTAGAATAAATGTGAGCTTTTAGCAAAAGTTTTGTTTGTTTTTTTTTACTTATTCTAAATTGAACAATAACCCGAATGCCACAAACTAAGACCCTGAAAATACAAAACTCAGGTGAGCCCCACCTGGACTTTTACCTCCATACTAAAAAACAACAACAACAACAACATGGAAGTTTCCTCTCTGTTAGCATGAAACGACCAACAGCTCACTGAACACCTTTAACAGTTAAACTGTTTCAATCACAATTACATTAAAGTTATAAATAATAAATCCAACAGTCTCATTTCGGATCATGTTTTAGTCGGTTACTCAAACACGACGTTATCCAACAGGACTCACTCTCTCTGGCCGTCTTCACTCGCGTTAGCCGTTTATAATTCCGGATGAAAATCTCCACGGCCAACCGAGATGCGGCGAGTAAGTATTTGTTCGTGTAAAACCGATTAGGAGTTTTAATTTTTTATAAAAACAGAGCCTCCGTGTTCCCATTTCTCTCCGTCCATCATCTCCCCTCCGGCTCCAGCCGTTGAACAGCCGCAGCAGCAGCAGGTGTTACCGGGGGAACCGCTGAGGGGGGCGGGCGTTGCCATGGGAAGCTGTGGTTGCCATGGTGCGGGGCCTTAATCTAACTGTGCAGAGGCGGCGCGAGGCAGAGATCAGATCGAGGTAACGAGATCCCGCGGGATTTTGAGCGAGAACTGACCGGGTTGAACGTGTTTGGCAACCAGACGTGCAGAAATGTCAATTTAATCAGGAAAAAAAAAAAAAATAATAATAATCTGAGATTGTTTAAAGGTTTTGGGATAGATAAAGTACTTATCTATCTATACAGCTACTAAATAAAGTAGTTCTAAGAAATATTTAGATAACTAATAATGCCACAACTGCTGTAAATGTTGTTGTCCAAGAGGAAGAACACAAGAGAAGACAGACTGGGTCGGTTAAGGGTCCTACAGAGGAGGACTAAGGAGGACTGAGTTCTTACTCTGAGACTTCGCCCTCTTCTTCCTGTGGCAGCCTGCTCGTAGTGAGTACACATTGTCACGTCACTTCTCATGGAGTCTTCTGTTGCCAAAGTTACTAAACTAAATAGGGCAGAAGGGGTCTTACTCGGCTTCAGGCTCATCCAGCAGGTCTTGACTGCCCAGTGAAAGTTTGATGGACTGTCCCTCACTGGCCATCTGTCTAATGGCCATCTCAGCTGTCTGCCTGGCCACCTCCTCAGCCATACGGGCCATCTCCATGCGCTCTTGCAGCAGACTAAAGGGGAGACACATACATACAACACATACTGATATGAGTGGGGCTTTTGCAGTATGGTCATTAATGTGATGAATATAATTCTTCCTCTTTAGATTCCACAGTAAAACCCCAAGGCCCTGCAGCACTTCAGATCACCTTTGTCTTGGATTGAAAGAGCAACTTGTTTTTGAGTAGCTTGAAATTATTTTAATTATTTGAGAGGATATTGGGCTTCAAGCTGCGCTACCTCACTTCTTCTGTTCTCCAATGCTCTTACCGTTCCTCCATGGTGGCCAAAGCTACATCTTCAGCCTCTCGCTTGATGCTTTCGATAAACGGTGTCCAACGGCCTGTCTGAGTCTCAGCATCTTCCTGAGAAATTTTTGTTACACATTCAGAGGGGTCTGGTGCTGCACCAGCGCCACTGCACTTTGGGGACTGCATGGAGGCCACGGTCAGCGAATTGGACTCTGTCGACTGTGTCGCTTCATGCTGTTGGTGTGTTGTTGGTGATGCTGGAATCAGTGATGTGGAAGGTGGTGCAGGTTTGGAATGACCCTCACATTTCTGCGGGCCCTCGTCTGACTCCAGGTCTTCAAGCACCATGTCAGGTGTGAGTTTGGATGACGCTATTAGAGGGTGAGATAAGGGTCAATTTATGAGCAGGATGCAAAACATGTGGTTTACAATGGAAATTCCTGGTGATATAGTCAGTTTTATCTTGGGGATAAAACAAAAATAATTCAGACATGGACTTGTTATTAAAACTACTTAATTAAAGTGGTTCAGATATGAGTGGTCTTTATTATAGAAATTTACAACAATATCAGTAATGAGGACTTCAGAAGGTAAATAAAAAAGGTGTTTGTGAGGAAAAACATTGTCAGACATCAGTAGTTTTCTGTATCTTTAATATAAGTCCTTGAGAGACAAACCACCACAAAAATCATTTAACACTGAATCTTTTGTTGTTCCTGCAGAATCTTCACATTGCAGCATACATTTATAATCGATGTTCTTGAACCACCTTGTCTGCTTGAGAGTTATAATGTTCTGAATCTGATTTGGTATGACTCAAAAATTACGCCAAACCTCCAAAACACCACCATGCCACATTTCACAGTTCAAGGCCATAGGCAGAATCAAGTGGATCAACAGGCCCTATGCTGCAGGCAGGACTTGCAACCTCAGGTGAACCCTTTGAAAAAGCTTATTTAAACTGTAACATGATCTGGACTCATACCAAACTCATTTCTCTGAGAACAGAAAAAAAAAAACTGATGGAAAAACAGCCTATAACACTTTCCTCTACAGGAAATCACTAGTGTTAATACTGAAAAATTACACTTTATCCACACATAAAGATGACAAATGAACATAGCTGCCATTTAATCATGATTTCAGTGTTCCGTTTGGAAAGGAAAATTACATCTTATTCTGCAATTTCTATAAAGAAGGGTTCATTGTTTATGTATATGACCAGTATAAAACCAGTCTGGATATGTTCTTAAAATGGATTTGAAAATGGCAACAGGAATTTATAGTGTGCACTGCAATAGGCTAAAGCACCATGAAGTAACTCCTTTATGCGTCAACCCATTGTAATTTCAAATAAACTGAATCATTAAATGCTGCTGTGCCAAACAGAAAATGTGTAAATCACCAAGACTGAAGACAGACATCTAATTACCGGCAGTGTATACATTACATATAGATACTTTTTCTTCTTTACAGTGCACACATTTTAAGTTTTTATACATTCATATGAAACTGTATTGAATACAGTATGGTGAGTTGAATATATTTCTATATTCATGTCATATTCAGGTTTTTACAGCTGCCAAGAGTTTTGTACTGAGCTGCATTCTACAGCAACTGTAGCTCTGGCAAAAGTACAATATGTCTACTGGTGTGTGTCTGTGGGAATCGGAGCCTCCCCCAGTCGTCTCCTCCTGCTGTTTAAGGGGCTCGCAGCGCCTTCCCCCCTGAAACAGAAGGAGAAGAGGGACTGAGTTAGGCTCCGACCACCCGACCAAAACACCTCTTCACAAACTATGGGGGAAAAAAAACAAGAGGGCGCTTCAGAGAACACATAGATTCACAGGAAACACTTAAAAAAGGCAGCATATTTCATGAGTAACACAGTTACTTTAACAACTAGCAGGAAACATTTAACGTTGACCGCTCCTAATGTTTCTATTTTAGACATGATTCTTACACTCTCCTTCGCGAAAACATGAGGCTTGCTGATTCACTTGATTGAACTGTGATTTGTGGCATTTAAAAACTGACAAGAATGTGCCAGATGGTTTTCTTTGACTATGAGAAAGCATGATTAAATGAATAGAGCCTCAACTCACCTTTCTGTAGAACTTCAGCTGCACCCTGGGGGAAAAAAAAAACAAAAAAAAAAAAAAACAACAGACAAAACTGTTGTGTCAGTTGAATTGATATTAATCTAGCTGTGGGGTAATTTAATTGACAAAAATTCTAGGAGAGATGGTAAAGTAGAGCTTAACAGGTTCAAAAGCAAGATTAAAACAGAAGAAAAAAAAAAGCTTACCTCAACATCATCTCTAGGTTGAATCACAGGCTGAGGCAGCTTCAGGCCCAGCCCTGACACAAACCAGCCAACCACACTGTGAAGAGAAACTAATTAACTGTCGTCTGTGGATGACAAGGCTCCATTTGTTTCAAGTAGCTAAGCTGTGCATCAGTTACCTGACACGACACAATTCACTACTAAATGATCATGGCTAGTAGCAAGTCTGCTTTGATGCTTTGTTTATGATCTCAGCTAAATGGTGCACTAAAAATGAATATTTCTGAAAATAGCTGTGATGTAGAATAGACCCTTCTCATGGAAGACTTTTTCTCCTCAATGTCAGAAAAGCACACATTTGATTTTGTTTCTATTTGTTGAACTATTTGCTGTGATAAAAGTATACCGTGGCACATGCGGTTATCAGCCTGGAACAGACAGCGACACGTTAAAGACGCTTTCAGATCCTGATTCCTGTGTTAGCACATACCCTGATGTCTTGCTGTCAGTGTCCAGTGAGATTCCACTGAGAGATTCAGGTGGTGGAGACAGAACTGAAGAGAAGAGTGAGACTCAGCTCAGCGCACGAAATGTCTGTTACAATATACATCCTCAGACTCATGAGGTACAGATGTTTGGCAGCACTTGTGTGTTTATGTGGCAGTGTGTGTACGTACTTTTGTCCAGAGAGGAACGGGTCGACTTGGTTGACGGTTCTGTGGGCACAACGCCAGGGGGCAGTACAACTGGCTGAGGGATGATCTGCTTTATCCAATTGGTCATGCTGCGACACAGAAAGAAAGGTCACGATTGAGCATTTTGTGTGTGTAATTCTTTTAACTACCTGCATGTTTCTTTGTAAAGTCACACTGTACAGCAAATTACACTCAACATCAGGTTGGCACTGTAATTTGACAGCTTTGGCCGTATGCTGGATGTCAAGGTTCAGCTGTAAAAAGTTTGAACAGGTGATTATCACTCACTTGGGAGCGAACTGAGTGTTCCCCATCTCTACCTCTGATATCTCATCCTCCGACACCATCTCTACAACTGGGATGTGTGGGAGAGGGTCAAAATCTGGACGGACAGACCAATCAAACAGCCCAGTTAGGTCGGGAAAATAGTTAACCTTGTTGTTACATCATGAATTAATGTGTAAACACCATCCTTTGCAAGTAGGAAAAACATAGAAACACGATAAAAAGGGAGAACATACCTGGCATTGTCGCTACATCATAGACCTGGGAGAACAGAGAGAATGGATTTGAAATCAAGCCATCAGCTAAAAGGAGGTACAAATGAAACTTGATGTCACACCTCAGGTCTCACATCGACCTGCTGCTTTTCATATTCTCAGAGTACGCAGGCTAATCTTTAGCAAGGAAAAGAGATGGCCATTATTGGCACTCTGTCTTTTTAATTATGCATATTTTACTTTTACTGGTCCTGATCCATCTTAGAATCACTGGAGACACTTAAATATTGAATTTGCCTGGAAATTTAAAGGGCTGGATTTTTAATCACTGCAGCACCAAGATGTTCAATCAAGATGGCCGTCATAAGAACAGCATGGGTTAAACAGCAGTGAAGTGGGGAGGTGGAACCTGGATAAATTGCCCTTCATATATACCTTTACAAGCTTAATGCTCACACATGATTAATCTTATAAGCCTGTGGGACAAAATTAAGATGCTTGTTTCAAACGTCAGAGTTCAAAGATGTTAATTGTCTTGATGCTGATCCTTGAAACAGATTTTTCCTGTTGTGTTTCAGGAGGATACTGAAGAGTAATTATAAAATGACTTTGGCCTGATTTGTTCTTTGTTGCTTTATTATACTAGGAAAACCAACTAAGTTTAAGATTGTATATGGTTGAACATGTAAATATGTGTTGAATGTGTGTCACCTCAGTGTGTTCTTCATTGCTGCTGCAATTAATCTCTTTGTACTTTTCATCAGGCTGAGGCAGCACTTTGGTCAGACCCTGACTGACCCAGCCGATCACTCCAGACCTGTGAGGTAAATTACCTTTAATTAGCTTTGCTAGACCCTATTTTTCTTGATTTAATCTATATTTTCCAAGTAAAACTGTACCTCTCTCCTTCCTCTCCTGCCTGGTCAATGAACAAGAAGGAAAAAAAAAAATAATCAAATTCTTCACAGGACAGAAAATGTATTTCATTTTAATTAACCACTGATGATCAATCAGCTTGTACCAGAAATACACTTCATCCTTGTTACAAGAGGACGACATGTCCACTCAGACATCTAAAAACTTACCCTGGCTTCAGAGTTGGTCCTGCTGAGTCGAGGGGAGCCAGACGGCTGCGGAAGAGCGCTGACGAACCGATTTGGCAGCCAACCCAACACTCCAGCCTGGGTCGGGCTGTAGAGGAGGTCAAGAAAGATGTGAAGAGTTCAGTGTGCAGTCACACACACAGAAGATAATGGAAAGTGAAACTTACCCGTCCTCTGAATTCTCATCTTGGTTTTTCAGTGGAGGACTCTTGACTGTGGGATGGAAAACAAACGAATTACACATAATTTAGACTCATCTGCTTTCTAAAGAGGTAAGAATGAGGTTGTGAAGTTTAAAATGCTCCTCACCCTCTCTGTTTCTGGGGGGACCCTGAAATGTCAGACACAGAGAGAGTTAAAAAACAACCAACTCACTGACTGCTATGGACGATGATGTGTGTGTGTGTGTGTGTGTTATCGTACAGCAGCAGTGTTGGCATCATCATTTGACCCCAGAGCTTCAGGAGGTTGGGGGACCACTTTCACCACCCAGTTAAACATCCTGTTTAAAAAGACAGACAGACAGACAGACACACACACGATAATGCTGATGATAATTCATAACTCTTTCCTGGTGGTTTCATGAAAGTGGCCACTTCATCCGTCTGGCATAGAGCCCTTAACTGGAGCTAATGAGGCCCGATGACCTGCTTCAGGTGGCTTTTGTCTCAGGGGACATTTTTAGCCCAACCAAAAAAATCGCTCTCTTCACACACACACAAAAAAAAAAAAAAATAATAATAATTGCCCGTAGTTTCTCATTAGAAACATTTGCAGTGGGGATTGTGAGTCCTACCGTAATCACAACATTTGGTCACGTCAAGCTGGGATTTATAACTTTAATGAGAAATACTGACTTCACTTTTGAATCTATCAAGTAGCTCAGGGAGGGGATAGAAATCTAGATCAGAAGTCAGGAGAGAGGCAGAGGTTAACCTCACCCAAGCAGTTGAGCAGCATAAGCTGCTTTACCAACAGGTGCCACAAGCAACACTGTTTAATCAGTTAGACTGGCGGAGAGACATCAATCACAAATGGAAAGGAAGTTACAAATACAAGTTTGAGGTATGGAAAGCCAACAGGGCTGCCACTTGTCTGGCCTGATCTGAAAAATGCGTATTATCCCCTGTGAGAGGTTCAGCCTATTGTGCTAATCCAGAAACGGGGCAAAGAGCCACTCAACCTACAAGATGTCCTGGTAACAGACCACAGCACACAGGTCAAAGGCAGCAAGGACAGCAAACACAGACTGATGCCAAATGTCAAAAATCAACAGTAGATATCAGAAAACTTCTTTTCTGAGCAAGGAGACCTTGGACTACATCAGTATGGCTCATGACATTAAGGCCTAAAGGATGTTGTAGTGTCACATTGTTTAGCTTCAGGAGAGGTTTTCTATGAAGAACATGCTATAAAACAGTTTGATCCCTTGTGATCTTACTTTGACACAATCTCCCAAAAAGCAAGAGATTACAGAAGCCTCTTCCCAAATCTAATCTCAGATTGATAGCATTGTACTGAGTAGTCCCAGATAATCTACAGCCTTCACTGCCTAACAGTCTATGACCCCCGAACATAAAATATTACATCTGCTGAGATTTGATCTGTTTAATACTTTTACATTTCACACAGTATCAGACAATATGCACTCATCTAAAGTTCCATAGTTTTTTTTTTTTTTGTATAATAAATAATAGACTTCTTTTCCGTACCTGTGCGTCTACAGGTGAGTCTGCATGCCGGTGCTGTCGAGGTTCAGAGTGCAGCACAGCTAACACAGGTGTGCAGGGATTTCCACCGTTGCTGCTCTGGGCTAACGGGATTAAACTGGCACCATCTGAAGGTCAAGGCACAATCCAGGACTGTGAGCAATCGCAGATTAACTGCAGAGAAACGCATTGTCAAGACCTAATCTCCATAACCTATAAACTGTTTTCTTGAAATAAAATGCAGATTTATACCTGTGTGAAAATAAAGATGCTCTGTCAGCTAGAGAATACAACCATTTCAAAGTACAATGTACAAAGAAAATATTCCTATTACAAGCTGGCTCCCCTTCCTCTGCAGAAAGGATTTCCTTTTCAGCATCCATTTCCTGCCACACTTTTTGGTATACTTCTCTTTTAAAGAACTGAAAATGCATGTGTAGCTGTTTTCTACCTTTTAAAAAACACACTTGTTGGTATATGTGGCAGCTTTAATACCCTGCTCTCTCCTCCGGCATCCCTGTTGTCCACTATCTCCTCCTCCATCCTCATTACAGTTTTAGTTTTATCCCCAGCAAGTGACGCAGCACCTCATACTGACTGGTTCAGAATGAGCTATACAAAGTAAGCCTTTTGACTAAATGACACTCATGTGGCGACCAACATGAAAGCAAAGCTCATTAGTCAGTCTCAGAGTGTGACAATGTACTGTGCAATTGTTCCAACAGCAACATGAAGACCACAAGGCATTTCTGTGAATGTTGGCTGTTGTAAAAATGTGAAAAAAAGAACCCACAATTCTGAACACTTCCATTACTGTTCCAACCAATGAAGGGAATTTAAAACACTGGAGGTAAATAAATAAAGGTGAAGATGTTCAGTGGAGAGGAGGAGAAAAAGCATGACATGATCTCTGAGGTGATTAAGTGGGATCCAGAACAGCCCTCACTAATTGACCCGGTCATTTATTCAGCCGGTAAACAGGATAAGACACATTTGCTGGTGTGGACTGTTTGTAAAAACAAGAGAATAGTTCCTGTCGCACTTCACAAGCTTATGCAGAGCCAAACAAACAACCTGTTTGAGCATCAGTCAAAGTGACTCACACATGTAGATGCTGTTTCAGATTATCGGCCTGAATGATAAACAGACAGAGAAAAACATCCTCTGGTTGGACAGGTGAAAACGTCGCAGACTTCACCGAGGCCTGTTGTTGTGTTTGGGAACTACAGAGCAATTTATGGTGCTGATAAGGCAGGAGGCAGGGGGTAGATCCCATTATCAGCTCAGCAGGGGATAAGCTGGTCGACAACACAGACCCTTGGCCCTCAGCTTCAATATGCAGAACCACCCTGGCCTCAATCCTATTTCAACAGCTGGATATTAAAAGAGGACAGCAGCAGCAGCTTGGGCAACAACGTGAAATGAGTGAAATTGAATTAATGTAAACTGTAAACTGCCAAGTTTTTCACAATATAATGGTCTTATCAAATGTTTTGATATTCAATTCAGTGTAGAATTGAAAGAATAAAAGGCCGCAAACTTTTCAGAATAAACTTTTGAAAAAAAATTAAGGAAGAATGGAGACGATGAGAGAGAAAGTAGAGGCAGAAATATAGCGGTAGTGGATGATCTGTGATGGAGGCTAATCCTGATTACCTCTGACATAAAGACACGCAGAAAGGTGCTCTCACTCGAACAAAACAGACAAAAAGGTAATCACACATGGACGTCCTGAGCACAAAGCTGCACACTAAACGTCACATCTGTGCAGCGGTACAGATGTCACATTCTCAACTTAAGTAGAAATCATAATACAACAGAATAAAAGCACTCATTATGGAAACTGGCCCTTTTTGGAGCATCATATGTGACTCAGAGAGAAAGAATTTAGTTTTGACTAGCTGACCAGGAGAAATTAATTTTTTCAGTTTTTCTCACCTGTCTTCGGTTACCTGGTCTTTATAGATCGTGTTTCCCTTAAACATACAGAAATCGATGGCACAGATAGTATCTGCACCAGACTGAGCAGTGACTTCGTTTTTTCCTCAGGAGTCATTGTACTGCTACATATTTACAAAGTTATTTGCTGGTTAATTATGTCAATATTTTTATTTGCAGATCCTTTAAAGCAGAAGTCCCCAGCTCTGGTCCTGGAGAACTTCTGCCCTGCACATTCTAGATGTTTCCTGGTTCAAATGATCAGGTCTGATTGGAGGTGGTAGCTCGTTTGAGTCAGGTGTGTTGGAGAAAGGAACCAGCTGAAACATGCAGGCAGAGATGTAGCAAAGGATGGACGCAGTTAGCAAGTTAGTATTATTTCCAAACTGCATCATCACATTTAGACAGACACATGCTTACACCAGTTTTTGCTTCTTTTTTTTTTTTTTTTTTTTTTGCTTCCCTTAAATGTCTGTTTTTTGAGTTAGCGCTAAAGGTAGTGACATTGCAAAGATTTCTTCTCAACATTTTAGAGACAAGGATTCCCTCTTGTGGTCAAAAGTCAAATCAACTCCCTGAACTGGCATTTGCAGAGCAGAGTAAAAGTTTTTATAAATATAAATGAAGCCACGAATTGCACCATTGTGTTGCTTTTACCTGTGAGTTTTATTGTGAAATATTAAACATAATCTATGCAGGAGTGCACAGGCCTAACAGAACATGCCCTGCATGCATCAACATTGTGGTAATCTAATCATGTTCTTACAGAAAACTTCAACAGAAACAAATTGTACAAAACTACAAATGATTAGTAGAGTAAAAAAAAACCCCAACAATTAAACTTTCCCTCATGCTACAAAAACAATTCCCAAAATATTCACAGAAAAAAAAGGCACAATGAAGCACCATGGGCCAAATCAATGTCAAGTTAGAAATATAAAGTGGAGTCAACGAATGACAGATAATTATGGAAAGTTAGACA
Organism: Echeneis naucrates; assembly: GCF_900963305.1. NCBI lineage: Eukaryota > Metazoa > Chordata > Actinopteri > Carangiformes > Echeneidae > Echeneis > Echeneis naucrates. The sequence goes on along the minus strand of NC_042526.1, from coordinate 5,190,604 downwards.
GAGAGATAGTGACAGAATCACATCACATCCTGCCGATGTTACTGTGCATGAATGATCTTTTAAATGCTTGAGTTGACTTTTCAAAAGAGTGGAGAAGTAAATTCATCCATTTGGGAGCACAGACACGAGTTTACAGCAATTAAACAGAACAGACTGAAAACAGTAAAACAGGAGACAGAAAAGCTTTTGAGGGGGGCAGGGAGTGGAGTGGCAGAGGAGGTCATCTCCAGCTCATGACAAAAGACTAAAATGAGGAGTTGAAAAGGAGGAGTGGATTTAATGGCCCGATTTAGGTCAGGAGGCACAACGCCAGCGCTGCCCCCCCTCCCTCAGAAAGGAAACGCTGCCCAAACCTTCTTTTTCCCCTCCTTAATCTCTGCCTCCCCCATTTTTTTCTTTCCTTCCCACCTCATTCTCTCTCATTTGCCTTTTTTCTATAACTCCCCACCGCCATTTTTTTTTTATACCTCCTTCTTTTTGCATTTTTCACCCAATTCCCCTCCCTCCTCCCTCTCATGCCTGACACTAAATCAGCAGCATGTGGCTTTAATGGAAACCAGACCCTGGCCCATTCTTCTCTAGCCTGCAGGCTTCTCCCGTGTACACTTAATTACCCTCTCTTTAGTTTGAGCATGAAAATAGAAGAGGAGGTAGAGAGCGATAGATACCGTTACATTTTTACTCTTCACAGGTTAAGTTGAGATGGACTGAATTTGTATAAATGGCATCCCTTTTCAATTACTTGTTACTTGTTATTGTACTTGTTAAAAGTGATGAAATGACTCTCTGCCGTATATCACTGTGTCTCCGCTGGGATTGCATTTTTAGAGGTGCAGCCCAAACAGTTAAAATGGCTGTGGTGGTGTAAAAGCTATAAGGTCCTTTGTCTGGGGACGGGGTGTGTTTTTGTCTGCTAATGTGAACATACGTGCTGAAATGAGAGCACTTTTTTTTCCTCTTTTGAGATCATGTGATGTCGATATGTGTGTGTGTGTGTGTGTGAGAGAGAGAGAGAGAGGGCCAACAGACATAATGGGCTCAGTGGGAGATGGGCGGTCATGGACGCACACAGCTGTCTGACATTCCTGTGCTGGTCGGAGGACGAGCTTCTCCTGTGAGCATCTGTGTTTACACAATTTTCTGTTTTGCACGAACACACACGCATGTATGCAGTTAAGCAACCTCAGCAATAACAATAAAATAAAAAAAAACAGTAACAAGTGCAAACTATCTGAGAAAAAAGGTTTGGCACATTGGTACCTTAGTAAATATCAATGCATCTATTTGTTTTAATAGCTGTAAGCGCTTGTGTTTGTATGTATGTACAGCGTGTGTGCTTCTGGTTAATATAGGTGCATTATCGACTTTGTCTGCATTTATATTACAAATACACCGTCTGTCCCTTCTTGGTACACTCAGAGTAGATTGAGTGTTTTGTATCTTTTACAGTACACAATTGGAGACACACGTTTTTTAAGTTGCGCTGGAATTGGGCACGATTTTGAAGAAAACTGGAGGTACTTTTTCAGATGTTTTCAAAGGCACAGCAGAAAAACTTTAAGGCCAGGAGAGGGAAAAGTACACTGCAGCTCCACAGGCACCAGCTTGACCGGATAAAGATTATTTCACATGAGCAACAAAAGTTCTCACAACAAACGGGCTTGAAAAGGTGACTCATCCTCAGCTTTCTTCGACTTTGGTACTAAGTCAATGCTTTTTTCCGCCATGCCATGAGTCAAAATTTGATGCCACCGACTGCACAAGACAAATGATCAATACCCGTTCTTTGCTGTCTGATTTGTGCGTCACACCCAGTCCTGCAGCGAGCGCTTGCAGTGCACCAAGGCCCTCGGCGTCTCTTTGTTCTGCAGAGTCCTGAGGATGGCGTAGATTAGGATGAGGATGCACAGGATGAGCACCAGAGGAACAGTCACCATGATGAGGGTCATGATCTTTGATTCATTGTCAGCCATCGTCACGACCACGTTCACCTCTTTGTCCACCTCTTCCTCTGTGCTGTCAGACTCTGAGCTTTGGTCTTCATCCAATTTTTTGTCCTCGGTCTGGCCGTCGTCTGGCTCTTTGTGCTCGTCTTTGCCTCGATCTGAAGGATTTACGGGTTTGTCTTTCGGTTCCGCCTCAGTGTCAGGATCAGGCTTAGGGTCAGGGGCTCCGAAACAGCCCATGAAGTCCTTCAGGATGGAGCGAGGGTAGCCTTTGTCGGCTTCTGTCTTGCGGTTGTCAAACCTCCAGTAATTAGAACCCTTGTAGAAATATGTGTAAGCTGCATGAGGGAGATAAAAAAAACATTTTGGTCAGACAGTTCATGTCGAATGGGAACTGAAGTCACATTGAATATGTACAACCTTGATGCTTGGCGTCTCTGACTCAGACAAAGTCAAGGCAGCTAACAAATCAACAAACTAACTTTTTTCTTGTTTGTTTCATTTGTAGAAATGCTAGAGTCTAAAGATGTTTTGCCATTTTATGGAAAAATTTGTATCTAGCTCTGCAAACTGTCCTAACATAAAAAAAACTGGCCCAGAAAAAAATAAATAAAGGATCCTGGAAAGTTTGCCTTCCCTTAAAATCCTTGACATTGACAGATTTGCACTTATTCAGCAAATTATCATTTCATTTGAAATGATCGCCTCATTTAATTTATGATTTATCTTGACAAGGTAAAACTTAGTTCCTTTTTTGTGTAAACAAAAAGCAGACTCAGGAATGTTTCTTTAGGAACCACGTAGTTTTTGTCCCTAACATTCCCACACTTTGGACCAAATGGACTCTTGCTGGTCCAACAGGATTCACACAGAATATTAAACTACAAGAAAGTGATAATTTCACGAGCTGCGATATGCAGTACAATGTGACAAGGGGAAGCAAAAGGAACCACACACAATGTTTGCGGGGGAAATTTCTTGGTGTAAATGTGGCTGTGCAGTGAAAGGCAGGAGTGCAGAGACATTAGAAGAGCGTGGGTGGAGATATGATCCGACTGTGACGGAGTGCATTTAGAGCAGCTCTGCCACAAATCTAATTTCCAAAGGAAGGACGGGCCAACCCTCAAACCAGAGCTCTCATTCCTCCCACCTCTTCCTCTCATCCCCTCTCTTTTCTCTCTCTGCTCTGCTTAATTTAGCTTTACTGATCTCAACTGGAAATTCTCCCGTGTCTTTCACACTCTACACCACCTCTCCCTCCACCGCCGCTCGCTCACACTCATCAACACCGTGTACAGCTTTCTGTGCTTCTCTGACTTTCCTTCCCTCCAAATGAAAACTGCACGTTGCCTTATTTAAAGTGGATATTTACCGCCATCGTCGCTGAGGAACGCTCCTTTCGGGGAGAGAGGGATCTTTCCCCATCTGCTGATTGGTTTGGGGAAGTCACGGTCTGTAGTGCGTGTCTCCTCATTGTACCGCCAGTACCTGTGTAGATACAAAGATATATATATTATACATTTCAACAGCTGACCTTATTTTGAAACCGACAGCAAGTGATAATGAGAAGGAGCCTTGTTCCACTTATATTATATTACTAAATGTGACCCAATTGTTGACCTGGGTGATCTGTCGTATACCTGTCTCCTGTGAAGAAGTATGTGTATCCATTGGGCTCCCACCAGATGGCCGTGTCAATCGAATGTGCAGGAACTCCTTGTCCATACTCACGTATGGGCTGTGGGTATCCTGGTAGCACATCAGCCTCCCTGAACACCCAGTATCTATCATCTGAGAGAATGGAAACATGGGAGATATTCGAGGAGGAAGAGAAGACCGAGACAATTAAGCATGGGCATATGAAGAAAAGGCAGTGGTGAGACCATATGGCACAGTTCAGTGTTCACTCGCTCCAGGAGAAAGTGGAAAGGACACGCAAGGTAGAAGCATTTGGTAAAACACTAATTTTGCAAGATTTCCTTACGTGGAAGCCAGTTTGTTCCCTAACCATAACCTTTGGACACACTTTCAGCCACTTTCCAGCTCTACTGCCAGGCTGCCACAACACTAAGAACCAAGCAGGACTTTTGACTAGTCAGTGCACACCAACCCAAAATGCTGTCTGACCATTTTGACCCGATGTTTCGTATAATACAGTAGTCAAATACCTTTGGCTTCTTATTCTGGCCACAATTCCTGCAGGTTTTTGTGGCGCACACTATCCAAAAGTGTTTGGAGTGCTTACAAAAATGTGTTTCTCAAAATCTGCTTGTGCAGATCTTCTTAAACTTCTCAAGAATGTGACAAAAAAAAAAACAGGAGTACTGACACGTTAATCCTTGATGGGACACTGCAGATGTTAATAGAAAGTAAATCTTCAACCAAAAAAACCGAAAACCCAGAAAGCGCAAGACAAATCAAGTCAGCATATGGTTTTGTTGTTAAAGAAAAAGCTTTTCAGCTGTTCACATCTGGAGCAGTGCAGAGAGGACTGATGCAATCCTCAACCTCTCTCTTCAGGCATTTTGGGGCTCAGCTGGACTGGAGTCGTACTGGGCCAGCAATAGCTGCCAAGCTGCACAGACCTCATTCAAGACACCCAGTGAACTCAGTAACACACTCTAATGCGCTCATTGAAGCAATTATTCACACATGCAGAGACACACAAACTCAATACTCTTTTGCCTTCAGACACATTGTCAGAATGCTTTAACAGTGAATCGTTAAGCTGGTGGAGTTGGTGCCTTTTTCACATAACCTCCAGGGTTTTAATATTTCTTTGTGTTTGTGTGTGTGTGTTTGACAGAGAGTGTGCCAACTACAGGGAGTTATAGCCGTGTTGAATTATTACCACCTCCTCATAAATCACACATTGTGGGGGAAAAATGCTGAATTTGCACTGTTTCCTTTCAATCTCACCAATTCAAATGAAAGGGCAGATTTGTGTTGCTGCTCTCCATTTTGTGTTCATGGAGCACATTCTTCAACAGCTGCACAGCAGCCTCAGCTTAGAATTTGGGTGAAACTGTGGAAACAACAGGCACAATTGTTGTGCAAAATGCTAAACTGTCGAACAGCTAGCCACACTCCTGACATAAACGTGTCTGCTCAGTACACCAACCTTTAAAGAAGACAAATTTGCCATCGTGACGTTCATAGGCAGCGTCGATGTCACTGGGCAGGCCGATCCAGAACACAGATATGGGCATCGGGTAGTTATCCAAGACCCGGTTCCTCCGCACCCGCCAGAACCAACGGCCCTGCACAAGCAAGCAGACAGACCTGATGATGCTCATCTTTTTTTTAGAGCTCTTAGTGGGAATATGCATTATGTTTATGTCTTCTGCCACGTCCTCAAGTTCATAGATTTATAAATGTCCTCTTGTATGCTGGACAGCAGGACAGTGGGAAATATCGCGGGCACAACATGTGGATGATGTCAAGCTCATGGTTCGAACGCTCCATCTGACAGGTGTGATCAATAGCTCTTTACTTCTCACCTTGAAAACAAACATCTCCCCTCTCAACATGGTCACCGTGTCAAAGTCCCCGTCACAGATGTCGGGCGGCTGGTTGTCTGGCAGCTTGGGAGGCCGTGGGGGAGGAACATCTTGTCTAATCCGTGGGGTGACAGGTTCAGGCTCAGGCTTGGAGTCAGTGGGGGTGGAGGTAGGGAGGTCGGTAGTTGAGCTAGGACTCGGGGTCACCTCGGGGTGGACTGGGAGATCCAGGCTATCATCTGTTGGGGCGGGTGATTCTGGTGCGGGGCCGGTGGGGGAAGAAGAAGTCGGTTCATCTTCGGGAGGAGAGGGGGAAGTGGGAGATTCGTCTTTCGGTTGATCATCAGGGCCAGCAGGAGCAGTGGGTGGAGCGTTGGTGGTAAGTGGAGGACCTGAAGAAGAAAAATGGAGAGCAGGTGTTCAGGGTATGAAAAGGGGAACGATTCAATTTCACAATGAAGGTGGTCAAACATAAAACAGCCTCCAGCCATGCTGGAATAAATCTCACTGTGTGATGTCAGACATTAATCATTTCTTTTATGCTTTTCTGCCCTCCCCTCACAGTGCCCTCTTTATCTGTCCCTCACACAAAGGAAATGTAATTTTCCATTTTGACTGGCTGCGACTGTGCTGCTGCTGCTGCTCTTTGGAAAAATGAGCCCTGCTGGTTGCTAAGAGAGGAAAACACACACATGCATCTAGTTATGTAATCTGCTGATTGGGCTTTAAGATGCATTGAGTTACTCTGAGCCAAAAATATTGTTAGAAATATATCAAAGCTTGATGTTTGCCAGGGGCTCAGTCATCAATATGTGGGGGAATTCAGCATCTAACCTGAAATGCAGCGAGCAGACAGGAAGGGTATTTCCAGAGCCCTGATTTTTCCGGTGTCGAAAAGCTGAGGTTTTATGCCACTCTGCAAATTTTCTAACAATATTCAGGCAATTTTTTTGTGGTCATTTATCCTCAATTTTACTTTCTCAGACCTATGTTTGAGAAACAACGGTTTCTGGCTTTTGATTATGGCACAGTGTATTTTAAAACCTTGGAAAGCTCACAGTGAGATGAAAGATCTATTACTTTGCTATTTTCATCACAGGAAAAACAGGATTGACACCAACAGCCCAGAGTGGATATGTGTCCGTGACTCCACACTTTGAAGGGGCAGCACAGTCAGTCTGCACCGAGGCAGCTGGTTCTGTTGATGCCAGAATAAGAGTTGACTAAATATAAGTTTTAGTCATTTGGCATCGATGAAACAAGCTGTAAAAACAACACTGACTGTCTCCTCCTAGAGCTGATTTGGCAAAACCTGTTAGCAAACAGTTCTTTATTTATGTGTTTACCAGATGTGAAGAGAGAATCCCCTTTATTCATTTGGAGTTGGTGTTTCTGGCCAGCTGGTGAATGTAAGACTGACTTTCACTTTCCTTTTTGCTTTGTTTTGCCTCTACCATGTCCCGAGGGACATATCAGGCTCTTCTCTGCAGATTTATCACTATGAGTTATACATTTTCCAAACATACGTTATCCTCTAATTGTTAATATCTTAATTTGCGCGGCTTTGTGCGGCTAATTGCAGTGTAGCTTTCTTTTTGTTTTCATTTCCCTTCAAACTTGCAACAAGTTAGCTCTGAATGTAGCTGGCCATCTTTCACAGCAAGTAACCAAAAAGAAAGGCAGCAGTTGAGAAGCTGAGGTAAAAGTTACCTGAGGGGTAGAAAAACATTAAAGCTAAACAAACCCCAAATATTTATTTCTGCCAACAAAGTTTATCCTGCCTGAGTGACTCTTTAAAAGCATCATCTCCTTTTTCCGTCTTTGTTCCCACGCAGTCATTTAGAGCTACTTAATGAAGTAAACTACTGCACTGTTTCAGTCAAAACATTTCGCTGACACAATTTACTGCACAAAACTTGCAAAATTTTTTACATCTGTTTTTGCCAGAACTCTATTTTCCTGTGGCGCAGATCCTGGGTGGGGGAGTATCAATAGGCCAGAACTGTGTGGGTGTGGAAAGATTTTGGGTTTGGTGGACAAACTGAAACCGTAGACAACATTCTCGTACTGAATTGGATTTTTTCTGATTTGTTAAGCGACACCGCAGAGCTTGACAGCACCAAACAGCATCCAGCAAAGAGATGGGGAGATGCGTTTTCTTTGTATGTGCCCCAGTAAAAGATCAGAAATGAGCTGTACATAAATCAGTGTTTCAGTATAAATATTATCTGTGATGAATTCATAACTACAGGCTCGCTGCAAGAACACCCACACAGTAAACAATGGACAAACAATGATGTGACAATGATGTAATCTGTCGCCTAACAATGCCGTCCATTCACACAGCTCTAGCATGATAACATCACATTGGCTTGCATAACGCACTTTTTCAGAGTCAGGACCGCTGACGTGTGTCCGTTTGATGCACAAAGCCTTTTTACAAGGCTTCCTGTCATCCTCTGAAAAGCGTCCAGATGTTGTACATGTGTGATACAGTGAAAGAAAAATGTACACAAGACCGATAACTGTGTTTTAATTGTATTCACAACCTTGATACTGTCAAGAAGAGGAATCAGACAGCGAGAGCTGAGCTTTGCCAAATTATTTTGGTTTATCGAATGAAGGTCACGATTGTTCAGGCAGCTCGCTAAATTGTTTCACTCACTAAAATATTTCCTGCCAGCACAGATAAGAAACATTTGGAGAGCCGAGTTCCTTCAGGACTGGAAAAACATTCAAGCCAGTAAATTAATAAGATCATAGAGGAACCGACTTTGTAAGCTTAAAGTGGTTGGTGCTGGAAAACACACAAGCAGCCAGGACAGTAGCTCGTCCGTACAAACATCTGTGTGTAGGTGTAATTTGCTATGAGCTCAATGAGCATCACTTGGCTGATGAACACATGCTGACAGCGCCGTAGGACACACATTCAAGGCCTGGTATTTCATCTGCACTCAGGTAATTAACACGTCATCAGTTCTACATACACAGAGGAAGAGAAAGTACACCGTTGTTGAAGTGCTACAGTGGACCGAAGGGACCGAAGGGTTTTTCAGAACAGTACATGCTTCTCACCATAGATGTGCTGTATTCCTGTGATGTCGTCCTCGTGCAGTGTGAAGTTGTGAGTGTGAACCCACTGGTAGAAAGGGGCCATTATGGCGCTGGGGTTATCTGAGTGCTCCAGGCCCAGAGCATGACCGAGCTCATGGACTGCCACCAGGAAGAGGTCAATACCTGCGAGACATTGCGTGACACACACACACAGCATGGGACTGTCATTTCTACGAAACATTCCCGTCGCATCATGTGCCATACCAGCATTACTATTAACTGGTGATTGATGTTGGCTAGAGTGAAGGGCACAGACAAATCTGCACTCAAACAACTGAATGTAAAACATTTTCCTTGCAGAGGAGTTGGGTTAAGGTTTAAAAAAAAAAAAAAAATCACCCCCATTACCTTCTGGATTTTGGTTGTCAAGCGACCAGGGCTCATCTGAATCAAAGTGTGTGTCCCCACCAATTCCTGGTCCAGGATAGAAGGCATGAGCCAGAGACCCCCCCTCCCCGTCAAATAGAGACATATCACCGTGGTAACCAGAGGCAAACAACAGCATGATGTCTGGATGCTGCGTTTGGCTGCTGTTGGTGTTGATGTTCTTTTCAGAGGACAGCTCCTCAAAGGTGAGGGGGGTGACCTTTCTCCACACATCAAAGGCCCTGCGGATGGCGTCGTGTGTCCGCTCCAGTCCCAGCCCGCTGGGAACGTTCTCTATTCTGGAGCCAGATGAGCAAAAAGCAATGTTAAGGTTTCTCTGTCAAACTTGCTGCTCTGTAGTTGCCTTATTTTCAGATTTTGTTGTACTATCGACCTGTAAGTGAGCTGGTCTTTGTCCCACTGCTGCCCAGTGAGTGTGTAACGTTTCTTCCTCCTCGTACCGTCACCCATCTCCTCTGGTTTTCTGTCTGGGAGGCCACAACGAGGTCGACGCATGGCCCTGCACAAACACACACACGACACAAACAGATGAGATGACATGAGATTATGCTAATCTAAGACAACGATTTGAAGCTTCATATCTACAGTACAGACATGAAGGTAGTATCTTCTCTTCTCATTCTCCACAAAACCACCCCCAACAAAAAAAAAACAACAAAAAAACAACAAAGCAGATTTTCAAACATGCTGAACTGATGCTGTAAGATCTTGTAATGTTTCCCTCATCTCACAGACAGAATACAACATGAAAATAAATTCATTATACAGTAAATCAAGCCCACAGTGGAATAAAACACACAATGTCCTGCCTGGAGTCATTGTGTGTTTTATTCTGAGGCAGGGAGGTTGTTCAGGTGCTGGCTTGTTGCCCAGCAATTTCAAAGCTTTACCATGAAACATTAAACACTTAAAAAAAAACTTTGGAAAATGCTAGTGAAAAATTACTTTCACCATGTTTAAGAAACAAACAAACAAACAGTCAATGCTTTCAGTTTGTGCTCATTGTGCACAACCGTGTGGTAACACTGAATGTCCCACGAGAGAAGCACGCAAAATACAGTCGCTGTCACCAAACAACAGCGTGGAGCTTACGTGACAGTGGCAGCATCCATCTGCCCGGTCACCTCCAGCCCATAGAAGCGCTGCATGTCGCTGACGGCTTTGGACAGAATCTGGGCCGACTGCATGGTGGACATCTGTCTGCTCGCCTGAGACAGATAGCCAAACTTACGCAGCCATGCCTGCAAGAAGGAAACAGGAAATTATTTTTGCTAAGTCCGGCCAGAGGAAAGTTGCTTAACGCATGCCTGTTTTTGTCTGTGAATGATGCATGATGCGTGTGTGTGTGACAGCTTAGGCACTGTTTGCTACAAGCCAACGTCTAATGCCTGGAGAGAGCTGCGAGGAGTTAAAAGAAAGTAGAGATACAAAACAGATGGCTCCGATTAAGATTACAACATTCCTGCTTTTTCACTGCTGCACTGACAGTAAAGGCGGGGAGGGGAGAATAGGACTGGAAACAAAAACTTGACAACAAACACAGTTCTTCGTGTTTCTGGCTGACTTTATATTGACACATGTTAAATTTTCCCTCTTTGCTTGATGTGTGCTGACAGTGAAATAGAGTTCGTGGAGCCACGTAGCCAGACAAACAGGATGATGTTTCAGGGAAGTTAGGATCTATCCACAGGCCAATCACAGGCCCTCTCACACAGCTGGATCACGGGACACTGCTTTCATGCATGTGCAGTATGATCACTTGCCAGAGACTACACACACACACACACGCACATATGTGCACGCACAAAATCTACATGCATCCAGAAAAACCCCTCAAGACCATTTCTGCATAGTCTGACAAGTCTCAACCAATTTAAAGGCAAGGCGAGTGTGTTCACACCTAGACAAAGGAAGAGGGGAACCAAAACAGCTCTTCTCATCAGCATGTAGCTTCCTCCCATCTTCAAACCGCAACATAAACAACATTTAGTCAATGATCTACAACTTCACACTTTAATGAATGCTTTGAGTTTAAACAGATGTGAAAAAAATAACCATTCACAGCTGGTTTGAAGCTGTTTCACTGATTTCACTCTTCATCTTGAGACATCTATCAGCTTGCTTAGATAGATGTCCGTGTGTGGTGTGCTGTTAGTTGAAAAAGAGGTGGAAGGTCAAATGGCATCCCTGTAGCGCAGCAGCTGGCCCGAGGCTTTGTCATTTGGGCAAAACAAGTATGACCATTTGGACTTCAGAAAATAATTCCAGTCATAAAATATAATTGATAACAATTTCATAGTAATATTATGACCACTGTAAAGATGAAAAGTTTCCAGTGACCATCTAAACGGGAAATCCCATCAGTGACAGGACTGTACCTCAGCACTGAAGGCTTCTTCCTCAGGGTCTTCTTCCACTGTGCTGCACAGGATGAGGGACAGGAAAGACAATGATGTGATAATAATGTGCGTCCAGGTTTGCTGAGATGCCATCTTCTTCAGGATCTGCTGTCTGGGCCTTCCAGATGGAAGCAGAGTGACAAAGATGAAGTTTTTCCTCTCCACCTCTCCTCTTCTTACATTTAATCACCAGCTCCCGGATCAGCTATCTGCTCATTGTTGGATTTGGCACAGGAGAAAAGCAACAGAGAGGGTGTCACACAAATCCTCTGAAAATCAAAATGGTACTAATCCATTCCAGGTTGAAGGGTTGAAGGCAGGCAGACTTGTCCCGGGACAAACAGCTTCATGGCTCTTCCAAGTCTTCATACAGCAGTTTCTTTCATGCAAACAGCCAGTGTAGCCTGCAGGCAAATCCACAAGCCCTTGCCCCCTCCCCAACTCCACAATGGCTGATCAGCAGCAGGAGGACCAGGCAGGAATCCTCTGAGCCTCCGTCACCCTCATGGAAAGTTCCTGAGGAGTTCACTTGTATAAATAAATGAGCCCAGGACTGACAGAGACGATCACATCTCCTCTCCGCTGTGCACAAACTTCAGAGACCACCAGCACACAACCGAGCAGCAGATAAAGGATTTCTAATGATTTCCTCTGAGCCGGACCCTCCTCCCCCTTCAGAGGACCAGAGGAGGCCTTGGTCAGGGGGCCATCTGCTGCCTCTGCGGGAAACTACAGCAGGATCACATCTCTGACTGTGATCGGCTTGTTTGTATCTAACCTGGGATACTTAAAGGCTGTGATGTGACAAAGAAAGTGAGCCAGTTCAACTAAAACTTAATGACAGCTCAGGATAGAACTAACCAAAGTAAACCGACTGACCACTCTGTGTTGTTACTGCAGCTTTGGAAATTAGAGGGGAAAAAAAAAAAAGTTTCATCAGCTGTTGCTTTCATTCTTGTTTGCTAGCATTTTATTCCTCTTTGTAAATGCCTTTGTGAGAAAGCTCTGGACTTTCAGACTTTTAAACCTCACATCCAGGATCTTCAGAGGAGTTGATTTATTTTCATATCAGAAGAAAATGGAAAAACTTTGTGCTGATTCAGGAAGTTAAGTTCAATTAATAAACAGTATCAGGTGTTAATGACACAAAAATCTGTGTTGTACTGGCTAAGGGAAAAGCAGTATTAATAATTTAGTTATTAGAACATAAGGCAGTCGCACATTTAATGTTTTTATTCAAGCTGCAAAAAGCAGCAGCATTGTTGTCAGTGCGGGTCCATTTGAGTGAGTCTCCTGCTGCCTGCCTTCGCCACAGCGATGAGGATGATTAAGAAGAAGCCAACGGTCCAGACAGCTGCGACTGGCAGCACCACCGTCAGGAGGCCTGAAACAAATGTATAATGGAGATAATTAGTCATACTTAATTCAGCGAGGGCTGTTGATTTCACAACGGTGAGATGAGCGTACTGGATGGAGGTCTGTCTGGCATTTCAATTTGGATCGGTCCATAAGACAGCAGGCTCTGGATTGGATCAGGTCTCACTGCTTCTCTCTTACTTATAGAATTACAGTTCTGTGGAAAAATGATGAAATAAATTCTACAACAACACGTTTTCTGAGAGACTACCAGTTCATATAAAAAGGAAAAGGCCTAAAGTCGGACTGGTATCTGTGTGCTAAGTATGACAGTCAGTGGGAACGCTCACGGGCTTGCAGGACTTGAGGTCGTCTGGCTCACACAGCTGGACAGTGCAGTGCAGATACACCTGGTCTGGTCCTGCCGTGAAGCGAAACATGTCGAAGCTGTAGCGAACGGTAGGAGTCTCTCCGTTACGTCCAGCCTGTTGCTCATTTGCACGAAGAAAGGAAACCGTTTGGTCTTTGACACACCTGGATGAAGAGACAGGAGGAAGAAGGGATGGCACTTGGGGAGGTCATAGCATCAGACAAACTTTTAACACTGCTCGGTGATCGAACCCGTTCTGAAGCAGAGTGTGAGCTGATCCCTCTGATGCGTTTGGCTGGGAAGACTGTGTGGCCCAACACTCGTTGACGCGAAGCAGGAAGAAGTCTGCAGGCTCTGTCACAGCCACCTCCACAAATACCTGATCACAGCATGAACTGCTTGACGAGGACTGATATTTGAACTGAACGATACGAGGGAGAATACTTTCCTACCTTGTCTCTGAGCTCGATGGTGGGGGCGCTGCTGAAAGCCTTCGTGTAAGTGTGGTCTGTGTACAGCATCATCCTGATGGTGGCATCAAGTTCGTCTACTCGCATCACTGTCTCACTGTCCAAATACAGAGGACAGTCTTTTCAACTGATGGACATGCTCAGTTGCTATAGAAAAAGTGGTTAAAAACCCAAGTATGCGTTTCAGGCATTGTACAAAAGGTGGTCATGAAGTAAGGCGCTAATTATAATCCATCAATGTCAAATGGTTTACTTGATCGTTCTCCAGCTCTCCACTGACCCCCAGTAGAGCTTTTCCCAGTTAATGTTAAGACCAGTTTTTAATCTGATGTTTAAAGACAGACACTTGAGAACACAGACTGCAATTTGTTCAGATTTAACAACATTAAAAAAAAAAAAAAAAAAAAAAACTATCAGTAAATTAAATATAAAATGTTAGAACATACATTTAAACAGGTATAAACATGTCTAAAAAGGTGAGATTATTGACTTGTTTTAAGGAGGAAGGCCTCGAACTGAAAGCTTAAAAATAAAAAAATATTTCCTTTTAAACTGTTGTTCCCAAGGTTGTTTACAAATCTGTGTGCGGCGCAGCCATCTGGAACCCTCCATCACAACACAGCATACACAGCCTCTTTCATATAAAGAGACGCCTGAATAAAGAGCAGGTTCATCTAGGTTCAACAGCTGAGAAAAGCAATGGCCATCAACATCATTACAATCTTTGAAATTATACTCCATTCATCTTGCTTACCTGGAAAATGGGACGATGGGAAACGGCAGACTGACTCTTCTGATGTATGGGTAGATGCATGTGTAGTCCATCTTGATGACTGGATTTCTGATGATGTTTCCAATGACTTGAGGGTCTGATAGTAGACTCAAAGTGTATGAGATGTGAGTTAAGTTTTTCTGTAAGATGGGAGAGAAGAACAAACATTTTGGCTATTGGTCACTTAGGTGTGCAAATGGTTTTTCTATTGCTACACAAAAGTAACATTGGTCCAAATAGTCTGCAAAAGTCAACCAAACATTAAGTTCACCACGGAAAGTCTCATAAAATGTGTGAGAATGGACAATGTTGCAGTTGTACCTCCAGCAGCTTGCCTCCACAAGTCAAGTATTTCTCCTTGGATATCCTGGACATGAAGTACGAGACACCATCAATGACTTCTCTCTGAGCACGACAAGATTTGTTGGGCAGGTGCAGGGACTCCAGCGGCACACTGTGATACTTGAAGAAATCTTCCTCTGCTCTGATTGCTATGTAATCTCTGCCACACATAACCTTAACGTGTGCATCTGTCAAACAGTAAGGCAAATTAAACAGCTTTATTTTACTGAAAGGATGCATCCACTGTTCAGTCACATCAGGGGGGGGTAAAAAAAAAAAGGTAAATTAATGTCAAGTTCATGGCAACCACTCAACTACCAGCCTGCACTCCATCAGCATGTATTTAAGCAGATATGATGAAATGAGACTTCAACTGTCTGCTTTTAACTACTTGTCCATTAAATGAATTTTCATATTTATTTTATTTAGCCCAAACAGTTCAACTCTGGAGACAGCTTTCAAAATTATGATGCCATCAGGATTTTTTTGTTTTGGCCTTTTTGACTAAAATGTTGAAGTGAAAGCCTCTTTTGCAATCTAGCAGCCAACAGCTTGAAGGATGTTGGTATTTACCAGATGGACTCTCTTGGTTTCATTATGTTCAATTAAGTTCTGATTTAATCTTTCAGCTGTTTACTGAAACGCTGAAGTGCCTGTTTAGGAAAAGTTGTGGAATTTATATTAAAAAGGATATTTCCTTTTTCCGTGTCAAAATGGGAACTTCAACTTTGTGTGAAATTACTAAGAAAATAAAATTTGCAAGCAAAAACAAAAAAAAACAAAAAAACTTTGCCTACTTTTGTCACACTGCTCAGAATAATATCCCATGACACATTTGCAGCGTCTCTGGTCTTTGGACAGAACACATCTTTTGGGGTCATTACAATGCTCCACACTGCAGATTCCTGGAGGACAAAACAGCAAACAAGTGACTTCATAATTCACCAAGCTACAAAATGATTTCTACAAACAAAACCTTACCTTGAACAGTCTGACCCAGGAGGCCGAGGAAGAGCAGGAAGATCAGGCTCAGCTGGTTTGGAGAATGAAGATTTCTTCTTAACTGTGTAAAGTGTTAAATTATTTATTGACTTACCTTCTACCTGAACTACAATATCAATTTAGCCCATTTTATATAAAAGGACACATACGAGTTACACAAACATTGTGCTAAATTTTCATGTTTACAATAACATTTCTCCTCTAAGTGTCGTCTTACCCTCAAGACAGTTAGGGTCATTACTATAAAACTTTTTTTTTTTTTTCAGCAATTATTTTGTATATATTTGCCGGTATAAAACTCAGTCCGTGGCCTCAAACTGAACGCTTTCTTGTGTCGTTTTCTGCACCTGCTGCTCTTCAATTATCCACCAGCTGCTGTGTTTGCCAGCTCATTAACATTCAGACAGGAAGTCCTTTTTCATTTGCTGGATTCATTCATCAATGTGTGGACCGCCAGGTATATTCGCTCAATTAACTCAATAATAAGATTAAATAATAGAAATAGGAATGATAAAACTTTATATTTTATCATTGGAATTTATTGAAATAATTTGGTTAATTGGCATATACTTCTTTCCGGTTCTATCAAAATAATCTGAGGTCTGGTGTTGTATCATATATTGACATTTATTGAAAATAAGTGATGCCATGAATAAAGCTACTTTTATACAAATGTAATTTTAAATCTGTCTTTTAGTTGTTGTGTGTTTCTGGTGACGAGTTCACTGACTCGTCTGTGTCAGTTGTGTTTTTGTTTTTTTTTGTTGTTTTTCCCCCACAGGGTGTCACTGCTGTCAACCCAAAACGGATCAGTGTTTTAAAAGCTTTGCTCTCATCATCACTCACAGTGTCTTAGATAATCTATAATCAGAGAGGTGAAGCTCAAATGCCAACAAATCAATACTGAGTGATTACTTCTGAAAAATCCCTCAAATCCATCATCTATTGTGGCTCTACGGGGCCTAAGGGGAAAAAGATAAGTGGGTCACTGTATTTCCTTCAGTGCCAGCTCACCCAGAGGCCTGAGTCCATATTTTCAGACCTCCCTCGTCTTTGGGTTCACACCATCTGTTTTTGTTTGGACATGTCAGACCCAGAATAAGTTGATAAGTGAGGCACCGTTTTCTGCAGTTCGTCTCTGGAGGCAGATCACACAGTCTGAGATCATAATAATAATAATGATGATGATGATGATGATGCCTTCACCTGCAAGTCAGCCTGTGGATGACAAAAATAATGAGCTGGGAAATTTGCCTGAGGAACACTTTGAACCGGCTGATTAGACCTTATAGGAAGAAATGTATTGCTCACAGGTGAGGCCTCTTTTATTTTAGTTTTTATCATGAATTGACTCAACTCCTTCACAAAGAATGGCATTAAAGCTTCAAATTTAAAGACTATCCTGCTGTTTAACATTCAGATTCCTAAACATTTGTAGCTTAATATTGAATATGAAGGATGTAGTCCACAAATTAGGCAGCATACTATCTCCTGTGCTCTAGATAGAGAAAGTTGCGGTGTTGCTTATTTTTCAGCAACACAACTAATGCACAACTTTTAACTGCAGCCTTGAATTGGCCCAATTAATCAGATTTTCTGAGTTCGGCCAAACATGACTGGTATCCAACCATGGAAAAGTCACAAAACATATTATGTCTGGTTTTCCAGATATACAGCTGCTGTGGTTATGGTGAATAACACAATAATAACACAAATGTGACCATTTCCTTTAAAACCATGATGGTGATTACAGGGTGGCGTTCAAGCCCAGCCAGAAGCTGAGGGAGAGTACACGACATTTTCAAACATTTTCTTTTTTTTATGATGGCAGCAGGTTTGGAAGCATCCCAAAACAAATAAAGGTTCCAGCTCATTTACAGTAAAGCTCTTATATGTTCAATGAGTGGATTTAATATTTGAAATTGACTCCAATCTTTTTAAATGCCTTTCTGCGTAATAACTGGACCAATGAGAAGGAACAGATCTACAGTAGAAGAACTGGTTTATATCATTTATTAAAAATCGAGAGATAAAAAGGATTTAACAGGTTTGTGCTTAACATTAGAAAATGTTTGTCATCATGTAATTCATTATGTGTGTGTTCGTGTTTCTGAGTCCAACATATGAAATGAGGGAAAAACTGAAACTGACATTATAAACGGAAGGAGAAATAATTTCAGCACAGCAACTGAAACCTACATGCACGTTACACAGAGAAATAAAAGCAAGGCGTCAGTATGAGTGAACACTTTCCAGAAGCTGCAGTTTTAAGTGCATGTACTTAGTGACAACATGTTTTCCCCATCATCCCTCTCAGCAGAATCGTGGTCTTATTCTTGGTCTTGCCGGCAGTGGTGCGGTGCCACCCTGGTGTTGTGAAATAGCCGGGTTCTTGGAGGTGTTTTTCATCGGCCTGATTCACAACACCAGCTGCAGCACACACACCTGAGACGCAGGTCTTCAGCTGTTTGAAGAGACATATACACACACACACACACACACACACAGGTCGGATATAAAAACATAATGAGAGGAAGTGAAATAAGAATGATACCATTTTCTTGAGCATGGTTGGTCAAGAGTCGTGTTTCAGTGGCTAATCAGCTTCAGGTTTTAGAGGCATTTACTCTGATGTTATTTATAAACCACATTGTTAAACATAATAGCAAGATTTTAAGGGCTCTGCTATGTGTACGTATGTCTGGAGTACAACAGCGTGGATCCCACAGTAACTGGCTCAGCTCTGTCTGTGGCCGTGGATGAACTCCACATCTCTGTAGTTATGTGGAGCAGCCAAGACAGAATGTGCCTCCATCTGTGTTCTCTCAGGCCAGACTGAAGGACAGGGAGCGTGGGCCACAGATTTAACTGAGAGCGGGGTGATTGTTTCTGAAGATTAAATCTGTTTAGTGTCTCTTCAACCTCAGTGGAAGTCTTATCTTTGGCTGCTGATATTGTGTAGGACTTTGATAAACTGTTTGGCTGGGTGGTTTAAGGACTTAAAAGTAAAAAAAAAAAAAAAAAAAAAATCCCTCTTGAGAAGTTAAAAGAAAAAAAAAAGTTCAAAGTGGTTTAAATTTAATTTGTATATCAAATAAAGAGAAAGTCAAAAGTTGAGAAAGTAAACTTTTTCTCAACCTTTTTCACTTTTCCTCACTAGGAAAAATATGTAGCATCAAAACTGTTAGATTTCGGTAAACGAGACTGTGATTAAGAATTACGCAAAACACTAGGGAACCTACTACGACTATCCTGTAGGTATTTTCTGCATTTAGAGTTAAAACGTGCCTCCTCTTAAATCAGCCATTTCATACAAACATAAATAACCCTCCAGTCCTGCAGTGGACTTCAGATAACCATCTGCCAGGGGAGCGGATGTCACAGATACCAAGCCACAGCCTGTGGACAACATGAAAACCAGAGAGTAAACTGTTATCAGGCGACAGTTTCAAAAGTTTCCTGCAGAAATTACTCATCCAAATGTCACTGCCACTTATTAAGCTGCTCTTAAAATTTTATGATTTTTAATAGTTTTCATTTTGCTCCTTTTTTAAGCTGCTGTACTTGAACTTGTGTTTTTTTTGAATGGTAATGATGGAGCAGAGCAGCCCTCTAATGAAGTAGCATCAATCCACCACAGAAATGGCCTGAACTGAGGAAATAAATGCTGTTTGGACCAGGTAACAATTTGAGAACCTGAAAACTGAGAAGTGATACTGTGCCTTGACTTGACTGTGTTCATCATTTATGGTAAAAAAAAATGGAGCCAATGGCAGGAAAAAGGCTGAAGGACAGTAAAAAAATTAAGATGTTTTCAAATAAAAAGGAAACTGAAAAGTACATATATTTTTTTTTATTCCAAATCATTAAAGATACAAATAAACAATAAAATGGGAAACAGAACAAAACAAAAGCAGGAGACTGACAATGGAAACAGGTGATATAAAGACATATCTGTTAACATGCTGATGAAGGCAGCCTGTACAAGATAAAATGGCAGACAAGTGTGTGTGTGTGTGTGTGTGTGTGTGTGTGTGTGTGTGTGTGTGTGTGTAATCATTCTGATAAATGGCTGGTATAAAGGTGAGTGTCTGTGTTGTGTTTGTCTTGATGTGGACTCAGTTCATCAGTAGCTCCATCTGCACCAGTCTTGCATTGGTGTCTCCGGCCATGTTGTAAGGAATCATACCAGCAAAGGTGATCAGCGCTCTGGCCTGGCTGCGCAGTTGCTGTTTAAAGAGGAAGACATGCAAAACATTAACATGCTGCCACTGGAAGAGCAAACAGCTTGTGTACAGCTGAATGTGTGCGACAACAGTTTTGAACATTTTGATCTCAGGTAATATTTCTTTATGTGCTTATGTTAAAATAATACAACTATTGAGTCAAAATTCTGGCTTTGTCTGGACTCATTTCATAAAGCTCCATTCATACACAAAATTAAATTCACAGCACAAGGCGATCTGGCTTCTCACCACGTCTCTGTCTTCTATGGTCCTCTGTGGTCGTCCTGGCGTGCCCGCTGGCGCCCCCTTCAGACGCTTGTACTGGGTGAACAGGATGTTCATGGTGGCCAACAGCACCTCGGACAGGTTGTGCCGCACCTGGAAACACAGGGGAAGTTTATAGATGGTGAAAAAGACAAATGCTATGTGCAGTGAGAACGTCTGAGCTTCCTCCCCTGGGCATTCAGAAACAGATCTCACCTCATCACTGAAGTTCCTGAAAGCAGCCACTCTCTCCTCTACGCTGTCCTGACTGAGAGGAAGAAGCTTTAAACGCTCCATCACCTAACAGACGAACAGACAGGGACATATTCAACAAAACAATGTAAGCCACTCAAGTTTATCTGTGTTGCATTTTTCACAGACACAAATCACAACCGCTTTACAGAGCAAAAACAGTTAGGATGAAGATAAAAGGCAAAAAATACACAAACAGATAAAATAAAAATGAGCAAAAACACACTGAGAAGTTTAATGATTTTATAGCCATAAATAGTAAAATGAGCCGTGCCTCTCATTAGATTTGACCTGAGGGGAGGCAGCTGATAAATAGGGGGAGTAAATTTTTTATGTGTGATATGTGAAATGAGTAGTAGTAATGAGAGAGACTTTGACTTTCCTAAATTTCACAGTTGTACTCACATCATAGGCTCTGTCAACATGACCGGCGTGATACTCGTCAAAGAACGTCATCAGGTCTAAGAGCAGGTAGAAGGTACTATCGACGGATTTCTCTCCTGCTACGCCTTGGGAACGATACCTGCAGTGGAAACAAGGACATGATTCGGTTTTATGCGTTTCGATGATGCCCATGACTGTTTTTAGACTCACGTCTGTGTTCTTACCTCTCAGCGATGGCCACTGCAGTGTTTTTTAGCCTCTCTTTGTTGGACTGAGGAGCACTGACCTGGGCAATGACCGGACTCAACAGCCGGTTCATCAGCTCCAACACTTTATCTGGGTTCTACACAGACACCAAAGAGAACATGACGAGACAGAAAAGGTGAACAAATACGACAGCAGAGCTCCACAAACACTGTGAGGGAGTGTGAGAGTGCTCACCTTGGCCAGTTCATAGAGTCTGACTGCCTCCTCGAACAGGCCCTTGTTCTCTGCCTCTAACGCCACTTTGCTGATGATAGCTCTGGTGTCCCCGGCAAACTTATCTATGACTCCAGGCTAAAAGAGAGGACGAAGGAAGATCAGAGTGAAACAGAGCACTACAGAGAATACTGCTCTACTTTTAAAAGGGGGCAGCACAGTAACTGCTCCATGTTCCTGGCAAATAAGAGAAGTGAAAACAATAGGAAATATAAAACGGACAAAAGCAGGAACCTGTTATCTTTATATATATATATATATATATATATATATATATATATATATATATATATATATAATATAATATATATATATATATATATATATATAATATAATATAATATATATATATACACACACACACACAAAACCACATTGGACTTTATATATTCCTCAGCCACGTGACCACGTGTTGTGAATTTGTGTGTGTGGTATGTGGGGTGGAAAAAACATCAAATCTTACAGAGCACTGCAAAGAGTGTGAGATGTCAAGAAGCTTTGAAAGCAAAAGCTGTGAAGAACTTTTTGATTCATGAAAGAGCAACAGAGCACTGCTGAACAGGGAGTGTCAAAACATGTCAGAAACACCTAACAATGGAAGATTTAAGATCAAGAGAGGAAATGTGAAGCAAAACAGCAAGGAGAAAAAGACATGGTTGGAGAGGAGGTGAGAAGTCAATGAAGGGTAACCATCCTACCTTTCTGCTGCCGTCCTTCTCTAATCTCCCCAACAGCATGTCGAACTATAACAAAGACAAAACAACCACATCCAAAACATGAGTTTAGACTGTGATGGGAGAAGAATACAACAGCTCAACCATAAAATAAAATCCTGTTTCATTAAGTATATCAGCATCTTACTTTTGATACTGTGTCAAAAGGACATTTAGATGACTGACAGGTCATTTTGGATTATATTGAGGTGTAATTGTGTGAAACTTACAATCACATGTGTAACAGCCAAAATAGAAAAAAAAAAAAAAAAAAAAACATCTCGCTGTGTTTGTCTGTCCTTAATTTATCCATCTCGGTCCTGATGTTGGCCAGAGTGACTATTTCACTGTTCACACAAGTCTTCAAGTTAAATAATTGCATGTCTAATGTACAGGATGAGGCTGGGGATCTCCTCTTGCTCTGTGCTTAGGTATAACTGTCATCTACGGGGCGCTCTAGCTTAGCTCCAGCTGTGTTAACTGTGCTCACAGGGTTTAAAAGACTCCATAGGCATTCTCTGAGCAAGGCCTCCGTGTAAGCATTTGTCACTCACCTCTCGACTCTCAATAACAAGCTCACTGACACACCGCATGAACATGTTTTCTCCCTGGCTGTCCTTCTCATTGCTGCAGAAAGATACGTACAGGATGAATTACAAAACAGGATGTTATCACTTAATACAAACAACAGTTGGACCAAGCTGATTATTTTTAACACATTACTGCCTCTCCCTTGACCAACTCTCTGTATAGACGAGGGGGAAGGAAATCCCCACACAGTACTTGTGAGGGCAAGTGCTGTTTACCGTAAGAAGTAGAAGTACTGCAGGGCCTCCCGTGGATCAGTGGACTCAAACTTGCGAGTGTAAAGCATGAGCAGACGGATAAAGTTGAGGCGGCGTACCATGTGAGGGTCCCCAGGCTCCTGACTCACTACACACAGAAAAGGTGAACACAATTTTAAATTTGGCCACAGTGTCTAATTTCTCAAGCATCTGCAGTAACCTACGTAACAGAGGGGAATGGCACTCACACAGCTGAGCACTTTGGCCAGATGACTTCAGCAGCAGCCGTAGCTCGTACAGGACTAACGCCATGTGTACAGCGTGACTGCGCAGTCTCTCAACACGAAACAAGAAAGCCAGTGCTGCCTCAAACTGAGCAGTCAGGAACAACACCTGGAAGTACAGGAAGGGCTGCTGGCTTGCAGAGAAATGGGACTCCCCTGTTGGATAATGGGACAGGAAAACATGTCAATGGAAACACTTCGATAGAATTTTGAGCAATTTTTGAATTTACATAATGCACGTCATTTCAGGAAGAGGATGATATCTGATGCCAGATGAGTTTCTACAAATTGCAATTTTAAATCATTTGATGATGATGTCCAAGAGCACAAATTTATATTTTCCACTTGAATATCTATTAAACAGTAAAGGTTTAAAATTAAAAACTATTTAACAAAAGTACTTTCAGTTTTCCATTTTCATCCATGTCTAAACTAATAATAATAGAGAAAACTTTGAAGGAACTTAATAAAAGGCATTAAGGGTATAAGGATATAAAGATAAAATACATTTTTACTGAGATTAATGTCAGCAATTCAGCAGCCAACCCAATGTTAGAAAACTATCACAATCCCTTGGCCTTTTCTTCAGCTGTGCTGTTTAATAATGGCTCTTTTATCTACTTCTGGCTACAGAGGTGATTTGTCACTGTGACCATGAGCTCTTCCTGGAGTTTCAGTAAAGTGCCAGATGTAATTCCCTTCATCAATTCTTGAAATATCATAGTCACAAGAAAGAGAAGGACATTGAGGTCACGGTGACCTTAACCTAAATGTCATTATTCCATTTATTTTAAAACAATGAAGTTTAACAGCCATCCAGAGTTTCCACAGCAACTAACATGGAAGCCTTATTTTGTCTGGTGCCAGTGCTTAGTCATCAAGTTTACTTTTTAATTATTATTCTTAATCCCCTTGCTGGCTGAAAGTTTGGGTAGCAGAACAGGGTGGACCGTGTCAGCCATTTTATAGCTTTATCTCAGACTTACAGCACTTAAGTAAAAAAAAAAAAAAAAAAAAAAAAAGAGAGAGCGTATAAGAGACGAATAAGGAGAGAGAGAGAGAGAGAGAGAGAGAGAGAGAGAGAGAGAGAGAGCACTGAAGAGAGGAAAAAGGACGAAGGAGGAGAGATAAGAATGTGGGTATGAGGGGGGCTTTGCAGCATAGTTCACAAACACGAAATTAGAGATTGAACGTGCATGTGAGTTGACATACGAAAGAGGATGAAAAATCAGTGGGACGAAGGGGGAAAGTCAGGTGTGAGGAAAAAGAGGGATAGAGGAGATGCCACGAATGAGGTATGGAAAAGCAGAGGGCAGATGAGGCTGGGGAGCGTTGGCAGTGTGTAAGAGAAAGTGGGAAGCTTTGGGCTTTATGTCCTGCTGTGAAGCAAGATGGAGGACAGTGCCAGACAACCGAGGGAGCTGCGCAGCAGGGAGGAAACAGAATGAGGCTTCAGGCTCTATTTCCCACCAAGCAAAGGGAATGGGAGAGGGTGAGGGCTATGGAGAGTGTAAGAGGAGAGGAGAGGAGAGGAGTCTTATCTGAATGGAGCAGGATCGGCCTGTGGAAGACTCAGCTCCCAGGGGACAACACTGTGCTGTCTAAATCTATGGGAGCGAAGGCCGGATGCCCTTATGCACGTTGGAGGGGTTGTTTTATTTTGAAAATAAATGAATTACAGTCAAAGTCTGACATTTGAACAGCTGTTAGAAGATGTAAAAAAGTGGGAGCAAGTTGAACAGTCTTTGGAGAAAAAAAAAAAAAAAAAAATCAGAAGGCCATGCTCATTCACATAATGCTTGCCCAGGTCAACAGAGGTAAAAACTTAGAATGGATAAAAATGTTAATGATGGCAATTCAGCATCTCTGGAAACTCAAATTCTGCTCCTAGTTCCACTGCGGCTTCCTTTTACTTTAATGAGGACATTTCACAAGCCCCTTGGAGAGACAAAGTGAGAGGTATCAGGTGACTGGCACATAGAACAGACAAGCAACTGTGACAGTTATTTCTATATTTGACAAAAAAGTAGATTCACAAATGAATTTCAGCTCCATTTTTTACAAACTTGTGAACTTTTGTTCCAGATTTCTATGATGATGAAGCAATGATGTACTACATCTCTGAGTCACTCTGTCTCTCTCTGGCTTGTTGTCCATAGCAACAGCAGCTGGGGTTTATGGGTTGTGTAGTATTAGAGCGGTTCTCCTGTGTTACTCTGTGTATCCTTTCATGTGTCTATATGCATATAAGTAACACAGGAGAAAAATGTACTGATTTAATGAACTAGTAATTCAGATCACGAAACATAAGCTGTTAATATGTTAAATATGAAAAAAAAAAAAAAAAAAATCTTGCTTTCTTTGCTTAGTATAGCAATTATTCTAATGATGCTACACAGTGAAGTAAAAAGACCGACCGTCAGATCTGTTAGGAAGCAGACGCCATATCAGCAGAGAAAAGGGTCAATCAGTTCATTCGTGAAAACCTTGAAAGGATGTCAAATTATTTGCTCTGTATATCTACTTGCTAAGGATTTATATGACATTGAGGAGAAAATCAATAGCACATGGATCAATGACAAACAGTACCCAGGGAAAGTAAAGAAAGACAGGAGGAACAACAACTAGAGGTAACATGATGTGGTTGTTTTATGTACCGTAATCCTCCAGCAGCTGTTTCTGTAGCTGCGGCAGAGTCAGTCTGTCCTGAGGAGAGCTGCTGCCATCATCATCAAAACACACCTGGTTCAACTGCAGGGACAAAACGTGGTACACACAGTGTAAAAACAATATACAGAGAGTGTCCGCACGTTGCCAGCATTGATGCTTTAAAGTAACCCAAAGTGGCACAATGCACCTTAAGCCAGAGGTAGTCCTCAGTCTTGTCTGCAACCTCTCCATGGTTATCACTGATGTCACATTTTCCAATCAGGCAGTAGACAGCTCTCTTGTAGGGGTCGGCACTGTTCCTCAGCACTCTGCGGTAGTGAAGGCGGAGCTTGTTCTCTGAAGTTGGAGAAAGGCTGAGAAAAGCAGATGAAAGGAGAAGCAAGGGATTTAAAAACAGATTAAACGTCCTTGAAACTGCATTTACCTCACAACATAAGAACTCTGTGCTCTCACCGTCTGTCTGGGCTGTTCATGTACTCCTGGAACCAGGTCTTGAAGTCTCCTAGCTGATGCTGCACTCTGTTCACGACCTGCATGGCTGCATTTAGGTCTCCACAGCGCAGGCAGTAATAGATTACAGCCCACACTGGGTGGCCCTCAATCTCCCCATCCTACACACAGAGACATGTCATTTAGAGAAATTATGATTATTTCTCTGACACTCACTGTTAGTTTCTCATCATAAATATCAAATAACCTGTCTCCTTATTTTAATTTTTAATTGGTGTGACTAAGATGATCATGTCTCTTTTGTCCGGTGATGCCACAGGGATTCAGCACTGAAACCTCTAGACTTGCACTTGAACTGATGCAAGAAAATAATTCAAATATCTCTGATCTTATATAAAAGCCTTAAATTGTTATATTCTTAAATTGATCATGACTGAGAGCCAAATTCTGCAGCTCCTTGTTTCTGTTCATCTTTTAAAAATTGTTTCATCTGAGCCTGAGCTTGACTGTTTTTTGTGTCATCTCAGCTTGAATGAGTAGTCTGACTGGCTCAGGTGATTTCTTTACCGAGAAGTAATAATTTCTCTGTGTTTGTGTGTTACCTGCATGCCCGGCAACGGTCCTGGTAGTTTAATGTTGAGGAAGCTGCGGACTAGTTGGTATGTTCCTGGCACCCCTCCTAACTGAGCCTGATGGAGGTTCCCAAATACTGTAACCATGGTGTAATTTTTGTAACTGGGAAAGAGGAGACACACACAAATTGAGTTTATCACTACAGTTCAGTTTATCTTAATTTTTAGATTTCTTTTTATGCAGAGCAAACTTCGATCCACTTAGAAGAAAACTAAGCATTAGACTTGGAACTTGGGGAAACAAAAAACAAGCAGTTACCTGTTTTCAAGGAAGCTAAGTGCCTGATGTACAAAGGCCATTTGCATTTCAACGGAAGTGCGACTCTTCAGTGCGTCTTTTGCTGGAACCAGCAACACGTCCGTCATCTGCTTTACCATCAGCCACATGTCTGACACATTCTGCAAGGGCACAAGTACATGCACAAAGGCATATGAAGTAACATCAACCTATAGTTACTGCAAAATTTTGAGAAATATAAATAAATAGTTAATTTCGCACTGAGAGTAAATGTGATGGTCAATGTTCTTACCTTGTCATCCAGACTTTCAGCTACAGAAGCACACAAGTCTCCCAAATTAGGCTGAATGTGACCATTCACTATCTTCTCATTGAAAATGTAGATCTGAGGGAGATGATAAAAAACAGGACAAGAAATTAAAAAAGGTCTAAGTTGATGACGATAGGTCTGAGTTTAAATATTTGCCCGTTAATGTTAGAGATTTGAAGAACCTGCTGATGACTGAAGTTCCCCAAAATAAAAAACATACAAAAAGGCTATGACCATCGAGTGAAGTGATTCACAACAAAGAACAAGAAGAAAAGAATTAAAATATTAAAAAGATCATCGAAGAGGATGATAAAAACCAGACAAATGACTCCGCAGGCAATGTGTCGACACATGGTTGGAGGAGAAGCAACATTGAAAGAGCGGCCTCATAAAGCAGAGAAGAGACAGAACAAAAAACAGAAGGTCAGACGGCATGATGAGCAGGGAGGGATGGTGGAGAGACAGACATAGTGAGTGAGAGAAAATTACCCCTCTACTGCCCAAATCAATCAATCAATATCTTTGATCTGCAACTTCCTGGCTTTCTGTGACCTCTTTTTAACTCAACAATCAAGCAGGACAGGACATCACATCATTAAATAGCGTGTTTTATTCAATTTAACTACAATTCAAAATGTGAAAATATTATGATTATAAGCAGAACTGGCAGATGAATAAATAAATATCATTATTATTAGCTTTATATAGATACTGTGATATATTTTTATCACCGTAAATAAGTACACAGGGTGAGGTGATTAGAGGTTATAGGACAGAAATGTGGTAATTTGAACAGAGACGCCATTACATAGTTTGCCCACCAGAGAGCACTGGCAAGTTTATTTTTGTATGAAATTAAACACTTCAAACCAAACTTTAGATGAAACGCATACAATAAATTTATGATATCCCCTGGTGATAGTGGTATCATCTTCCATAAAGTATACATTTTTAGCATCGATACCTAATCTAATTGTGTCTTGATTAGATTTCCTGTCCCTCTCTTGCAGTTTTGATTAACTTCTAAATGGTTGGACTGACTCACCTGTCGTCCATAGGCCACCTCCACACTGTCCAGCGCGCTCCTTCCTGGAGCTGTCACTTCACTCACAAAGCTGGGCTATAACAGGGAGATGCCACAGATGACAAGTAGCAGGATAAATATGATAAATTGTGACTAATGTGACATAATCAAGTGTATAACTAAAATGAATAATTCATCTTCTATATATTCTGCATTTTGAGACTCTCTCCAGCCCAGTCAGTTAACTTATCCACTGCCTTTCTTTGCTTATTGCAACAGTGCATGCTGGCAGATGGTCCCAGAGGATGATGCACATGATGGAAGGTTTTTACTTCACTGAGGGAGAACATTTCTTCTAGCTTCTTCATTATTAAAGAGCAACAGTGGGGGACCTACCATTTTCTTTTAGAAAGCATATTCATTTTTTATGGCAGACCTTGTTTAACAGTGGTGGGTTTGTGCAGGACTGAGTCCATGAGGCAGCAGATTCTACAAATTTAAATTAGCCAGCTTATTGATCGAAGCATCCTCTCGACAAAACAAGCTATGTTGCCTCAAGCAAAGAGCTTAGACTCCAAAAATCCCTGTAATCATTATTCACCAAAGTCAAAATTAGCTCTTCTCATCTGAGGCGTCTAACAGACTGAGACAGTTTATCTTTATTTTCATTTTCTCCTCAGTAACTCCAGAGGTCCTTCACCCTAAAGCAGTATCTCAGTAAATCTGTATCAAACATCCTGTACCTCCACATCTTGACTGAAGTCCAGTGCGTCCTCTCCTGCTCCGAGTAATGTGTGCAGAACTCTCTGTTTCACCTGCTCCCACTGGACCAGCATGGACTCACGATGGTACTCCTCAGCCACCAGGAAGGTCTGAAACAAAGAGGTGGGCAGCAACCACACATTCCGTTATTCCTACATTTTGTGTGTTCGGAAATCACACCCAACTATGAAAATGATCATGCCACAAGACAGCATGTTTGACTGTAAATGAGACGACAAGAGAGTTTATCAGGATCTATGTATATTATATAAGAATTTGTGCATCAATTTTCCAATATTTAATGTGCCTTGAATTTCTTACAGACTTTAACTTGCTGAACTGCTGCAGTTGATAAATGCTACCAAGTTAATTTAAAATCTCCACACATGCTGTGGGTATACAGATGGGCAAAGTAGATCGCAACAATCGATGTTAATTTGGCCTATCTATAATACACACATGTATTCACACACCAGATTTAGCAGCAGACCTCTGTCAAGATTGTACTACTCCGCCAGGACACAATGAAGCCTATTTTAACTCTCCACAGAGACTTAAAGTGAGATAATGGGAACGTGAGATAATTGAATCTCCAGCTCTGGGAGACACAGATCTAGACTAGAATTACCATTTACTGGGTTAACTTGGTCACTGCCTGGATGTCAAAGCTTTAAATAATTCTGAGAAAAAAAATAATAGGTCAAAAAATACTGAACCTCGTAAAAATAAAAATCTAAATTTTAGAGATGATTTAGAGAAAGTGTTTCCACTACATATAAAAAAATCAATAGTGGCCAATATACTATCATTGGTTTCCTTAAAGTCTGTAAAATGTACATCCAAGTTCGGTAAAAAGGTTTTACATTTAAATAAGATCATATTCAAATGGAAATCAGCCTAACTGTGTAATTTACTGAAATGTAAACGTGACAGAAATATGGACCATTTAACATCCACTTTCTTTGAAATATTCTGTGCATTTGTTTTTTCCACTCATGCACACAAGTCCCTTTCCTCTCCCAACGAGCGAGGAGAGATAATGGGAACAGCAGCTAATTAAACACTGGGCCTATTAGCTCTGCACATCAGGGAAGCCATTTCAAAACTATTCCCTAAAGATTCACACCAGAAGGACTTTGAGATCACAGTGCAAAGAAATCACTACAAATTTGGTTTTTAAGTGTACCTATATTGTGATGTGTTAACATTCATTCACTGAACTGTGATCTGAATGTGAATCTACAATACTGGAGATTAGTTTATGATACATAGTCTTATTAATCTTTTCTTTTAAAATTCAAACAATATCACCTTTGTAGAGTGAATACTAGTGTGAATAGTAATAAAACATAGTGTCTGAACTTTAATAATTTTCCATCTGTATCTTTTTTCTGGGGGGGGGGGTAAATCATAAGAGGAAATACTGACCCTGCGGCGAGACTCCTCAATGGCTGACAGGAGGGCGTTGTCCCTCTCATTCTTCAAGAAGCCCTGTGGATGAGGCAGAGGCGGACAAGACGGGGTGATGAAACACCGTATCAAACAAAGAGAAGAGACAGGGACTGAGAGAAAGAACAGGACATATTAGTTCAGCTGGTGAGGACAAAATGAAACAGCAATAAACTGCAGCAACTGCTAGGGGGACAGATTTAGCAGGCGCACCATCATTTGCTCTACAGGAGGCACAGGCAGCTTCTCAATTTTCCTTCCTAGTTTCTTTGCTGTTCTCAGACATGTGCAGTCCCATGTACTCTCAGGATTAGTCAGACACACGGTCGCCACTTTATCCAGATGTATAGGCCGGTCAGAAAAATGACGATTCCTTTCACACTCTGTTCTGCTGTGCGACAGCAGACACCACAGCCTCCATTTTGATGTCAACTCAAGATGGCTGCCGCTGCATGCACACATACACCCCATCTTTTTGGTCATGCTGTAACATGGTCATTATTTAGAATAATAAAACTACTCATTTTACAGATGAGATATGAGCTGTAATTCAGTAAGTTGTACTCATGTTGTCTCTACTTTACATAATTACATTCACCTTAAAACAATGTACAAATCAGGAAATTGATGATGGGCAAATTCTTTTGACTACATCTTTGTTGCTATTCGTTCTAATGGCAGATGGAAGTAAAACCATACTTGATAAGCCACACTGAATAAAAACGTGCCCTGATGTGGTTTAACTGCATTGAGGTAAAAGCCAAGTAACATAATATTCAGTGTGGCATTGTCCAGACTGAGTGGATCAAACATAAAAATGGGTTGTGTGTCATTTTGACATTGACTGATTATCTACCATCATAAGCGAGAGGCCAATGTTCCAAAGATCACCAATACGGACCAATTTATCAGAACGAGTGTGTCAGCATGCTTAATCGTTTCGTTTCTGCTTACTGAGTAATTACTATTTTACCTATTAATGTAATCTTTTTCCTATTAATAATGATATAAATGGCAAGTATTTATTACAATATACACGACCTATACCTCTTTTTTATGCCTGAATAACCAAGATATTATGTAATCTTTGACATAATGACATAATATGTAAACTCTCACAGTGAAGATAATTTGTTTTTTTTTTTTTATTTAACATACAAAAAAAAGTATGAGGATGAATTATTGCAATAAATGAAACAAAATCATTTGACATTTCATTTGGTTTTCCTTTACTTATTACATACAACATTTCACTGTCTAAGAGGCTCAGGCCGTTGTTTGGTTTATGAGATTTAGCCTGTAGATTTTATATTTTATGCTTTTGCTGACTTAAAGGCCAATAGACCATCTAGGAGCAGCTGTGTGGAGATTTATGTGAAGTGGTGTCACTACTCACTATACAAGAAAATTAAGCTTCCGTTCTTGACATATTAGCCTCTTAAGTTGGTGGAAAGTTGTTCCCTCTGTCAGATAATGGCATATTAATTTATTGGTGACATTTCTGCTCCATATGTCTTTCCATCTCAAGGATATAGGGCCATTTTAGCTTGTAGAATAAGCACCTAGTGAGAGACCTAACATTTGTCAAAGCAGGCTAGAGATTATTCTACTCCACAGGAATGTGGGTGCTCTCCTCCTCTCCTCTTTCATCACCTCTCACTTGCACCTTTTCTTCCCCGACCAGCTCATTGCCTTTCTTGCGTCAGACCCATTTCTGCCTTTTCTTTTCTGTCCAAACTCTCAGCATTCACCTCTGTCTGCCATTGCCTTCCACACCTTCTATTTCCATCCATTGATCCTGTCCAAATTCAGGCCAAATGCATAAGCAAAAATGTGACGACCAAAATAAGAGTGTGATTGATCATTATAAATATATATATAATATATATATAATAAGAGTGAGGCTCATGGATGATCTGACTAGGTCAACTAATCTGTCTGTATCCATAAAAATGCATTAAAAATATTCTCAGAGTCACCCACTGAAACTTGTATTGTTGTCCAGGAAAGGATCTATTTAGTCCAACACACTTTGCTGCTGCAAGAGCAGGACTGATGATCAGGTCTGAGCAGAATGATAATCATAATGTATATGCTTACATGTATAGCATGTAAAGTAAATATGGATAAATACCGACAGCGTTTTACTACACTTGGGGGCTCACCAGACGAGACAAATGAACCAGGTCCAGATTGTCAAACAATGTCTTCCAAAGCCGTTGGACAGATCCCGGCAGGCTACTTTCTATCTATAACTATGACTTTAACCTTGTCTGTTATGACTACAGAACCACAAAAGAAGAGCTGCTATCACCTGACGAGACGGGTGGTCATCGGGATGTCACAGAAAAAAGGACGTCCAGCACAGCTGATATTCTGCTGTGTGAAAATAGGACATTGCTTCAGTCTGTTGTAGCACAGTTACTGCAGGTGTGCGGATTTACATGGAAAATGCCCCCCCCCCCCTTCATGTCGCAGTGCACTTGTGTCCATTTTGAGCCAGATGCAACTGCAGTTTGTTTCGGGTTATGCATTTCTCTTTAAAAATCCTTCACAGAAAGAAAACCATGAAGAGCTGTTATCAGTAGTAGATGGATTTCTATTTTTAAGTGTATTAAGATCTACAAAACTGCAGTCATTCAGGTCAAAAAGTCGACTGGACTTGGTAATTTCCGTACGTGTCAGCCTGAAAACCAGAGTTGTGTCTGAGCTGATTCAGAAGGACAAGTCAAGTCAGATGTGTATTTTTGTGTGGCAGCACAAAGCTACAGGGCGCCCTTGCACGTTATGAATATGAATATCTTGCTAATATTTTGACAGACAAAAGTTTTAATAAAGAACAGTCTGATTTCAGTTTTGATGTTTCATTAATGTCTATTTCAACAAATTCGGGAGATAAGTTTTTTCCTCCTCCAACCTGCCTGTTTTACCCCTCTAGTCCATTCCTAATACCCCCTGCCCATCCCACTCCCACCTTTCTCTCCCTTGCTCACTTTTTTCCCAAGGAGAGGCTAACGATGGGTTTATATTTAACCACTAACAGGAGAAGAGCTCAGGTCAATGCTCACTGGAGAGCTGCAGTGGAAAAAGGAATAAAATAGAGTAGCTTAGAATGGTTGTAACCACGATTTACGGAGGTATATGTCTAATCTAATACAAGAGGTGACATACTGGTGATGAGACTGTTATTCCTGTTAAGTGGAAGAGGAGAAATAAGACGGACATCTTTTTTGAGAAACAGACAGGGTGGGGGGGGTCTGCTCTTAACAAATGGCGTCACATTCGGTAACTCTGGATGACTCTGCTTGGCAGTTGGCTCAGCATTTTCTGTTTTAACTGGGATACAACAGGAGGCAACAATTTTTCATTTTTGTCATTTTGGCGCCTGTTGCCAGCCGCACTCGCACTGCCAGTGACTTTGCCTATACAACATTTTTTGTGCCAAATGTAAACTGACAACTTGGCCAACAGAAGTGCCCAAACGTCACATTTGTCGACAATAGATGCTCTTCGTGTTGTTCTGCTTCAACATGCTGGTGTTGGGAAATGATCAAAGACAGAAAAAGAACCGTCACTGATGTTAGCTATTACTTTGCGCATCTTAAATGTGTCCCCCTTCTTTGTTTTTTGTTTTTACTGTGACTAACTTTAGGTCATGTACCTGCCCTTAAGGATTAAGGACTGTAGAGAAACTAACCAGTTTCAAGTAGATTTCAAAGTTTTATCACATGCTGCCACAAAATCATTAATGCACTAAATACCTTGAAGATTTATTCAGCCTTAAGACCTTGAAATGTTTATTCTGATTAAACTGACACTTAAATTTCTCCTTGATAATGATAAAAAACAGATGAGGTGTAATATTTAACAGCCATGGTGAAGGCAAAAAGAAGACATTTTAGCAGAAGACTAATGCATCCTTATAACTTTCAATGATCAATTCATTACTGGGAAATAGGTGTATTTAAAGATGGACATTTTCTGTTGCCCCACCCCAGTATTATGTATCCTCAGAGATCTGCAACCCACTGTGAACACCCACAGCCTGCTGGCCAGACAGCCCAGAAGCTTCTACAGGAAGAGCCACAAAAAAATAATTTAATAACTGATGAAAAAAAAAATCAAGAAAAACTCCATCGCTGTTCAATACAAATAACAGATATTGTTGTGGGTAGAACTGTAAGATCAAGAACTACTCTGCCAGAAATACTGACGCAAGTTTCAATCTTTGTCTCTAACAAAATCACAGTGGATGCCTGACTGCGCCTCTAAAAATATACACCCATTGTGGATCAAAGAAGATGTGTGGCCATTTTTTGACCAGTGCTCCTTTAAATTTGTAAATTTGGTGAATGTGTGCATGTGCGCCTCCAACTACACGCACACATGTGTTCATTCTCTGTGCCGGCACACAGACACACACAGATCCTCCTTCAGGGAGTCAGCTTTTACACTCATTCGTAAGAGCTTTATGCTCATCACATATACTACAGTAGGTTGTAGAGCTACAGGGTCATGGGGAATTTAAAGGCTACATAAGGACACAGTCGAAGACCCGCTACAGAGGAAATAAATGTAGTCATCATGAAAGTAAGAATGGGAGGCTTTCTGTCCTCATGTGCCACGACACAATGAGCTGTCCACTGCCCAAGTGTGAGTGAACGTGTGAGTGAGTGAGAGTGTGAGAGAGTGAGTGTGAGTGTGTGTGTGTGTGTGTGTGTGTGTGTGTGTGTGTGTGTGTGTGTGTGTGTGGTGTGTGTGTATGAGAGAGAAAGAAACCCCACCCTTTACGCCTCCGCTTCCTGTGTAGCAGAAATATATACATTAAATACTATGGCACATTGTCAAATGCATACACATGTATATAAGGCTGTGATAATTGCCTATAATAATATATTATCAATTTATACAATATATTACCATCGTCGTCATCACCACCACGGTCACCACAGAGCCATTAACAATGTATCATAACCATAAACGAGGTCGAGAAGGACAGTGAAAGTCTGACAGACAAAGCACCTGCCTGTCTGATGAATGCATGTGTGTGCATGTTCATGTGTATAGGCAATACTCACTCATGCTGAGCGCCTGCCTGCCTGGCAGACAGACAGACGAGAGGGGCAGATGAGATGAGAAAGAGTTTTTTTTTTTTTTTATATCATTTTTTAAATTTCTCTGTCTGCTCAGGTACCTGGGCTGTGACAGCCCAGGACACCTGCATCACCCCTCTGCCTGTCCATCCCTCTGAGTCCCTGAACCAGGGGAGTACCAGTGGCCACCATGCTGGGGCGTGTTCTCTGTGCCTTGTCGAGCCGGCATAGCGGTCCGCTTGCATCCTTCCCTGGTCGAAAGCAGGCCAGTGACTCTTGCGCGTGAGGTGGAGAACCAAGTGGAAGTGCCACATCAAGGCTCAGTGGAGGTGGTTTTATTGTCGGAGGGCTGTACCAACTGAGTGCTTAGACACAGGGGGATCCATGAGAAGCAAGTATGGATTTATATACAATATCAGTTGCTACCATCAGCTGACCCCCCCCCCCCCCCATCCCTAGTCCCCCACCCTCTCTCACTTTCTCTCTCCTTCACTTCATCCTAACATCTCTGATAGCTCTCCACCTCCTCCCTCCCTCAGTCCTACTAATTTTCTTCCTTTTTTTATCCATCTATGCATCCTTCCTTTCTTCCCTCCCCCAGCTCAATGCAATTATAGTAATGGATTTCTTCCCCCTTGGTTGATGGCTTCCAACATCCTGTCTTGAAATGAGGCTAATCATGCTCTTAAGGGTCATGTTTAGTTAATGAAGGGTTTGGGAGGCACATGCGGGTGGGGGGTGGGGTGCCTGGAGGTGGAGGGCATTCCTATGTGTTGACTGACTGTCACACACCAAGCAGGCGTTTTCATACACACTTGTCGTCTTAAACATACGGCGTACATTCATTCACGAGTGAAAATAATAAATAAATAAAAAAAAAAAACGCTGAATTCATATGTGCATCCCCCCACGTGCAGCCAAATCGATGCTCCACGCACACACACTCATTTATAAGCACATGGAGATGCACTATATGGCACAATCGATCGAGACTGACACAGATACAGGCACACAAACACAGCACATCACACACACACACACACACAGAGCACTGTCAGTGCTGTTCGTCTATCTCAGCAGATGCTCTGGGCTTAGCCAACTGCATCCGCTGAACGCATGCCATCACTGCTGAGGGATATGTGTGTATGTACAGGGATGGTGAGGGCAGAAGAAGAGAGAAAAGGGAGGGAGAGAAAGGATGTAAATGGGAGAAATAGGAAAAATCTGAGAGCAGAGAAGGTAAAGAAGAGGAGGAGGGGGGGGGGGGAGTGAAGCCTGGCAGAGAAAGATGGAACAGTGAAAAGTGAGACGAGGACACAGAGATGGGAAAAAAAAAGAGAAAGAAATTGCAGCCAGTCGCCATTTTTCTATCAGTATCGCTCTCCACCTTCATTTCTACAGTTTCCTTTTTCTGTTTGTCATCCTCCTTTGTTTACCTTTGTATATGAGAACAAATTATCAAAAAATAGGCCGTATTATTCCTGCAACATTTGGGATATGAAATATTTTTCAATTTGCATTTTTGAGCCAGTCTCTTCAGAAAACTTAAAAAAAAAAAAAAAAGACTTGAATATCAAACAAAAGGGTTGGAAATATATCCGCACAAAGAAGTGTTATGAAAATCTAATGAAAAACAACAACAAACTAACAAAAAAAAAAAAAAAAAAAAAGGATATGTATATGTATATATGTATGTGAAATGTATAGATGAGAAAGGTGGTTTCTGAAACCCCAAGTCTTGGACAGAAAGTCTAAAAGGCTTCTATAGTAAGATCCAGACTAATTTGTGTTCAGCCATACATACAGACACATCACTTACACACCAATGCCCTCAGTACTGTCTGTGTGTGTGTATTACACACAGGCGCCGCAGAGACATTCATCAGCTCACTCATGCGCAAAAACACACATACACAGATGACATGATTGCACTTTCTTGTACATTTTCCTCAGCATTTACGAACATCCTACCGCTGCCACACAGTACGTCCAAGTATGGCATTTGTGATTCAATATTTCCTGAATTATAGGTCAAACTTCACTGACCCAGCTTCACGATATTGCACTTAAACGCTCAATCTAATTGAAGGAGGTAGAAATGCTGAGAATGACTCTGGGTCTATACACCCTTTATGTTTTCAAAATACATTGACAAAAGCAAAACTAAGAGATAGTTGTTCATTCGTGTTTCAGCAATGTATTCATCCTTCTCAGAATTTTTTGAAAAGAAAAAAAAAAAACTATATGTTTTAATATCAGAACATAGTGTACATGGATATAAAGACATACATGACAGACTAATACCAGCCAAGTCAACTGATGGTCTCTTATTTTCGCAGATTTAATTATTTCACACAGGCCTGTTTCACAGCCCAAAGGCCCAAATTTTGTGGGTACCTTCCAACTAATCAGACTGACAGGGTGTGACCATTTTCTTTGATATCCACCATCTATCAATACCTTTGCAGAGTCTTCCAAAGCAAAGAAAGTGTGTTCAGTCTACAGGAACATAGCTTGTTTTTACTGAAAGTGATGCCATTGTCTTTAGTCATATACCTAGTATGCCAGTCCTGTATTGTGCTGCTGCCTTCTAATATCTCTGCACCACTTATTATCTTTCCTCCTCAGTGTACTTAGTGGTGTAAAGTGACTGAGATGATGCCAGCACAATGATTAAGGCCTATCTGTAGCAGACTCAGTGGCCTTAACCACAAGCTTTCCTTGTTGTTTTGGCATTTCATACTGAACGTCAATATAGATGAGGTAGATAAATACAAGAAACACCTTTCAGGATAATGGAGTCCATTTCAAAGCCAAGGTTCAAAATGTACTGAGGAAAAAAGGCTCATTAAACTGAATACACTATAGAACTGTTGGAGTCACCATGATCGTCTGCGTTGATGTTTTTGTGGCTGAATGAACCACTAAAACTACTACTAAAGCAATGTTAATAATTGTAATAATAACAGTAGCAATAAAATCAACAACAATAATAATACATGTGATATTACTGAAAATATGGGCTTTAAAAACAATGTTACTACAGTTCCACTGTCTGCACTGACTTATTTTATTTTTACCACCTTCCAGGAATCTGGTCGATCAAATGGAGCTGTGGCTTTGTCTGCAACGCTGAAAAAGATATTGCACTTTTCAACTGAAATGAAGCTGTGTATTGCACTGTCTCCTTATAAACCAATAAGGGGCACTGCATAGTGTGTGTGCTTGTGTGCATGTGCGTGTGCGTGCGTGTGCGTGTAAGTGCTCTTCCAGTAGGTTCAGTCAAACCCACCCAGACAAGTAGACATTGAGTTGACTAAGAAGAATGAAAATAGATGTGTAAATGTAAGGAAAAGAAATATAAGTCTAGAAGTTGAAAAGGCATGACATTGGCTTTAACTGACGCATACAATATTCAGTGATGACAAAGAGAAAAATTGGCTGGTCCAATACACTGCAGCTGATTATATCTGCAACTGCTACTAGAATCATATATTGATAAAAAATTTAGACTCCAGGACAACATTGCTCATACCAGAGACAACTGATATGAGTAAAATAACTATAGAGTGCATGAACAACGAACAACTTATTTCAATATCCATGAGATTTGAACAAAACAGGGTTAATTGGAAATATCGACTGGAGCAGAAGAAATTTTTCAAATCATGATAGAGTTCCTGCTTTAGTTTCTTAGAAAACTGATTGAAATAAAAAAAAAATAATAATAATTTAAAAAAAAAAAGCAAATGCATAAGTTGAAAGTAAGTGCCACCTTTTTTCTGACTTAAAGCTAACTCACGTCGGCTGTATTTGTGTTCCCAGTTTCCACCGAGTGCACATCAATCTCTGCACATAATCGTAATATTTTTCAATGGAAGCAAACTCACTGTTTTTGCATCTCCTGTAATTAAGTCACGATAATTAAGTGTCTCTTAATATAAACCTGACACTTGTGCCTCTCTCTGTTTCACAAATAAAGTTCTCCAAAAGTCATCCATTATCCAGTAACATCTCCATTCAGAACCAGTTCTCAATATACAACTCTGCTGCCTTCATATGGATGACAAAATATGTGAGCAAAAACAGTGTCATAACAAATGCTCCAAATTTTACTGTAAACTTCACTTTTCTCTCTTGGTGAGCAATATGTACAGTGGCCTAACATAATCATGCCATAACCTGAAATAATGTATTGATCATTTTATTATTGCTGCATGGTGGATAAAGACTTCTAGATACAGATACAGTACTATGTCTTTGACATGTACATCACTACATCTTAAACAACTGCAATGACCTTTCTCCACTGTGAACAAAAGCAATGCTGACTGGCCAAACTGCATTTCTTTTGGCAATGATTTTCTCACAATAACATTTGATTTCATCCTCCATAAACAAAGAGATTTTGTCATTGTTGTACTTAGACTTTCCCAGCCGTAACTAATTCATATTATGTTTATGCCTTCGCCCAAAAACAAAATTAAAATTTGGGTTGTTTAATGTGCACTCTGCTGGCCAGTGTTTGAATAACTCATGCTCAGCCAAAGATGTTAGAGAAAGAACAATAACTCTACCATTTCGAAGTGAGGCAATTTAAAAGTGGATTGTGTTTCTTTGAATTTGACACTCATTACTTCTGGACTCGTGGCCTGTTATGTCATTCATACCTGTATGTCAGTGTCTTTGACAGGCTCCAGGGGCTCAAAAGTGGTGGCAGCACTCAGACTTTCCAACCTCTGAGAAATGTGAAAGACATCTAAGCCTCTGGAACCAAGGAGGATTGACCTGAGAATGACATAGAGAGGTAGTGAGAGGGAATGAATGTGACCCAACAGCTAAACGGAGAGCAAAGATTACACAAAAACAAAAAAACAACTAAATTGTGGCTATACTTGACATCCACTAGAGGGCACACAAGACTTTGCAGCTGTTGTGGGCTATTAAAGTCCTTCACACCAGCTCCATAAAAAATGTAATTGAAGTGACCAACACCAACAGGGACAGATGAATTGGTGATCAGACTTTGAGCTTTTCCTTGTTGTTAGAGCATTTAATACTGGCAGACGAAGGAAGGAAGCATTTCTTTTTTGTGTGTGTGTGTGTATAATTTTGACATCCTACATTTACTTTCAAACAACAGTGTTGCTCCCTTGTTGAATGCACAAGAAATGTAGGTTCACAAAATTAATTTTGAGAAAGACTTCAAGCAGCATTGGTATTCATCTGATGTAACAGAATGGAGCGAAATGAATTGTTGTTATACTGTGATTCAAAATTTTACTGAATTATGAGAAGAGTGGTTATGTCAAGCCCCAGGAAATCTAAGAGAGATTAGATATCCAAGTATCAAGTAGCACTTTACTATATAGGTTTTATGAACACTATATGTGAAAAACCCCTTGAAAAACTTGACTCAATTCATGTATGTGAACTTGTTCTTACGCTTTTACGTCTGCAGCATCTTGTGACGTGCGTGTCAAGGTTCGGGACCGAAGCCTCTCTCCTGCCTGCTGGATCTCCTGGAGGTTCCTCTCAACATGTGGCAGCTCTGACACTGCCTCCGTCTCTGCAGCAAGCTGCTCTGCCTGCTGGAGCAGCTCTCCAAAACCTTCTGCATCCATACCTCTACACAAGGAGAGAACAGAGTTTGAATAACTGAATACAACAACAGTATAGTTGGACTACATCTTTATATTGGTGAAAGTATACAATGAATACTGAGACCAAACAAATTGGACATTGATGCAGTTTTTTCCTTGTTCAAGTTCTCTGCTCATTGGATTTTGGATTAATTTGATGAAGCATCGTGATTTGTAGCCTGATTAGTAGTAGCACCTCAGGAAAATACTTAAGAAAAAAAATCCCATTTGCAACTGCCCAACAGCTGAAGCAACACAACAAGGAACTTCACTTTTTGTCTGCTTAGACAGAAGCTGTATCACAAACAACACAGGACAGAAAGCAAAATATTTAATGCCCATTAGTCTAAAGTCCCTGTTCCTAGTTAATTGGTGATCTGTCTTGAAAGTAATTAGCGTTCTGAGGACAATATTGATGTCAGAAAGCCCCCAAACCAAGACATAAGCTAAGAAATCTGCAGCACAGGCTTCGCAGAAGAATATCAGGTAGTGTAAGAGAGCTGTAACCTTCACACTTTCACTGACTAAAACTTATTACTTAACCCAAAGTATGACATCTTTCTTTAAATCAAATTGTATTTAAAGATTACTTATCACAAGCATTTAATATATTTCAACCTCCCTTCCTCATATTGTCTTTTTCAATTCACGTTTCACCATTTCACCCAATTTTATCAACTTTCACAATAACATTATCAACTCAAATATCGAGTACACGCCAAACAAACTGTAGATAAAATGCATGTTGGTTGGAGCATGAAGGACATTCAGTTGGCAAAGCCCCATCTGACAGCTGATATAAACAGACTGACACCTGCAGCCCGCGCATGGAGAGCCATGGTTGTCAGATTAGCTTAGCCGTAGCATAATGCTAACACCTTGGCTGGCTAG
Organism: Echeneis naucrates; assembly: GCF_900963305.1. Taxonomy (NCBI): domain Eukaryota; kingdom Metazoa; phylum Chordata; class Actinopteri; order Carangiformes; family Echeneidae; genus Echeneis; species Echeneis naucrates. The sequence goes on along the minus strand of NC_042526.1, from coordinate 5,148,397 downwards.
TTTTGTTCAGAAACTCTTCCACATAGCGACAACAGCAAAAGGCAGTGTCACGTGTTGCTTCAGGCAAATCAAACACCACAGTGACAGACATGACGACAAACTCGTTTTCCTGTCTACCGCCGCTTTGTTAATAATTTTCACTTGTTAAAATGAATGGCGCTGCTCAGTTAGCTAGTAGGCTAAGTGGCTAACGCTCACAAGCATGCTGGCCGTTGAGTCAAATTAAACTGCTAACATTTGCGCTTCGCGCCGTTGGAAAGAGACAAACCTCATACCCGCTGTATGGGACGGACGAAAATAAGATCCCGTCTGTATTCTCCAGGTGTTCGTGTTTGCAGTTATTATCTCTTATTCGGTTTTGTTTAGTCACACAACATGTACCAAAGTATATGATTTACCCCGGCACTTCTGGAGTCGACGCTGATTGGACAGTTCCCAGAAAGAACCGGAAGTTGGTTCTTCTTCGTTTGTTTTCAGGAGACACACTCCGCTGCTCTGCCTCCTGGACGGGAGGACTGGAAACTGACTGCAACAAAAACCAAAACTGGAAAAATATGTCAACCAGCAGAAACAAGAACTTAACATTTAAGTAACAAGTCCAGGTTATTAGAAAACACCAAAGTCGCTTTTTATCTGGTTTACTCTTATGACTTTACTTTCATTTCACTGAGTGGAAGTAGGTTTCTGTTGCGTTGCAAAGGTGGCACAATACTGATATTTTTCTTATCAGGAGAATTAAAATGCCTGCAACTTTTGACTAAAAGCATGTGACTAAAGAATGAAACTCACTGAGACTGCCTTATCCACTTTGTCCCAGATTGTAAAAAGGTTATCTTGTTTTTTATTTTTATTTTCATCTTTTGTTGCCGTAAAAAAAATGTAGGCACTTTTAATCTTTTGTATTATATTTTTTCATTAATGCATGACCAGTATGCGTGGCAACACTGAAGCACCCCTATGATAAAGCTGCCTTGTGAAGTGCAGACTAAACCACCAACACAGTGATGTAAAATGACTTTCTTTGAAAATCTAGGTTAGTAAATAAATAGACAGACTTTATCTCCATTGGTGAGAGACTATTTGCAAAAGGAGATTCAAACAGAAGACTCAAAAGTTTGTTTCTCTCTCTTGATGTTTGCATCACTGTCCTGGCATCTCCTATGAAAACATTGTTTATAATAAATGATAAGACGTACCACTGCAACAGACCTGTTTCTTGTTCAGTGACACTTGAGAATTGGTGTCAGCATGTTTGATAGATGGATGCCCTGCACACTCAATCTGTAATAGTTATCATTGAAGAAAATAGAAAATAGACAAAATTGAGTTTATAAATGTATTATATATAAATATTTGAACAAAAATCCTAATGTGGACAAGATTTTCATTTTTTGCTAGTTTTCGCTGATCTGCTGTCTGGGCTAATCATATCAATGTCAGATGGGAATTTAGAAAACACTGACATCTAGTGTTTTATCCCTTTTCATTGATACAGCCACTGCCTGTAGCTTAGATCACAAAGCCCAGATGGTTGAACTCCTGCTTACACACAACAGTCTGTTACTTTGAAAACAGATCTGGTCATGCAGAATACACCCCCCACCCCCCTCCAAGAGCTGCTTCATTATATAACAAAATAAGTGCAATGGTTATACAACACAGAAAGCACACCACAGGAGTGAATTGCTCCAAAACACAGCCTGAACTGGCTAAATCTTAATGTCCCACAGAGAAAAAGGTTCTGGGTTAAATTCTAAGGCCTGGGGCCTTTCTGTGCAGCGTTTTCATGGTGTGTGCCAGTAGGTGTGATTGTTAATAGTTTTGTTCGTCAAGTTCACCAGCTCTTGTAGGTTGTAAACTGATGGACTCCCTCCTTGCAGTGCGGCTGAATGCGAGTTATTTAGGTGGTAACTAAACAAACATGTATAGTTGTACTCAAATGTAGAACTAGAACAGGCATATTTATCTTCTGTCTTGTGGCAGGGTCAATTTATTAACAATTTAACTTAACCAACCAAATTGTTAGATTGTTCACATCCCTAGTCGGTGTTTCCCTCTGAGGTACATCTAAATGTTAGATGTAAATGGTAGGTTTTTAAGTTGCATATTTCGTTTGAGCTTTTTCAACATTCAGAAAAGCCCTACTTTTAATGTATTGACTGTGACCAAATTGTGATCCAGTCTGCAAAACACACACTCTTAATCTGTTCTCTATTTTTGTGACCCACATTGAGGCTTTGGCCTGGCAGATAGTCACTGGCCTACATATTCCCATTCCTCATGAATCACTGTCTGACACAAAAAGCCTCAAATATCTACTTAATTATTTCAGCTTTACTGAATATTTATAGTAAAAATGAAATATTGGAATATAATGGTTTTCAAGCACAATATAGTAAGTTTCTTTTACACATTTGATGTCAAAACTTTTGAGGCATAAGCATATATTAAAAACAAGCTTGCAAGATGCTACATGCTAATTATCAGTATTTAATATAGTCAGTGGGGTTGAATTCACACAAATTCAAAAAGCCAAAGACCTTTACTGATAATCCAGTACATTTTACATCAAGAGAAATAATACAAAACAGATTTATTCATCTTTTAATTTTGTACAAAATAGCATAATAAACAAATGAAAATGTCTATGTTAAGTCAGTGATCCCCCTGGCCCACCTACACACAATATTGTCCAGTGTTTGTAAGTCCAAATATATAAACTATAAAAGTTGTGGTCTTCGGGTCATCAGTGAATCTTTCCTACTTGAACTGGTTGTCGATGAGTGTGCCCTTCATCTTGGCCTTCTTGGCCTCCAGCTCAGCCAGCTCCTGCAGCCTCCTCTTGCTCATTCCTTTCCTCTCCAGCTGCTTCTCGATCACTTTGGCGTTTTGGGCGTACGAGTCGGCCACCTCCCTGGCCTCGATCTCCTCCTCCTCCTCGTCGATGGTGGACACGGTGACGGAGCTGAACTTGCCCATGTCTTTGGTCCGCTTGGTCATCATCACACGGACCTTCTTGGGCGCCTCCGGCTGCCTTTGGCTGTACACGCTGGTGTTGCCGAAGCCTTGTCCGAACTTGACCACGGCTCCGTCCACGATGAAGGTGGCCGGGCTGTTCTTGTCCTGGTGCTGGTAGAACAGCAGCAGGCCGCACTTGCCGCACTTCTTGCGGTGCTGCCTCTCGATGCCCTCGGCTCTCTTGATGTACGCCGTCTCGTCCTCCTCCACGTTGCAGAACTTGTGGGCATGTTTGGCGGCGTCGATCACCCGAGCCCGGTCCCGGGGCCTCATGGGCAGTTTCTCCAGCTGGCAGTCCAGGACCAGCACCATCTGTCCGCACAGGCAGTAGTAGACATGGAGCGGCTTCTCTCCGTCGTCGTACTCCTCCCGGTCTCTGGTGTCCGAGCACACCACGCTTCTGGACACCACCTTCGGCATCTCCGGACGCTTTTAGTAACACACGGTTTGATGAAACGCTACTGCCGGGCCGCCATGATGGCCGGAATAGAGAGAAAAGTTTAAAATTCGTCCTGAACACAGACACGACGCAACACTTCCTGTGTGCGCAGCCGATTCTGTTCCGACTAGAAACAAGTAGTTCCGCCTGTTTTCTCTCTTGTGACACTGCGTACTTCCTGTTATGAAGTCAAGCATAATTTGGCAGCGATACTGCATATGGGGGACGCTTAAGTTGTGATAAAGCTTAGTCAATTATTGATCTTGCCAGTTAAAAAAAAAAAACAAAAAAAAAAAAAACACACACCAACTATGAAAATGTCACACGGCGGCAGCAGGTTTTTGAACAGCTTGGATAAAATTACACTGATGGTAGCTTGACTTTGTTTAAATCTAGAGCCAGTCAACTGCTGACTTAGAGTTTAGTATCCCCCCCCCCCCGTAAAATTATACCCGATGAATTGAGGGACTCTTCGGTCTATGCCTGCTCTTGAGTTGCTGAACTTGGCATCTTTAGGAGCCTGGGATGCGTACCAGCACCCAGACAGTATAACCTTGGACCACAGAGGCCACATAAGCAAGTCAAACCCAGATAAGTTGGATAGAAGAATTTATTTCAACATTCAAACACAAGTACAAAAACAGACATTTGTGACAGTAAATGATTCAGAGGGTTCATTCGGGCTCCATCACGGCGGCAGCGCTGCCGATGCTGCAGGTCGGTCACTGACAGCAGCTGGTGTCGCATGTCTTCCCTTTGCACACGCAGCCAGAAGCGCACTTGCTGCAGCCGGATGGGCAGCATGGGCAGCAGCCTGCAAACAGAGGTCAGAGTTTAGGCAGAGAAAAACACCGACAGTTGATTTGCATTTACACCTTCACGCTGCTGCCAATTAAGCCAATCAGAACCACCCGGGGAAGATGAGCTACGTTCAATGTATAACGTGTAGAGCATCAAGGAATCTTTGTAAAACTCCTATTTAGAAATTAAAATCTCAGCATCCAGTCGTCATTAAGAAATACTTTTTTTTTTTTAAGAGAAATTATTAAGTAGAGTTGGAAGTTTTGACTCACTCTTCTTGCAGCTGGTGCAGGAGCAGTTGGTGCAGGTGCAGGATCCCCCGCAGTTGCAGGTTCCAGCTGAACAGAAAATTTTAAAGGTCAGTTATCTTGGTTTTGTCGGATACCAACAGATGGTCCAATTTAGCAGTTCGTCACGCCAAACTCCGTGACCAGAGAGTTTTTAAAAAAACAAACACAGCTACTTACTCTTGGCGCACTCGCAAGGGTCCATCTTCGTATTTTCGGAGCTGGTGTGTGTTGAGTCTTCAGAGGGGATGCTGTGTCTGCTGCCTCGGTGGAGTCAGTGTTGTGATTTGGAGGTGAATGGGCGGCTCTTTTATAGCAGCCCGGAACATCAGGACCGGGTGCAAAATGCGCCCGTCGTGCTGCGAGCAGGCATGTGAATGATTACAAAGAGGTTTGTGCACACGAGCTGGATGAACCGCCTCAACAGAGAGATTCCCAAAATCAGGACGAGCTGTCGTGTCGTCTGGAAATTACCTAAGACCCCAGAGCCCCTTTAGTCTCCCCCAGGGTGACACACCAAATTATTAAGATGTTTACACGGAGAGTAACATCGGTGTGGAGGGAGAGATGAGTGTTATTCTATTATCATGGGATATGTAAAATGCCGCCTTTGTCCGCTAATCTTATTTAATTTCTTAACAGTATTTAATTTATTCAGTTAAAAACAGATTAATACTAGGAAAAAGAACTAATGATTGTGGGCAACATTTAACCACAGTTTAAGAAACATATACAGATTTAGACTTATATTTTGCTATGGAATGACTTTCAAGATATTTTTTTTCCTAATGGCTCATGTTGAGATGTAGATACGTTGTGGTTACGATATTTACCTTACTATCAGTGTGAAATGTACAAAAATGTGTTTAATGTACAAATTACACAATGTTATTTGAATTTCTGCTGCGATGGATATATTGCATTACATAGTTATATTATAAAAATATAATTTTTCCTATTTTTCACTTAAGTTCGCCTATTTTATCTGAAAGTCTGTAACGTTTCTGGAATACTTGCTATATTGTTTGTTTATTTTTTTTATTTGTAATGGAAACTCTTATTATTTTACCTATATTGTTCCGTTTTTCTTTCGTTCTGGTTTTATTCATCTATTTATTTAGTTTTGTTTCAGTGAGAAAAGTAAATAATCCATCAGATGCTCTCCAATTGCTCTTCTGGAACGCTTCCCAGAGTGCACACGGTACAAACTGTCTGTGGTGTGTTTTCATTGCCCCCCCCCCCCCCCCCCAAAAAAAAAAAAAAAAAAAAAAAACAGCTCTGCACTCGGCCGCTTCACAATACTGTATTGTAAGGTGCTGCCTTCACGGGCCGTGTGCAGTAGGAAATACTGCTTTCATCACATGAGGAGAGCAAATGACACCCGGCTGACAACACAGAATGGGTATTTCGTTAACATGCTCGATAATAAAACACTTTTATATCCTTATGTGGAAACGGTTTTTTGGTGAAAAGACCAAAATCTATGTTTATATGTTTCTTTCCTGATCTTGCCTTGCACGCATTTACACTTTTGGGTGAAAACGTGTGTTCGCTGTATGGGATGTCGGAGCAGTGAGTTGGGAGTCTGAAGGCAGCATTGTCCCTCATGTTGCGCTCGTCACTACTGTTTGGAAAAGTTTTAGAGACAATGATCACCAGTGACTACTTGAGCTGAGTCACTGTGTGATGATGATGATGCGACTTTTCTGGACCACCAGTGTAACGCGTGAAACAGGCTTGGAACCGAGTGCATTTGGGAAAATAAGAAAAATAGTTTAGGCTGCATTTTCTAGAGCCAAATAACTTTATATTTTTAGGAAGAAGGCCCAAACACATTATTTGTTGTGTGGTCCCATTATTAGACCTTCATTTTGAATAAAGAAATATTATTCATTCATAATTATTCAAACGTGATGTTGGAGAGAGTTGCCCAGGCTCTGTGATTTATATTGTCCTACTTTATCTATTCAGACTCAGTTTTTGTTCTTTCTGGGAAACATGATCACAAACGTATCAATCTGTAATTCAGTGTCCCTGGTTTGAATACATTTAAAGATGAGATTCAGATTTGGTGGTAGATTTCAGCCTCAGTTTTTTTCAGTGAACTTTAGCAATGAGTTACTCTTATTCGGGGATACAGACATTACAGCCACACAATCAGACAGGAATGAAAAGGTAAACTTGAGGCCACTGCACACCACACAAACTGGGGCTGTTTGTGTTTGGGACCTCTAGAGGGAGACAGTTACAAATGTGTAGAGACAGCTTTCTTTGTAAAATAGATTATTTTTAATTGTGTGGTTCCAATTTTATCATCATTTTCTCACTGATATGAATGGTAACTTGTCAGATTGTCTGTACAGGTGTTATCCTCCTTAGTCTGATAATAAAAGATAGCATTGGGCGCTTGTATATCTTTCTGAGTGACAGTGTGCACACTGTTGGCTGTGAAATATTTGTATGTGACACGTACAAAAAAAAAATACACAGACCCTGCTTGGTGTAACAGGTTTCACTATCGTGATATTTCTTCCTACTGATCAAAACACCTTTTACTTTTGCTTGTGTATTTTTGCTTCATGTGTGTGAGAGTGTAAAGGGCAGGAAGTTCAAGGGGAATTTGATCCCACTGCTCAAAATGGGACGAGGCATTGCTTTGCAAAACATGACATGCTTAAACCTGCCAGTGATATCATTTTGAATTAAATCAGAAAATCTAAGAGTAATTAAAATTAGCAATCGATGGTTTTAATACCACTTCAAATGACTCAAAACTTGGCCCATAACTTACATTAAGAACTCAGATTTGAGATTAACTCACATTATGATGACGATCATTCAACTACTTTATATCAAATTAACTATGTGAGACTAGATGTACTCTGAAAATAGCAAAAAAACGTCTGACCAGAAGATCAAGTGATCTTGCAACTCCCAAGCTCCTTGTTATTTGCTGAGCCTGCAAGTATCTTGTTCCACCCAGACTCACATTTGCGTTCAGCTCACTCCTGTCAACATACTTACTGCTTCAAAGCAAGATGAAGGAAACTAGAGACACCATTTTAATCTCTTCCACCCTCTAGGCAAAAAAAGGTTATTTATATTTGTGCATAATTTACAGGAATGCATGGTAAATTCATATTGCTGTGTCTTTTATCCACCACGAAACAATTTGCAACGTAAGTACACATGCTTGGTGTCATAAATCATATTGGAGGAAATGCTGTGTATGGAGGGAACACGACTAATCCACTTTCTAGGAAGGTTCACACAAATCTGACGTCGGGCCCTGGTCCTGAAGCAGGTCAGTTCAGCTGCGACTCTTTTGAAAACAGCTCTTTTGGACAAAAATAGGAAACATGTTTGACATTTCAGAAACTGCTGTACATTTATGACATAGATGTTGCTGCCCAACAATTAAATTATTTACTTCTTTGTTTTAACATTGATTAAATTTGTATGGTGATTCTAAAACAGAGGTGTGGACTCTTGGTAGAATATCAACTGAAAGAGATTGAGGACATTTAATCTGATAAATTAAACATTCGATCAAAGGTAGTTTTGGATAACCAGAAAAACAGAGTCAGGACTTTGGGCTAATCATCACTTAGCTGGCCTATAGTCCACAGTTTAGAGAGGATCCACTCTAACTAATAGGATTATATTTATAGATGTGAAATTAGAGTGAAATTTGAGTTGGAGTATTATTGCACTGAAAAACCAGTTAGCATAATTAGTACTTGCTAGTGTGGTGCTGAGTAAAATGGCATTTATAGTCTATTTGGTTAAATTTTTGAACAATTTGTTTTAAAATAGTACTTACAGTGAGACTAGTTTCATTCATAAGCAGTTGTCTGACTTTGGTTCATGTGAAGTTCTCCCTGAGGGTGTTCCTCTGTCCTGTCCAGTTAGAAATGGGCTCATTTTATAGAAGCTGAAAAAAACTTAACCAGGAGTTACCAATACTTAAGTCATTCCCGACTTAAAATGTTTTTCTTTATCTGCTTTGTCCATTTCTGCAGAAGCCACCACTCTTTATGCCATGTTTATGTTAAAATATGCATGATGAAATGCATGATTATATTTTTAAAAGGCCTAATGTACAGCATGGACCTTAACCATTGGTATGTCAGCACAATAATCTGTGAAATCTGATTATTTCAGAGTGAACCACGTCTGAACCTTATCAGTTTGTTTTTCACTACAGTAATGGGATTGTCTCTCACACATGGTACATTTTGTCACAGTGGTGAGGAGTAAGATTGACTGCTTTAACTGACAGGTTGTGCCATGGATCATGTGCTGAACATCACTGATCATTACATCTTCACTCCGTATGTTTATCCGGCTTCGTGGTCTGAGGATGAACCTCTGCGTCAGATCATCAGCCTGTGGGTGGTGACCACTCTGGGAGCAGAGCTCAGTTACCTGGGCTTTGGTGCTCTTAACTTCTACTATGTGTTTGACCATAAGCTCATGATACATCCACAGTTTATTAAGGTAGGCTGGTTTGTGGATGAATGTTGTACTCACTGACTAAAAGTGAATGGGTTAGGGTTACAGTGAACAGTGAACTCACTGTTTTGTACTAGCAGTGACTGACTGTTCTGTCTCTGATATGTAACATTAAACCTCCGGCCAATTCTGTGCAAATCTTTCCTAAATACTGATTTTGATTCAATGACAGAACCAGGTGAGAAAAGAGATCCAACTGGGAACTGTATCTATCTTCTGGATGAGTTTCCCCACAGTTGCCCTTTTCTTCTGGGAGGTCAGGGGACACAGCCAACTTTACGACAACATCAGTGAATCTGCTCTGGGTGAGTAAACTGTTAAAATCCTAATAGTCAGGGCAATATTTATTGTATGAATCTCAAAGTTAAAGTTACATAAACATTAATCAAGCACTAGAAACAAAATATTATCTGACTTGACTAAGCGAATCCAACCATGAACCCAACACTTTTTATATGATAAACATTTTGGAATATAATTAGTTCTTTTGAAAGTCTTTCGTGTGTTGGTGTGCCTCCAGGCTGGCCTGGTTTGTTCCAGAGCATTGTCAGTTTCTTGTTCTTTACTGACATGTGTATCTACTGGATACACCGCTGCATGCACCACAAGAGCATTTACAAGGTGAGCATCAAGAAAAACTGCTGTGACGAACCTAATGACTGCTCTCCTCAGCATAAAATACTACAGAATGTCAAATTAATGATCATGCTGCTCTGTATCTCTTGTGCTGTATAAATACGATTTTTTATATAGTGATATGGGATTTTTATGTTTACAGCTTTCACAAAGTAGCCAAAGATCTTTCAGGAAAGGTATAAGTTAAGAGCAAAGAAAAACAGTGATGTACTTTACTGTATATCAAACCTTTTCAGTCACTGAAAAAAAAATATTTTTGAAGTATTTTTTGCCAAGTCAAGGCTCAACATACACTTTCCAAATCAATATATAAAAACTCTAACTTAACATTTATTTATTTGATGGATCACTAAGGACCTTCAAATTTGACACTTTCTTCCATCATGGTTATTGAATTTAATTCAATCTTTGCTCTAAATGTACTTAATTGTCCCTTGGATGCACGTTATTTTATTCACCAGATTTCCAACCATGTGTCTCTCCCACTCAGCACTTACATAAGCAGCATCATATATTCAAGATTCCTACACCATTTGCCAGCCATGCCTTCCACCCACTTGATGGCTTCCTGCAGAGCTTACCCTACCACATCTACCCTTTTATCTTCCCCCTCCACAAGGTGGTAATCTGGCTGATTACAGTTGTGCTTGAAAACTGCATCTTAAAAGTACTTTGACTTAACTGTTCAATGCAAAAAAAAAAAACCCAATAGAAATAATAATAATTACATTTGAAATATTTACATTACAGGTGGTTTACCTTTCACTCTTTTTCTTTGTCAACATTTGGACCATTTCCATACACGATGGAGACTACTGCATACCCAGCCCTCTGATCTATCTAATCAATGGTGCTGCTCACCACGTAGACCATCATCTCTACTTCAACTACAACTATGGACAATATTTCACGCTCTGGGATCGCCTGGGGGGCTCCTACAGACATCCCTCAGTTCTTCTGGGACAGGGGCCACATGACCATGTCCGCAAGCTCATAGCAGAGACCACAAAGACACAGTGATAATGGGAGCTGCAAACAGGACACACTTTCTTTCTCATTTCACCCTCTGGGAGGTTCTCAGAGAAGCTTGATCTGAGTGTAATTTGAAATCCATAACAAGAAGACAAAATATGTAATATTTTTCAACCAAAAACAACCATAATATGGCCAAATGCACTGCTTGACACTGACATGACAAGATTACAAACAAGATTGGAGGTGGTGGGTTATTTTCCACCTTTAAGTATCGGGGGTTAGAGTTAGGGGGGAGACATCACTTTTGTTGGGCTGTTTGCCTTGCAGTTTGCCTTTCAGTCATGTGATCAATGGGAGAGATCTCTTAAAGGGGTTGCAAGTGTTGAGTCCTTCAGCTTCCAGTGCTTGGTGTGTTTTCATGAAGGCTTTGCAAGGCGAGGTCAGTCCACTTCATCTCTTGTTCTTTTACAGACTCTGTGGATCCTCCATTGTCCTGCTCCGCCTCAGGCAGCTCACTCTATCAGCAAACAGGGAAAGAAAGACACAATGAAAATACGTACAAATTCAAGCTAAGATGACAAGGCGTTCTTTGTGCAGTTGTAATTGCGTTTTTAACGGAGCTGTCTCCTATTAAATCCTTTTAGCCCAAAACTTGGGAATGCCTCGCCAACATCTCAAGCCTAGTAACTGTGCAACAAGCTGGAAATCAATATCCAGATTTCTGTATTTAAAGTGTGTTATTCATAAAACAATTAGCAATTTGGTAATTGGTTTGGTAACATCAATAAACCTCCGGATAAACTGAAGCAGCTGATTATTGTTACTACTTTCTGAAGAAACATCTCGTCGGAGTAACAAAACAATGCTCAAAATATCGATGAGAAATTCCTGCATTCGTCTGTAAACAGCTGTGGTTCCTCCTGGAGCTGACAAGAATTAACAATAATCTGTGTAGTATGACAACGCGTACCAGGGGGATGGTGACGTCTTCATAAGGCAGTTTATCTTCCCTCCAGGCATCATCCGTGAGGTCTAGGACTCTCCCATCTCTCTGGATTTCACTGTCCATCCTCTGTGCAGCTCTCACGTCTTCTCCGCTCCCCGAGTTAGCCTCAAGCTAACAGCAACACTCTGCACACTGAGGAGGAGGAGGGGATGTTCCGTCAAACTGCTCAAAATGTGCGCAGTAGAGAAGCCACAGAAATAACCCAAAAAAACTGTAACAAGAGGGCCCGAAAAGTCTGAAAAGAACACGACTGGAGTTTGGGTTTGACCCTTCTTTACTATCCGTTTAAAACGCGAAGACGCGATAAGTGCGCGTAAGCACCTGGCGCTTGGTGATGACGTACGACGGAGTTGCCATAGGAACGTTCTGGCTCACGCATAAACACGACTGAATTTTCTCGTTCACTTCGAGTTAAAACCGACGAACAAGGGTCTCCGCCGCTGTCGGGATTTTTAAAAGGTAAATGTTGCTTTTAAACAGTGGAAGTTGTGCTGTTTAAGTATGCCACACGTCCAATCCACACCACGGTGAGCCCACGATGATCAGGCAAAGTCTGTGTATTGAACAGCCTCCGTTATGGTTCACGGTTTCCATGGTAACCAACGCTGCCCTTGGTTACGGCAAAACGTAGATTGTTTCCTTGGTTTATTTCATTTGAAGGTAACGATATGAAATTCAACCAATATATATAATTTGAGTATAAATTGGCAAAGTTTTCGTGAATGCATGTTTTAAAATAATAATAATTCGAGTTTGTTTGGTTGTTGTTTAGTTGTAGTTCACGTCGTCAGTTAGCATAAAACATGATAGCATCGAGTGGCTTTCGATTTTGTCGTTACAGCTATGAGCTTGATTGTGTTTAATCGTGCAAATCAAAAGCTGAGGTTGGTCAACTCTAACATCAGTTTCTTTTCTAAGTGCAGCAGAGATGTCAGCCTCTCAACAGCAGCAGGTTGAAAAGCCAAAGACATGTACCAGCCCTGGAAATCCAGTTTTCTCCTGCATGATGGCTCCAGCAGCTAAAGGTGGAGAAGCAACGCTGTGGGCAAAACCCCAGAATCCACTGTACAGGACAACCTCCGGTGAATACGGCCGGCGCCCTCCAACCTTTGAAACTGCTCCATCTAGTTTCCACCCGAAATCACAAAAATTCACCGGGGAGCTGGGAAAGAGTGGGATGTACCGTGACAACTCCTTTAATACAGCCATAGACCGAAGCAGAGTGTATGACTGCCCCAATTTACAGCATACCATCTAAATACACTGTTGATTTAGTTAACCTTTGGTTCTTTGGTGTTTTTTTTAATTCACCTGAAGTCTCTCCCAAAGTACTAAAATGTACAATGGTAGTTGACAAAACCAGATTGTATTTTGTTTTCATCCATCACATATGTTGTATTGCGTGCTGTGGATGCATTTGGTTACCCAATTTTGTTCGAAATGATAATATGATGAGATAAAGAAGAACTTATGCACTGACTTCAGTGAACATGGACCTGGATCCTCCTGTCACCGGGGTTGCTACCATCAGTTTCTCTGGTCCCATGACTGGAAAGACCTTGAATGAACGTGGATCCCTCAGTGTTAATAAAAGCCATCCCATTACAGAATGACATAAAAGTTTTTGTTCGTATTTTATCGTCACAACTGTGATTCTTACGTAGACTTAAAATTATACATACACACACACACACACACACACACACACACACACATATATATATATATATATATATATATATTAACGTGTTTATTTTTGTTTTTTACATATACACACATATATATATATATATATGTGTGTATATGTATGTATATACATATATATATGGTTTTTTCTCTTGACTTGGGATTGCGTTCACTTACTCGTGGGAAAATCCGGCTTCAGGGCACCCAGTTGCCTTCTACCTGTCATTCCCACAACACAAATCAATCCTAGCAGCACACCTTTTGTGTGTACGTGTTTGTGACACTGACATATAAAGCTACTTCCTGCTCCATGCTGGATTTTCACCACTTATAATGTTGTTTGTTTGTGTTGTTCGCTTTTATTGTCCCACGCCAAGTTAATCTTCAACTCTCTTCTTACGGATTTGAGGGATCAATTTCCTTTCCCACGTAATACATCTTTGATAACAAAAGAGTGAAAGAATTGAAGTTAATTGATCTATTTCCTAATTAACGTGTTTATTTTTGTTTTTTTTTTTTTTACTGGATGTTGACGTTGCCCTCCTTCCTGCTCCGTCAGTCGCTTCCGCATCCATAACTAATGATGGCCAGTCTTTTAACGTTAGCGGCTAACGCTACGGATCTTAGCAGTCAGCTAGCGATGTCGCGTCGTTAAAATGTCAAAGAGATCCCAGATAGTCGTCACGTGAGTGCGATTATTTTAGCCAACGATTAAGGTGTGTGTCGGAGTATTTACTAATTTGCCTCTATACTTAACCGTGTTTGGGTCGCACGTTTAGTACATGGCTAGTCACGTTAGCTAACCCGAGAGCCGTTAATAGTAGAAACAGAGGAGTGTCCAGTTAGCCGGCTAACAGCTAGCGTTAGGTCGTAAGCCGAAGTACAGCATAGCTAGTTAACTGCCTGTTGTGTCAGCTAATCTATTTTGGCTCGCAAGCTGTTTTTTTTTTCTTTCAAGTGGCTGCATCGTAAGTACGTGTCTAAGTCAAACTTTAATCACTGTAGTTTACTAATGAAAAGATACATGTGAATTTGTGGCACTTGGTTTTTGAGTATACTAACGTCACAGTGCTTCTTTGGTGGGTGGCTAGACTCCTAGCTAGCTAACCGTAAAGCTGTTGTTTGTCAACAGTACTGAATGGCTAAAGCTAATGTATGACATGATTATTAATCACGTGTACAGCACAACTTAAGATCATAACAAAAAGTTACTGATTTGTTTCCGAGACGGAGCAGCTAAAGTTGACTGTCTTTCTACAGCACACTATTTTGTCGTATTTATCTAACATGTCAGTTTTGAGCTTGATAAGCGGACAGAGTTTGACTTTTTCTTTGTTTGTGTCTCTTCTGCAGCTGTGCAGCTTGGTCTGAATCTTGTGCTGTCTACGATGCTCAGAGCTTCTCTCGTTACATCGCCTGATCCTTCTTGATTCATTTAACAAGCCATAAATTATCAGCCCCAAACCAATCTCACATCAGTGCGTGGCAACAGTATGATCACTTACGCTGACCCCACCCAACCCAATGGGGCAATAGTCCCCCAAATCCAATCTCTCCCAATGATATGATAGTAGCCACCTGGATCACTTTCTGTGCCTGCAGGAGCCTTGCAAGGGTTCTGCTCTTCCCTTCCTCCTCAAACTCCCCTCCTTCATTCTGGGAGACCCTTGCCAGTGTGGTCTCCAGCACTGGAACAATGGGTAACAGCTGTGTGTGCCGGGAGGATAGTGACCTGGAGGACCATCACCACGGATCTATCAGGGTGACTCGAGGACAAGCTAGGCGGGTGGATCATGGTGCAGGTGTAGGTGCTGATACTGCAGAGGCACGGAGCAGTCGGCCAAGGGACCCTGTCAGGCCTCCACGCCGAGGGCGAGGGCCCCATGAGCCACGACGGAAGAAACAAAATGTGGATGGCCTTGTGCTGGACACGCTGGCTGTCATCAGGACACTTGTAGACAAGTAAGTGTCTTTCAAAAGCAATGTCTCACATTTTATGATCTGGATGTTTTTCACACCAGAAAACTGAAAGCTATAAACCTAACCCTAATCCAGCCGAATGAAAATGTAGCTAATTTAATATGGATGGTAATAAGAACATTTGTTTCAGGTATTTGTTCTAGTACTGGTGATTTCAGAAAGGTGGAACTCATCACTTGACTTTCTGCATGATTAAGCATATTTATTGTAATGTGTTATTTGTTTTCAGTAAGGGTTTGGTTGAATTTGGGAACTAAATACAGAAATTGTGGCAGATATATAAATTGTAGGGTGTGTAGTCTGTAATGTTTCTCAGTTTAATAGCCAGACTCTTAGTGACAACAGGGGCCTAGGATGGGGCTTTGGTAAAACTCAATCTCCTCTTCAACAATATTTTAAAGATTTGTCACTTTACGTCAGACTCGCACCTCCATTCGTGTGCTCCAGTATCATTGTGTACTTACAGAAAGTTATAAACAGTTTTAAAGCATTTTTTTAAACTGTAAAGAAAGCGAACATTATATGTTTTGTTTATCGTTATAAATGTTAAGAGTAACTGCACTGCTTTATAAACTAATATGCCAATTAATTCTGTTAAATATCACAATAGCAGTTTGTATTTCCTATGTTAAGTTTGATATCTCAGTTAAAAAAAAATATAATTGGGAAAACCGAAGATTAAGCTTGCTGAAGTTTTGGATGTCAAAGAGAAAGCAGTTTTCAGCTCTGGAGCATGACGAGCAACAGTAATAGCTGGATAATAACCAACGTCAGCCAGTGATGTATATCTATCACAATTATATGCTTGCATTCCTCTCTGTGGGATAACATTACTGCCCATAGTCATTACTGGAACAACGGAAACCGAAGGGCTGAGTCGTTTGTTTTCAGATGCATCAATCACAGGGTTATAAATGCTTGAGATCTAATTTCTATTTGAATATTCTTACTGAGAAACACTGGTCAATTTCTGTAAAGTATATACACAAATCGACACAAATATCACAAAATGCACATTTGTGATGTCTTTTATTTATGTAAACACTCCTGTATGACGTGGTCTGTTTTGTTTTTCAGTGACCAAGACCCCCCTTACTCCATGATCACTTTGCATGAGATGGCAGAGACGGGTAAGGGAAAAAAAATAATGCACATTGACATACTGAGTGTGCACTTAACAGACAGCATTTTGTCAATCTGGCAAATAAAACATCACATTTGTAAGATCAGCCTTTTAAAAGAGGGAATAGGGAACATTAGCTCTACTCAGAAACGCTTGTTTGACAAGGTGACTGGTATTGCCTCAAGAAATGCTGCGACCTCCTGTCTGTTAGTTACAATCATGCTGTAATTTTTCTGCTTTAATAGTGTTTTCCAACACATCCACTGGGCCAGCTCAGGGGAACATCACGTGGGGAAGGGACCCTGTCATGAATGATTTGAATATGCATAAAATGATGCAACAGGAAAAAAAAAAAAAAAGATTTTTGCTTGGTGAATGGTCTCATGCTGTGCGTGCAACAGTGGTTGCTTATATGGTAGCTTGTGTTTGGGCTTTGTGTCATGCACCATGCACCATGCACATATGGTGTTTGGTGCTCACATGGCATGGTGTTTTGTGGCTTGACAGCCAATTTGGGTATTAGCTTGCAGATACTGAACCCTGAAGGCAGCAAAGCCGCAAGTCTGGCACTTTCTGTTTGACATGTGCTATCATGTTACATTATTCATAAGCCACTTGGCTTTCATCAGTGATAGGGTTAAAGACAGACTGTTTGCTACTGAGTCATCTAATTGAGAGGATTTTTTTTTTTTTTTTTCACATTCGTACAAACATGCAATATTCATCATCCAGGAGTTTGTCTCAAAAGGAAAATTTAACACAGTTCAATATCATATTTATTTGTTTTTCATTAAGATTGACCATTTGAGGAAGTAATTTTTATCATGAACAAAACTGCCAGATAACAGAATCATCTGTCTGAAAATGAATCAAGTGGAAAAACAATGTAGATATGATGCATAACAAGTCTAATGTTAACGTATTATTCAGTGTCCAATAACAACTGTGGCAAGAAAAATTAAAAGCTAAGGCCAAATTATCAATAGGGTTTTCACAAACAGTCTGACATTTCATTCATTTTACCAGTGACAACATACTTTGCATGAGAGAAAAGAGACATTGGGGTGCACAGTTCAAAATGTAGTTTGAGGGGAACTTGTTTTGTTCGAACATCTGTGCAAAGAAAAGGTCTCAAAAACAGCGAAGGCATATGTCTACTGCATGATTCAAATCCTCATTGAAATGTGCCAGTTGTGTAGGTTGCTAGCTCGGTGGTTGTTGCTTCCTGTAGAAAATCCTATTTTCTCAAGCAGGGGAAGCTGAAAACTGCCAGAGATAGTTTTCCAATAACAAGTAACCACAGTCTGTCTCTGGTGAGACTGCTTTTTCTCACAATATACCAGATGAATACATGGCTCAGGATATATACATGTTTAAAATATACCAGGCTGTTAGAAAGAAAGTCATTGCGTGGAAGTGGCTGCAGCCAAAAATGATGGCTGGATGACGGGATTGTAACTGTTAAGAAATGAACTGTATGGAGAATATGGAGAAACAGATTTTTACCTCAGGACTACAATATCATCAAAATTTATAATATTTCAAAAAATGTACTTCTTATAGGCATCAACAGGATATAAACTATGACATAGTTAAGTCATTGAAAGATGTATTTCCTGTGCAAGTATAATTTTAATTAAAACATGTTGAATATTAAGACACCAGATGAGTATATTTTTCTTAATTGATTATGCAGCCGTCCACAGTGGCCACTCATACAATGACAGGATTTGTATGAATAGTTGGATGTATTCAGTTACTTGGATCAAACAGATCTTTCTTTCTCTCTTAGATGATGGATGGCTGGAAGTTGTCCAGTCCTTGATTCGAGTGATTCCATTGGACGATCCACTTGGCCCTGCAGTTATCACCCTTCTATTGGACGAGTGTCCCCTACCCACCAAGGTTTGTGTCCTTTGAATATAAGCTCTGTCTGTCTGTCTGTCTATCTGTCTGTGTGTGTGTGAGACAAAGATCAGGGTTTCAACTGGACAACGTAATAAACTGCCTAGATGCCAGATCCTGTGGGGAAATAAAAGCTGAACATTCACGCATCATTATTGATTTCGGCAATTTTATGTTTCCGTATTTTGGTGCAGTTGTGTGTTTGTGTAAATGTGTGTGTCTGTGTATGTGCATCTCTACTGATAGAAATTCTGGCATCTGCTTTCTGTCCCCTTTATTTCACTCTGTTTGTTTTTTGCCTTTGGACAAATAAAATCTGCCCCCCCTGCTTCTCTGCCCAAAGTAACCTGAGGACAAAGGTCGTACCATGACAGTCTGTACAGTATGAACTCTGCTCTTCTTGGTATTCAGAACAAAGTTATGCAGCAAGAAAACTTGCTGCATAACTTTGTTATAAATAAATTTAAAATCTGAAATATATGCATATATAAACAGCAGCTATATAACAAATAAAACTCTTGTGATGCCCCTTTCCTCCAAATGGTGCATTTTCCTTAATTTCCTCAGCCTTTGCTAAAATGGACATGTTTATTTACATCTGCACATCTAAAGTGCTGTTGGTTTTACTTGTTTGGTCAACATCTGGCACCAGTAAGATGCTGGCTGATCCAAGTTTGTGGTGCATCTGGTGCCCCAGTTAAAATTTAGTCTCCTGATGTGCTTTTGCCAGCTGTTTGTCCTCTAGTCACTTAAGCTTTATCCATTACCAACATGTGGCTTTTCATATAGATTATATCAACATGTTATCTCTCCATCTTAACTGGTGAATAAACTGGAGTATCTGGTCACTATCCTCTCTCTCTTCAGGACGCTCTTCAGAAACTTTCTGACATGTTGAGTCTAAGTTCGGCTGTAGCACAACAGGATGCTCTGAATCCTGCTAAACACAGAAACACCACAGCTGTCCTAGGATGCCTAGCAGAGAAACTGGCAGGTACAGTCCTCATTTTTAATCCCTCAGCAAATAGTGTTGAGCTCCACTACTTAATATTGGCATATGATTTGCGCATGAGGCGCACACACACAACTCATTACAGGAACACAAGTATGTGTTGTTCAACTTACCAAGATGATTAATGTCACTTTTTGCAGAATTTATGACCCCGTGTTAGAAGGAAGGGGAATGTTGTTTAGACTAGTTGTTACTATTTTTGACCTTTTTATTAACGCAGTTTTTCTTTGATACTTAAAATGTATTTATATTGATTTTCTGTTTTATTGTTTGGCAACATGACTTCTGGGCACAACGGCATCCTCAACATCCACATCACAAATATTTATATTTCATGGATTACTGGTCTATACTTTAATTGAGGTTTAAGTATTTTGTCTTCATGAACTACTTTTTTATATTTCATTACATTAAAAAAGCTATGTAAAATCAATACAGATTAAATTCTTTTGTTCTTGTCATTCCTGGTAACATTAATAAATTGATGTTGCCAGGAAGCAAGTAGTTGGGTAAAATGTTTCCACTGGCAGGGTTAGGGTTTTAATATTTATTGATGCTAAAAAAATCCCTTAAGTCATTATTGTGGTTGGGCATAAACACAGACTCAAAGTGGAAGGAAAACATTTAGTTTTCAGTTCTTTGATATCTTTTTCTTTTTTGTTAACCCTTTGTCTTTCTCTCTCAGGACCAGCCAGTATTGGACTATTGAGCCCTGGAACCCTTGAGTATCTTCTAGAGAGTCTGGTAAGGAAACACATATGTGCACTTAACACTGTCAATAGTCAAGGTCTTTTTTTCTGCAGCACAACCAATTTTTACTGTAATTACTACAACAAAGTGCTAAACCTCAGCTTTCGTTTTAGTAGGTGTTCGTTGCATAGAGATGATGAATGAAATGGTTATATGCTAATGACCGTTTCTTTCCTCCAGAGTTCAGAAGCCCACCCTACGGTCATGCTGTTTGCTCTCATTGCTTTGGAGAAGTTCTCCCAGACCAGTAGGTTCACTCACTGTGTCATGAATTCTTTTCAAAATAAAGATCAATAGTGAGACAATTTGCAGTTTGCAGTTAGGACTGGGAGTAACCTCATCAAAGCATTAGCCAGAGATGAGTGTATCTGTGACGCCAGGCCTGTCCAGTGTCTCAGCTTTAATAGTCTGTCTCCATTCTGGTGGCTCTGGCACTGATTAGTTTTGTTCATGAAATACTCTGCTGTGAGATAGAGGCAGGATGTACTACCCCTCTGATTTAATAAGCTGAATCCTTGGAAAGGCCACTAGCTAAGGGTTTCAGTCAGCTTAGTTGGAACTTTTTCTTGGCATTATTTTAAAACGGTTTAGTTGTGATAGTTTGTTTAGACGTTCATTCTCACACTGACGTCTTGCCCACAGGTGAGAACAAACTGACAGTGTCCGAATCCTGTATCAGCAATCGTCTTGCTGTGCTGGAGTCATGGGCAGAACATTCTGACTACCTGAAGAGGCAGGTTGGATTCTGTTCACAGTGGAGCCTTGACAACCTGTGTGAGTAGCACTATATTTTCAACATGTGTATTTGTAGGATCACAAACAGAAGGACGAGGTCAGTGTGATTAATTTGACAGATGTGTGTAAGTCTGAAGAAACATGATAACATTTGCTGTCACCCCTCTCCTGCCCAGTTCTTCAGGAGGGCCGTCAGTTTACCTACGAGAAGGTCAACCTCATTAATATCAATGCCATGCTCAACAGCAATGATGTGAGCGAGTACCTCAAGATTTCCCCTACTGGACTGGAGGTTAGTCTGTGTGTGGTCTATGGGAATAAATGCATTTCTTAGAATTCAAGGACACATGTGATTAGTAGCAGTTTCGCCAATTTCGTAAACAACTGATGTTATACTTCAATCTCACTGGCCAATATAACTTATAAATGTTTTCATCCTCCTCCTGTTCTTGTCACCAGGCACGATGTGATGCCTCGTCCTTTGAGAGTGTGCGTTGTACATTCTGTGTGGATTCAGGCGTTTGGTACTATGAGGTGACTGTCATTACATCAGGCGTGATGCAAATCGGATGGGCCACCAAGGACAGCAAGTTCCTCAACCATGTAATCCTCTTCCCTGTGTTTATTGCTCAACCTTTGCACATTGTGGTCCTCTGCAGACCTGTATTTAAGCATTATGGACATCTGTGCTTTTTCAGGAGGGTTATGGAATCGGAGATGATGAATACTCATGTGCCTATGATGGCTGCAGGCAGCTCATCTGGTACAATGCTCGCAGTAAACCTCACTCTCACCCCTGCTGGAAAGAGGGTAAGTGCTAAACATATGAACACACTGTTATTACTTGAAATGTGTTAATGTGTGTAAAAAATGTATTAATAATATACTTAGAAGAAGTTTAAAAAAAATGTCACAACAATCCAAGAGAGGGGACACCACACGAATCCATTTGTTTAAAAATAGATGTATTGTTTTTAGTGTCTGAAGTGTTTTGTGCTTTTTGATGCCCACATGCTGCTGTCATTGCCAGAATTTAGGTTTACCTCCTACAGGGAGGGATAATAGTTACAATGGTTGTCTCTTCATTCTGTTTCATGTGTGTCTCTTGTTTAGGAGATGCCATTGGCTTCCTGTTGGACCTCAGCAAGAAGCAGATGATCTTTTATCTCAACGGACATCAGCTGCCGCCAGAGAAACAGGTCTTTTCATCAGCCACGTAAGTCACCACAAAAATCCCTTTTTCTACAGTTTTTGTTTTATGGCAGTGATTTCAGTATCAAGACCATTTCCTTCCTCTCCTTTTCCCTTAAATGTTTCCCTCCTTACTTTGTTGTTTTGCTTTTCAGTCTTATTTTATCTATCCATTTGTCTTCTTTCAACTAAACCCCATTTTTTCCCCCCTCTACCTTTGAACCTGGCAGATCGGGTTTCTTTGCTGCAGCCAGCTTCATGTCATACCAGCAGTGTGAGTTTAACTTTGGGGCCAAGCCTTTCCGCCACCCACCTTCTGTAAAGTTCAGCACCTTCAATGACTTTGCTTCGCTGCTGCCCAGTGAAAAGATCATTCTACCCAGGTGAGAAGTGATTTTAAGGGTTGTGCCATTTTAGTGCAGTGGTGTCTTGTACAATCATCCTTAGTTCAGTCAATAATTTGTTTTTTCACAATATCCATTATGTTGATTCATTGGGGTTGCTTCAGTCAGCACTTTTTGCAAATGTTAAGACTAGCTTCAAGTTTTAATTTAGAACAATTAAATGTAGGGAAACTAGATGAAGTGGGATATGTACTTGCAGTCTAATGTTCTACTGCAACAGACCTTGGAAATGCATACATCCTATGAGTAAAACATGCATGTCTGTACATGCAAATGTACTTGACTATTTGTGTTTGTGTGTGTGTGTGTTGTTTGTTTGTTTTTTTTTTTTAAATATGTGTTTCCCAGACACCGGCGTCTGGCCCTACTAAAGCAAGTTAGCATCCGAGACAACTGCTGCACGCTGTGTTGTGACGTCATGGCTGACACGGAGCTGCGGCCCTGTGGACATGGGTACGTGTACAGCTGATTTCTGTTTTTAGAAATGTTTCCAAATTGGTCACAAATCAAAAACTGCAATCTGGGCTTCTGGCTTCTACATATAACCGCGTGAAGGGCTAAATTAATAAATTGTTGTTGTTTTTTTTTTATTTTATTTTATTGGAAAAGCGGTAGAAGATGTCTATTATGTCTATTTATAACTAAATGTATTACGCAGTAACGCATGCAAATTATGGTGTGTTTTCCTCTATCTTCTTTCAGTGGTATGTGTATGGAGTGTGCCTTACAGTTAGAGACGTGCCCCCTTTGCCGCCAAGACATCCAGACCAGGGTCAGACTGATTGCACATGTCTCTTGACACACTTCCTGCCCCTGCTCCAGGAAGGAGAGACACACAAGCCCGACAGCCTCTTCCTCCTCCTCCTCTAACCCCCTCTCACCCAGCAGGGCTGTGAGGGTTGTGCCACAATGCTGTGATGTTGCCAGAGCTGTGAGTTCTGGTCTGAGGCGACAATGGCGATTGGTGCGAAGAAAGATAGGAAATTAAAGGAGGGGAATCAAACCACAGCTTGATCCCAAGGAGCATTCCCTCATTTACTTATATCTCCTCTTTTCTATCCTTCTGACAACTCACTGCAGAAGCTGGGCCAAGGATCGAAACTCTATACCACCAATGTTTTCAGACAGAAAGAACATACATGAGGAGGAAAAAAATATCACCAAAATACAGACAGAGCCAGCTTCTTAACTGCAAGCCCCTGCATAGAGTTATAAGACATCTTTACAGATATGAGGATCCAACTGTGTTTTCGGCCCGGAGGCTTCTACTATTTATTCCCATCAAATTTATGCACATGTCTGCACATTGGAAAGGGCTGGATAGCTGAAAAGAACACAGCCTGTAGAACAGTATTAAACTCAAGGTACAGATAGAGTTGAGATGTATCACATCGTTGTGTTCTCGGGTATAGATATGCGAATTGCTGTTCTTGAGGTAGCATTTTATTCTTTATTTTCAAAGTTGTACAAAACCTGTCTTTTGATCGGCTTCATTGTCTGTACTTGATGGCCCAGTCTTAGGTTTGCCATAAGAAGAAATTTGCGCTCAAAGTCAGTGAACTTAAGAGTTGCAGGATTATTCCCAGCACTCAGTTCTCTGATCTGATTTACAAAAGATGCTTGACACGAAATCAGAAGTTGTAGAAGAGCGAAAGTTGATGACAATTCTTGTTTTACAACCAGTGGAAAAAGAAAGACAACGTACTTGAATCTGTATTAGGACTAACTGATTTTCAGCATGGCTGACCCTGCTGCTTTTTGTGCTGTATTGTCTTTTCTCAGATGTTGATCTTTCCTCAGACTCTGTCATGTATGTCCCAGCTGGCACAAATAAACACATAGGGATTCAAATTTACATAAAGTCCTCATTTTTAATGATCACATGAAGGGGAAGTATACATTAAAAATTCCCCCAACCACCTTTAGTCTGTTTTGGATTTCATGACAAAATATTATAATGAAGTCTTAATTTGTTTTTGTGATTACGAGCATATGCGTCTGTATTAAGATGTCTATCTTCAGTCCACAAAGTGTGATTTAACTACATTTTAAGTGAGGGGGAACCCTGATGTAAAAACCTGGCCAAGAAGTACAACATTATTGATCAAAATAATTCTTAAAAAAATTATGTGGAATCTTTAAGTGATTTGTCAATTTCAGTTTGCTCTTTTAATTCTGTACTATTGTGTCTGATTTGGCAGTGAAATGCTGGGCATAAATAAGCAAAGGAACTACACAGCACAGTGTAGTGACCTAAATTTTGTGGGTGTTCATTCAGAGAAAGGTTTATGTTCAATTTGCAATAAATCACAGTATTCTTTATGATATTTATTGTATTCAGTATTGCTCCAGTAAAATCAGATCATCAGATTGATGTTGTATCTTTCAGATGATGAGGTGATTTAGACTGAGAAATGTGATTCCCCTCTGTGCTCTATGTAATGGCACATCTCTCTGCTCTCATGTTGCAACTTCACCATCTTTTTCCCTGCGTCTTCAACCTTGTGTTTTCTACCTTTCTTTGTGTTCATCATTTACTTGAAGCATCTTTGGGTTGACCGAATGATATTTGTCTTTTGGAAACAGATGGCAAAATTGAGGTGCAAGAGATTGCAATTCAAGAGAATTTCTATATGTACAATGAAAAAAACAAAACAAAATAATCAACATTTCAAAATAAAACACAGAATTATGTAGAATTTATTTTGGTCAAATTGTTAATGAAAGAGTTCTTAACCACCAAATTGCATGAAGATGATCTGTTAATCATTCAGACTATACTGGAATAATTTATTAAAGATGACTTGCATTCTCCGTATGACCTATGACTGCTCTGTTGCCCGTTTGCTACCTTGCATTTCTTGGAGCACCTTATACATTTAGGTGAGAGAACTTTTATGGTCGTCCCTACAGTTGGAGAGGAACTTCACAATTGTAATGAACAAGTTGTGAGTTGTATTTAAAACATCTAAAAGGAATTTTTCCCCAGAGTTCCCAAAGATGTGATTTATTGAAGAATTGTTGTTTCTTGGATTCTGATATTTGTAATAAATGGATGGTCATGTAATTTTTTTTTTTAATGACTCGGTTGTGCTTATTTCAAATATCTTTTTTTATGATCATCGTGAATCCTAAAATGATTCGATGTTTACACTGAAAAATTACTTTTATCATAAAAAAGGGTAATCGGTCAACAAAATAAAACGACTCAGTCAGGTAGGAACCAATGAAAAAAAATGTTTGTCCCACCGGACGGGATAGGAAGGAGCACGCGCTGTTCGCCGTTTCCTAGGAGACAACTTTACGTCCACGATTCAGCACCAGCGTTAAGGATTCATTTAAACAACATGGACATCCAGGAACGAAGTAATTCAATTAAATTCAGTTAACTAATAACGATTCTGCTAAAATGTCTAAATTAATAGTTTTAAACAGTAAAAACAAATGCGACATACACCTTTTCTAGTAGAGTCCGAATTAATTCAACGTACATCTGATTAGCTAATGTTAGCTACCCTTCACTTAGCCAGCCAGCTAACTGACGTTAACGTTCAGCAGCGATTGAACGGCTAAAGATGTAGCTAAAGATCCGGATCGCGTTTATCGTCACATTCAGCCGTCATTCTGTCTGTTTTCTTACATTGACTGATAAGAGTTTGTGTTTCGGTCGAGGCTGCTGAAACATCCGTGTTCAGATGCTGCCTCTTCTCTTCCTTCAGATGTCCGGAGCTGTGCAGACAACATCGTGGAAATGGTCGACGTGGACGAAGAAAACTTTGCTGTTTCCAGGTGGGACGTCCATCTGTCCGGGTGTACGGCACTAACTCGGGCTTTGGACCAGAGCTTTTATTTGTTCGTACACTTCAGGCTCAAGAGAAATGTCGAGGCACTGAAGTCCAAGTCGATTCTCAAATCCCTTCCTCTTGAGCCCGAAGTCCTTCGAACTAGTAACGTGCTACACACTGAACATCTTTAAAACCATCTGACAGCAACATTCAGAAATATCTCTGAGAAACGCTGACAGACACCATCAACATGCACTTTTAGTAGACAGGTTTGTGACATCTTGGCTCTCAGTGCGATCGTTCTTACTGCTACTGTGAGTCAGATGCATTGATTTTACTTTTCAGGCACATGGTCTTTAATGCTTTTGTTTCTCCCTGCAGTTCCTCAGCTGCAGATGCTGCTTTTGATACTGTTATTGGCTGCATCGAAGACATCATTATGGGTAGGACTGGGAAAACCACTGTTTTTGATGATCTTTGCGCACACATCGAGTTTCAGTCATACTCTTTGTTAAATTAATTATTCAGCAACCTCACTGCAAGAGGATAGTTACTGCCCAATATCAAGGCAGTAGATTATGATGTATTAATAAAACTGTTTACACTGAATATTTAAAAATGCATAGAAATGAATCAGAAGTGTAAATGTGTGATTTTGTACCTGTCTTCCACTTTTCTACATTTAGAGAAAGAGTTTCAACAGTTTCAGCAGAGCTTCATGGAGAAACACTACCTTGAGTTTGATGACTCTGATGAGAACAAACTCAGCTACACATCAATCTTCAATGAATATGTGCGTGCTCGTGCAAATCTATGTTGTTTAATGTAACACACCTGTGTCTGTAATATATGTTTATAGGATTTATTTAACCTTGTTTAACACAATTTTACCATGAATATGTACTCAATGTCTGTAATAGCAGGAATGGTTAACTAAAATATAAAATATTTATTATATATGTTAACTGTTGTATTTTGTGTAGGTTGATCTGTTGGAGAAACACCTGGAGCAGCAGCTGAAGGAGAGGATTCCTGGCTTTAACATGAACACTTTCATAGAGCTGCTCATGTAAGATGTGAAATCACAACTGTTCGCTGAAGCTGTTTTATATTTTATGTTTTCATCCTACAGTAACTCAGTCCCTTCAATGAATTTGGTGGGATTAATGTTGTCACTAATAGGAACAAGTCAGCTCACACTTGTTTATTGCACTTCTTGTTCTTGAGAAATGTTGTTTTGCAACAGACCACTAGGTGGCACACCAGTACATTGGAAAAGTTACAAGGTTGACACTGTGGCTCTGTTTCATTTGCAGGCAGCACAAAGAGGAGGTCCCAGGTGACATCTTTGACATGCTGCTGACGTTCACTGACTTCATGGCTTTCAAGGAGATGTTTCTGGAATACAAAGCTGTGAGTTGAGAAAATCTTTCAACAAAATTTTGCTGGGTTGCTGTTTTTTTTTGTTTTGTTTTGTTTTTTGGACCACATGAGCACGCAAGTGCCTTTTGTCATACATTGACTGTTGAAAAAATGTCAACAAGAATGCGATGCATTTCAACAACAAGCGATTTACCAAACAAACTGGTGCTTCAGGATTCCTAATTGTAATCTGTAATTTAAATTTAAGACCAGTACCTGTTGTGTATGTATTTGGGTGAAGTACCATGTTTTAATTCTAAATCTATGCCTTATGCTTTTGCTTGTTTCAAGGAGAAGGAGGGCAAAGGTCTTGACCTGAGTAAAGAACTGGTGGTCACATCTTTGATCCCTGCAGGCTCCAAGCTGACCAGCTCCACTGAGTCTTAGTGATGCACACTGGGATTGCCCCTTTTTTCTCGTGTTCATATAAAGGGTTTTCCATGGGCCTTCAGAAAGTTATCTTGTGGTCATGGGTGTTTGTAACTTGATTTTTCCCTGATGTTAAGCTTCAGGTTGAACCTTTTGTTAAAATCTAAATCTACTGTACAAAAATAGCCCGTAATAGAAAAGTCAAATGCATTCTTGTGTTTCAGGTGGTGGGTGGGATGATATTTGTGCTTAAGAGCCTCTGTGGTTAAAGAATGCTGATGGAAGCTCTTGACTTCTTTTATGAATCCATGACTGGACATAAATGTTCAGTGAAATATTCACATCACTTGAACTGAATTTGAAACCAATTGAGGCAGAATTCTAACATTACCATCGCATTCCTATTCACATGTATTTTCATGAAGATGAACCTCTTGAGTTCTGCCTGGTTAGAGGGAAGGAACCCAAAATTCTGGTGTTTGTACCAGGCGATTGTTATTCCGCTCTCTTTGCATGTTAAGTTTTTTCATACAGACAGAATATAGCATAAGATGTTTTATGACGTTCAAATAGTTTTGTTTCTTTGAAAACTCCTTGGTTTGAGTTTTGTGCCTGTGAAAATGATTTTTAATGTATATAGTGATTGTGAATGTGTATGTGTGTGTGTGGACAGGTCTATGATCAGAAAGATTTACTGTATAGTTTTCAGTACAAAATGTTTTCTACTCGTCTTGACAGTTTTAAATGTAAAAATATATTTATGTCACTGCAGTATGAGATACTCTTGATGATACACTTGTTAGATATAAACATGATATTTCCAAATAAACAGATAAAAGCCATCCAGTGAAATCACCAGCTTCTTTATTGTAGTCAGTGCTTGGTTACGCCCTAACAGGATTTCACTAGTATTCAAAATCTTGGTACAAAAACACAACATATTTCATGAAGGTACATGCATTACAACAGGAGTTGAGGAGTGGCTGACACTCTACCACAGCTTAATGAGTCATTAGTGGGATAACAATTGAAACATTAAAGGAGTCAATAAAAGTCCTGCAGACACAAAGATCGTCTTCAGATGTTTGATTTCTACTATATATTTGACATCAACAATCATTATTATTCTATTATTCTCCTGAACACATGATTGTATTCTGGCTATAAAGTAGAGGAAATCAACATTCTACACACCCCCTCCTCTGCCACGTGAGCTTATGGGAGTAACACTGTAAACAAAAACAAACATTCAATAATTATATCTCTTCACGTTTCACCGTGATGGAAAACCAACCCTTCACATAATTTCTATGCTAGAAAAGTTCCAAATCAAGTCAAGTTCAGCCTGTTGAGTCTTAAGTAAGCTCTTGTTGGACCTTTTCACTTTAAACACCGCATTCATGTTAATTTTATTCTTGTAGACATTGTATAGTTTTGCCATGTATCGTTTCAACATTGTGTCTGTTGTGTAAAGCATTTATATATTTAACATTCTCTGGTATAACAAGTATCTTAGAAAGTGTTAGAATCTGAACCAATAGCCCATTTGTCTTAGGTATTACTAATACTAACACTAATTCACTCAGATTATTAATTATTATTAATTACTATTCATAACTGGATTCATAACAATTACTAGTTATCAAATACATAGTTTTATGACAGCCTGAATGTAAGGCCTTGTTTTGGAAATACGTGGCTGGAAGTCTGTTGGAGCTAACTGAATGAGGATATCTTCTGCCTGGATCAGATTTCATCTTATTGTTAATCGTGGGGTTAGGCTGTGGTCAGGGTTTGGGTTACCACAGTCAGCAGTGATAGTCAATGTGTCGAGACCAGATAATCCAAAAGAACTGCAGCATCTTGAGCGAAGGAAAACAAACCTTTCCCAGGAGCACTGTCACGTGTTTGACTCTTAGGTCGGCACAGTGTTGGTGGCAGCGTTTCCCCCATCGCCCCTCCAGTCCAAATAGGAGAAGAAAGCACTCACACCGTATGCTACAGTCACCAAGGCACCAAAGAACTGGACAGGCAGGCGTAGATAAGGACAGGAGGTGAGAAGGGGAGAAGAGAGACAATTACAATCCTGTAATGACTTCATGAAGCACAGAAAAAGTCTGATATCTTCTCTAGTTGACAGGAATCAAAGACAAACTTGCATATTTCCCGATTCACATCAATAACTTTTTGATTGCAGGTATTTTTGATGCAATGACCTTAGCAATGCACTAGTGGGCCATTATCAGTGGAAAATGTATTTTTGATTTGTATGTGTCGAAGGCAGTAAAATGCAGGTGATAAGAATGTGAAATAGGATGGGACATGGGTGTGTTTGTGTGATGTCACGTGCCATATGCTACCGTTACTACTAACCAGCCTGAGGAAGACA
The DNA here is from genome assembly GCF_900963305.1 of Echeneis naucrates. Taxonomy (NCBI): domain Eukaryota; kingdom Metazoa; phylum Chordata; class Actinopteri; order Carangiformes; family Echeneidae; genus Echeneis; species Echeneis naucrates. The sequence continues at coordinate 5,117,969 of NC_042526.1, read as the reverse complement.
CTATTAAACCGCCTATTCCTGATACTGACTATCTTTAGAGTGTTACTTTTTAACTCCTGAGCACACACTGACACACATTACTGCCGTGCATTCACTTCATACCTCAAATCGTTTTGAACACTGATGCCTTTAAAACAGCAGAGAGGAGGAGTGAGTTGCAACCGAAGTACAAAGGTAAGAAAAGCACATGACATGCTCTCCAGACATGTGAGAAATTAGATGATAAGCGAGCCTCACCCTCTGCCATCATACTCCGTGTTTCCCATTTCAAATATATACACCCATGTCAAGGTGCAAGTAGTCACCACAGCCTGATAAGTAAACATGAAGTAATATCCCTAGTCAAACAGTGATGGCGGTAAGAGGAGGAGGAGAATAAAACATGTAAAATGACAAGCGGATGACAACGCACGCCTAAATTTTTGTCTGCTGACAACACATATACTTTATCACCACAGTGTTTCTCAGCTCTTTCACTAGTTCTTTGTTTGTGAGTCAGTGTGAGAGGTGTGAGAGGTGTTAGGGGAATTACAGCAGCAGCTGCAAAATGTCCGTAGTAATAGTTGTGTGAGAAAGGGTGGACAGATGCTGCGTTGGTCAGGAAGGCAGTCAGATAGAGGACGGTGGCTGTGGCGTTGTACAACATCACCTAGCAAAAGAGAAGAAACATGAGCTGTTTGTCTGCATTGTGTCACTGTCCTTTTTTTTTTTTTACCTTCATTTAATCAAACCTGAAATGAATGTTCACAATTAACACTGTCAGCAGAGTGTATGTCTCATCAACGTGATACATCTACCATCAAATGCTCAGGACGACATGATGGAGATCATGTCCTGTGGCATCAGGTCCTGAGAACATTTTTCTTAATCTTCTTTTGCTATGATGAGCTCTTACGTCAACACAAATTTCTGTTAATGCTGCTTTAACAGTGTCAACATTTTAAACTCTAATATTAACAACGACTGCCAAGAATCACCTTTCAAGCTTTGAGTGTTGCCATATACTTTAAGACTTAATTGGTAAATGTGTTTTCGGAGACCTGGAGACCAGAAAGTGCTAATGTACTCCCTTTATACACAAACATTGCATTTGTCTCAAAACACTGCTTTATATTTCCTGCCCTTTCATTTCCATACCGTCAGACACCACGGGACTGCAGTGAGTTTTTGCTGGACGCTGAATAGGATCATGAGGAAGAGGATGGTGGTGAGGATCCAGAGTGTGACAGCCACAAACATCACCCAGCCGTAGGCCGGAACTGCAGTGTAAAGGGTGCCGGCTATCAGAGCCCAGTGGAGCAGTCCCAGAATCTACAGAGGAGAGAGAGGATAGAAAATGCCAACAATGAACAAAAAATGAAATGAGGAACACACTCACAATCACGTAAACAGATTCAGTCTATCCAATCCATTTTTGCCTTTGAGATGTTTTAGTTTGAGGTGGATTGACCAAGAAACACATCAACCAACATTGCCATTTAAGCTACATCAGTTGTTTGGCTAGAAAATGTATAGCTGTAAACAAAACAGCATCTCACATAAGCTGTGGTCCAGGTAAAATTAGGAAATTGACAGCTTCTCAGTGAACACCTTGTTTGTTTGTTTTTGTTTTTTGAGTAAAGTTAAGCCTACAGTGTCTATATGGTGCCTCTCTGTCTCATCAGAACTCACACAAAAAGACACATCATGTTTCCTTTTTACACACCTGGCTCCACCTGTCTACCTGAACTAGAGCACTGAGAGATAACCTCAGTTTACCCATTAAAACAGTGAAATATCCTCCACAGCTTGAGTTCACACCCACTTCATGCTCCTGATGTCACAACAGGGATGAGTCACTGAGGGTTATCACTTTATCACAAGCAGGAGAGGAGTGAAACTGGTCACCCACTTAGAATTACTTCATCACTGAAAAACATTCTAAATTATAGCTGCTAAGCTGACACACACACACACACACACACGCACACACACACACACACACACGCACACACACAAAGCTAGGAAACAATCGATTTTCTTCATAGTTCACCAGCTTCATCTCTAGCCATTTAATCATCATTGTACCTTTACAATAAGTCAGTTCACATTGGCTACAGCTACATGGTCTCCTGAACTAACTAGAAACTAACTAATCCTGGTTTATTCCTGTTGGAATAAACCAGGATTTATTCCTGGTTTATTTATTTATAACAGGTTTATTCCTGTTGGAATAAACATTTTTATCTCTACACGTGAAACACCATTTGACACCAAATGGTGGAATAATGTAATAGATATATGTTTACATATTTAAACATGTAAGGCTGCGCTAACTGAAGCGGCTAGCTGGTTAGCATGCTGACATTGGGGGGGGTGTTGTGAAAAGTTGCTGAAGTTGCGTTCATCTCCTCTCTGTGGGAGTAAAGCTGTAAAGTTTAACGCTGAACCCCCAACGACTGGTAAGTTAACAGCCGCCAATTATAATGTTAGCTGTGTAGCATTAGCAAATCTTAGAAGTAGATTCTTAAAAAAAACAGGCAAAGGTTTGGTTTACTGCTAAACGCTTTACTGGGTTTAATGAACCATTTCAGTCTCAGTGGATTAGTGCGCATCTTCTTGTTGGTACTACTACTACACTACCACTAAAAGCCAATAAAGTTAGGAATAAAGCATGGAGCGATGGCAAATGTTTAACAGTCCCACATAGTCTGTGTCCTTGGACAATATGTAGGTTCAGTTCAATAACGGGACGGTCAGGAAGGGACTGGGCCTCCAGGGGACAAAGGTCCGCTGGGCCCGTCATCCAGATAGTCACATGCTCTCAGTACAAATGCATCACTGAAGGGGGAGTTGGATCTGAGCTGAAGCTTAGTCCTGTCACATTGGCGTCCTCTGTGCTCCATTCATTCCTATAACCAAATATCAAAGCCAACATGACAAACCAGGCCCGCTGATTCTCACAGTCACATGAGAAAGTTTAGCTCTCAGCCCCATGCCAGTTACTGAACCGATCAGACATGACCGCTGGCACGCAGCGAAGCAAAAGGGCAGAAGCACTGAGGAGTGATGGGCATGTTTTTGTTGACAGCCAGTGACATTCATCATACACAGGCTGGAGCTTTACGGCACAATTTAAAATTCCTGTGGCATGTGATTTAGAGTGCACACACAAATATCTTTACCGGATGCTGCTGTAATGTTTTTCATTTTTGACCTTTTTCTTTTGAAGTCTTCGGTTAGGAGGAAATAACCCATAGTCAAGAGCCAAATGAAGTGAAAGAGTGATGGAAGACAGAGAGAGTCATTGGTTTTGTTCATGACATGTCAAACAGATCAACATATTTCTGATGTTTCTGATGTTGAATATCACCATTTCACCTTTAAATTAAGCCAGTGATTCTTAATGTCATAATGTGCTGGAGCTCGAAAGACACAATAGAAAGAACAGAGGAGAGGTTTGAAGTTGAAGTCTGAAGACAAATTTGCTCTGAGAAGAGTAAAATAGAGCTTTTGTGGATCTGTTACATACTATTTCAGCAATCATGAGGATGGCTGGGATGCTCCTGATAAAAGATATGTCGATCATGGTGGTGACATTAGCAGTCAACCCGCGGAGACTGTTGCCTCCCTGCTGGGAGTTTGGAGAGCTGGTCTCTGTGGTCACTTTGGACGGAAAGTCTGCCATGATCTTGGTGCTAATCTGAAGTTAGATGTGTCTGAAAACAACAAACTCCTTCCAGCTGTGTTGTAGTCTCAGCAGGAAAGTCTTTGATGCAAATGTTTCCTCCTTTTTTCCAGTTTTCACTCCTTAGAGCATTCTTGAATTTTGGGATGAGGTCACCATCCACGATAGCTGGTCAGGGCAGCAAACGGCAGAGTTTTTTACAAAGAAAAATTTCAAAAACATATAAGCATACACAGTCTGAGTGGTTAAAAATCCTAAAACAGTCAAGATCTTGAAGAGGTGCATTCAGAGAAATCTCCAGGTTCAGGTTCGCAGCAGTTATTCTCCACCTGCCTGACAGGTGTCTAATGGTGGTGCTGTGAGAGCCTCCCTACAGCCTGCTGTCTCTCACAAACACGCACGCACACACACACACACACACTGAGAATGAGTGTTTCGACATCTTATCTCTATCTGCTTGCCCTCTTGCCACCTCTATCTCCCTTCTCTGGCACCTCCCATATGGCTCTGAGGCTTTTCATCTCAGTGACTCATTAACAAGTCTGAAAAGTTGAAGGAAAAAAGGAGTTTATTCATTTATTTGTGTATTTATTTAATCAATTTAAAGTGTTACCTTTTACAGGTGTTATAATTATGAGTGCAAATGACTAAATGTATAATCCATAAAAAAAAAAGTTATTGTCAGAAGTGGGATTCGAACCCACGCCTCCAGGGGAGACTGCGACCTGAACGCAGCGCCTTAGACCGCTCGGCCATCCTGACATAGAAAACTGAAGCTATGAACCTACATATATGTATTATATCATATAATATTTGTAGTCATATCGTATGATTATAATGTCATAGTCTAATGTTGTTTGTCCTTTTCAAGTCATGTCGTTGGGTGGAGCGGTTAAGACCAGAACCACCCTGGACCGGGCCTCCTGCTCCCATATGGCTCTGAGGCTTTTCACTTTTATTTATTTATTTTTAATCAATTAAAAGCGTTATACTTTACAGGTATTACAATTAGGAGTGTAAATGACTAAATGTATAATCCGTGAAAAAAGAAAAGGTGGCTGTCAGAAGTGGGATTCGAACCCACACCTCCAGGGGGAGACAGCGACCTGAACGTCCGGGGAAATGTTGGAGGTGACAGCCAATCACGTTCACGGAGTCCAACCTTCGTCAGCCAATCGGCGTGAACATTTCCAACATGTGACCAATCACGGCAGAGAAATGTCGGCGCAAGACAGGTAAGTTTTTTTTTTTATTATAATTATTTTATTTAACCGTCCGATATTCACTCATTCAAACGATGGGAGCACTTTACGTTGATTCATCGACATGGTGAGCATATTTACACATAAAAGACAGCGCCGTGTGCTAACTCTTAAGGTGTTAGTTTAATTTCTCCCCGTTGATGTCCATGTTGTCATGTTTGCTAATTGGACCATAAAAACGGCTCCGTCGCGTGGTTTGAATTTCCATGAAGTCACGTCAAAATTGAATGAAATCAGTAACACAAATGCTCTTAAGTGGGTTTCTGGCGGGTTATCCGAGCATACAGTGAATGTGGAGTATTTACACACGTGTTGTGTTGTGTAACGGGTTACACATTTTGATTCACTGAGTTTTCACCTGGATGGTACCTTTATGCCACCTCTGGGTTTCTTTTACAGGGTTATTACAGTATTTAAAGTGTGTATACATGTCAATATGTGAAACCTAAAAAAAAGTCTAGTAGCCACCGATGTCACTGCGGGGAAATGTGGTGTTGACATGATGAATGTTTTCTGTCATGCCTTTATAAGTGCATCATTTAGTTTCTTCTAATTGAATTTGCATTAAAAACGAATGAAGGAAAATTAAATGCTATTGACTATGTCTTTATCATAATTAAAACACGAAAATTAAAATGACAGATAAAAATAGATTTTTTTTTTAAAACCACTGACAGACCATGAAAAAGTCTAGCACAACCTCTCATACATATATCAGTTCACAACATGTCTGTCATAAAGCAAAAGCCTGCTGCAGCCAGTGTTGCAGAGACTCTTCCCTCTTCAAAAAGGAGTCAAGTTTATTTATTTATTTTAATCAATATAAAGTGTTATATTTTACATGTAGTGTAAATTACTAAATGTATAATCCATAAAAAAAAAAGTTATTGTCAGAAGTGGGATTCGAACCCACGCCTCCAGGGGAGACTGCGACCTGAACGCAGCGCCTTAGACCGCTCGGCCATCCTGACATGGAAAACCATAATGATGGACCTATCTATATGTATCCACCATATAATATCACAGTGCTGCAGTTTGTCCTTTTCGGGTTCATCTCATCGGGTGAAGCGGTTCAGACCCGAACCAAACTGAACCAGGTCTCCTGTTCCCTACAGCCGACATGAAGGCTATGCAAGGAAACACGCAGCCTTAACTGTAAATGCACACAAATGAGAAAATTAGGCAAATTATATAATCGACCGATTACTCAATAAAAACACATTCAGGCAGATTTAAAGTCGGCAGTTCGATACAATGACACGAGTTCACACTGTTATTACATAACATTTAGGTTTGCCTTATTTGTTGTATGGTTAAACATCAGTGTTACAGTACCTTTTAAAAGCTCAGAGTTTCAGAGGAAATGTGTTCTTTTTACTCATCAGATGAGCCGAGCAGCGAGTCACAGGTTTGACTCCCGGAAGGATTGTTCACTACGTGGCAGCTGTTTCCCATGTTTCCTCTAAGTCTCCACTTTCACCATCCAATAATAATAGTAATAGAAATAAATAATGTACTGAGATAAATGTACTTTTAACAGAAAAGCAATACTTTAAATATATAGACATATACAGTATATTTAATGCATTAATGCAGACTCTATTTTCCGTTTTCTAACTTTACAGATTTTATTGATATTTTTTTCTCCACTAGATGTCGCACTGGGGCGCTAAAATAGATGTCACCAGGACGTTGACCCTGTGAACTGGGACTTTGTGATCAACTAAGCCTAATAAATACCTGGACTTAAAGGTAAAGAAAATTAAAATTAATCAAAGGGGGATGTTTGTGACCATTCTGAACTTACATGTTAAAAAATGTTTCTTGCACTAAATGATTTTAAATGAAAATTTGTGTTATTTAAGTCAAGTATCTGAGATCTCATTAATGTCTCTTCTCTCATAAACTGTTGCTGCATAGCTTCCACGTTATTGGCTGAACACATGCTTGCATTGATTGCAAAAATTATATTGCTGTATTAAACCTGTGGCCTAAGTTCATGAAAGGTCAGACAAAAGGAATTCCTGTGAAAAAAATCTTTATTGAAAGCAATATCAGCATAAACACACCCGATCATTAAAAACATTTAAAAATATGAATGAATTGTAAAGTATTGCAAGCTCTTCCAATCATATATGAGCAGTTTAAAATAGTTCAAAAACACAATTCAGACACAAAACATGAAACATAATTTTCTTTGAGTGAATGCTTTTCAACAGTAATAAATATAAAATTCAATTTAACCCTGCACCTGCCCCTGAGGGCTTTCATTTCATTTAATAGTTAAGAACTAAAAAATCAAGATGGACAGGTGTTGGGCAATGTGGTAAATCTAACACCTCACTCCAGTAAGAAATAAAGGAACAAAATGGCACTGAGGTGGAACATGGACAAAAAGCAAAGCAATACATCCTGGCCTTAAATTCAAACAGGTTGCTCCTTTCACACTATACTTAGGACATTTCAATAAGCTGAAACATTAAAATCCAGCGATAGAAAATCGCTTGCGGATGATCAAAATTGCGTCTCCTTTCACACCCTTCAGCCTATCAGAGTCGAAGTCCACCAGAAACTTCCGCACCCCAGTCCTCACAGGATTGAAGGACATCTTGACAAAAACCTTCTGGCCTGGAGAAATATCTTCACTGAAAGAGACAGAGATAGAGAGAGAGTTCTTATGGCTCAATTTTTGTTGTAGCATTAAGTGGAAATTTCGATTTTGTGAAGTAACGGCATACTTTACAAAACCACCCACTTTTATTCTCACATGGGTGATATATGTTTGCACTGTACGTTGTTTGTAAAGTCAATGCATGTAACCCGCCAGCACTTACTTTACATGGATCTTAGAGGAAGACAACAGACCGGCCCCCTCCACAGTGAACACACCACCCTTCAGTGGGACAGGCAGAGGATTGATGAAGGAGATGTGGGCTGTCACTCTTTCCCTGACAAAAGCCTTCTCAGGCACCTGGAGAAAGTGGACACAGACAGCTCAGTGTTCTGGGGTTCGAGACAGTAGGTGTCTCTGCAAGTCCGCTCTGGAATATCTGAGGTTAGCCGAGCCCTCTGCACTCAGACAGTTCATTCAGAAAAACCCCAAATCCGTTCCACCATGTCAGTATCTTGATAGTCTGACTGATGTACCCACCTGTATGAAGAGCTCAGGTGTGCTCAGTGGGATGTTTGCCATGGTCATGATGGGTTCGTGGTTCCCTGAAATCTCTAATAATGCTTTCACTCTGATTAGATGGTTCTCAGCAACACATTTGACATAGTCATCATAGTGCAGGCGCATCACTTCCCTGTGGGCTAAACACACACACACACACACAATTGCACACTTAACGTTGGACAGTAAAAAATGCAAAGACCAAGATAAAATACAAGACAAAGAATTATGGTTATTTTACAGTTTGTCTGCACCAGAGGCCTTTGTGGATTTATTTAAACTACTAACTTTGCTGAGCTGGTACGGTCACACTGGTTATCTTGTGCTGGCACTCCCCCAGATTGAACGAATTGTAAGTCACACTGGTGGCCAGAATGGTCAGCTGAGCTTTGGTGTCCTTTCTTCCTTCATTCTTCAACTGTGGGCAGACAGGATTCATCACTTGGGGGACAAATACATCTAAATCCACAGAGCATCAGCCCTGATGTGCTCCTTTATCATGTCATCCATTCAGACTCCATACCTCAACAATCACATCAAAGTCTGTCCCAAAAACAGGCTTAGCATGCTTGATAGACAGCTGCAGTTCTGGTTCTGCGGCCTCGTCGCTCGGCTCTGTGACCCGGCGTCCAGCTTTCTTGTACACCTCTCTCTCTTTCTCAGAGCCTGTGGAGAACATGTTGGAAAATTACAGCTAATCCTAACTAGTTTTAAAGCATTATGATGTAAGACATTATACTCCAGGGCCCTGGAGCTTCAAGATTTAACAGAAACAGTCTTAATTTTGTTTGTAAACTAAACTAAAAACTGGATTGTGATTATGGTCCCTCAGGGGTTTCGCTTATTGTGATGGCTGTTGTACTTTTGTGCACTCAGTGACCCTCTAACCTTCAGGATATTTGTACTGAAGAGTGACATCTTCTCTGTGGTTGCCGTAAATACTTTTGGTGCTGATGTTCCTCCCCACACTTTGCTGGTCCACTTTGATCTACAACAATACAGAACATCAACATTATCATCACTCTATCCATCATTAAACCTTCTCTTAAAAAAAAAAAAAAAAAAGTATTTCTAAAATCAATCCAAACAAAAATCTCACCTTCTGCCGTTCGCCATCTGGCGTGATCTTCCAGAAGACCATGTCAGCGTTCACCTCAGCAAAGACAAAGGGCGCGTCATACTTCACTCCCAAATTTCCCTCCTTGATGGCTTTCACTGGACATGGGCCACAGCGAAATTCACCTGAAGGACAAGAATTTTGTTTATTTAGTTTTTCAGCAAACTAACAACACCAGACACTTTATCTTTAACATTCTGCTGTTTATATAACATAAAAGAAGCCATCTGTGACAGTCCTGGAAACATAAGTTAGTCAGAAATTATGAATGTACCATCACTGCGCTCTTGCGGTGTGGAGTCCAAAACCTGCCAGCCATCATTGCCCTTGGGGAGATCATCTCTCCTCATCCAGGACTCGACCCAGCAGTGGAAGTTCCTACAATCACAGGAAAAAGAGAAGGAACTAATAAGATAATATCATTTATTAAATGTGACTTTAGAATGTTTTTCTGTGTATTTCATGAGTGTTCCCACCAGCTACTGTCCCTCCCGCCAACGGGCTCCAGCCGTTCATTCAGCACGATTTCTATGGTGAGGTTTTCATCTGTGTCATGGCCCGAGGCGAAGTTACTGATGAGGCGTGTAGGGATTCCCAAACAGCGCAGCACTGTGAAGATAACAGCAACACGTTAGACCTTTCCTTTCTTTTCTTTCTGCTACCAAACATTTTGTCGACACTTTACAGTAGTTGACATTAAAACAATGTTCCTTGAAGCACATTTTTTTCTTCTTATCTTCAATTCTGTTTTACTTTGGGATCTTTGAAACATGCAGTAGTGAAATCTTTGACAATGTCACCTGTGCAGGCGACACCAGCAAACACCCAGCACTGGCCATATTTGACCGCCCTGACTCCAGCCCTGCTCCACTGCTGGAGGATTGGCACACTGCCAGTCCATCGGTATGGGGCAACTCCACCAGTATATGGTTCTTCCCAGCGGCCACTCACCACACCCCTGTCATCGTTTGAGTTCACCTTGATTTAAAAAAAGGCAACATGTAGAGGAGACATCTTTAAATCACTGCAGCGACAATGTTGTCATCATTGTTTTAAAGTGAGCATCAAAGATTGTCACCATTGCAGCAATAATCCTGCCGACATAGATGGGGTCAGATCTCTTCTTAATATCCATCCTTGAATTCCTAAGGGCTTCCTTGGAGTTGTCCAGCACTTGGAAACAGATTTCCATCACATTGTCCTCGAACTGAGAGAGACAGTTTCACAGAAGAAAAAAGGCATTTGTTAATTTTTTTCAAATCACATTTTCCCCTCATTGGTTGTTATCTGCCTTTGTGTTGCTGTTGTGCCACACAGACCACTCCCTCTTTGCCATCTATCTGTTTGGTTGTCTGGCAGACGTTGCCTCCCTGTTTGTCTTCATCTCTGACTTCTCAGTCAGCTGTGAAGGGACAAACCCTTGCTTGTGTGGTTTGACCTACATTCTAACACCTCCTTTCTAGAAGTTTCTTCCATCCAACAAAAAGATTTCCTGATCCAGCCAAAGCCACAGTGCTATCACACTGTTGTGAGAGTTCGCACAGGCCTTGTAAACACAGATATACACAACAACATCACATGATGGACGTTTTTGTGTGTGTGTGTGCGTGGGCGTGTGAGAGTGAGAGAAAAAAGGGATACCTGTCCATAATTCCAGGACATGGATTTTATATCATTCCAGGATCCAATAAAAATCATCCCATCTTCATTCATGATATACTCCTGGAGCTGCTGTTCATCAGGGAGGTACACAACATCATCTACAGATGTGCACAAACAATTAAATCACATAGCATCCAACACAGACGAAGACTCAAATGAATGCATAAGAAAATCTCAATATGTGATGCCATGATAAAGCAATAGAAGCAGGCGACAAGTGGAGGCAGCAGCAAAGATTCAGAATCAGTTAATATTAATTCTTTGTCGTTCTGTGAGAAGTTCCATCATCTGGTGTTGTTATGATGCTGGTGGAAAATATTGCGTCACACTGACAATGTTTAATCCTCCCATTTGGGTTGATAGGAAGTGATGGAGACCTGTTGTACGGCTAATATCTTCGTCATGATTTCGCAAAACAGGTGAGATGACGAGGGAAAAAACACCTTAGTCTTGTTTGAGGAATTTGAAAAAGGAAATCATGGACAAAACACACCCAGTTTGTTTTTGCTCCTGCTGAGTCACCAATTAAAAACAAACTGCCTAAAAAGTTTAAATGCTGTGTAAAAGCCATGTAAAGGTAATCTGGCCTCTTGGAGAAAGCAGACTTTGATGTATTTTTTACCTTTGCACCAGGGGTTAAAGAGCAGGTGAAATCCAATTTTGTCAGTCTCCTCTAAAATGCGTCCATCTGGTGACACTATCACCGCAGCCAGATGGTACTGGCCAATGATGGCATCTGCAGGACTGTGCAGAGTCAGCAGTAATTCATCCTGCGCTCTCTGCTGGATAAACCACCACTGGTCTGCAGCCGCTCGCTCCTTCTGAACCTTGATGACAACCTCGTCTCTTTTACCTAAAGAAACATAAATTATAAATATTTTATCATAATGCTGAATCAATACTTTATGTTCTTGTTCTCTATGTGGCTCAGTATCACAAAATCAGGTACAGCACAGGAAAACAAGATACATTGTCTTTCCCAAGAACCCCATAAAGCTCCCAGTCAATATGCAGCCCCTGAGCATGCTGGGAAATTTCTGGATCTGAACCATGTACTGGCTCTTTCAAAATCAGTACTAAGTTGCACCCTTAAGGTTTGTGCCATGAAAGTAAATGTTATGAAGTGTTATGAATTGATTTGTGAAATGTATTTTAATGTAATGAGGGTGTTAGAGGTACAGAGACCAGCAGACCAGTCTAAAAGAGTAAAGAAACCAAACCAACCTGACCATTTATATCAGCTTACCTTTTCCATAGTTTATTTGTACACACAACAGATACCGTGGTCAAAATTAAAATAACTCCTTTTATATTTTCTGAAAGCACTAGATATTTTCATGCCACACTGACCATCAAGCAAGAAGCAAACTAGTCAAATCTAGTCAAGTTCTAGGTAACTTACAACTCAATATAAATTGTTAATGAATGTTTTGCAATAGATTTTTACTATGAAGTTAAAAAACCAATGCTGGAGTCAGTCTGCCCACCTGTCAGTGTAAGCATGAGGCTGTCTTTGAAATATTTCATCACAACACAAACACTTTATTGACCATCTTCCATCTTCCAACTTGCTGTACTCACCAAGGTGCAGGACCAGGTCCAGGTTGTGTTCAGGTGGCAGAGAGTCAGAGCACTGCAGGGTTATGAAGAAGGGCTGACCTCTACGGACAATCAAGCGCTCCCGATCAATCTCCCTGGTGCGGTGAGCCAAGTTGTTTTCATGACTTCTGAGATCCACATTAGTAATCACCCCTACAAAAAAGATTCATCACTCAGAGGAGCAGCACTGTAGTCAGAAATCAGACTAAACAAGATGACAGTCGTTTCAATATCAAAGTTCTCTTCAGGATTGATTCAGCATATTAGTGAAACATTTATCATCTTACAGGAGTTGTGAGCATTAGAGAAGATAGTTAAATTTCTAACTTGTGTGTTTGACTAGCCTTATCCATGTCCTAGCTAGGCTGAAGTGCTCCCCTTGTATTTGCTGCAGGAATTATGATGGGTCATATCACAACCAGGTGTTAAGTCATACATCAGGACATAAGCACATTTTTCACACACAGCATATTCTCCCATAAAGTTTTGTAATTTGAGAAACATAGAGTGAAACAATGAACCCAGACAGATAGATAGACACTTACTGGTGTGGCTGGCCATTGCAAATCGTCTTTCGATCGTCTTTGAGATGTTGCTCCTTCCTTCGCCTTTTCATGCTCAGTGCCCATCATGCTTCTCTATTTATACAGCACAAGACTGACCGTCCCACTTCTATGACACACACACTGACCCTGAAATACGAGTTCACTCCACCACACTTCCCTCTGTGACCCTAGATTTCACTTTCAACCTAGAGGTCTGGTAGTTGCATGTTTGTATTTGCAACTGATGAGTAAGTTTAAAGTGTCTTTGTTGTGTAATGTCAACACTTTTGGAGAACTAGAGTAATAAAGTGGAAAAGTAGAAAAAGTTTAGTAGAGAAAAGGCTGTTCCATCAGAGTGATGAAAAAGTGAAAACCTTGCAACATTGCAATGTAATTGTTTCTAAATAAAGACCACCCTACTCATTTCAGCTCTGTTCAAAAACATAAGAAACTAAGATAGACACAGATAAAGCACCAAACGTGACTTTAAGTGGTTAAATTTAAGTTTACTTCACAATTTTCTTCTAATGTGCAACAATTGACCCCATTAGGAAGTAATGAAGAAATTTTATCACTTATATGAAATTGTTGTTTGTATAGGTCTGTGTTCATAGTCTTCTTTTATGAAGACTATGTCTGATATACAGGACCATACTTATATCATGCTGTAGCATATTTTAGATGTGATATGGCATTAATTTGATTTCTATTTAGGCTATGATCAAATATGAAATGTCTTAACAGTGTATCAGGATATTCGTCGTAATAGTGTCTTATAACAACGGATATGCTATTTGTCATTCTAGAATTATGTAAGTGGGTTGATTGAGTGTGAATGTTTACTGAAAAACACAGTATTTCTATTTTTCTCCAAGTGAAAGTAAAATAAAATAAAGTACAACCATAAAGAGTTCATCATAAACTCTTAATGAACTCTTGTCATGTTACAGCCAGAAGTGACGAGTTGACTTTTGACCCAAGTTGTTGCGAACTCTGACTAGAAATCAGGATTACAGTCACACCTCGATTGTGTCACAATTCAACGTGGATTTCACTTGAAAATACCTTGAAAGATCATTTTCAGTGGAATTATAACAGTCACCCCCCATGACTACACAAAAGGAGCAGCAGTTGTGGGATTGTAACTCAGGATGAGACAACACACAACATGAGGAAGTACCACGATGCTATTGTTGGCACATTCATTTCTCTCCTTTAATCTCTTAATCTCTTTCACCTCCCAGTTCTTGATAATCTCCAAGATGTGGAGTCAGGCTCTTAGTCATTAGCATTGCAATAGGGTGGCACAAATCTTTTACAACATTAACATTACTTTACCGGTCAGTGAATCAGTGATGTTACCTCAGCCTGTTTTTCTGACATTCAGGAGTTTTTATGGGCAGTTAAATTACCTTCAGAGGGTTCCTCTTCTCTAATCTAAACGGACCATGTGATTAACTCTGGTTGGGGAAAAAAAAAGACACTGAAACAGCTCAACATTAAAAACCAGTTTTTCATTGATGCCATTCAGCAAACACAAGCTTTGCTGGAGTGGCTGTGATCGTCATGTTCTAAATATCACTTTCTGTGGCACAGTGCAGATAGAGGATGTCAGTAGGAACAGCAAAAGCTGGGCTGTTTTTCTGGAAACTTCAAATGAGTAAAACCCCTTATCTAATGAAAATGCATGGTTAAAATTACCAATATGTAGAACATGTTACAGTCTTGGCTTGAAACTGTATATTGGCCCACAACTTCAACACCTAAAGGGCCAGTTGCCATGATTAAAATCAGATTAAAAGATTTATTTTTGTTTGAAATTTTAATTGAAAAGTTCAACTGCTTTTTTTATTATTATTCTTAAATGTGGAAAAGTTCCATATTATTGATTAAACTCCAAACAGACAACTGTTTGATATATAGCAAGTGAAGAATTTGAACATTTTTAAACAGTGTTGCAGCAGTGACTGGTTCTGCACTCAGACTGTCTCAGGTTTGTAGTGCTGCTTTTTGGAGCAGAGATCCTCTGTTGAAACAGATGTTCAAACTGGACTGTATGCAGACGGAGAGAAACAGAATCTGTTGTGTCACGTATCTCAGTGGCCACAGGTAGTTGTGAGGGTGGCTGTATTGTTTGACTCAGAGTGGGAAACTGGAAGGTCTGGAGGTCTGTGACACACACACACACAATGAATCCAGCACAATATACAACACAGATGCGTCATCCACACATAAACACCGTGGATGTTTTATTGTCGTCTGCACACACAGCACACAGTTTCACAATAGTCACAATAGCCCATTGCATTAAAAACATAAAAACGCATGTCGACACCGTACAGTAATGCACATCATCTATTCATATTGCACATAACCCAGCACACAAAAGGCATCACACCTAACAGCAAGAAACATTAAGGTAGGCAGCAGCAGCAAGAGTCCAAGCTTCAGTATAATCATGAAGGTTGTGAACAGTTTGTGTTCATGTCGCATGAACACAAAACGACATTCAGTTGTGCTCTATATCTCATTCAGTTCCTTTGATACAAATATTAAACAGGATAATCTTCAAACCTACAAGAGTGTATTATATCTTATATTTTACATTTTTTAATGAATAATTTGAATAATTGAGGGACTTATTGAACATAGTTAAAACAGAAGTAAAAAAATGACCCAACAATGATTTGTAGTATTTGTGGTGTAAGTCAGGCTTTGCAGGATCACTTATTCCTCATTGACCTTAAAGCAGTTCTCAATACTGTTTTTTTTTTTTTTTTGTGTTAAGTTCCATGTCTTAAACTATGATTTTCCAAATAATTATTGGTTACAATCAGATGAATAATTTTCTTCTGTGTCTTGTCAATGCATTTTCCCTTCCTGTTCCCCTGACAAAAGAGCTGACATTTTACGGTAAATAGGCAACTTTATGAGAGTGAATCCGTCTGACTGGAAAACTCTGTTTGTGTTACTGAACTGTGAAACGTCTGGATGGTCATGTTTCGGGAAAACGAGGTCTCTGAGTGACCTCAGCCTCCTGATCACACCGACGTGTCAGTAGAGTGATACACTCTTGGGAAGGGACTAAAAATGCATTATGCCTCATTGGTCTCAATACCAAAAACCACACACACGTAATGTAAATGATATGACAAAAGAAAAAGCATTATTTTAAACGGCTTTACATGGAGATATAACACTAAGAAAGTTATGTGTAAGAGAGTGTGTTTTGACCTGTAATCATAGTATGCACTGTGTGACACATCAACAGCATTGTCTACACAGCCAGGTGCACAACATAGTCACAACCGCAATGACTATGTCTAAATACTAAAATACTAAAATACTAAATATTTTAGCTACTCAATTCATCACTTGATTTTTTTTTTTTTTTTTTTTTTTTTTTGAGAAGGGAAGAAAATGGGAAACTCTATAATGTCAGTATAAAACAAATTACCTAATGATCACTTTTCTTTTATTTCCTCACATGGATCTTAACAGTGACCTCAATGTCATCGGAAGATAGAAACTCCACAAAGCCCCAGGCCTGGGTTTGAACCCAGAACCTGTGAGGCAACAAAAGTCAACGGCCGTCAGCATGGGTACAACAGAAAAGGGAACTAAAATGTGACGCAATGGATTGTTATCAGACACATCATGGGTTTAATATGTATATCCTATTAAATACAATGAATCAGAGTAACACTGATAACCCTTTAACAAATCAATAATAGGTGTATTGTTTGGCTTGTGGATGTAAATGACCACCTCTTCTTTTAGTGTCATGATATTGAAGCAATAAATGAAGCATCTGTCTGTCAGTTTACACTACTTCTCAATCCACAGTCTTTGATGGTTGGTATCAATGAGTGTTTATCTGTAGCTTTTTCAGCCATTACTAAAAATAATCACCAGATGGCGCCTTAGAAACATAAATGAGCTTTAGTAAACCTTGACTGCTTCAACTTTTCATTCCTATGAGAACTCTTAAAAGAGATTTTATGTGCTGTGTTTATTACCTTGCTCATAAAGTTACCTCTAAATAGAAAAATCTCCATTAAGTGACAAATTTAATTTGTTGGACTTTTATGTGAGGTCCTTGTAACAAATATAGTCTTAAATAAGTCTCTGTGACATCCACACAATAATAATCCAGAAGCACTTTATTTCCTTTGCTCTCCCATCAAATCAAGTGCCAACATGATGGTTTGATTCTTATTTCAGTGCTGCATAGTTTCATTTAAATAATAAAACTATGTAAAAATATTAAAATCTATAAAATTTGGAAGCACCCTCTAATGTCTCAGAATTAAAACTTGATGATAATGACTTCTGCAATAGAAGAGCAATGATTTCAAGTGACAGTGAGATATTGTTAACTTGTATTCAATGGCCCTAAACTCACTATTTTTGTTGTAGGAGTGCTTCTCAATGACAATGACTCCAAGTGGAAGCAGCACCGTCGCTTTGCTCTGATGACATTGAGGAATTTTGGTTTGGGGAAGAATTCAGTGGAGGAAAGAATTCATGGAGAGCTGGAAAAGAGCACTGGTGCGTCATCTGTGTAATAATCCTCTTCTGATAGGCAGCATTACCTTTTGCATTAACGACTGAACACCACAGATATTAAATTACTGAAAAGTAATTGTTAACTGACTGCACTTGATTGACTTTTACCTCATTGTTCTTTTAAGTCGGTGCCACCAGGCTAGAATATAGTTCTCTTGGATTCTTGTACAATAATGGTTTAGTTTACTTTATGTCTTTTACAGACAAAACTGTGAGTCCTCTATGGTTCATAACACGGCCTCCAACATCATACGCCAGGTTCTGTTTGGTTAAGTATAATGAAGAGTTCCTCAAAGTGATTGCTCACGCCTTCACTGAAAATGCCAAGACGGCCAATGGACCATGAGCTATGATGAGTCTACGTGCACTGCAATCCACCAAAGTCAGTGTGTACTTCACATTTAAAGCCTCTCCTTTACTGTGATGTGACTGTTTTAGCAATGGCACATATCTGCTCAATCTGTAGCCCTTTAACAGCAAAGATGACTGAAACTTTCAGGTCAGAGAAAATCAGCATATCCTTCGGTTAAAATTTGCGCAAAAACATAAATAGACTCTTCAGAAAAATGACACAAACCTTTGTATTTATGCTTACATTGGTGCAAACTTTCTTATTTAACCAAACAGCAAATATGTATGTAGGAATATTGTAGTTAAGTGCATTAGAAAATATAGCTCAAAAGGAAAGGGTGATTTGGTAGAAAGTTATGTCAGTGAATAAATTCAAAACAGGGCGCTCATTTACAGGGCTGATGTATGTGCTAAATTGTGCCTAAAATAGGATGACGGTGCACACTTGTAAGGAATTTCTGATCCAATGGTTACAGAAGTTTTGAAGGTGGTGTATTGTTGATATCTAACTCAATACACCTAAAAATAGGCATGTTTTGCTGACCACAAAAAGGCACCATGCCATCTATCACAGACTGCTGTGAAACCCAAAGTAAGACACGTGTTTTATACACGTCCAACAAATGCTCCACGTGCCTTCATTGGAAAATGCAAAGCTCAGAATAAGAAAAACACTGTTTGACAAACTATGAATATTTTCATAGTAATAGTAACATTTTGGTCTGAGTGTGAACTTACTAAAAGAAAAGACACGAGTGTGCATGTTTGATCTAAACAAATTATTAAAACTTTTCCTAACAGTTGAATGACTTGCTTTCATTTCCATTTAGTGAGAGAATCCTTGCAGCCCTGTTGTACTACATTAGATGAACTCGTGAATTATCAGAGCAGCTTGTTCCATATAAAATGATCATCTGTTTTGGACATCCAGATATTATATTATTTACGACCGTATTTCTCAATTGTTTTTAACCATATTGCTTCTCATCCATATTAGATGTGTCTAGGTCTGCTATTCAGCGGCTCAGCTTCGTAGAGCAAGGCTGTTTTTCCAAGTCAAGGATGAAAACATGTTGTTTAATTCTCTGTTCATTCAGGCTGTCATCCATGAAGGCTGTCCCACTGAGCATCTTCCACGCAACAACTAAAGACACAGAGCTCATGGGATATAATATTCCCAAGGTAAATGGTAAGTGGTTAAGTTAAATAAGTCTGCCACTTCACTGTACCCAGCAGCCTTAGAGTCTTAAGTTAATTGGAAGTTATGAAATGGCCTAACCTTAACCGTAACATGACCTTGTTAAGGAACTCTTGACTCTTTTCTGTTGTCTTCTTTAACCCCTCGCCCTTTTTTTTTTTTTTTGCTTAATTTCCCCAACTTTACCTCAGTGTTGAATGAGGAAGGACAATGAACTTCCTCAATGACCAGGGAGAGCTTGTTGCTGCAGGTAGGCAGCCAGAGAAAACTTAGGGCAGTATGGATGTCATTATATTACACCTTCAGTAGCTAACACAGACCCTGTTGTCGATAACTCTGATATCTTCACTTCCCTGTTGTCCCATTAGGCCCTCAGATGTGTCTCAGAGAGAGCCTGGCTCATATGGAGCTCTTTTTTGCCTTGGTGACTCTGCTGAGGAGGTTTACGTTTATCTGGCCTGAGGATGCAGGAGAGCCAGACTTCACTCCAATCTATGGGGCCACTCTAACCCCCAAACCGTATTGCATGAAAATCCAACGAAGGAAATCGCAGGAAGAGGTCAGCAGACTTTCTACTGAGTCAGAGCGAAGTGGCCCAAATGGATGCAAAGATGGCTGAACACCGGTTAAAGTACCTCTTTATATTTTTCTGTCTGTAACATCATCAGCTGGCTCACCAAGTACAGAAAACAACAAAATGTACAAGTCTTATTTTATGTTGTAATCCAATGGTAGTTGTTTATCTTTTAAGCCTCTCCAGGATTTTTCCAAATCTTAAACATTATTATTAATATTAATATTTTTATTAATATTGTTTGTATTTGTATTAATATTAACCTTAACAAAGTATTCATGTTAACCCAAAGCAAACCATGATCATCCCTAAACGCATTCTAAACCCAACCTAATCTAAATCATAGTGTTTTGATTTGAGATTTGATTTCTTGGGAAATTGACAAGTTCAATTGGATGGAATGTGTAAGGTGTTCCCAATGAGAATTCACCTTGATTCAGTTAGAGATACAACCCCGCATTATTTTCCTAAATACCTTTGTGACACTACACTCTCTATAAAGTAGTAAACTGTTTCATGATAATAGATGAATAGTATGGTGTCTCCATGTGAAGGCATTTATGACTGTTAAGTAAAGAGGGCCTGCCTTTTGTTCCTGACACACAAGCACATTGAACTCTGCACAGTTCAATATAACCAGTGGCCTTTTGATGGTTGGACAGTAGTCTATTATTGAAGCTTTTGTGTTGATGCTATATTGTTCAGCCAGGCAGCCTCTTGGTTGTCAGTGGGAGGCCAGGGGGCAAGGGATGGAGGTGGGGGAGGGGGAGGGTGGAGCGGGGTTGGACTTGAATGGTGTGTGTGAGCGTGTGTGCTGACATGGACCTTCTGTGATGACAGTCAGCTGGATGACTGGTGTGGCAGGGAGAACAGAGAGGAGAGCGAAAGAAACCAATGGAGCTACAAAGGTAGATTACTGGAGGACATATTAGACAGAAACATCAGCAAGAAATCAGAGACAAGGTGAGATTTTGTTCTCAAGGACGGACAAAGAAAGCTTGACTGACTGAGATGGAGAAGAGACTGAGACAAACTTGGGATTATCAGTAACAGGTCATCAGCAGTGGAGTTTCTGAAACATGGACTAGTCTGAGAGTCCAGACATACACACACACACACCCATACACTAGGTTTCCTTTTGCAGTTGGTCTTGGCGGTGGACAGGTGTCAGTATGCAGGAGTCTCCAGGTGCCATGGGGGTAGACGGCAGCTACGCCAGCAATGTCCCGGCCTTCCTCACCAAGCTGTGGACCCTGGTGGAGGATCCAGACACCAACCACCTGATCTGCTGGAGCGCTGTGAGTCAGAACATACTGGATGTAACACTTTGACTCTGTTTCTCTGCTCCTCATCAACCTCATGCTTATATCTTGACACACTACATGACGAATGACCTGAGAAATAAAACCTTTGATAACAGACTAATGTAAATGTAACATACCATATTGTACCACATCAGAAAACCTCTTTATATTATAAATTAGTGGCATAAAAACTCAAGAGGAAAATTGGTTTTGCTGCACTGATGGAAAACCTGCAGCTTATAAACGTTTTCATAATTCAACCACTTTATAGTCTAATTTTACAAATAAATGCTCAGCCTCAGAAAGTGCAGGCCCGTGTAAACTGACATCTTTGTTATTCTTTGTGCCTGCTTCGTGTACATTGTGCTATTGCGCTTTTGTTTTTACCCCGGATAGATTGACAGCTTAAATTCTGGTATATTTCATTGGTAAATTTAACACTGGAAATAACAAAAGATAGAAAATCTAAATGAATTTTATGTAGTTAAATAGAAAATAGATGGAGACTGGGGTGGTGTGGTCCCGTGTGACACAAAAAAATGAGGCATTGGTAATAAACTGTAAGAGGACAGTCACTCTGTTCTTCTTTCAAAGGACACAAAAACACAAAACAGATGCTGTCCAATGCTATGACATCTAGAGTGTGCAGCATCAGCTGTTACATTGTCAGACTATTAGTAGACAATTGGGCATCACCACATGAATTGTACAAACACATCTTATTACAAACTGTCCAAACTTTCTAAAGTTCACATTTGTAGTGCAAATGGTACTTTGTGGTTAATTTTAAAATAAAATAAATGTGTCAAGTGTTAACAACACAGAACTGGGAAAAACAGAGTTACTGCAGTTGTTGACTAAGACTGAGAGAGAGAGCATGACTCAACATGAAAGAGAAAAAGAGAAAGAGAGAGAGTTTGATTGGCTTACTAGGCTGAATATGACTGCTGATGAGTAAGTGTTGAACTGGTGGGAAAATGAATGACCCTCTTATAACATGAGGTCAACATTCAGGTAATAGTGTTTCCACTGTGGTCTCCATCTAGTAACCGGTGGTGAGATTATATTAGGGATGCAGCACATTATCACAGTTTTAAAGGCATGAGCACATGTTTCTGAGCAGCTCGTGTGCAATCACCAGTCATAAAAAGTAAATCAAATATCTATTATTGCACATTACACCTATTGTTAATTCGCATTAGCAACACCCAGAGCCCATTTTTTGATGCTTATTTTGCCCCTTATTAGATACGACATATTTGGGAAAAAGTAACCTGGTTAATATATATCCCTGTTCATATGGTAAATATGTCCACATGACTTATCAGATTTTGACTTTGATTGTTGCCTTGATAATTAATCAATAATAAAAGTTATCATGAACTTAAGGTACAGAAGCAGATGGGGGTTTTAAACCAAAATAATCAGGTGTCTGAAAGTGATTGTGATTGACATGAGTTATTGAGTCATTGGTTCTTCACTTCTGCTCTTTCAAATTGATTTATTTTACAGCCTTTCTGACTTTTTTGAACTTTTGCTGTTTAGAGCTAAAACATCCTGAGAATCTTGACATTTCTATGAAAACAGTTTCAGATCCCAAATAAGACAAAACTTTGTTCTTTCTCATTTTAGTTTGCTGTGATGAAAACAGACAATGGTTTCTTGTGTGTTTGGTTTGTGTCCAGACTGATTATTTTTGAAAAGTACCAGTACAACAGTTTTAATTTAATGGAGTCAGGATTGGAATTTATTTAGCTTTTAAGAAAGAAGGGAGCAGACAAGTAAAAGTCAAGTAAAAGTATCACCGATACAAAGATAATCATGTTCAGTCTTTGCAGACTGGTGTAAAATATAATCAGAGATGCTTTCAGCTAACCCGCCACTCCTGACCATGTTTCCTATTTCAGACTGGAACAAGTTTTCATGTGTTTGACCAGGGGCGCTTCGCCAAGGAAGTGCTGCCAAAGTACTTCAAACACAATAACATGGCAAGCTTCGTTCGACAGCTCAACATGTGTGAGTACTTCTCTTCTTTTCTCTTCTCATCTCTCCTCCTCAACAGCAGTATTTACTATACATGTGTGTGATTGTGTATGTGTGTGTCAAGACGGTTTCCGTAAGGTGGTGAACATCGAGCAGAGCGGTTTGGTGAAGCCTGAAAGAGACGACACAGAGTTTCAACATCTGTACTTCCTCCAGGGTCATGAACACATGCTGGAACACATCAAGAGAAAAGTATGGGCACATACAGACACACATAATCACCAGAAAAACTGAGAGAAACTGACCAGATGGTTTGTTAAGATGGTGCAGACAGATGCAAAATTGTAGTAATGAGGTGGACACAGTACACAACTTCACTACTTGAGTAAAAGTACAGATACTCCTTGTCAAATGTTACTCCAATACAAGTAAAAGTAGCTTCAGCCAAATATTACTCAAGTAAAAGTACAAAAGTAGTTGTTTAAAACATTATTTAAGTAAAAGTATAAAAAATAACTCAGGAAATACAGGAAAGGAACGTAGCTTTATTGTCATTATACAATACATTGTATTCTGCTACAGACATGTTTATAGCTCAAAAATACCTTCAGTCAAAGAGGCCCTACAAGAACCACTCTCTACCAACTACATCAATGACAGAGGAAGGAAAAATTACGTTAGAGGTTTGAAAATTTTCATTGGAGGGGAAGCTTTTTCAGACCATTGTTGTTAAACTGAATGGAGGTTTTAATGGGTCCCTGATGTGCCAAGGAATGGACACAGTGAACCACAGAAGCCAGGACAGAGGACAATAGGGACCATAACAAGGATCAATAAGGACAAATGATGAATGTTGTAGGACAAGCTGCACTTTAGAACAGGAGCTAGTGAACCAGGAACATCATGTCTTCACCTCTGCATAAGCTGCAGCTTCTCTTCTCATCCAAACATGCTAGCAGGTGATGGGTAACCCATTTTTATCACCTTAGCTTACAGTAGCATCTTAGCGTGCTAACACTTTCTATGGGCCCCAAACACAGATTGTGATAGTCTGCTTTTTCACCAAGGGATTTTGACCTGAAGAAAAATAAAGAGATTATCAAAGTTAACACAGTTATTACACTCAGGGGATCTTCATGGTGATCCATTAGACTCTTGGACTCTAATAGCTGAGGCTGAGGGGTCAGGTCAACATGTTCAAAATCAGCCACCAAGTCCAATTAGTCCTCCTTCAACTCTTCTTAGATAGTCAGAAATAAATGGGTTTCCATCCTCTGTGCACCATTACTGTCTGTAATAGTAAATAAATAGTCATCTGCAGACCTAGATTCTCTGTTCATAACCCCCTAAAGGGGTAATATACAGTATGTTTTGAAGTGCTAATCAGACTGAGTTACTGAAGGAAACTGCACATTGTGTCTGCAGGTATCCATAGTGAAGAGTGAGGAGACCAAAGTCCGTCAGGAGGACCTCAGTAAACTGCTGTATGAAGTCCAGCTCCTCCGAACACAGCAGGACAACATGGAGTGTCAGATGCAGGACATGAAACAGTGAGTAGAGAGAGAGAGTGGGTCCTGCTTTAATCACTTGGGCTGTGTGGATGTCTCAAAGAAAGCACCTTATTTAAGGTGTGAGCAGCAGTGTTAAAGGGGAAAGAAAAGAGGGGGAATATAAATCAGATGTTGTTGGTGATTTATCGATTCACAGGTCGCATTGGGCTCATTGCCATTAAACAGGAATCACTGTTATAAACTGTCCCTTTTAAATAGAAGAATGCCTAGTTATTACTGGCTTTGCTTATTTTCAAAGTAAACTCAGGGAAAGTTTGTGTATAACGACATTGTGCGCTCATGTTGCCAGGAAATGTTTATTGGAAATAGTTTATTTGCATGTTCAGCATTCCGTGTGGTTAATTTTTGTATTTTCTTGCTGATAAAACTAATCAGTTGGCAGCAGATTGACAAAACACAAAATGAAATGGTTTAATAGACCAAAATTATTGCTGACCCAGGACAATTGGCTGTACTTAAAATCTGATGCCGACAAAAGATACCAAATCAGCCATCTTAGGAAAGCACCACAATCCTAAAGTCGTATTAAAAACTCACCAGAGTTCGGTGTGACACAATTTAAGATGTGCTTTAAAATGTGCAGGTAGTGTCAGGCCAATAGATCCTGTAGCTGTGTGCTCTTTCTGCTGAGAGCACAGAGCTGTGAAAGTCCAGAAATAACTTTACATTTTTGCTCTTCAGGTCCCCCAGACTGTCTGGTTAGATACTTCAAAGTTTTCATGTTTTATTCGACAGCATAAAAATGTCAGTAGATACTTCACTTTTAAAGCTTTTACAAGTTTTTAAAAATGCAAGTTGTAAAGAACCGGACCTTTAGAGCCAATTTATTTTCTGCAGGAGGCCAAAAGAAAATCAAACAGACTTTTTCTTGAAAGACCTCAACAAAAGGGGCCAGTGCTAGATTTGACGTTGCAGCACTTTACACATAAACCTATGCAAATTCAGCCCTCTGTGGCAGGTCAGCACCCCGTTTATACTGACCTAAATAAAAACTATCCAACTTCCCAATAGTTGCCAAAATATCACCAACTCGCCTTGCGCTGCCTCATTTCAATGACCCTTCCACCTGTTTGAATCTCTCCTCCCATCTGTGCACAATGCTCTCAGTCCTGGGCACCGAAATACCACACAGATGGGCAAAGCAAATTTTAATGTCAGGGAAATACCAAACAGTCAGAGAAATGTTTGCACTGGTTGTTCCTCTGCCACAAAAATAGAGCCACATGTGTGTCGCGGTGCATTCAGTGTCGAATTCAATGCTTCAACAAGTTTTCTTTGTGAATGACACTGACATCCCGATCGTTTAATATACAGTTTCATCACCGGTAATATTTTACTTTTCTAAACAAGAATAATCTACACTGTCCCTGTGAGTCAATTAGGAATGCTTGTTTGATATTGAAGTGAAAGCATGGCTGGTCCAAATTTATTGTTTATTGGGGAAACAAGTCATCATGAGCATGGTACTCACAACTAATAGCTGTTCAAGTTCAAGGGCCCAGCAGCCATTTTAACAGAGTTAATAAGAGTTCATTTACTTCCTGGACCGATCAGCCAAGCAAGAAAGGAAATTTCTTGGAGCTCAGATCCCCAGAGACTGTAAAAGACCCATGTTAGCTTTGAGTTGGATGTTAGCGTAGAATATTGACTGACATTCCAGTGGTATCTCAGCAGTACCTGAAACAACAACACCTCGCTATTTAAATGCAGGGCTATTTCCTGTCAGAAGGATCCCCTGGGTCCCCTGCAGTCCCATATAAACATAGTATAGACGTTACGTAATGAAAAGAAAAACTCTCTGCTGAAGTTAAATTTAATCTTGGACAGTAAAGATCTTTAACATCTTCTCTCCTGTGATCTCACCAGAAAGCAAGTTAGTTTTGAAAAGTGATGAAAATTGTGTTGCCTTAAAAATCATGCGGTTTAAATGCTCCCCAAACAAGTCATATTTTAGGGGGAAAATTTCAGATGAGCTGTTAAACCTCTCTAAATGGCAATTAGAGCGAGGAATATTAGTGGATGAACTGAGTTTTTCTCTAGAGGCCATTGTTGCTGAAAATAGCTGCTGTGTGTCCATTGTGTGATGGAGCTGCTTTGTGCTCAGTATTGTTTGCTAATGAGAGGGGAGAATGTTCACCTGCTCACCTGACTAACACACACACACACACGCACACACACACACACACACACAACGCTCCACCACAGACTCTGTCTTTTTGCATTTTGTCATAGTGACTAAAAATGGATGAGAGTCTGAATGTAATGACAGATTGAACTTTTTAATGTTTGATGAATTTGAAAAGCAGACAGCGATGATTACATGCTATTGTTGGTAAACAACTATAAGGGCTTGTTAGATGTCACATATAACACATATATGCTGCGTTTAACATCGGATTCACCTTCCAACTAGTGGCTATGACTGCACACATTTTACACATCAATGTCTGTTCCCAGGTGTTTGGGAGTGCGTAAAAAGTTGTATGAAGTTGTTTGTGTCTCCACAGGAAATTGTGTATAGTATGATAAATTTCATCATGTGATTGTTATATTGTTATATTGCTTTTGTATAAAGAGTATCAGTTAAAACTCAGAATATTTGGGGGTGTGGAATTAAAGACAAATGGTCATGGCAGTCATCTGTGGCTAACAGCTCGAGTCTTCATTAGACAAACCCAAGAGTGAACCCAATAGTCACTATAAGAGAACCGTCTCTTCCTCACACAGTGGTCGGTGGTGTGTGGTGCTATCTGACTGATAAATTAAAGGTCTGCCTCCGCAGACTGACTGCAGAGGAGTAATAGCATCACACCTTCTCTTGTTAAGAACCTATCTGTCACAGAGAACAAGTAAACGAGGTTCATATATTTCAGAGGTGGCGAGGGAAGTGCTGAGGTGCATGTAGTGCTGAACAAGCACAATCCTCAGTGCCAGGTTAGTGGGTGACACCTGCATTAAAAATGTCATAGACATTACAGAGACTTGACAGACAGAACTGTGAAAGAAAAAAAATATTTGTGGGGTATGACCAACTCACTGGCTTGAATTTCACCAATCGCCACAGATTTTAGAAGAAAAATAAATGGACAGCGTGGTCTAGAGTCCTACTAAGTTTGGTGTCTCTGTCATCTTCCTCTTCCTGTCTGCAGGCAGAATGAAATGCTGTGGAGAGAGGTGGTCTCTCTGAGACAGAACCACACACAGCAGCAGAAAGTCATGAACAAGGTCAGTCTGTGTATGTTAGTGTGTTTGTACGAGACCAGGTGAAGATGCTGATTCATGTTGTGCTTTTTTCTCTCTGCCAGCTGATTCAGTTTCTCTTCAGCCAGATGCAGTCCAACACACCCAGCACGGTCGGCCTAAAGAGAAAACTGTGAGTACATGCACACAATTACACACACAAACAGTAGAGCAATCAACAAAAGTGAGACAAACAGGGCCGCAGAGGGAAAGGCTGGCTCAGCTGACAAACTGAATAATCTCACTCAACAAGCGCCGTGAATGGAGACAAGTGCTGAATCAGTCAGTCAGAAACACACACACACACACGCACACAGTGAAGGCAGAGCAGAGTGCGTGACCCTGATAACAGCCTGTGTGTGTAAAATGCTGGTTCAGCTTTGTTGCTGTGTGAACAAGGCTGAAATGAGAAAGGAAAGGCACGCTGCTAACACAAAAATTATATTGAAATCAGGGTCAGGAGTCATTTGGCCCAGCATTTTGCTGATATTTATCAATGGCCTTCACTGAATGCCTATAATCTGTTCAGTATCTCTCACCTCGCTCTCCCAGCACATTTTCAGCCCCACCAGCAGCAGAAAAGGGTTAGTATACTAAACAACGTTGGCCTTGCAAATATTTGGTAATAAATCAAAGTTGAAAGCCGAGGGGATTTATCTTCTGGCTAATGGATCCAATAGTTGCTGATTTTCAGTATGGACCAAAGTGGTAAACTGGCCAACAGACTGGTTATTTCATTCATTCAGCCAAACTGCAAACTCCAAAAGGCATAATATATAATAATAAAATAATAATAATAATAATAATAAAATAATATTCAACACAAATGCTACTTTACAATGGTGACAAACAGTGAAGAAGTGAAAGGTGACTACAGAGACATTATAATAGATTATTTTAAAATCTGACATTCATACTGTTCAGTAAAACTTGCCTGTATTCATTATTATGTATTTACTAGTCAGTAGCCTGGAGATGATGCCACTGTAATGACTTTGTATTATTGTTATGGTGTGACATGGATGACTAATTGAAAACTTAATTTCCCTCCAGGCCCCTGATGTTGGATGATGGCTCTCCCAGCACTCCTGCCTCCAAGTTCAGCCATAGTCATCCGATGGAGCCCATGCATGAGTCCTTCTACATCCAGTCGGTAAGAAAATGACTAAAAATTTATTTTTATTCACCACTGACAAAAAAAAATCTGTCTTTCAAAGTTTTTTGGGAGCATGTATTAAATTTGTGAAAATATCTTTCTTTTACTTATAAGAGCTGTAAAACATTAAGCACATGAATAGTAATTATGGCTTTAGTGCCTCATCCATTAACGTTTTTTGTTAGGAACTATAATTAGTAAACTACTGCGCTCCTGACCTTCCACACTGAGTGCAAATTGTCCTGGCAGCCACAGGCAGACAGCACCAACTTTGTAGTTACTGCCCGGGCTTTCTAAGTGCTTGGCCATGCTGGGATTTTACTCTGAACCCATTTTATTTTGCGAACACCGAAAAAGTCAAATTTTTCAGCATCTAAAGAAACCATATCCCCAAAATCAGAGTGATCTTATATACTGGACATACATCTCACTGGATGCATGGCTGCCTTGAGACTCTATAGCTGTAATGTTATATCAACACTAGAGGGAAGCAGTGCGTAGTGACACATTTGTGGCTACAGTGCTGTGAGTGACTACACACCTGATACGAAGTAAAGCTTTGGATTTAGGTTTTTATACAATTTCACCCACATCAACAGATGTACGAATCAAAGGGTTTGGTTGATTAGAACAATTTTTTTTAACTTACCATTTATTATTAGTTGATATTTCACAAGGAGTAATTGTTACTGCTATTTACATGTAATATAATATTATTTAATTTATTATTTAATTTAATTCAAAATGTAATTTCAATATTTAATTTAATACATGAAATTAAAGATAATTTAACTGCACACACAGTCTGAAGCTGAGATGAGATGTTACACTGCTGACACGAAGCTGAGCTAGTTAGCCAATAATCCTACGCTGGTTTTTGGTTTTTTGTTTTTTCAACTCTTTCCAGATTTAAATATGTCGGGTGAGGTTTAACTGTTAGTTAAGTTACTGAATTATCTTCTTAAAACTGGTACAGAGAAATTTTAAGGGTTGTCTTGTGTCTTCAATTTAGCTGTCTTACATTAATTGTTTGGCTTTTTCTGTGTCAGTGGTAAGTTTTATAATTTCACAGTTTATCAGATATCGGCAAGCCAGAGTTGTTATACTCCCCAGCCTGACTGAGATAAACATACAGCCAGACTTAAGCTTTGTGATTCTTACGGTCTTATGCCCCAAAAGTGCTGCAGATGCCATTTCCAGGAAACCTTATAAAGATCCATGCTAGATAACTTTTAGCACAGTCAGTAAACACAGAGTCTGTGGAATAGAAACCTTCTGTAAATGACGTTATGTTACATTGAGCAACACAGTGTAACCAAGACAGGAAACATTATCTCTGGCATCTGCTCTTCATCCTCAGCCATCCAGTGACACTGCCTCTTGCTCTACGACTGGTCTGACAGGGGGGCCAATCATATCAGACGTTACTGACATAACTCAGGCCAGCATGGCCCTCCAGATGCAGCCCGATGAGACCAGGTTAGTGATGTTAACAGTTCACCTGACAAAAACAGGCCTAATTTAATGTTTTCTTGGCCAGCATCACAATTTCAGACTGACAGTATTTGAATCTACTAACAGGGATAAGTGCATGATGCTTATCAAGGAAGAACCTGTGAGTCCAGGAGTGAGAGGGGGAGGAAAAGGAGGCAGTGTGGGGGGAGGAGAGGCCGTAGCTTTGACCTCCCCCTGTGAGGTGTGCTCCTCCGAACCGCCAGTCCTGCCTGTCGCAATGGTCCAGTCCGTTCTGGAGGGGAGGAGCTCTGCTGCCTCCATGGTGGAGAGGAGGACCAAGAGACCCACCCTGGACAGGTAGGTGCTGAGATGAGATGACAGGTGAACACAAATTTAAATCGAAATGTCTGAAGAAACACCAAACTGCACAGCGAAGTGAGGGTTGAGTGTGTGTGTGTGTGTGTGTGTGTGTGTGCAGAGTGGAGGTTTCCGACACAGTGGAGAATGTAGAAATGAGCCTGGAGGAGCTGCAGCAGCTGCTGCTCAGGAGCCATCAGCAGAGTACTGTGGAAACTGGGACCAGTTCTGTTATGGACGTCAGTAGATCTGCCCTTTAAACAAACACTGAACATCACGTTAATGCTCTGCGGATGAACATGAACTATCATTTGATACTGAATGAATGTATTTTTCCCTCTCTCTGTAGCCCTTCAGTCTAAGCCTACCTCTGACTGAGTGGAACTTCACAGAGATGGAGTCCAACCTCAAATCAGTAAGTCACATCTTGTGATGACAAGTGAACAGAGCTTTAGTCTTTAATCAGTCTGCGTGATGACAAGCAAAGGTGTAGATGCACCCTCACAAGTTCTTCTTATGGCAACTGCACGGGGAAGAGCAGTTTCAGGTCGTTGTTTTCTTTGTTCTCTAGAAAAACACCACTGCAAAAACTTAAGTATTTATTATTATCAGGTCATGAGGTTGATACATAAAGCAGTTGCTAAACAACATTGACATTCTTCTTTGGTCATCTTTTTGGCCATCTTGAATTTCCAATATATCTTAGTTTTTGGTCTTCAAGACCTGGTTCTTTACTCTTTAAATGCTCCACTATGTTTATCAGTTCGGAGAAAACTTTGTGTACATCTGTATCGCTGATCATATAACCAGAACAATAAATTAAAAGATGCTGAAACACTTTGTAAAGCTGAGAAACTAGAATCAGGTGATCTTTGTGGTTCATGGTCACACATAGTTACCTCATCTACCATTAAAATAAAGATAGTAATTATAGAAGCTTTACCATTCAGGCCGAAACCCCAAAGGGGGTGACTCACGTCATCAGCTCTTCCGCAGAGGTGACTCAGTCATGAGCTTATATCAAATAAGTAACTGTGGACCTATCCCAACACCACACCTTAGCTGGGAGATCTTCACTTTCAGGGGTCATTCAGGAGAGCTCTGGGCTGTTTTTCCCACATGCTCGACTTCAATCTTCAGGCCGAGACACGATGGTGAGGCAGTTTAATCTGCCTCAACATCTTGTAGAGCTTGAATTGTTTTTTCCTGAGCTTGGAAAAAAAAAAAATAAATAAATAAAAATTCAAATATTTTGACACAGTAACAGTTTTCTGATGATGTTATAACAGATTTGGGGTCTGGCTCAAATTGTCTCCATCCAAAATGCATTCTGGGATCTTCGGCTGTGGATGAGATCTTTAAGTTGCAACAGTACACCCAGACTGTGACTTCATGAAAGTAAAAGAGCACAGATCACAATCTGTTATCACATAGATGATGTGTTGCAGGTTTTATAATGAGTTGCCACATTAGCTGCTCGTCTAATTGTGTCCTAACTCTGTGTGGTTCACAGACATTTATCTTTTAGTCTAACTTTTGCTCAGAAAGTGAGTCGGTGCTTTCCCCAAAATGTCAAACTGTTTCTTCAAGGACTACAAAGTTAAATCAACACCCAAAAGATTTTCTAGTGACGTTTTTTCAAAGGAAGCCCTTTTTAAAAATGTTTGTGAGTTCTGCTTAATAATTTTTAACATGGCAATGAATTAATCATTGAGTACTGAGTTATTAATAGCTAGGCATTGGAGCAACTTTAAGGCTGACAGGTTGTGGAAAAACTCTTTGGCTGATGGATCATTAAATGTCAAGTCATTACTGAACACTTACAAGTTTCTTGGTTTCTAATTTGCCATTAAGTCTGGAGTTGTGAAGAACTCACCTGCAGGAATAATTTAATCATGGCCAGTCATTGATTAATAATTTTTTCATTTTCAGAAATTGAATTAATTATTTAATAAATGTAGAACCATCCCGGGGTGTCCGCTGCAGGAGTCTAAGAAATCTTATCAGCAAATAAAACAAGCAAACAAACACAAAAAAAAAACAAGGAAGGATAACACATTGATGATGATGATGATGATGATGAACTTATAGAAAAGATAGTGTGATCATGTCAAACTCAAGTCATAATCTTAACAGCTGAGCCAGGATAGTGACAAAGTCCTTTCTATACCTCATGTTTTGTCAGGGCTCCAGCAGAAATGGATCATAACATGTCAGCAGCTCTTATGTACCCAGACAAAGTCATTATCATCCATTATCCAGAGCTGTATTCCTCCGTCTAAGAGGCAGATTTCTTGATGCTTGGTGTAATATCACATTTTAAAGAGAGCTCATTTCTCCTCTACCCTCCTTTTGATTTTGTTTGTGCAGCTGACAGTCAATACAACTCCCACTAATTAAAAAACACGTCAGGTTTTTCTACTTCCAGTCAGTCTATTTTGTGCCTTGGTTGCCTCATATTCTCATATTTATCACATTTTGTGCCGTCTTTATGACTTCGACTCCCTTTTGTCCATCCAACCATTATCAGCTGACATTGAAGGGCAGGCTTCACTTCATGGTGGTCATAAATAAAGGCAAAATGCCGTTTTAATGGGATTTTAGACGTAATATTAAATCTTCTTTTTTTATTGAAGAATAGCAATTCAGATAGTTATTACTGAGTGTTGTTGTAAATATGTTGTTCAGTGATGAGTGAGTCAAGTAAAAGATAATCAAATAAAGCATTTGATGACCATTTCATTACAGTGTGCCCTGAATCTGAAGTGTACTCAGTGATTGTAAGGGCTGGATGCTAAAACTAATTGTAGCTCCAGGGTGATGCATTTCCTGTTATCACATCTTAGATCATTAATGCATGAAGCCCACATTGTTGTGCCAAAATGGTCAAAAATATGCACTGATGACTACATTTGAATCCCAAGTGGCAGGAGAGAAACCTAATGGGTGGATGCATTATTCAGCAAAAACGGATTTGTTGTTGCCAACAATTGCATCCTGCTTTTTGAGCCTAGAAATAAAAGCAGGGATGTCTGCATCCCATACCTCAATGCCCTTCATATGTAGAGGATTGCCAGTGGTATGAGATTGCAGAGCATGCACATGTAGCACTGCAGAAATCAACCAACAGTTAACGTACAAACTGAATGTCCCAGAGAAATGCACAGTAAATGTTGGCATTCAGCTCATTTAGCTAAACAAACATGCAAAGCTTTTAGAATTATGGCTGCTGGCCACCACACGCATACGGACTCTATATTAGTAAATTAGAAGTACAGAAGTACACTTGGACTCAAGTAAGGGAGTTATTTACTTTGTCTCACTGTAAGGCTGGCTCACACTGCCAAGTCTCTGCTCTTTAAGGTGGGATCAATAAACGTTTGGCATGTTTCTCATCAGTGATGACTACTCAGTGAACACATCGTGGTGATTTTAGAAATAGATTTTAGACCAAGTATCAACATTAAAGACTGTTATAAACAAAACTACCTGAATCTTATTGGCTGACCAAACACTTTCATTAAGTTACATCATTGTTTGTTTGCTTGTTTGTGTGTTTGTCCTTCATAGTACATGTTCCAGAATCAGGAAGCGGAGGCTTTTCCAGCTGCCGGCTGTGAAGAACAGTGACTGATCTGCCCTTTTTGAAGTAAAAGGTAAAAATCCAGTGAGCTCACCTGAAAGACAAGACCATTGTTTCCTGATAATAGAAAAAAACAGAGTATAAACTAATATATATAATACAATAAACACAGCTGATGTTAGCCATAAACATGTAAATATTGGACTTGCCGGGGTCTGTTGGTGGATGCTGATTAATGCATTGGTGAGTATTCATGGCAGCAGGAGCCGTCTATGTTCATGATAATGAAGGAAAATGTCACCCAGTGCAACTGTGTGGCTTATTCATGTGTTTTCAATCCACGGCACAGGGGAATACGCTATATTAGGCTGTTTTATTGTTGGTTTTAATCTTTTTATGGGACAAAAACACCAGAGAATATATTTTATACATCGTACATACAAATAAGCAACTTGCTTTTGATCAGCCCAACTGAAGCTGCTCTTTAGCCAAGTCATGTCATCATGTATGCAGATGCAATTTTAGCAGTTTTATTGTAAATCTGTCATTTGTGTGTCAAAATAATGCAATTAGAGCATTAAGTGAATTTTAAGGCGCATATGAGTTATGACACTGAAGATGCAACTCATATAATTATTCCATTGATCCTAACTGTCCACTCAGCATTATTTTAGCTCTTCACTGGCTGGTAGGAAATGACAACATCTAAAGCTCTTGCCCCGGTTTCCTGGCTAATGTTACCGATGTTTGATCTATAACAAAGGATGATTACAATAACCAAAAACCACCTATGATATATAACTATGAAAATGAATGAACAACATGTCTCTCCTTTAGATTAAGGATGCTTAACTATGTCGTTGGCCTTGAATGGGTGATTTCTGTTCAGTGAGAGAGAACACTGTGTCTACGCTGATCTTTAGTGATGGAAATAGTCACCAGAGAATTTTCACCCCAGACTTACAGATTATTCAGTGAACTATTCCTAAATCTGTTGCCTTATTTGTCTCCTCAGGCCACAGAAGCTGCTGTTACCTTCATTATTCTACTCCACATGAGTTAGATCCCACGGCCCTGCCAGGCTCTTTCCTACACACAGCTTTATATTTCTTCTTTACACATCCACATACCTACAAAATCAGACGTCCTGTAGAGACAATGTGGATTTTTTTTAATGAACTGATCAAAGCTTACATTTGCTGGTTAGCTCAATGCCATCGGCTGCATCAGCTTATTGGCTTAGTGGGCGTGACGCTG
Organism: Echeneis naucrates; assembly: GCF_900963305.1. Taxonomy (NCBI): domain Eukaryota; kingdom Metazoa; phylum Chordata; class Actinopteri; order Carangiformes; family Echeneidae; genus Echeneis; species Echeneis naucrates. The sequence continues at coordinate 5,082,347 of NC_042526.1, read as the reverse complement.
CATCCATTGCAAGGATATTGGTCTTAGTTACCTAAAAAATCATTAAAACAAAAACAACACAAACAAAAAAACAAAAGAAACAAAAAAAGGTGTGCTATGACTTGATTATATCTAGACTCCAGTATTAAGCCAGCTAAATGCGAACAGTGCATTCTTGGTTCCAGCACTTTAGTCTTTGTGTGAGAGGGAGTTCCTGCTTGTGGAAGTGATTTATTAGAGATGTATACAAATTAATATTTTTATTATTTTATCCTTATTACACAAAATACTGTATTTGTATTCTGGGGGAGGGGCACAGTACAATATATTATACTGTAAGTTATGTGGGGGTTTTTTTCGGTCTGTGTAAGGACGTAGGAAAGGACAGATGAGAAGTCCGTCAACCTTCATAACATGTAAGGTTCTTTAGAGTCAAGTGGCTCTGAAATCCAGTAATCATTTGAAGCATATCATGAATGCAGGTTTTTCACACTTTAAGACCCATCTAATGTATCTTTGCACACTGACATGTAGCCAGAAACTTAGAGTTACTCCTCTGCTGTCCATTTAAATGTGAGGTTTCAACTACAACTAGTCTATTAAAAAGACTTCTCATATGACAAAAGCATGAACACCACTGCATTTTTGCACAATCCGTATAACTAGTTACATATAGTTATGAGACAGGGTCAATTATTTTCTGTTTGTAGGCGAAGGACACTCAGTGTTGCTCTACACATGTGCGTATACTGGTGTCAGTGGCGGGCTTTACCAAAACTCATGGGCAAAATTTTGTCCTTCATCCAGAAGTCTTTGAATGTTACTAATGTTTTCATCTGGAAACAAAGACCACCTGTTCAGCCAAGACATGAGAAATGAGTGTGCATAGAACATAGAACCAATGGGATGCTGGTTTTCATACTCTGTAAGAAAACAAAAAACAAAACAAAAAACCTTTATTGTCCAGGAGCCAGTGTTTCATTCGATATATGGTGGGTTGGTTATTTGAGAATTGAAACTGTTATAAAACCATCAATACCTGTTTGACGAAGTGCATCTTAACTCTCTACATTACTGAAGGTGATTAACATTTATAAATGGTTGTGGATGTAAAATATTATTCCTCAGCACTCGTTGCAGGCAACAGTTTAAATATTACCTTAGTGCTAAGTATCCTTCTGGGAAACCTCCTGGAGATGAGTTGAATTGTGCAATACTGTACAGAACTGTGAGAACTCACAAAATTGCAATACATGGATGACCATAGGAATGTAGGAAACAATGACTGTGAGTGGTGGACTGGGACACAGTGTATTAAGATGCACTGCAGAAGGATGATGTTATCCTAAAAGCCCTGCTAGCGCTTCACTAAGCCCTCAAACTGTTATTCAACTAGTCTAAGACCAAGCTACTGTTCACCACCCCCCCCTTAATGCTAAACTATAAGGAATGGAAATGCTCAAAGTAAAACCTATTAGGAAATATTACTTGCCCTGAATAGTTATGTGAAACCAACAGCTCAGCTCTTTAACGTCAAGTTCGATCAAAACTGTGTGACTGAGCAGCTGAGCAGCGACAGCATCATCAGGGCTGTGAAGCTGCTGCTAGCAGGGCTAAAGTTCACGGGGTGATTTGCATTAGCTTTTGGTAAAAGGCCAACCAGCCAACCATCAAATCTGCTGTGAGCTCCAACAAGTGGAAAAAAATAAATAATACCTTTACATCTAAATTTAACACAATGATTCTGCAAACTTCATTCCAATAGACTTTTTAATACCTCTGTTAAGTCAAGACAATAATACAATTACGAATACAACAGTAGCTTGATTATTATTAATAAATGATAATGATATTAAAAGGTTGATGCAAATTGCCCCCTGCAGATGAACGCTGTGGTGGCAGACCCTCCTTCTGTGTGCATGCTTCGGGGAGAAGGGACAAAAAGCAAGCTGTGGTGTTTAACAAGTGAAATTGCACTAAAATTACAGTTGTAAGATATTTGCGAGTATACAGTACATTTTAGAGATAGCATTTATTCTTGTTCCTCATGATAATATGAGTGTTAATGATTTTATTTTATTTTTTTCAAGGAGTGACAAATACACACATTCAGTTGTGTTCATAATTTATTATCTTTTCCATTTTAATCATTTGCACTGGAAATAAATGGATGTGTGTTCAAATGACATTTATGCTTGTCAAGATTGCATATAGATGAAGAATTATTTTTGTTCATTGAGTGAAAAGATCTCTGCTGTTACAAAGCCTGGCATTCCCAAAAGCACCTCTGCACTATGAAAAGTCAACACTATATCTCAGTATATACAATCTGTGAACTTCAACATTGAAACTCTTTCGCGCTCTACAGCAAAGTCCAAGCGCACACACAGATGATCTTAGTGCTTAGATGCTTTTGAAAGTGGGCCACAACCTGCTGACCATGTGAATTGTTTTAAATGGGTTTTAGCAAAGACTAAAGTGTATTGTTACACAGAGTCAGAGAAACTGAACATGTATTCCACCTGTGTACGAAATATTTCAGTTGTTAAATAAATACAAGTGGGAGAAAGCACAACATATTGATTTCTCTTTGAACACTGATGATCTGTGGCGTGCACATTGCTGTCATCTCTCTCTTGCTGTTTATCCAACCTACTAACCACCTTCTGGTCTAAGTCGCGCTGCTGAGTCACAGTGAGGCGTTTACGTAGCATCTGGATGAACTTTATTCTCTTGCTGTCACTGAATGCTATTCCCAACCTTTCAACACTTATGCTGCTATCCTGAGTTACCTAGACACTGTCTGCTGCCCACCTGTAGCACGTCACAGCGCGGCAGCTGCAGCACAGGAGAGAGATCTCTTATCACTTGATGACCAAATCGCACCCACAAGTTGTCCCACACGGGGAGAGCCCGGCCTGTGACTCCTGAGCATGTATTTGATGACAGACTAGAGCAGGGCTCAGACAACAGCAGCTCAGTGTGTTCTGTTCATCTTTGGGCTTCTCCTCACACTTAGCAGTGCGCATTGTAACTACCATATGTGAGGGATGGAGCTTTTCTTCAGCAGATTGTTGTGTGTGTGGTACACTAGCCTGATTCATACCCTGCTTGATGGTCCATCATTTGGAAAAAAGAACATCATGATGAAGAAGGCTTGAAACTGAAGACGGAGGCCATAAAAATAAACTAGGGAAAATAAATTAAAGTGAGAATTGGAGCCGTTTCCTCAAAGACTTCATTCTACAACTGATGGATCCGCCCCCTGATGGCCATCAGACAGACAGCAGGTTTACAGAGCTTCAGTGTAGGCTTCACTTTGTTATGTACAGTCTGTAATCCAACACACTTCAGAACTGCACAGACAGACGGGAAGCAGAGCTGGTATAAATTTCATTAACTCTCTTTCCAACGTTTGCATCTCTCCGACTTGGCTTCTTCTTGTCTCGTGCTAGTTGAGCTGCACTCATCTCCAGTTACACATCAGTTGTAGCCGATATTACATCTGTGAATCTTCCAAATTAGATTTCCTCCCTTTTAACCAGCCATAACAGCAGTGTTGCTTGGAAAATCCAAAATAATAAAAAAAAAAACTTACTCTAACGATGTTGGATAAATTGTTTCTGCTCAGGGAGACAAGACCTGTTTCCCAAAGCAAGGTTGTGAAGAATATGACTTTAAAAATGTCATTTTTTCATTTTCTCAGGATGACTCTTAAATGTGCCAATGAATGTCTAAATTTAAACTTGAGGTTGTCATTTGTCATATTTTCAGTGTTTTTCATCTCTCTGTTGCGGTCTCTGCTGCTGTTAATGTTCCTGTGAAATTAACATTTCACAGGGTTATCTCCATTAGTAGTCATTATTTCTGCTGTCTGTGTTTACTACTTTTAGCAGCCTATTATTAATCCTCAAACGATGCAGAGCCATAGCTCCCACTTTTGTATTTTTTTTTTTTTTTTTTTTTCAACCACCTAAATATTTCAAACTGAACTACTTCACTTGGAGTTCGACTGCGTTCAGCAGCAGTGCTGCGAATAATTTAGAAGTGTAGCCTGGATGGCGGTTTAGTCCGATCCATGAAATCAAAATACTCCTCTAAAACACTTGAAAGATGTCACTATCAGTACAGAAAAGGGGAGTTTTGGAGCATATTTCTTGCAACTCGACAGCAGAGCCATCCTGTGTGAGTTTTAGTCCTAGAGCGTGAAGGGCTTGCGTTTTTTTTTAAGTTATGACATAAACTGTGAATCCTATACTGCTTGAACAACGAGAAAAAAAGGCTTATAGTCTGAGTCTCTGCAGTGTCACCGACTCCCCGAGGGCGCGTGCAGCATCATGCCATCTGTTGGCATTTCATGTTTTTATGAGGGGCGTCCCATGGTGACCCCTGACCTGAGGGGTCCCTTAGTCCCTCCTCCACACTTCAGCAGCGACAGTGTCACAGGAGCCTACAGCTTGTTAGTGCGGCTGATCAATGAGATCTGCCCCTCCCGTGTGTTCACAGAGAATGACCTTTGAGATACTGAGCAACTTCCTGCCTCTCTTACTCCACATCCGGGCCAAATCTGGTGGGGGCCGACCAAAACAGGAAGAAGCCATGTGTATCTCTGGACTGTCAAACCAGCGTGTGGCAGTCATGCTTTCAGAAAGCTTACTCTGAATGAGCTGCAGCTATAAATGCCTTGTTGTTGCGGAGCTGTTATGTGTGAAATGGTTCAAAATGCAGCACATTTTTTATTTTTTTTTTTCCGGTGTCCAGCTGATCTTTAGTACACCCCAAACCTGCACATCCATCCAGATGTCACCAATACGCTCCGTCTCCAGGGTTTGAGGTTTTTTTTTTACAGACTCTACCTCTTGAGAGACTTGCGGCCTGTGAGGGGAATAATCTCATCTACAATTAATTGAAATTCTTCAGGGTCCCCTGCTGAATGGAAAGGTTAGGAAGATTTTTACGCATTTGTCAGTGTTTCCTGGCTCTGAGCGTAATTATCGCTGAAGTGCTTTGGAAGCTGCTCAAACCTGTTGGACAGCTTGGCATCAATTTAAAAGGAAGACCTTCCTCTGATGACCAGTATAATCTGAATCATAGGAATGACACAATCGTATCCATTCCTCGAGAGGTCTTATTTCTCTGTCAGAGCAAGATTTTCTTTTCCTTTTTGAATAAACATTTAGAGAAATGTTCTCTCATCTTTGATTCTCAACTTTCTCTCCTCGGGTTTCCAGTTGTTCTTGTTTCTGTGCTGCCATGTAATACATCTACAGATGCCCCAGCATCCTCTGCTCCCTCAGCACCTTTGTCACGATCGCTGGCATTTACTGACCTCTTTTTTTCCGGCAGCAGCTCATTATCACTGACTCTGAGGGAATTTCCTCTGTTGCTCTATGTGCTTCTCTACTTTGTTTATTTATGCACTGCAGAACACACAATAAGACAATGATAATTACATGTGGGGGCTAAATGTGCTGTTTAGTCATTTAATCATATTAACTGAATAATTTAACGGGTGGAAGGATACTTTTCTTATGTGCTGTCTCTTGCATGTGTGTGTTGATATTTAGAAATGAACAGAAAACAAACATTTGATTATGGATGGCCATTATCCAACTCTGTGGAAACACTCAGGCTCAGCAGCAGTTTACAGCTGTTCAGCAGGAGAGCTGCGTGTGCTCATGCATATAATAATAACGATGATGATGTTGATAGGAATCTGTCATCATTGTGTAGTATAGTGTTTACCACCCAACACTCTGCTTTAGTGTAGTTATTATAAATATATGATGCCTTCAGCTCGTCACCCTCAGACTGCTCTTGTTATTCTCTTTGCCTCCACGTCCATCTCTGCTGCTTTCTGTGCCCTTTTCCTTCTCTTGTCCCCTCTACCCTCCTCCTCCTCCGTCTCACGCTTATTCTCCACCTCTGCTTCTATAGTATCATCGTCTCACAGCTGTCCTTTCCATTCCAACACTTTTCCTCCATCTCATCTTCTCCCTTCATCCTGCACCTCATTTCCTGTCTTATCTCCTCCACCTATCACTGCACTGATTTCACTCTGAAACTATTTTTTCCCACCACTTGCGACACACTCTCTCTTACGGCCTCTCCTGTAATCCTTCCTCGTCTTTATCTGCCTCCTCCTCCTCATCCTCCCTCCCTCACTCCTCCATGCTGCTGCATTATTCAGACCTAGTGCTATTTGGAATGGCTTGTGTTGTCCCTGAATACCTCTCCTCTCATCGCGCTCCATGGAACATGGCTCTGGAGTTTAACCACTCCCCGACTGCATCAGATAAAGATAAAAACAAACAAGCAATCATGAATAAGGCCAAAAACACACTCCATCAAACCCATAAATTCAGAGGCCTCATATTCAGGCATTTTCCTGCACACTGAGGCAACTGCAGGGATGTTTTGCAATCACCGTGTCACATTTGCCTCCCCCAAATACCAGCCAGGGTCCTCAGAGATCACTTAAGCATGCAGATGCAGGCAGATGCAGGCAGATGCAGGACCAGACTACAACAGAACCAGACGTTTTTTTATTTATAACTACCAGCAGCACTGAACTGAAGCACTTCAGCTGCAGGCACCTCATCTTACAACACTGAACAAGGAGAAGACGCTACACTGCTGGGGAAAAAAAACAAAGAAAGATCCCTGCATCGCTTAAAAAAGCAGGGACAAAGGACAGTCTAGCAGCTTTAATGTGTAAAAGATTAAAAAAGATTAGAGAAGATGTTTGTGGATTCAGTAATGAAGCCCTGTTCATTCTTTTAGACATATAATATATAATATCCAGTACAGAAAATTGAACGTTGATAAAGTGCTTCTGAAGGATGGTGGGGCCCCTTTTCTAACACATTTGCATTTTTAAAGTGAATGTCTGCACACTTAGGTGGTTGTCTTATTTGTTTCATTTCCTCTAAGTTGCTGCTGTGACACCTCGACAATCCTTTCTTTCCTTGTAAATTTTTGCCCAGCAGCTGTGCAGAAGAGCCGGTGGGAGAGCAAATGAAAGACACAAACTATGAATGTTCCTGGAAAAAAAATGTCAGCCTTTGCATTTGCGGTGGTTGTGATGATGTGACTGGGCCATCAGGGTTGAAACTGTGCTGCATTTTTCATGTAAAATATCTTTTTATAGTTGTACTCATGAGATGGAAGTTGGCTGCCGCTGAAACAGCTATTGACGTCAAACGAGACACAGGACGGGACGCAGAATAAGGGCTGTTTTAAATTTGCTCACAAACATCATACAGAGCAACTGTTAGATTTGTCTTTTCAGTGCACAGTGAATTTCACAGTGAAAGGCGTACAGTCACTGTCAAACAGTAACCTCAGATCAAACGGCAGTTTCATTTGGTTACTAACAGAAGAAATGTCTTTCATGTTTGTTAGTAATGTGACAGGCATCATGATCACAACAGTTAAGCAACTGTGCTTACGTAATCATTGTTTGGATGTCTCAATTTTTATTCTGTCAGTAAGCCTCACTGAGTTGCCAAAGCAGCCTAAACCAAAAGAGAAGTTCAGGAATAATTGGGCTTCACTGAAACTGAAGCAGCATGTGAGCGCTTCCAGTGATCAGTTTAATCCACCTGGTTTTCAAGAACTTGGACAGGAAGAATCAACAAACTATCACAAGTCAAGCCTCACTTTCATTTATTGGGGCACCACAAGGATCCGTGCTTAGTCCTCTACATTTCTCACATCTCTTTTATCTGACAATGCCTGTATGATATCTACTCATATTTTTTTTCTTACTGCTGCATTGCCAAAGTTAGCAGGGTAACTTATATTTGTGACTTAAAGTTTCCTTTGACAGATGTGATCACAGAGATCACAGCATTTCCAACATGGTGCAGTATGGGCGCAACAAGTCCCCGTGTTAGGTCAAAACGTAAATGTCTATTTTGAGTGATACTGATAAAAGAAAACTTTTTGTCGTAGCTTTTGTTGACAACTATGGAAGCTTGGTTTTGGTGTGGACCAAAGCTCACTCATACACTGTTTCCTGCCAGCACAGAGGCTTTCCTCATTTTATTATGATCATGCCTGTCCTTGTCAGGTGTACAGTTTTTTCATCTTCGCTTACCTTAAGAGTTTTTTGTGTTTGATTCCTTTTTTTCCCCCCTCTGCCCCTGCAGTCCAAAGTGTTGTTCTTCATTGGTCAGGGTTTGTCATCTCTCTCTGAGATGGAACTGATTGCTAGAGATTTGGCCTGTACTTCCTCTGTGCTGGAAATATGATGACCTTTCTGTCTTGTTTAGGGCAAAATTTTGAACATCACTCAGATAGTAAGCCAGGATGAGATTCCTTTAAATCTCCCTACTACTCCTCAGCAGCACAAGCTAATCACACAAATTAAGTTATTCCCTGGCTGCCACATTACAGCTGCTACACATTAAGTTGATCGAAGAAACGCCCAGCAGCAGGTCAGTACGCAGCGATGATGAACAGTTAAATAAAGGTTTACACAATTTGGTAATTAACTGGCCACAATCTTGTCCTGCACCATTTAATAGACAGCACATTAAAAGATGGCCCATGTACGATCACTGTTAGGGTTACACTTCTTAGGTCACCCGCCCTGGCGTGAGAATAAGGTTCAGTGCAGGATTTTAGGTTACGCCTGAAGTCGTCTATGCAATCTGTGCAGTGTGAAATAGTTGCTGCTTAACTGCCTTGCTTTGTTCAGTGCCTCAGAGGGTGTTTTGACAAGGCATGTTTTGACATCACACATTAGACATAAAGCAAACAATAATTCCCAAACCCACGCACAAATATCCCCCACACAAACAAATTACCCACAAAAATGAACAATAACATGGTATAATACACATCATTAACAGCTGCAGAAGAATCAAACATTGCAAAACCAACCTTATTGTATTTCTTATGTAACCCTGAATAAAATCATTATATAGCGCTGCTTGTTCTGTGGTAGGCATTGCAGCTTGATGCCCAACAGATTTGGTGTTATTTAAAGAAATGTTTGTAATAGCCCCACAACTTTCCAAACACTCCAGGCTGCACACAGGAAGCGAGTGTAGGTGTGTTGTTTTTGAAGGCCCACACAGTGCTGTGCCCTCAGATCAGTCAGGGCTTTGTTTCATTGTTTACCGGTGTAATGGCTGAGACTCTGAACACCAGAAACACCCTGAAACAGCTGTCAGCTTTTGTTCTTAGTCCACATGTGTGAGACTTGAAATAGGGGACCAAAATACTGTAATATGATTATAAAATAAACAATAATTGATCTCCACTTCCTCAACAAAACAGACTTTTATTATTCTGGACCAAAGTGGTGGACTGACAGATGAACAGACCAACCCTTCCATCCATAAACTGATGAAGTTCCTGTTTTCTGGGCACAGTACTGCCTGAAGCTGCCCTCTGAAACTTCCCAGTTTTAAATGTGAATAAAAACCTAGTGACACTAAATGACAGATAGCAGAACAGACAGGCTGGCGTCCAATTAGTAAACTAACCACAACGAACATACCCAGACACTAGCCAAATTTGTTGCAGAACATCAGGTAGACTGGAATAATTTAGATGAAAAAGGTGTGAGAAGAGGAAGAAGAAGAAAGAATAAGATCTAAACCCCGGATATTTGAATATCATCTCAATATCATATTTAAATGTAAACGTATAAACATATGTTGACCACCAAACTGGATTTGTCCTCGCTACTCATTTCATGAATCTGAAACTTTACTGTGAATCTATGCTTAAAAGTTTGAAACAACAATAAAACAAAGTCCATTTATACCACGCAAGAAAGTAAGGCCAAGTAAGAAAAAGTCATCTGAAGGCAATACCCAAAAAAGAGACACAAGAAGATGTAAAACAAAATCACTGTCAGAGCAGACAAAGAGCAGAGCTGGACTATAAAAAAGACGGCCCACAGACAATCTGGCAGACAGCAGTATACAGTATATAGAGTATAGAGAGTGGAGCGATCCGACACGATCGGCAGATCAGGTGATGGAAAGCAGGCAGATAGTTGGAAGCACCAGGGTCCAAAATCTCAAAACAAGTACAGACAACTGGACTTTATGAATGAAGGGATGAATAAGGAGAGTCAAACTCTTCCTCGCTCTGTTGCCTTGTCATCCATCCTCTGATGCAACACATCTCCACTCCCTTTTTAATCAGGACGTGCTGCCTGAGGCCTTCCAGTGAACTAGTACCAACATCGCATTTCATTCATTCAGGTCTTCACTCTTCCGACCCCATCAGTGTTGAGACTTTATCGAGCTGGAATTGTGCAACAGTTCATGGTGACACAAATGTTTTCACCTAAAATTCTACAGACTTAAGAAACTGCACCAATGTATGTGCAACTCGATATGATATTGCCTAAGAAAGAAAGCTAGTTATTGTTTTGAAATTCACTTTTAACTTGTTGATAACGGTGGTTTTTTATACTGTGGCTGCCCACCATCATGTGATAGCATACTGCGTGGAAGTTATCGTTTTCATATTTTACAGCTTTCCGGTGTTTGGTTTGAGGTTTTGATATCCATGTATCCAGACGATACATCTTTGAAGATACACCTTTTGTCGCCTAGTTTATTTACTCAGTACTGCAGTTAATGTATATAATCTGTGAGAGCTCTTCTTTGCTCCTCACGGCTCCACGTCATTTCCCCCTTTTTCCATTCCACACCTCCTCTGTCAGTTTTTTACATCACTCTGTCCTTTTTTAAATCCAGTGATTTACATCTTGAACTGCATATGTTCTAAAGCAAATTACACCCTGACACCTCAAGTGAGGCCTCTTCCCACATTCTGCTGTTCACTGGCAAAACTGGTCCACAGCCTCTGTGTGCTATTACCCTTTAAAAAGAAGATCAGTACAGCATTTTTTTTTTTTATCAGAAAATGTTCAGAGATTTTTGGTAAAATTCCAGTATTCCAATTTACTTCACTAAAAGTACTGGCCATTCATTAAAGCCCTCTTTTCTCACACGGCATTTATAATGAAGGAATAGACAAAAACAAACCTCCTCCTTTTTTAAATAGTACTGATTCAATATGGAGATAGACACAAGCAGATTTTTCATCTCTACCCAGACTGACAGACTTTGTGTCTCACAATCTGATTAACCTGATGTTAGCTCCAGTGTCTCCAGCAGTACTCTTAATGGTTACACTTGACTCCTTTATACAGAATCCTGAAAAAGGATATTTGATTGTAATTGTAATTGCAGGCTATCTTGGGCAGCGGTGGCTGGGTTTGCTGAAGTCTTAATCTGGCTATAACCTGTCAGACCAAGCACAAATGCTTATGGTTAACGATGCACTTATTGGTTTTGGAGGTAATGTTAGTCCATGTTAGTTATTATACTGTACGAACATTGACTATGCTGTTTTTAGTTTTCCCAGGTAAACAAGGATTAAACTTTCTATTTTTATTTTCAACTGACTGCCACCAGAAATGTGTCATTTGTGTTGCAAAATCCATTAAGTCTCTTCTGTTGTTCTCTCCTCAATATGTGTATCCCACTCTGAGTCTGAGGGAACAGTGCAGTTCTTACATTCTGCTTGGAAGACTTGCATCATATCCATTTTGATAGTGTGTGTATGTGCTATGGTTGTGTAACACAGTCTGTGTTGGTTAACAGACAGACCAGCTGTAATAAGGGAAGGAAAAAGGAGGAACAATGCTCTTCTAACATCTGAGTTTCTATATAAATCGCTCTTGATCACGCTCATGAATGCATGACAATGCGAAATAAACCAACTACCAATTAATCAGTCAGAGATACGAGGATGTTATGCCTGTAGCAGCTAAATGTAGTCCTCAGCTGCCAGCCTCATATGAGGAAGCTGAAGGCTAAAGAGACTTTCTAAATCCACACATGACACTTTTTCATTTTCAATCTTATTGTCTTCAACCGTCAACTCCAACATTCACGACTGAATAAATTATACATCTCATTGATTTAATCCACAAACAGAAGTGTAAAAATGACACCATGGAGGTGTAAGAGTAATTAACAAGGAAGGAAGGCAAGTCTCCCACTAATCCCACTGAGACATCAGCCAAGTGAGATACAGAGATGTGTTATCACAAAGTTTGAGGAGCTGGTAGGATTTTTAAAACCTTCAGACTGAGCCAGACTCTGTGGTTTTCCCTGTTTTCAGTCAACGTGGAAAAATTAACTATGATTTGCCTGTTTTTGTCTACACCAAATTCTCAACAAACAAAAAATATCTATTAAGTGTCTTGCGAAATCGGCCTGACAAGATCTATGTGTAAACTTATCTTTTCCAAAATCGTGACCACAGATATGTTCCTGAATTGAAAATGGGTCATCTCTGGTTCCTCTCAGATGAGGCAGATTATAGAGGGTATGTTTGGACTGCTCACTTTCTGGTGGGTTTTCAAAATTATACCCAATCTTAAATCTGTTATGAGAAACAAGTATCTCACTTAAAATGAATACTTGTGAAATAAAAAGTAATATCACCAAGAGAAATATATCTCCATTGTGAAAGAATCATCCTTTAAAACACACCAGGATGTGGTTAATGTACCAGTTAGAAAAGGCCTGATGTTTGACTTCCTGCACCAGTCACTTGTTCACTTTGGCTCACTGCCGTTTCATGCTGGGGAGGATGGTGTACACTCAAATTGTCTGAGTGTGTGCAGGAAGCAGCTGTGGTAGGCTTCATGTGCGCTGACAGATCAGAGCTCTCACACTAAACCTGATGAAGTGCTTCTGCTCTCTACAAGAACAAAACAATAAGCAAAAATGGATGAAGGTGGTTTCTGAATTTTCTTGTCTTCTGTGTGTTTGTATGTGTTTTCTTAATATGCAATGGTGTATTGCAGCCACTGTAAACGTCTTCATTTGCTGATTCAAAGAAAATTTAGTTTTTGCTGAAAATGAACAACCACACTAAGGGAAGCTATACAAAATCTGATTAATTAATTCCTCTTTCTTTCAGTTTTTATTTCTTTACAGATGATGCCACGCTATAACAAAGGCCCCAAAACACCTCGAACCACCTGCCAGTGGATTTTATCTACCACAGATAAAAAAATAGAAACACTGCTGAAGGAGAAGTAACCCGTCTTTCATGCTAACTGCTGGTTGGGAGCCAGATATCTCCAACAACCACTGAGTCATTACTGTTACCACAGAGCTAATGGATGACAGCTAGTATATTTTTCCTGCCTGCTGAGATTCAACTGATATTTGTGAGGCTATAAAGGTGCCAAACAACTATGGAAAAGGAATCATATGCATGCACTCACCTGCTCAACATTTACATTATTTACATTAACAGTTTAACAATAAACTAGAATGTGCATTTAAGTGATTATGTGTTGGGAATCGAAGCATCTGTGAAAGAGATTTTGGTATAGACAGAGGAAGTTAGCTGAGTTGTCTCAAAACTGAATGGCTGTTCTTGTGCAGACGTGGTCTTTCAGTTCAAAGTTTTTGGATCATATGGACATTATCAGTATATCACAGGTACATAATGTGGCCCTGATTCAGTCAGCAAATCATCCCATGAAAGTAGTGTATATATATATATATATATATATATATAAATATATATATAAATAGATAGATATCTGCAACAAATTTCAGCCAATAATTGTTTAGATATTTCAGTCTGGACCAATGTTTGGACTGACCCATAGATGTTGACTTCCCTTTATCAATTACAACAAACATGAAACGTTAAAATGATTCCCGGGCCCAGACCCGTTTTGTGTTGGTGTTGTCCCTGCTCCTTTGTGGGGACAGGTACTCTGACTTTGTCCCAATGTAAAATGTTAAGTTTGTATATGCAGGCCCCTGTGAACTGGGACAACCAGCTGTTTTCATTTGACCCCATTTGACCCCTTGAACACTTGGGTGACTTTTACAGTTGCATCATCTCGATAGTAATATCTGATAATAATATCTAGCAATATCTAATAATTTTGCGCAAAATACCTCAATTTACACCGGAATATAAAGTACAACAGAGCGACACATCCGCTTCCTCTTTAAATGGCTCTGACTGACTCAATAACATTTAATCAATCAGTTTGCTAACGTTAGCTTGACTTAACTTTTTCTTTTTCTTTTCTTCGTTGAAGTAAGTGTACAATGAATTTGACATACAAAGTATCAAGTGAGTAGTTTTTGTAATAATGTTAGTTCGAGGCCAAACTAGGAGGAAAAAGGAGCTTGTGATGGTGCAACATGGCGCCCCACCACCAGGCCGAGCCACTGGGAGTCGCCATTTTTTCTTTTTTTTTTTCTTCTTTTTTTTTTTTAAACGGTTTTGACGTCACCAACTAGCAATCAAACCAATGAAGTGACTGAGGACCGAGCCCCTACCGGAGCTACCGGGAGGCAGTCACAGCGCTACCGAGCGAGTCCCCGCCGCCCAGCCCCGTGAGAACCGAGCGATGCCCGCGCTGCTCACCGCCGCCCAGTAACACCCGCCGCCGGCCAGCCGAGGCAGAAGAGGAGGGAGAGAACCGTTACCGTGATTCACCGACGGACTGACCGCCACCACCGAGAAACACGTTTTTTTTTTTTTTCCTTTTTGAGAAACAAGCTGCGGAAGCGACATCGCTGTATAGTTGCTTGTTTTATAAAATTTTATTAGCTAGTTTTTTTTTTTTTGTTTGTTTTTTAACATTTTTTCTCTCTTGCCGAGCGGACCCACATCTAAAACGCTATAACGGCTCCGTCGGTCCGGCTCCAGAGCCACACAGAGGGAGCTGCCCAGAGAGAGACACACACACCGAGGCAGAGGGAGCGGAGGTGAAGGATTCCCAATCAGCTTTGTTTTTATACACAACTTCCACTTTTCTTTTCTTTTGTTTTTGTTTTTTTGTTTTTTTTCTCCGTGGATCCCGGTACCGGTAACGCCATCAAGCTGTGTTCTCTAACCATGGGATGTACTCTGAGCGCAGAGGAGAGGGCGGCTCTGGACCGGAGCAAAGCCATCGAGAAAAACCTGAAGGAGGACGGACTGACCGCGGCCAAAGATGTCAAACTGCTGCTTCTGGGTAAGAGACGCCGGCTGAATTTGTATGGAAGGGCCCGAAGAGCCGCGGTGGGGTGGGGTGGGGGTAGTGTGTGTGTGTGGGGGGGGGGGGGGGGTGGTTGGAGGAGCGTTGGAAAGGTGTGGTGTGTGTGTTGGGGAGGGGGGGGGGGGTTAGCGAGAGAGGACCCTCTGAAGGTAGAGGTGCAAATGAATGAATTAAATATAACACACAAGATAAAAACACGATTATAGGCTTAAAAAAAAACAAAAACCGCAGAATGGCCAAAGAGGAACTGGTGCCTTCTAAACACAGACGTCTTTATAACACCACTTTTATTCTAACTGCTGTTATCGGACATTATTCCTTGAAGATGTGACAGGTGGGTGGATGTAATTCTGCACAATGGGTCGACATGTCGGTGAAAGATGGGGACCATATCAGAGATGATAAATGCAGTTGAGTGCCAGATAAAAATGGCAGCATGCAGCAGTGAAAGGCCAAGCACAGGCAGTGTTGGTTCATTGGTTTCAGGCTGGGAGACTGATTCATTGATTCTTTATTTGTAATTGTCTCTCTGCTAGCCAACTGCTTCTCTTTAAATTGTTAAATTGAAAGATGGGGAGTGAAAGGTAGGATGTTGAGTAGGAATGGGTGCAGCCACTTTCTCCATCTTTTTTTTTTTTATCTCCACCCTGCCTCTGCTGCTGCCCTTATTCACTTAGGTTTTAGAGGCTGGTCCTCTCTCTCTCTCTCTCTCTCTCTCTCTGTCTCTCTCTCTTTCTTGATTTTCCCCACCCCCTCCTCTCTTACCCTGTTTCCAGCTTGCTGCCATACACATCCACAGAAACACACACACCCTGTTTACATTGTCTTCTTGTCTCTTCTCCCTCAGGGGCTGGAGAGTCGGGGAAAAGCACCATCGTCAAACAGATGAAGTAAGTCTTTAATAAGCACGGTCTAAAAAAACTATAGTGTGTAATGTGTGGCCCTCTGATCCTTTCTGTCTCTCACACACACACAAACCTATGAACCTATAGGTGCAGCTTGATAGTTGTCAGAACCATCTCCAGATTTTTGTCAGTCACTGTTTCTCCTTAGCACCCTAACCCTAAGATAAATCCTGAATGGTCTTGCCTGACATGTAACCAAGCATCACTCTTTCATCCCTTATTAAACAGCTGATGTTGCTTTATATGTGTGGGAGGATGAGCCAACTTGGGTGTGGAAAAAAACATAATGCAGGTGCAATGATTTGCTTTGCCACTGTGTATGCATGGTTGTATGTAAACTGTTCAGAGATGTTGCTTAATGGGAATGATTGTCATGGAATATACTATGTGCATAGAGTCTGCTCTGTAGCTGCCTTTAAAGATTTGCGTTCTCTCAGGTCTAATACTTTCTTGAGTAGCGTTTACACAACTGGGGTGAAATTGTTACCTCTCCTGCATAGGCTTGTGCTTGTGAGAATATTTGAGTTTAAAATTAACTATCCTGGACCGCGCTATCATCAATTGAACCCTTTAATCATTCTTGCACACCATATGTCCAAGTGTCAATATTTGGACCGAGGGAATCTGTGATTGTAGGATATGGATGCCATAGGGCCAGGTGACACAGCCCAACAGCTTCTTTGAATTCCTCATCCATGCCAATAATTCTGTGATCACAGAGGTAACTTAATATCACAAAGCTGTGCAGTTGGTGTCCATTTTAATGCTGCTGTTATGGCATATGCAGATTTTATCATGAAGTTATAGTAAAACCGTATGTAGGGGTGAACACAGTGAATTTAAAATTGCCCACCTTAACAAATACAGTGTTATTTAATCCTTGTCAGGGTTGGAACTGGTTATCCCATAATATATTTTTTCATTGATGTAAAAATAATATACTTGTGTTTTGATAATCAGATTATCATTGTGTTTTGTTTTTTTTTTACCCACAAAAGTGCCCAAAATACATTGTTTTTTGTTTTCGTTTTTTTCAATTGTGTAAATTTTCCACTTTTCTTTGTTTCTCTGCTTGAAACAATGCGTTTTAAAGTATCACCTTGAGCTTTAGGTAATTCAGAAACTTAATTAGCCGGAGGCCTGAGATGTTTTTACCCAAAATATGAAAGCACTGCTTTTTGTTATGGCAACATCAGTTTCCAGTGGCTGTTTGTGGCAGTTGCAGATGCAGAAACCATGTAGAATATTAACTGTGTCGCTGTTTTTGAAAATCAGGTTACTAACCAGTTTTCAGTCCAATACATTTTGGGTATAATGCCACGTCAGTACTCCTGCTTTACTCCTGCAGATTTAACGGTTATCTGTGGTTCTAACCAGTGAGTTTTGGTAGTTAATTAAACTAACTAAACTGTTTTTTTCTTCATATAATATTTACATATGGACTTATCTATGGAAAGCTTCAAGCAACATTCTCATCCCCTAAATAGTTCTTTTGTATTTACTCTATCGCTGAAATAATCCTATAAAATACCACAAGGATTTACAATAGTTCCCCACCCCCTCTCCCCTCCCCACAAGTGTAATTTAATCTCTAATCCAGTCATGACATATGGTTTTTCTTGTATCTTGTCTGCTGTGTCTTCTTACTGACAGCTGAGTGCATTTTAGTCAATAATAGGCTTTGGTTGTGGTTGTATGGTGACACATCACATGGACATGGGTCAGTAGATCCAGATGAGCCTGTTTCTCAGCTGTTAATGGTCAATCCAGCTGCACAGAACATTCTGCACACTGACTGACCAAAGCTCCCTGTGAGGTTCAATGAATATGTTTAGTTGGCTATAACCTATGGGGAAAATCAAAGCATCAATTGCCCTAAATCTTTGTAAATCACACATTATGGAGTGATTCCAAATGGTCGGTATGAACCTATCAAGGTGGTACTGCAGATGATATACTTTTTTATAGTTTTCCTTCATTTTTATGTTACAAAGAAACACATTTCGGATAACATTACACCTGATTCGATTTAACTGGATTTACTGTCGCGAAGGGAGTTTTTTAAAAATCAGTTTTACACAGGACATTTCTTGAAATCATCCCAACTTCTGTGCATCTGTTGTCTAGATGCAGCTGGCGAGCTATTCTGGCTAATGCTAGCAAATGAAACTGCTTCTGCTGCTAAATGCTCTCGCATGGGAAAGCACATTTTTATTAGTCTAACTTCTAAAAAATAACCTGAACTGGAATTAGGTCTTTTAATAGTGAGATTTTAGGGTTTTTCACCACACTTAATTCTAGAGTTGGTATTTATTTACAAAGGCCATCTGATATTATAGTGAAGGAAGCAGCTTTTCAAGTGGTGGACAGCGCCTTGCTAGGGAAGCCTTTATGTTCCATTCAGAGATGCTGGGCTATTTCCGTAACCGCATCAGAAGAGTGGAAAGCTCCTACTGCATTTTCTCTCATAGTGCTTTGAACATCTGGGGCATGCTCAAGTGACCAATTGTGTGTGTGTGTGTGTGTGTGTGTGTGTGTGTGTGTGTGTGTGTGTGTGTGTGTGTGTGTGTGTGTGTGTGTGTGTGTGTGTGTGTGTGTGTGTGTGTGTGTGTGTGTGTGTGTGTGTGTGTGTGTGTGTGTGTGTGTGTGTGTGTGTGTGTGTACGTAGCGTACGTAGAGAGAGACAGAGATGACTGATTTTATGGTGTGTATATTGAGTTGCAGTGTGTGTCACAGCTGTGTGTGTGACCTTAGTAAGTGGATGTAAAGAGTCTATTATCACTCTGTCCAGTTCAGTAGAAAAATATTGCTGCTTTGTTCATGATAAAGTCACTGTTATCAGTGCTACATGGCTCTTCAAGGAAATTTAGTTGGAGATGTGCTCTGTCTAAAATCATTTAGCAAGCATTGCATGTGTCTGACCAAACTCTGCCTATTGTTCTTTGAAGTACACATTATTAGATGATGCAACCACTGAGTGGCAATGACTTATGACCAAGCACTGATAACAAATCTATTGGGAACACAAGTGCACTTGTGTGTGTGTGTGTGTGTGTGTGTGTGTGTGTGTGTGTGTGTGTGTGAGAAAGAGATAATGAATTACAGTTGTGTATGGATGATTGAATCATCACAGTGTGAAGCCACTACATGGTCTAATGCCAGATTACAGTTGTTAGACAAGAAAGTGGAAGAAATGACATATATGATACAGAAGAAGGGATTTTACGTATTATATACACACACACACACAAACTCTGATCTAATATCAGTGAGTGTAATATATGGGCCAGCAACCCAAGGGACTTGGTCATGTGTGAACAACCTATCTCTTTCTTGTGCACACTGCTGTGGCTGTATAATACTGTGTGTATGAGTGTGTGAACGTGCGTGCATGCATGCATGCATGTATGTGTGTGTGCGGGCGACACCATCTGTTTAGGGAGCCTGTGTGTGTTTAGACGTGTGCAAAGGCTTCTCTTGCTGCCCAGCTGGCAAACTGACCTCTCCATCAGTTCTCAGTGTGTCCAAGTGTTTTGAAAAACAAAATAGTAATATTTTCATATGAAAGAGCCGCACTGAAGAAACCACTGTCCAGCACAGTGGGGATAACAAAGGTTTTACTCAGTGACTACTTGAACTTCAGTCTCCCTCCCCTTTCACTGTTGTTTCTGTGAAGGCAAACTCCAGAGATGGGTTTAACTGCACCAGGAAAGGAATTAATTATTCGTTGGTAGCATGCCCAGAAGTCATAAGACTTTTCTTTAGAGGTTTACCTTATTAGCCAGCAGTAGCTAGCATAATGTGTTGCTAAATTAGTATCATTGTCACAGCGTTAAAGATTTTAATGCTTGCCTGATTCAAATTGTCATTTCCTTTTCATTAACAATTAAAGTACAGCATGTCACTAAAAATTGATGTTCTTCAATACTTATTTGCTTCATTTTTTGATTTGTTTTGGTTTTGTTAGCTTGTATTTTTTTCATTTTGTTTTCACTTAACATAAACTAGTCAGCAGTCAAAATTCTTAAATTAAGCCCCCACTCCCATATCAGTTGTTGATATAAAGCAGAGAAGTGGCCAGAGAAGGCCTGGCTGTGTGAAAAAGTCAACACACTGAGTCTTCCTGACTTCTCAAGAGCAGTCACTTTTCATATATAAAAGCTGGTAATTTCTCTCTTAATCATTAACAGTCTATAAAGCCACATGAAAGTATATAAACTGTGAGCATGAGATGTGATAGAATAAATCCAGTTTACAGGTGCTGAATAGCAGCAATAGAGAATCCTTGTCCTTGGCTTTATAGTTCAGGTTAGGAGGGGCAATTTGTCCAACACATGAAATGACTACAGTATGTCTTTGGTTAGATTTGTAATCAGTGATCTGAATCAGTCTGCATCTTGTTTCTTCCCTAACTGGAAGTTATGATTTATATCCTTAAGAATCTGTGTGACTACAGCCAGGTTAGGGTTCAGTTAGCAAACTGGTTCATGCAATGTGTTTTTCTTCTTGGTTGCTTAAAAATGGACTGTGGTTAGGCTATTTATGTTAGTTGGATATTCATATTAGTTTATTTAGGGAATTTTTGCTATAAAGATATTCTTCATCTCAAACTTTCTCATTCAGTGTCTGTGTTTGTGCCTCGTTGACATGATCAGAGGTGACTGGCCAAAGGGAGAACAAACGCTGCCCGTCCCTCATGGCTGCACTACTTCCCACAGACTGTTCCCACCGTGTGTGTGTGTGTGCGTGCGGGTGTCTGTGTTGGTTTCTGCCTGTGTGTTGTTCCTCTAGAACAGGAGATAATTAGGTTTAAGCTTCAGAGGAGGATAATAAAAGGGGCAAGGGGAGAAAGATGGAAAAAAAGGTGGCGTGGTTTTGTGCACTGTGACAGACAGAGAGGGCATATATAGATACAGAGAGGGAATTTTAATGAAGAAAAACAAATGGCCAGTGTATAGAAAGAAAGAGGGGAGCAGTCCACAAGTGGGGATACAAAGGACTGAGTTTTAGGGGAAAACAGTAAGTTTGATAACATGGTGGAAGTGAGACTGGAAATGGAGTAATGACGAATAAAGGGAGGGATGAGAAATGAAGTGAGACTACTCAATGAGGATATTTGCAGAGAAACCCAGTGGAAAAGCATCTGGGGAGAAAAATTCAGTTGTTTTTTGTTTTTTGTTTTTTTTGTTGTTTTTTTCTACAGAGGTAAAAGTGATGCGGGAGTATGAAAAGAAACAAAAGAGGAGAGAAGAGGGTGAAGATATGAGGGGGGAGGATAAGTGTGAATGAGCTGGGGAAGTAAGGAAAGGGAACCAAAGCCATTTTGAAGAAAGGGACAGTAAAGTGACTGAATTCTCACTTATTAAGCAAGTTAGAGGAAATGACAAAGAGAGATGAGGAGTCAAGGATCGGGTGCAAAGACCACTCACCTCCTGGACTCCATTCTTGTTGATAATTATTAGCCTCGTTTTCCTGGGATGGTTGGATCAGAGGAGAGAAAACATTAGAAAAAGACGTGGTGGGGCAAATAAGGGTCTCATGGCACCAACTCATGTCTCTCATGAAAGGGCAGTCTGTAACTGGTCATCTGAAACAGCCTGCCAGCTACATATTGGCCCTTCGTTGGTTAAATATAGCCCTGACTGTGCTCATCTTTGGAATAATTTAATTGGTCGCCTCAGTGAACTTTGAAATAACAGCAAGGCATCGTGATAGCTGTGTTTGCATGTGTTTTGTGTACTTGTAACATGTCACTAAGATCTTTGAAAATCTTTACCTAACATTACCGAACAATAAGATGTTTTGCTTTATTTTGGAGAGTTTTTTGTATAATAGGCTCGATACTATAGTATATGGAGTATAACTAGCTTTCTAGGAGCTTTATTAGCCAGAACCGCAGCTTTATGACCAATAATGAATTAATCATCCCTTCATTATTGGACCTGTTTTTTTTGTGTGTGTGTGTGTTTTGTTTTGTTTTGCTTTTTGTTTTTTTGAGCAGCGTCTAATCATGACTCATTAAGGCTTCACCTTTAAATTCAGCATCATTGCATGATTTGGATTGGTGATCTCTACCAAACCTGCAGACAAAGTTTCAGTTGAAGGAGACCTTGTAATTTTGTTATTGATTTTTTTTAAATATTCTATCATCTGAAATTCAGTGTTCATAGATGCATTAAGGACTGTTTTTACCATATTCTGCAACCAGATCACCAGACTGTTTTAGCACAGATGGGAAAGAAACTGAAACTGCATATCTGCTCTCTATGTTTGTATTCATTAAAATACATTAGCCTGACCTCTTCGGATAGCTAGTATGCTAGGCCTGTTTAGTAGGCACAGACCAAACCCAGAACAATCAGTACACTGTTTAGTGCAATGGTTAGATCATATCTTGTCAAACAAATTGCAGTAAGAGCACTAAACAGTGCATAAACTAATTTTACTCTCTCCCCCATGTGTTTGCTGCCAGATACCCACCCAGTTGTCTTGATGTATGTCCTCTAAACGGAGCTCTGTATGCATTTATCTGTTCAGCGGTAAAAAGAAATATTCTCGTAGATAATAAGGCTCTGTCAGCTTTAAATAATTACTTTGTGTAGTGGTGGATTAATGATACTGACACATAACATATGGGCAGCATTTTGTTTTTGTGGCTGGCTGCATAAAGCTAAGTGTACCCATTCTAGGTATGTTGGAATTGTCCTAATTTGGGTAAACTTTGTTGCCAAAGAAACCAAATGCTACAATAAGACTTAGTGTAAAATAGACATAATGCTGAAACAAGAATCAGAAGTTGCGCAGGTGTCTTGTGCAGGAACTTTCTTTCCAAAATGTCTCAACAGGATCCATTTGGTGGTTAATATCAGATGACCTGATACTCATGGCATTGAAAGTAATGATGTTTATCGGAGTTTACTCCAATATCTGGGAATAATCAATGCTCTCATGTAGTTCCAGTCCTTCAGATCTAGAGCTTTTCACATTTTTAGGTTAGATTTAGATTTACAGTATGGACCTTTTTGAGCTTGTCAACAATCAGCAAATGCGTTACGCCAAAGCACATTTGCTGTATAGTTACTGATCATAACTGCGATTTTGATGCGACTAAAATCTTCCTGTCTTTTTCTATTTTCATGCCTTTCTTAGTTCTTATCCTCAGTGTGTTTTTCTTGGTTTTAAAGGCGTTTTTGCTCCCACCCATCTTTCTTGGTTTGCAGAGTTGTATGAGACCAGATTAATATGACTGTGTATGTGGTCTGCATGCTAATCGGGCCTTCTTATAGAAAACAAAGGTCTTTTGTGAAGGAAAACAGCATGTGTGTGTGTCCGTGCTCGTGCCTGCACTTTCACAAGTGAGTGTGTTTTTTCTGTTGGTGCTCTTGTCTGTGTGCATATGCTGATGTGGTTGTGTGAGTGTTTTTTGTGTTAGACCTTTTTGGCAGATTTTAGCTCACTGCAAGACAATGGAGTCTTGTTACAGTGACCACACTCAGCTGATATACAGTCAGCTGATGAGGACTGTGGCTGGGTTTTTGTAACAGGAAGAGTGTATGCTGAATTTGTGGGATTATATCACACCAAAGTGATGACAGAAGAGTGGTAGAATTTATACAGCAGTCTGTGATAAATATTGGATACTTTGTGATTTTTATTGAATTTTTTTTATTTAATTATTATTATTATTTTATTTTTTATTTTTTTTGTGCCGGGGGGGGGGGGGGGGGGGGGGGGGGGGGACTCTTGTGGTCTGATTGGTGGAAGTGAATGTGAATTTTAAGGCCCCAGTACGAAATTTTGGGTGTGACTCCTTGTGCAGCTGTTACCCAACTGTTAATTAGGCAATGGTTATGACACTGCACTCAGTACAACTGCTACATTAAGCTCTGCCAGGTGAGCTGTGTGTGTGTGTGTGTGTGTGTGTGTGGGCGGGGCGTGGGGGTGCGTGCGTGCGGGTGCTCACGTCCATTTGTTCCCTGCAGAAATCAGTCACTGAGGAGGTAAAAAAGGTGTGTACTGCATCAACACTGTGTTTTTTAATTAAGAGTTAACTCCAAAAGGAAAGGGAGCTAAAAGAAGAGTAAAGAAGAAGAAGGTATAATTGGATATAAGGGAGTGTGAAGAATGAAAGAGAATGTGTTAGTGGGAGGGACAGACTGACAGAAGAAGTGGGATGTTAGGTAAAAAAATTACAGAGGGAGGGAGGACACAGGAGTAATAATGGGTGGAAGCAAGCCTGGCAGAAGAGAGAGGCAGATATAGATAACATGTGGCAGTGAAACAGAGATAATGGCAGACAGATTTAATGAGATCTTAGATGTAATACTGAACTGTAATTATTCTGCTCCCCTGTCTGCCTGGGTTAACATGCATGTGTGTGCAGCTCCTAACATCCCAGTTGAACTATAGTGAAGCAGACTGTGTCCCTTGGCACAAGAACACTCCTTCAGCACATGACCAAACCTGGAGCCAGAGTGCCTCACTATTGGATATTGTAAACATGAAAGACTGAACAAGGGGGGAAACTCCGAATCTACCAGCCACTGTGGAAATATTGTGTCTTGGTTGTGTTTTTATATTCTTCTAAATGTGTTGTCAGTGTGTGTGGTTTATTTATTTTATCTGGTTTTTAATTTTGGGAATTGTGTGAATGTTTATTGGCTGTTTAAAGACAAATTTCTGCCGCCATCTGAGCCACACAATTAAAGCTTTGTAGTTCTTAATTTTTCCACCTGCTGTACCTGTAGAAGTCTTTTTTTCCCCTGGGAGGATATTTTTGTTCTTCTTTGTAGTAACATACTGATTCAAAATTTCAAAATTTTGTTTTTTCTTAATACTAGTAGAATTAAGGGCTTCAGATCTGATGATTGTTCCAGTGTTATAATACCATCAGCAGGATTTCATCAGCATTTGCTTCAAGTGTTAATCACAGTGTCCCATATCTCCTCACAGATCTGATGATATTTTTGAGTGCTGTAAATGTTTAGTTTATTCAGTGGAAAGGGTCTTTGGATATTCAGTTAATATGTTTATTGTCTATCTTTATTTATTTGCCAAACCTGTTTTCATTGTGCTTTGATGCCTCTTGGTTTTGTTGACTGACCCAATTTTTCTTCTCAGATATTCCTTGTTGTTCTGGATTTTTCTCTGTGTAGTTTTTTTATGCTAACATAGAAACTAAGCATTGAAAACAGATCTTAGGAAACATTCTTGTTGGCATTTTATTGATGAATACACAGGTTAACAATATGGTGGCTTAGATATTAGTCAGTTAAAATAAATAAAGTCATCCTCTAGATGCTGTCAATAATTGAAATGTTTCAGTTTTGACAAGTGGTCTGACTGACCATCTTAAAAAGTAAACTTACTTAAAAAGTAGGTTGTTTTACTACTTTGACAGTAAATAGATAGAGAGCTAAGGGCATTGGAGGTGTGTGTATGAGTATGTATGTTCAGGAAGCTCCTGGTTGACCTCAAGGTGTGATGGCAAGTGAGTGTAGTCAGATGACTGAGCAGCTGATGCCTCCATTTCACTGTGTGCGTGCTTGCCTGTGGATGTGTCAGTCAGGTTGGGGGCTGAATTACTGACACCTTCAGCTATTTATAGTTTCTTTTTCTGATTATCTCCCTCTTCTTTTGTGCTCCCTTTCATACCCATTATCACCTATCACACTGTTATCCAGCCCTCCTCCACTTTACACTTTTCTGAGCGCTCACAGACACACACGCACACATACATTCTGTTAGTAACTCTGTCCAGCAATGCTGACAGGAGTTGGTCAGTGTGTACTTTATCATGACTAAGAGCTCTGTCGACAAAGACCATGAAGTAAGTGGATGCACAGCATAGCGATAAAGAACTCATACTGTGTGTAGTTTTGTCAGGACAAACAGTGGTCGCTAAAAACAATGCAAAACAGAGATAAAGACCCAATTGCACAGGGCAGTGTGTACACTTTGTATCTGTGTGAGTTCACATCAGTAGGTGTGAGGATAAAAATATGAGTGGAGGGGATAATGGGAAACAGAAAAGAAAAAGACCATCATGTTGAGTTTGACACTGTGTGTGTGTGTGTCACTGTGCTGTCACAGTGTGTGTTTATGTGGGTGTTGTTATCTGTGGTTGGTGTGACAACACCAAGACAAGACAACGACCTCCTGTCCTGATCTTTATTGTAATGCAGTGAATATGAATATTCTGAAGCTTTAAATCTGATAATATATAAATTCCACGACTTTGAGTTTTGTCTGTCAGTCTGCACCCGTCAACAGATGGGTGCTGCAAAATCACCCTCATATGAAGCGTGCTAGTTCTACATTTTAGTTGATTTATATGCTTTATGTATGTAAAATTGTTATTTGAAAGCACACTCAGTGAAAGAAAATCATATCAAAGGACTAACAACTCCCTTTTTCATAGAATGCAGAAAAATATGGGCTTTGCACAAATGGGCCTGAGGGGAGGTTTTGAAGGTCAGTTTGATTCACACCAGGTCCTACACTCTGTCACAGACTGGTTGTGAAGTGTGGTTGTCTTGAATTAATTGTTTATAAGCTGGCCACTTGGCGTGGCTTGTTCAGATCACAGGCTGATGCTAACATCTGCTGAGACATCATTTTACTCCAGTGCACCCCTTAAAGGCAGCTGCATTGCTGAATTAACAAACAAGCAAGAACAGCCTGGTGTTTTCAAGAACAGAGCTGGTTTCCCTAATCCACAATGCAAGGGTCAAGGAAATATCCTTAACCAATTAAAAAAAAAAAAAAATACTTTCTCTCTTTGTGATTAATGATTATTCCCATCTTTGCTAATTTGTGAAAACCGAAAACGCGCTGTGTAGTGTTTTCACTAAAATATGAAAATCATAGACAATATTTATACATGGATATTGAATATAGTTGATACTTGAAATACTCTACTTATACTCTCTTCAGATAGCTGCTCACAGTAGGGAAAGATTAAATAGTAGGAGGGGTAGGCAGTGTTTTGTATCAGGTGTCTACATTAGCCTTGAAATTGATTTGTTTTGTTATAATCATCACTTTCCTTTATTTTGCCACTAAGAGATCACTTTTTTAAAGTGCTTTGCAAGAAAGTCAAAATCTGAATTACATAGTCAAGTGGGTAGCTGGCCCTGCGATGGACTAGTGACCTGTCCAGGGTGTACCCCGCCCCTTGCCCAGTGTGAGCAGGGATTGGCTCCAGCAGCCCCACAACCCAGAAATGGATAAAGCAGTTGAAGATGAATGAATGAATGAATGAAAGTGGGTAGCTTTCAAAACGATTGCTTCCCCAGTCAGTTGAGGTGGAGTGGCTTTTGCAAAGACAAACTGAAACATCTTAAGAAATGCATTTTATTTGTCTAATTCAGACTACTGAACTCACATATTGGTTTCAGATAAACTTTGAAATGTTCCCATGTGGACTGTTGATTTCATTCCCCGTTGCCCAAACTGTTTAAATGGCAAGTATGAAGAAAGAGAAGTTGTGACAGCAAGCAAAATCTGTTTCAATGAGGTGGGCTTTGAGAATTGTGAACCAGTCCATTCAGACCTAGGACAGTCATTTTGCTGTCTACTTGGGAAGTGAAACTGGCTGTGACGATATCCACACATCCTCCAGAAACAGACGCCTCTCAGATCCGGAGCAGCAAACATCAAAGAGAGGAGAGCACATCCATTGATATAAGGGCAGTGCCTGCCCTTGCATCATTCTTCCAACACGTTTTGAATTCCTGTTCAAGCATCTCCTCTGTAACAAAGGTACATCTACCACGCTGAGTACACGTGTGTGTCTGATGCATTCTGTGGAACAGGCAGTAGTATCCAAACAGTCTGACATCCCCTCTCATGATCCAAGAAGTTCAATGAGGAGAACCAGAGACTAAGCTCATCTAAAAAACAATACTTAGGAAATTGCTTACTACAGAGTGAGCACAACACAGGAGTATATATTGTTTGGTTAATGACGAGGGCTGCGTGATGTGCAAAAAAAAAAAAAAAAAGGAAATTACATCACAGAAAATCTAAGAAATTCTATGATTTTATTGGTCGCCACACAAAAATTTTACTTTACGTGTGATTTTGACGACACATACTGACCACTAAGTGTGATTTTGATTGCCTGCTGACACCTGCTATCTGGCCTCCAAAGCGACCGCCACACAATGATATCATGGAGTAATGTCATGGTTAAATTGCCCATATGTCTGTCTCTCTGTCCATCTGTCCAGCTCAGTGTGAAACTAAACTATGTTTCAGGTCACCGTGCAGATTGTGCCAAAGCTATGAGAAATTGCGCACATACTCACTGACATACACACTTACATAGTGCTCGCTCTTTGCTGACAGAAGGGCTTGGAGAGTTGGTAATGAGAAAAGGTCTTCATGCATGAAAGCTCACGTCAGCAGGCTTACCAACCCAACACACACACACACACACAAATACAAACCTGTAATACACTAATAACAGAAATCTGAAATCTTTGCTTAATCGAATTTGTCTTATTTAGCTACTGCATTTTGTATTTTTTACGCTCGACCCCTGGGTGAATGAGCAATAGTATACATTTTCATGGAAAACATTAATGATTCTTAGTTTGTTCATCCATTCTTCCAGATTTCGATTTGTATTAGCTAAAATCAAATGTAGGAATAAAATTCCTCAGCGGGTTTTGGAAAATATGTTCTAAATATGCATTACTGATATTTAGGACATATTTAATATGTCCTAAATATGCTAGTATTAAATGCCTCTTGTTGCATTGTAATGTATTTCATGTCAGAAAGCCAGACGGCTAATGTGCTCAGATCCCAAATTTCAGAGGTATCAGTTATTTTCGGTATGCCATTTTACTGTGAAACAAGCATCAACATTTTTCTTTGCATCTTCAGCTCAGCACACTGCTTCCGCTGAGACTGGGGCGTCCAATTCTCTTAATTGGATGCTTGTCCTTGTTTCACCCTTCCAAGGAAAGATGGAATGAAGACTTAGAGAAAAAGTGACTGGTTGGCAGGTGATTTGGAGTGAGTGTGAAAAAAAAAAATAGAGTAAAGAGTGAAGTAAGTGTAACACGTACAGAGTAACAAAAATTGGTGTATCTTTTTTTGTTTCCCCTCCCTGCTGCAGTACAAATACAGTAATAGTTCATCTCAATGTGGAGTTTTGTTGTTGGACAGCTAATGTGCGCATGATACAGCTGTATCAATAAACCGTTTATCCGTCCTCGTATACTTCTGCTGTGCCTCCTTGTGTGAAAGTCACTGATGTAAATAGAAGCCTGATGTTTTTATATAGGACTGGCAGGCTGCCTGATTGATCTGAAACACTATACTCATCACAACTGTGTTGTCTTCAGGACAACGAAAACACACACACACACACACACACACACACACACTGTAAACATGTTCATACAAAGACGCACTCCCCTTAACTTGCATATAGATGTATAATAGCATGTGTTTGGAATATTTCAATAAAAACGAGCACAGAGGCCAAATTCAGATGCATACTAACTGCACTGCCTGCTGAGTTCTATTGGAGACAGAGCAGTGAGTGTGTTTGTGTTTGCTTGAGCATGTTTGAGAAGAAGAGATGTCAAAATAATGTCCAAAAGGAAATCCTGCCGATCTGTTTGGGAATATCATCTTGTTATTTCAACAGTAATCTTTGATGATAAGAATACTGGATATTAATTTACTATTTCATTACTAATCCATTGTTTTTCTTTGAGGATCAAACAAGTAAGTTACACCATGATAATTAGTGAGATTTAGAGGTGAAGGCTGATTTTGTTACCCTTGGAAAGACTATGGGTGGATATATTCTTTGTGTTAAACTAGCTTCCTGCTGACTCAAGCCAAAAGTTAAAAACTATTCTTTGTAACTTTGCCAAGGACAGCAGATTAAAATTTTTGGAATGGTTCCTCTCAGGTTTAGCAGTAGTGCACACGTAAGCCTGCTGAAGTTGCTGCATTCGTTCCTCACTTCTTTCAGCTGCGTTTGTGTTACTTGGTCAGATTTCAGTAACAGTTTGTGCTGTTTGTGTTGGATTGAGTGTCGTGCCTCCTTAAATAACTAGCTTCTAAATTTCTGTTTTTTGAAACAGTAACTTGGTGAACCTTTTGATTAATCCATTCAAAAGTAAAACAGCGTGTCAAAAATGGTAGTTTATGATACTGACCTCATAATATCAAGTAAGTACACTTGTTTGACGATCAAAACGGATTGGCTGTCTATCTTACATGTAAAAGGCAGAGCGGTAACATTTCCTTCACCATAGGGATGAGTGGATGGTGTGCCCATTGGCTAATCTCTGTGGTGTCTCAGACTGTTTCAGGAGACCAGCGCCATAGCAAGAGAAATTAATACAGGGGCCATAGTGATAGATACAAGACTAGATAAATTTTAATAATACATATAGTATATGACATATGTTTCAAAAAAGGGGTAGGCATGATCTTTAGTCTTTTCTGTATAGAGGGCTTGTTCACCCCATTTAATCTGAATGTGTCTTTTTGAATTGCCTCATAGTGTTACCCCATCCTGTATCTGTCTTTCTGTATTATGTAATAATTTTTTGGTGTGTCATCTATTGTCCTTTGCTGCTGATCTCTCTGTCATTTTTCTCTTTCTTTGAGCAGTCTGTCTGCCTGCCTAACTGTCTAACTATCTTTGAGCTTGTCTGTCGACGTCTCGTAGCGTTAGCTGCAGTGAAATATAGCATGACATTTAAAACAGCAGGATGGGCTGTTGCTGGCACTGTGGGCCTAAATGTCAGCTTAGCCCACTGGTTATGGACCCACCCTCTCTCCCCGCTTTCCCACTCTCTGTCTTTTGTACTTTTGTTGTCACAGTCCTTCCACCACCTGTGTTTCTCACTAACCTCCCACTTCCATTCTTCCAGTGCCTTCTTTGTTTACCTAACACTTCTATATCCCTGGAACACATTGCCACATTTAATAACGATACCTACTGTAATTTCAGGTTGGCACACTTTGCCTTACACATCTGTTTACTGATTTGTGAAAGTGCATGTCATACTGGATAATAATAATCCAATTATTACTATAAGCAGTATGCTGTGGATATTACAGTATTATTTCATGTGTATAGAAATGCAAATCGTGAAGTACTTGACCCATTGACTAATCTATGTACATCTGTTTGTGTTTAGGATCATCCATGAGGACGGTTTCTCTGGTGACGATGTAAAGCAGTATAAACCTGTAGTTTACAGCAACACCATCCAATCTCTGGCTGCCATCGTCCGTGCCATGGACACACTGGGCCTGGAGTATGGAGACAAAGAACGCAAGGTCAGCACTTATTGACTACATACTCTATTTGCGCGTCCGCCACACACATATAATGGAGTGATGTACACACTTATTTATACCTAGTATAATCAGTTCCAATTAATAGTGAATGCTGCCAAATCGTCACACTCAAATGTGACAAAGAAACAAGACTGTCACAGATGGAAATGTGTCAGGATTGTTTATATTCTCAAGTCCAAAATCTGTTAACTGAGTAAGGCTAATTGAAGATGTCACTCAACATGACCCACTGAGCTAATGCTCCAAATGCTCAGCTTCCAGGCCTGAATGCTGCAAGTAGCCATTAAACAGGAAGCACTGATGGAGTTCAGGGAGAGGGCACTGTGTGCTTTACACAGACTTACTGTTTTTCAGCTGAAGCAGCCGCAGCAGTCCAACTCTGGTACTGGCCCTGACAGACTGTCTCTGAGCAAGATATCAATGTTCTTCAGCAAGACGTCCTTACTCTAACCTCTTGGAAACATTGTTTTTATGGAAATGGGCAGAATATTACATAATGTTGATTCGGGCACTGAAATTGCTGTGAGTGTGTTAGCACAGAATACAGGAAAAACTTAATGATGAGGATATGATCTCAGGTCTTCCCACTCACCAGTTTTTAACTTGACATCTATAGGAAATTTTGAATCGTCAGCATACAGTGTTCTTCACCATTGTTGAAAGACTAATTTGTGGAATATTTAAAAAAGGAAAAAAAAAACACTGATGTTCATCCCTCCAGTAGAATCTCTACACTTACAGCTTCTCATGGCGCATTGAAGCTGTTCTCATTTGGTTATTCCACGATGGAAAAATAACATTTAATTTGTCCCCCTTCTGTACATGTGTATAATAACCATGCAGTGGTCTGTAGGTGGAAGGTGTTGTCCATGTTACAGCTGGTGTTACATTAATTAGTTGTACAAAACTGAAGGATGGTGTGAGATCCTTAAAGGATTAGCATTTTCCACCCACACTGAAAAAGAACTGATACAGACAGTTTTTTTATCTAATAGGATTTTATGTTAAATAATTTCTTTAAAATTAGTCACGTTATCAGGGATGAATTGATTGGTTCAAGTATTGACTGATTTAAAATGTATGTCTGTTTCTGGATCATAGCACTATTTCTCCTTCTTAGGTTAATATCCTTAACTGGTGCTTATCATCAATTTTTCAGGCAGACTACAATCCATATCAGTAAGATGTTAGAGATGCTTTGTTGAACATTTGGTCTAATGATGAGGGTGAGAGTAAAATAAATACAGAGGGGCTACAGCTCAGTTTTGTTGAAGATATGAAACAAAATAAAATTCT
Organism: Echeneis naucrates; assembly: GCF_900963305.1. NCBI lineage: Eukaryota > Metazoa > Chordata > Actinopteri > Carangiformes > Echeneidae > Echeneis > Echeneis naucrates. The sequence goes on along the minus strand of NC_042526.1, from coordinate 5,049,761 downwards.
TTCTTTGTAATATTTCTAATCTCAAAGTTGCACAGTAGATGGATGATTTCCTAAAACTATTATTTTGAGACACTTTAAAGGTCTTAAGTCTATTCCTTCAAGGGTTTTATTGAGCGGTTACTCCGACTTTTTTTATTGAGTGTCAGCTCATCATCACCCTGGGTCCTTTATTCATTAAACTATTGACCTGACCACTGACTGGGGGTTAATGGGAATGACTCCCAACTAACACTGCCACGCTCAAACCAGAATTACCTTATGCCGGTCTGACTTAGTGACACATATAAATCCTTTAGATCCCAATGACACAAATTCAATATATGATGGACTAATTGAAAGTAATCCACGCAAGAGCATCAGATCTATCTCAGTATGGAGCAATAGATGGAGATAAATTACATGTGCAAAGATGATGGGGACAAACTATTACATTGTACTAATCTCTCCCGATCTCTGCATCAGTTTTAGGTCTCACAGTTCAAGCTACTGGAGATGTCAGACTGTGAAAATAATTTATGTTTGTATCCAGTTTTTAATATGAACTAGTAACAGATTTAATTGGGTTTGCCGTTTTTTCAGTATATAAAATGTATTTTTGAAATCATGTCCCATAAATTACAACCCCATCCCCGTGGGAAATACTGGAATATAGTCAACAGTTGAGCCCCAGTCTGCATATTCACTAACTTCACAAATGACATTTAATTCAAGTGCAAAGAATTACAATCTCATTTTTGTTTGGAAATGAATGAGACTTGCCAAGAAAAACTGCTATAAATTGTTTTGTAAGACCTGTAACCTTGTGCATTGTTAAAGATATTATTGTTTACATTGAGAATGTATCTCAACGAAATCACACAAATAATTGCCAATGAGTAAAACACACGTGGTAAGTAATGTGTTGCCAATGTTACCCCAGTGCACATGCTAAAAAGTGTAGGAATGGGCATACATGGCTTCTTCTCGTGGATTTTACGTTGCTTTTGTCTAGTTTTTTTGCTGTTTTCATATTGTTTAACTCATTAACCATACAGCTGCCTATGGACTTGCAGTTGCCTTCGTTGGAGTGCTCTGTTTTTGTCTCTTGTGTTGCCAGATCTAATTGCATAAAGAGACCGGTTATACAAGTCTCAGGGTTACAGCTTCACACAAGCACAGCAAAAGATTGAGAGACTGATCTTTGGGTTTTATGCATCAATGTCAGATTATTGAAATGAAGATTGATTTGAATAAGCAAATTGATTTTTCTCAATCTCAATGATGTGGTGATGACAGTTTTTGGTTGACTATATTAATGAATGCTATATTCAAGGCCAATTTTATTGAATTAGTGAAGAGGAGCTTCAAATTTGTCCATCTCACCCTCACACACACACACATGTACACAAATACGTGTCATTGGTTTTAACCTTACCCAAAGGCACAGTATATTTTTAATCACAACAGGGCTATTCATACTCAGAGTGGAAGGTTGAAATAACAGTAAACCTATTGATCAGGATATGATATGTGTGTGTGTGTGTGTGTGTGTTTTGTGTGTGCATTTGTGCATTAAATATATCTTGGTGTTGCATTTCTAGTCAGAGGTGAAGGGAAGGGTCCAAGGAATGAGAGATTACTGTTGCAGTAGAGTTATTTAAAAAACAAACAAACGTGTATTTGTTTGTTTGTGAGGACTTTATCAGCGTTTTCTCAGAGGTTATGTGCTTCAGCCCCACCCTTATCCTCCTACATGTATTCTTCTATTCCAACAGAAGGAATGATGGGAGTGAACCCCACTGAGATATAGGGGAATTTCTTTATGAAGGACATTGGATTCACTCACTGATAATAGTGATGGTGTGAAAAGGATGGAAGTAAATTAAAAAAGAATGTATGTGTGTTTGACACAGTTAGGCTACACACAGTTATTATAGTATAGTAAACCTTTTGTTTGTCTTTTATTATGAGCATTTTGACTTAACCCTGAACTTTGTGTTGCCAAGTGTTTACTTCTGGTTTATATTTGGGTTGTGTTTACACCGTCACACCACAACCTTCCATTAGAATTTTTCCGTTTAAGTGGCATCTTTAATGCTTTCGATGATAATTTCCTGTTTTATGACCCATTAGTATAAAGATGAAGTTTGACACATTTGTGTCAAGGAAAAATGAAACAGAGCTAAAGAAGAGAGACATATTGTGGTTGGTACAAAATCCAAAAAGTATAGGAGGGAAAGAGGAAGAAAGCAACGATTTAAGAGAGAATGGAGAGATTGTGACAGTGGACAAGAAGCTGAAAAAGACCAGACTAAGCTATGTTTAAACTACACTCAACGTTTGACTTCCCCTCAAAGTAACCAGAGGACTCTGAGACATCCTAATCACACCAATAAAAGATGGTGAAAATAGCTCCAGAGTGGGACAGCTATTCATATGTTTAAAGAAAAAAATTACAGCTCTTTTGCAACAGTAGATTGTAATAATGTTAAATGTAAAACTCTTATTGTGTATTCTTTTGGTTAACCACCGATGACTCCCTTGCTCACTTCCTTTCCTCCCATTTTTGCTTGCCTTCTCTCTTTAGCTTTCTCTCCCTCACCATTTCTATCTTCCTCAGATTCATTCAACTCCTCTTCTGTCCTCCTCTTTTCCTTTTTTCCTTCCACCTCATCTCCTGATGACACCCCATCATCTGTTCCCCCCAGCGTTGGGTAGTTGCTTTGGCAACACAGTGTTTTGCCTCCCTCTTAACACATTCCTCAAGCCCATGTTCAAGGGTGATATGACACATTACACACACACAATGATAGCAGGCTGAAAATAGGTTACATGTTGTCACTGCTGTATGAATACTTGTATACTTTAATACTTTCCACAAGTAATATATATATATATATTATATATATTATATATATATATTTAAGTGACTTTCAGTAGTTCTCCTTAACTGCAATGTTTGTACATTGAAATTGTCTAAAAGGTCCAGCAGAGCATTCTTTCACCTCTACTGCACTAAATGTACAGAACTGCATAGAACATTTTATACCCTGGCTCCTCTGAATAGCATCAGTGGATCGTAAGAATTAGCCTAGAGAAACATCTAGCTTTGATTTAAAAAAAAAAAAAAAAAAAAAAAAAAAGTGTGTGTGCACCAGCATGTACATTACCGATGCAATGGCCTGAGGGTTTACTTTCTATGCAGTAATTGCTTCAGTGCCTCCTCACAATTCACCAGCCTTGTGTGTTTGTTTGCCTGTATGCTCAACCTTATTTGTTCAAAGCATAGACCTGCTTGTACACATTAATGAAGTCAATGGAAGACAAACATGTGCGTATACTGCACAAAGAGCAGAATCTTGAGACGGAGCCCAACCTATTTCAAGATACTTGTTTACATTTTGCCACAGCTTTCTGGAAAAAAAAAAATCTTTGCTGTCACAGAAATGGTGCGGGAGCAATTGTTTCGAGTCCAATTTTCAACAGTCAAATTGATCCATATCTCAAATCTGTCTCCTCTCGTCATTAATTTATCATGGCATCTTATACCCAAATAGGAGGATAGATGGATAAAGAGAAAGAAATTGAGGACACAGCTGCTGTTTAACTGCAGAATGTACACGCACGTACGTGCACAACATGTGATAACAGAAAAACACTTTGTGTCTCTGTGGACTTTTGAATGGAGAGAGAAAAAGCAGACCACAGGGACATGGAAGGAACAGAAGGATGAAATGAAGGGATAGACAGTGTAGAAAAGAGTGCTACAGAAAATGGGAGATGGTGAGAGGGCTGGCAGACCGGTTGCTGCCTGGCGTTGTGGAAACCCGATAGTTATCCTCCTGGGTTGGTCTCTGTGATTTATGGAGTGGGGAATGTGAGTTCTGATGATAACACTTCAATGCCATTTGGATGTAAAAAAGTCAGGTTTGGTATTTGCAGATGTTGCAAAAGAAACCTTTCAGCCAAATATTGCAGTTAAATTAAATGCAGCAAAAACCCTTTCTGGGTTAAAAAATATATATATATATATTTTATGTGTCAAGATATGTGGTGTGCTATTTCATTTACATGATGTCCGAGACGAATTCTTACAGTTTAAAGGATAAGCCTCATTTTTTTTTTTTTTTTTTTATGTCAGCGAACCTTGTGAGGCATCGGGAGTGTTTATAAACCAGGGCAGCTACAGCCAAGCGACAGTTTGAAGTCAGCGCCTTTTATGTGCAAATTTTTCACACAAAGTTGCCTCAGTGCTCTCAATATATATTGTGTGACAGACGTGGTCATCTGCCTTTTTCCAAACAGTTCCCAATGAAGCAATGGTTCTGTTGATGAAAAAATAAAGATTACCTCTCAGAAACAACCTTGACATAGTTTTGTAAAATTTGTATATTATCTGGGGGAACCAGATGGCTCTTTGAACAACCCCTCAGAAGAAAAGTAACCAAACAGCAATGAATAATGTCTGTGTTTCCTCGGCTGAATGTATTGTACACATGAACTCTAAAGACTGAATATGTTGTTTGCTGTAAAAGTTGTTATTCTGTCACAGAAATTACCTCCCAGAAAATGCACCATTATTAAATCAGAAATGTATGGACAGCCTGTGGAGGCATTAGGTTTATGTGGGATGATTTATTTGCAATATTAAAAATTGTGTGTCTTTAGCCTTATCCTGAACATTTAATCAAACTTCAGCTTCTTTATATATCCATAGGTTGGGCACTAATATTGCATTGTGTAGTACTGGACAGAATGGTGACATAGTGGTTAGCACTGTTGCCTTACAACAAGAAGGTTGTGGGTTTGGTTCCTACAGGTACTCCGGTTTCCTCCCACTGTCCAAAGACATCATGTTTAGGTTCGTTAGTGACTCTAAATTGTCCGTAGGTCTGAGTATGAGTGTCTCTCTGTCTTTGTGGCGACCTGTCCAGGGTGTACCCTGACCTCGTGAGCTGGGATTGGCTCCAGCACACCCTGTGACCTGGAAATGGATGAGTGGTAGACTTTCTATCAGTTTGTGTGTGGGTTAGGGTTAGTGTGCGTGCGATTATAAATTCTATCCAGCCAGGGTAGGAAGGTCATTGTATAGACAATATCCGCTACACACACACACTTTCAGATGTTTGAAGTTTCTCTGTGTGCTGTTTAGAAGGCATGTGTGTGTTTGAAGTGTGCCACCATCCTGCAGTGCTGAGCTGCCTTTGATTTTTTTTTTTTTTTTTTTCCCCTCCTGCACACCTCTCTCCTCCCTCTCTTCCATCCCTTTATTTTCAGCATCTTCCCTTTGTCTCTCCTGTACTCACATCCTTTCTCTGCCTGTCACTCTCCCTGACTTCCTTCCTTATATCATTTCATCTTTGTCCTTCCTCTTCTTCTCACTTCTTCACTCCCTCCTCTCCTCTCCTCTTTCCTATTACTTTGATCTCTCCTATTATCCTTATACCAATTGATCAGTTCTCTTCTTCCACTCAAACCTTTTAGATCAATTTGTAAGGTCTTTACACAAAGCACCTGATTGGTCAGTTCAATCAATTCATCACGATCATCATCAGGAAATTCAATTTGTAATGTTGCTCTCCAGCGATGAGCGATCATGAATGTCTTGGATAATGCAGCTGGCTAATTAACACACACACAAGCACACTTCACTGGTAGATTTGAGGCCAGCTGTGAGTGGATGTGAGCAGAGAGAGGGATAACAGAGAGAAAGAGTCTGCATCATAAAAGTGAGATTGTCACAGCAGAGAAATGAACCGTATCCTAGCAACAGACAGGACCATGATCCCATACCTGGGATTTGAGGTGTATTATTTCTGTGTCTTTGTTTCCATGCCTGTCCATAATTGTCACAGTGCACCTTTAAGGATGTAAAGCATAGCTGTTCTGTGCTTTACAATTGCAGTATTCATGGAAGAAGACATGGATGTTTGACTTTTGTCTCCGTGAGAAGCAGCTGTCTCCCACTCCCAGTCAGCTAACCTCTTGAGTGTATGTAAAATTGCGAAGGTTCATTTGGATACTGGAAGCTGCCTTGTACAGCAACATCTGATTGTTGGCTGTGTCTGGTTCAGTGGATGGTATCACTGTCTGGCTGGGACCTTCCTGTGTACAGTTGGCATGTTCTCTTTACTCGCCCACCGTCCAGACACACGCACGTTTGGTTTACTGGCCACTGCAAAGGGCCTGTAGGTGTGAATGTGAAATGTGTGTCTGCGTGTTCCTTCCCCTGTGATAGACTGGCAACCACCGTGTCCTGTGACAGGATAAGTGATTTAGAAAATAGATGGACACCTAGCTCAGCAACATCTCAGCGATATTTACTTAGATGAAAACAAGAAGGATATATCATTCATTCATTCGTAATCCCCATTGGATGAATTCTGATGGCTTTGGTGCCCACTAATTTATCTCCAATATACTTTTGGTGAAGTATCTCAACCACACTCAACCAAAAGATTGCTGCAAACTTTGGCAGACATATTTATGTCCCTGACAGGATAAATTCGTCTGACTTCAACGATCCCTTAATTTTTTTTCTCAGAGGCCATGATCAACCCAAAATTTAAACTTGTCCATTGGTTTGGTTAGGGACTTTGTACTAGTGAAACAGTGAAATTCGCAACATCCTGTGCTTTGTGTTTAGTGCTAATTAGGAAATGTCATCACGCTAACCAAGATGGGGAATATTAAGGAACACAAACCTTGTAAACTTGTTAACCTTCTAATTGTGAGCACATGTTTATGCAAATTTATCTTGAAGAAATGGCGAGGCATTTTCATGACTGCAGTTTCTTAAAACAGTGTTATACTTTCCACATCTATAAATATTAGACTCAGCTGCAATTTTACAATTTAGGGCAAAAACATAATGTATGTGTATTTGCGACCCATTTTTGACTGCGTTTAACTACAGTATCTACATTGTAGATTCATTGTGTCTTCCCTGTGCGTGTGTGTGTGTCTTTTAACCAACAGTGCCTTTCAGATGAAGTCTGCAAAACACGTCAGAAAACATAACATCAGAAAGGCTCAGAGTAGACCCTGTAAGGGAGGCAACATATATACACACAAACACCCTCAAACAACTAGTCCTCCACCAGAGCTCCATGAATTGCCCTGTAGCTCTCTAAAACCACAGTCACCCACTCAAATGCACACACATGCACACACACACACACACACACACACACACACACACACACACACAGAGACAGACTTACAAACCTTGCTGTGCTCTCCAGACTGACGCTGCCAGCATCATATGACAGGCACATGGACCTGTCTCACCACACTATGCCACAACACTGCTCTGCAAAGAACAGGACCATGATTCCTTGCTGCTGTCTCCCCAAGTTACCCAGGCCGCCAATCACTAGTGTTGGTTTACTAAGCAAAGAAAAATCTCAAACTTCCAGAAATCTAACACAAATGCATGACTTTATTGGCCAACTGAAAACCTTGTATGTGTTTAGACTAACTGCATTTAGAGATTAATTATTATTACAGAAAGGTAAAAAGTTTAAAAAAGAATGCAAGCCAGGTGATGTGTGATCATAAAAAGACAAACTTGTGAAGAATAACCATTCTTAAAATAAAATTTTTAAAAGAAATGTAGACAGATTGTTAGATTGGAGAGTGTTTTAATGTATTTTTTTAATACCAAAGCGCCCCAATCTACTATACCCTCCATCTTTGCAAAACCAACTCAATAACAAAACACAACATAGCTTGGATTGGGTTTTGTGTGTGTGTGTAAAATAAATTACCTTCTGTTAAGTGAGCCACTGAAATGGGCTTGTTATCACTGAGCTGTGAAGGCACCATCCATTTCCATATGTGTGTGAGTCCAGTAGTGGATTTCTGTGAAGGGATGTGTGTAAGTCGCATCAGGGATTTGGATCTCAGGTGCTGAGAGAGACAGAACATGGACCATACTCCCCTGAGAGAGACAGAGAAGGAGAAAGAGGGGAGGGGCTTTAAAGAAATGAAATATTCTCCCCGAGGTGTAAGGCATGACTGATGGAAGAGAGGAAAAAGAGCACGGGAAGGGGTGGGGGCAGTGGGAGGGGGGGATAACATGGGAGATGGTCCATAGAGGTTTGCGCATTGGCACATCCCTCTGCCTCTGTGTATGTGTATGTGTCTGTGTGTGCATTTATAGTTCAGGCTGATGAAGCACTCTATGCTAATGTCCTCACATATCCATTCCTTTGCAAAACAGCTGAATGCCATCATTTGCAACTGTTTCGATTACAGCTGCTTTGTACTGTTCTGTGTACAGTAGATCCTCTTTTCACAAACACAGAGACCTATGTAATAATGTGGAGCAATGCAGTATATGCCATGCAGTAAAATAGATCTGTCAGCTGGAAGAGATTTAGCCTTATTGTTAACTTGAAGCTATCTATGCCGTTAATAGCTCTAGTTGGATGAGGCCCAACTGAGCCATGTTGCCTTTGTGTTGAAATACCTGGATCTGTCAGTTATTTAATATACTGGAAATTGTAGTTGTGTCACCCACTGTGAAAGTGTTTTTATTAATGGAATTTCCCTGAAAAATGCTCATCGCTCATCACTTATCACTGTATATATTGCTGCTACGGTGGAAAATTACACCTATAATGAGTATTAGTGATGCTCAGTGTGTTCGATGAACACTTGGAGTATATATTTTAAAAAACAGCAAATGGTTATAGCTTATGATACAGTGTTGGTTTGATGTACAGTTTATACAAACATACTTTTATGTTGTGAATTTTTCTGTTGTGCTCAATCTGTTCCCTAACTGCTGGTTCAACTAATTAGGCCAGGCTAAAAATAGACACCTGACTATAAGATTAACATATGATTTTTCCGAAGTATGATTTTTCTGAGGGTGTTTAAGTGAACCAAGCAACATGATTTGGAATTCATTTTCATTATCTATTTATATAGAAATCTCTTTTTAATGAGATTTAAACAGAGTAGTCTGAACATTTCAGTTGTTATTCATTTGGTACAAAATGAATCAAAACAGGGAGCTGCTCAAAAATATATGAGGGTGTTCTTTTTTGGAAGTAAGCAAACAGCATGAGAAAAACATCTTTTTAATATTTTATGTCAAACGGATCTAAGTTTAGACATAGTGAATACCCAAATATATAAAAATGATCCATTAATTGAAGTAACATTTATTCTGGCGTAGATCATGCAGTAGTATCCAATCTGATGGCACTGTACTGTTGAGAACATAGGTGGCCTGTTAATTATACCTGTCTTAAAATAGACTCTAATGTAATTAAATTAAGGCTCAGCGGTAGCATGGGGCCTTGTGCTCTGATAGACAGCTGTATTACAAACCAGCAGAAAGAATTTTGTCGAAGCCATAGTCAAGCCAAGAGACTCGACCAGCACAACTTTTATATAAGGCTGAACAAAACCATCAGCTCTGTTAGGCTATACATCAAAAGAGTGGCGCTACGTGCTAACTACTTATATAAGTTGGTAAATGGTAATTTTAATGTTAGGCTGCCAGCAGCTGAGGCTGAGGCTGATGGGAACGGTTTTTGTCAGTAAACCAAGTCCAATATGAACCCAGAGGGTGACATGAATACACCTCTGCTGAATGTCATTCCTCTTCCCATTTGCTCTTGTTTTTTTTTTTTTTTTGCCTGTTCTCCCCCTTTTATTCTTTCACTTTGTCTGCTCCACCTCGCAGCGTGGATGTAGAGATGGCCTTTACAGGCTTTACACCCTTCACCTACAAAAATTAAGATAGATGGTGGTCATGTTAGAGCATTACCCCAGTTAGCCAGCCATCACACTCACAGTGACAGAATCTTTAAACCTCAGCAGTGCTGTAAACCTACAAGCTCCAAACTTACACACAGCTGACCTATAGCTTGAATGAGAAAAACTGACTCACTCTTTGATGTGAGAATAAAGATGGCAATGGTGGGGCATCATTCACATGCATGTGTGTGTGTGTGTGTGTGTGTGTGTGTTTGCGTATGTGTGTGGATGCATTTGGAGTAATAGATGGCAGGTGAGCAGGAACAGAATGATCATACCTAGTGACAGGCAAGGGGACAGTTTTTGTCCACATTTAGTATTTTCTTTTCTTCTCTCTATTTCTTTTATAATCTGTTGTGTCCTAGTTTCTCTCATTTCCCAATACAGACATATAGTGTGTGCGCGCACACACACACACACACACACACACACACACACACACACAAATAGAGAGAGAGGGCAATGGTAGTATGTTTGTGTATGTGATTGTGCATGTGAGGCCCTGCTGTGCCTTGTAGAAGTAAATTATGAAGGACATTTGAATCTATATTTTATGACTGCCTCTTCTTTCGAAAGCACCAAGTATTTGGCTTAGCTCGGTGGCCGTGTTAGCTCTGTGTTTAAATATGTGTACATGTACGTGCTCCTGTGTGCTATTTAATGTGTATATACAGTAAGCCTATGTATGTGTGTGTTTTATAGAAGATAAACGCTTACAGCTATTGTCTAACATACCCATTGTTGCTGTGTGTTTTTGTGTTTCTAAGACACTGGCCTATTGAAGCAGTTCTCAAATGGAGCTCTTTTCAATATTGAAGAACTGCTCAGTAGACTTCTTTTGGAAGGATTGGCGCAATCATGATTTATTTATGACTTTGTTATTATTATTTAGTATATTATATTTATATAGAAACATTTCTAAGTCCCTTTTGATCAAAAATAATTATCCATTAAGAATTGACAGGAATTTGTACAGAAATGGGATACATGTGACCTACTTCTGCCAGTGGAGGTGTGAACAGAAGGGAGGGGCAAGGACTCTGCAAATGCCAGTCTTCTGCCCTCCCCTCTGACATGTGGGATGTTGGCACTGAACTTTTGGTGACCTTGCAGACCTTATTGCTCTCTCCTTCTTTGTATGGAGAGAGCTGTCGCTGTTTCTGTCATCCTTATTACTGCTGGTGGATTCTTTTATTGTCCTCGAGTTGGTCAGCAAAATTGGATGTATCCAGGAGTGAGCAGGAGGTTTATAAATTGACTCCATGGATGGAAAGTCAACAATATGTGGCGGCCTGCCTTCTTGCTGACCTAAGTATGGATTTTGAGGCTGTAAATTCCTTTTAGAAGCTGTATGAAAAAGCTCTATTATCAGTTTTGCTGTAGTTTATGTAGAGGCTGTCTGCTACTGGAAGTGAAGTTGTCATTTGCTTATTGTATATTGTCATATAAAAACTGGGAAAGGCTCGCTGTTCATAATTCAAATAAATAATATAAAATTATCTTGATGATTTAAAATAAAAAGACAGATATAACTAGACCATGGCTCAGGAAGAAGGTCATCTATTTATCAGAGATTGGTAAGTATGTGAAAGGTTTAGATGTGAATGCTGTACAAATATGCTTAGGCTGCAAAAAAATATCCCTATCTGTGGACAAAATTCGCTAAGTTTATTTTGTACTTTTCCTCCCTCTTACCCCATAATCTCACTCAACTACTAAATTGAATGGGTCATTCCAAATCAATGATAAAACTGCTCATGGGTTATCATGTAAGAGTCACAATTGTTAGTATCGTGGGCCATCAGTCATAATTTTTCCACTGCATGCTATTGACTTGACTTGGCTCAACTCTATTTAATTTGCTTCTTGGGCCAAGTCTGTCTGTTTCCACTGCAGATGGGAGATGCTCAACACTACAGAAAGGAGGAAACAATCGTCATGTCATCGTCATGTCACAGTATTCATGGCACCTATTGGTATCACCACAACTTACTTGAATCTTCTCCAAAAATAATACCAGGAACTGTCCACAAATTTACTAGCAGCGGAAAGCCGTTGAAAAAAGGATGAGTGTAGATGGGACACAAATGTGCCTTTCCACGCATGTGACCAATAAACTGTGTTAGTGTATGTCAGGCAGTTTAATGTCCTACTGCGGTCTAAACAGGTAATAAAACTCATGTGTTTTCCATCTAAGCCCTATCTACCCTGATGTATGGCTGTACACATACACACAAGTCCATGCAAATACACACCAGGACATAGGTGCATTCAAACTCACATTAACACAGATGACACAGTTCTCATGTGTGTAAGAATAGTCACATAGCTGTATATGACATGCAAAGTGGATTTTTTCTAGAGGCTTACATGTCCCACTGGCTGCATTTACTCAGTTTATTTTTCAGATGAACACCAACAAAGGTGTCAGCAGTCAGCATTCTGTTAATTGTTTGTTGAACGACACATTTTTGCACTTATGCAGTAAGAACTGCACAGATTGAGAGCTTGAGAGAATAGCAGTGAGAAGAAAAAAAAAACTAATGACAGGAAGGTTGTCAAAAAGAAAAAACAGACAACAGAACAGTGTAGCAAACAGAACAATAAATACCAAGACATACTGGATGTAGGAGCGCCCCTGAAAACTCAATAGAATTAACGGGAGATGAGTAAAGCTAGCATTTATATTTTACAATTTAAGATGAAAATTGCTTTTTAAAGCTATACCACAGATACCTAGGCACAGATTTTCAGTAATAATAATAATAATAATAATAATAATAATAATACATTATTGACTATTTCTACATTGTGGTGTTACATTTTCCCCCTAATGAGCATTTTGTTGTTCAACATTAACTTGGTCAGAAATTGGAAATGGAGAGCCATTTGTTGACATAATTGACTCATGGAAGTCAAGCAAGGAAATTATGAACAGATTGAGAAAAGGCTGGATCAGAGACAATCAGATTTACTCCCGTGCAGTCTAATGCAAAATGGTACAAAAGGGACATTTAAACGTTGGATAACTTCAGTTTATGTTGACTACTGCAATACATTGATTGATGCCAGTTGAAAGGCAATATGAAGGTTTTTTGTTTGTTTGTTTTCTGTGATGAAACAACTGTCAATGTACTCTTATTGATCAATCCATGTGTGGTGATCATTTTTGATGCACATTCCACCATTAGTATCAATAAATATCTGATCTCTCTCTCTCTCGGGGTGTGTGTGTGTGTGTGTGTGTGTGTGTGTGTGTGTGTGGGTGTGGGTGTGGGTGTTTGCACCCTGCTCCCGGCATTTAGAGGCTAATCAATGCCCTGATAACTACTGCTGCTAATTGAAGGTTAGCAGATACCATCAGCATGAATCCCTCTCTATCTCTCACTCACACCCAACCCCCTTTTCTTTCTGCCCTTCTCTCTTCCTGTTCTTCATTGATGCAGCTGTACTTCAGCAGCCATCATGTGAGCTGTATTATGCAATCCTTAACGGACACTCTTCAACACTAACGTACATGTTACACAGTACACCAGCTTGCTATCAGAGGCATTTCTCCTTGTTATTAATTAGTTTCTACCAAGCCATACCTTTACACACGCACGCCCAGTGTCACACTCACTTAGCAACATTACACTGCTGGCTGTGCTATTGCTCAAGGATGATGCAAATGCATCTCCACAGCCTCAGCACCGAGTGTTATCTGTTAATAACGTAAAAATTTTCCATCAGCTCAGCTTCCACTGGGGTTTGAGACAGATGATGCAACTGGAGGGTCACTTCACCCTGCCACATCCCACATCACTGATTAATGCACCTATTCAGTGCCACAGACTGATGATAGGTTTGCTTTTTGATACCTGGTTCAGAATTGAATGTAAAGATACATTATCTGCTGTTGCCATGGTAACGAGGACATCTGAGACAAAGACGGAGAGAGAGAAGAGAAAATGAAAATGAACAATATTAATGTGAAAACATGAAGATAAGAAGAGGAAGGTTATGTGACAGAGCAAGAGATATAGATGATACTGCAGAGGAGAGGAGAGGAGGGTGAGGTGGCCAGTCCTCCATTTTGAGTTGGTTTAATGTAAACCTTCTCTGTGTCTTTCCCCTTTCTGCTGTCTATCCCGCCTCTTCTCTCCAATTCTCTCCCCTCACTCTTCCCCCTCCAACCCTCTACTAATTCATCTTTTTTCAATTATTAACTTCATAACTTCAGCTGCATCTGTCTGTTCATCAATAATTTATCCTTAAATGGGGTGTCCCTTGAGTTTGTGCCTCTATGTGTGTGTGTGTATGTGTGTGTGTGTGTGTGTGTGTGTGTCGTCAGATCAGGAATGAAAACATCCACCTACCTCTTCGCCCTGTCCAGTAGTCCTTACATCTTTGTTTCATCTCTTCAGAAATCGAATTAAAACATGCAAGAAAATGCAATATGCAATACATAGTGATGGAACAAATCTTTTTAATAAATGACAAAGCAGACTTGTCCGTGCCGGTCTGTAGAAAATAAAAGAATAACAGTTTCGAAAGGCATTTTGTGTCGAATAGGCAAAGAGAATTACACTGATCATGTTCAGCTTGATGTTTAGATTTAAGTTCCTTTCACTGTTGTCAGACAAGGCTTCCTTTCTTTCTACCTTTCAAGTTCTGTCTCTACCACAATCTTGAATGCTGGATCTATTGATCGACCTGGGGAGAAAAGACTGAAGGGCTTGTGTGTATGTTTGTATGAGTGTATGAGTTTGTGTGTGTGTGTGTGTGTGTGTGTGTGTATTGAGCATGACAAAGACCTCAACGTGTCTGGAATTTAAAAAGAAACCCTTCAACCATTACTGGTTACCCCCCTCTTCTCCAGTGTCTCTCACCTTCAATTTCCCTCTATACATCCTCTTTCCTCTGGTCTCTGTATTTCCTTAACATCTCTTCTCCATCGCCTCCTCTTCCAATCTTTTCTCACCACTCTAAATCAGCTAGTTGGCCATGAAATTCAATTTGTGCCAGGACTGTGTTTTATTTTCTTCTACATGAGCTGACCAGTCACTGAAACCTCGGAAACTGATGATGTAGCATCCAATTCTCATGCTTCTGCTGCTGACTAGTGTGTTGGCAATTACTTGCTTACCCACTAGTCTTCCAAGCTACCATTTCTAATCATGTTTTACAACTCAACATTTAACAGGCATTGACATGAATTTCACTTTTCCACCTTTTGGGTCCAGCCAAGAACTCTGCTCTTCATTTTGCTGACAATGTTTATCTATATGTGTACACTCCTGGCTTTTCAGCCGTTTGTTTATATTAGCTTGGATACATTATTTATGCGTATTCACTGTTACATTTTCAGCTCTATGCCTGCATTGTTTTTTTCTCAGCACATGAATGCTGTAAAATATGTGTAATGTCACACAGCCACATGGCTTGTGCCAGTAACTGAGCAGCTGAAGGCCTCGTTTTGAAGAATAACGGCTGATCCCAACCGCTGTTGAGATGAAAAAGGTGACTCTCAGGGACTGTGCCGTGGGAGACACTACCAAAAATTTATGCCTATATGGCCTCATGTGTTCTTTATTAGCTCTCTGCTATAGTAAGTCCTGTATGAGCTTTGTAATCCACACTAGAGTACGCCTCAGTGCTCCTCCTCTGTCTCTCTGTGTTTGTGTGTAGTGGAGTTGGTCTCTGTCCATAGCTGCTTCTCCTCACTATTCTTCTGTCTTCCTACAGAGAGAGGAGGAGGGGGCAATTGGATAGACTGAAGTAATGGACTGAGTGGTGAGAGGGAAATGTGGAAAAAAGGATGGAAGGTGTGTGTGTGTGTGTGTGTTAAAGTGCCCAGTCAGCCAAGTAACTAGTGCATCACTGCTGCTTTTTAGACCTGTACTGCCCACAGGGTGCTGACACACACACACTAACACAGCATGGTTTTATCATGCTAAGATGAGTGTTGGAGAACCAGAATTTCTAGGAGTTTTCACCCACATACTTCACATCCACACCCTCGATCACATACACACACACGAACCGGAGCTTTTCTTCACATACACATGCATTTTCTGTTTTGTCTCACACCTGTTGAAACAAAGTATGAATAACGCCCATGTGTCCTACACACTACTACTGAAAAATCTTTCAGGAAATAAGCGTGCGACATGTCTTGACAGTACTGACCTTTGAGGAACCATAAATCTGAATTCAGAATTGCAGCGTAGAATCTCTGCACCATCCCCTTTTATTTCAATTTTATTTTAAGTCAGAGGCCCAAGTAGATTTTGTGAATAAATTATGTAATTATGTAAACTTATTATTGTTTCAGAAACTCATTAGTAAGCAAATGACCTTGCTAACTAGAAGTACAGTAACAGCAAACAAAGCAAATACAAGGAGACTCATCTTCCTCGCCACAATATTCTTATATAAGAATGGTGCGCAACCGCAAGTACACAGTTGATACAGGAAACTACAAAATAGAGGTATTAGTATGATTAGTATTAGTATAATTTTGACTAACATGTTTCTGAATTGCTAGCATTATAGCCTTGAATTCGCCAACTGTGGTAGTTTCATTACCATTAATTGTTTAGAAAGCCTCTAACATCACCTATTCGTAGAGGTATGAATGAATTTCTTTAAGGAGAAGAGAAGCAAACACAACTTTATTTAAGTTCAATAGTCAGCAACCATTCTGTTTGTGTCCACAATATAAATGAGGTGGTAAATGGGGTTTGTGGAGTTCTTTTTAGCCTGTCCCCTGTCCCCTGTGCGTTTATCTTCATAATTTATCATGCTTTGGCTTTTTAATAGTTGAATTAATGCCATCTTGACTAATTGTTCAAAATAAACACTGGTTTTACATATACGTTCATGAATTCAAATGAACCACTGTGAAATGGTACAAAAACATCACAAAACACAAGAAACAGCAGCTATGAAAAGTTTTCTGAAGATAAAACATAAGAAATGTAGAACACTAATAAATACAGAGTCTGCATACCTCTTTTCTCTGCAGATTATTCACATACATACACAAGCATATCAGGGCTGGTCTCATCAAGCCTTCTTGTATTTTAATGTTTGTCTGTGTGGACTGTGGGGTTTTTGTTTGGTTTTTTTTTTTAATAGTTGAATGAAATACGGGGCCTGACTACAGTGGTACTGTCTGTGCTTTCTCAACTGAGTGTGTGTGTGTAGCTGTGAAAATAAGATAATCTGATTCAATAGCTGTTATCACTAAAGGCCAGATAACTCTGAAAGCGCACACAGCCATACACACACATATAGTTATATGTTGCTAAGTGTGTGTGCGTGTGTGTGGATGCCTGTCTAAATTCTTCAAATTGATATATGTGATGAGGCTCTTTCTTCTTTCATCTCTCTTTTCTCTAGTTGTCTTAACATCCTAGTTGTCCATAAGCCCCTTTGACAGTCTCTAGGATACCAACCAGTTACTATAGCAACCAGGCTGACCACTTCCATGGATCACACAGCCATGCAGTCACCTGACCACCCATCTTTCACGTGATTGGACACTGTGTTTTGGCCACATCTATTCACATCCCATTGGCTGGAATGGGGGGCCCCAACAAATTTACTCCTCATTTTTATACCCTTGCTCTATTTTCTAGCTTCACCTTTTCTCAATCTCTCTGTACCTTCTCCCTCTCTCACAACAAACACAGAGATTCTGTTACATCAGCCTCATGCTACAGTCACTGCATGGAGTCATATTTGCTACTTCTGCCTTAATGGGTTGAATGTAAGGAAAAACAAAAGTGTTATTGCATTGGGATAAGCAGGATTAAGTGAATAGGCTAGAAAAGAAGGCCTAATAAGGCAATTTCACCAACAATAAATCCATTTTAATATCCCTAACAACTTATCTTACCTTTCATCAACATTGATATGGCTGGTTGGTACAGTCAGCTGAACTCAAATAAAAACAAATATAGCTATTTTGTGCAGCATCCATTCACAAATATGTGTCTGTATCAGATGTCTTGTGACTCGCTGATGTTCATGACCTGAAGGTTGGGAACAGCTGAGATATGAACTGAAACTTGTAGACTTCCACAGCCCTGACTTCTGCAAAATGGTTTTCATCAGATGGTTAATTCTTTTGGTTTTAATTATTTAGTTTGAAACATATTCAGATTATTATCATTTATGACAAAGGAAAGAAAAAGGTTCTATTATTTGAGAATGTTTGACATTTTTACTGGATTAAACAATTAGACAACTGTCAAATTAGTTAATACATTTTCTGTTAATTGACTAATTCATAAGAACGGTTCTCGTTCTAGTTTAATGTTGGATACTTGATGTCTTTGAATTGAATTTTTAATCTTAAATCTGCATTTTAAACTGCAACTTTAATATTGAACTGATAAAGATATAACCTCGTAATTTAAAGTTTAATTTAAATTGAAGTGTCAATTTGTCTAAAAAGTAATACAATAAATTCTACTTTATGTCATCTCTCCATCACTTCCTCCTATTTTCTAGCTACTTCTCAGCTAACAGCTTCTGCACTGTAGGCTTTCTAGTGTGTCATATCTGCTGATGCCAACAACAATTCTAAACAGGCACCAATCTATAAGATAAGCTTTACCTTGAACCGCCGTAGCTAGCTCAAGCAAGTGTAGTGTAGTTTGTGCCTTCTTCCTTTTGAATTACTAAACTCCTGAATGAGAAATGACTTGACTTGCATAGGAATAAAGCGTAAAGTTGCTGTCTCCATGATTAGGTCATCTTTTTCCAGGAGACAAAACAGACACAGTAAGAATTCACTCTCGATAGGCTTATGCTTAGCCTAGAAATCCAGCCCTTTAATATCAAAAGCAGTTCTCTCTGCTTTAAAAATGCTGTAATCCTTTTTCAAGAGCTACAGGAACCGAATGGCTTGTGGCGTTGCTGAACTTTGGCCCAACACAGATGAGGAGGAATCATTATAATTTAAGAACCCTGCACCGCTGATGGTTGGCTTGGATGATTGCAATAGACACATCTATAATGTGTATAATTAGACTCCTAAACTGCTAGACAGCCAACACCTAAATGTAGGGAACTACTTGTTATCTTAAATATTGTGGTGCTTCTTCACTTGTTTATCTTTGCTTTATATAACAACTCCCATGTGCCAAAGTACAGAGGTGTGCTGAGAGTGAGTTCATTTCTAGTACTGCTCAGTTCTCCAAAGTTTGATCATGCAACTTTCATTTAATGTTTCGTCTGGGTTTATTTAATATTCACTGTGTTCTGATGCGTGTCAGTATGGCACATTTGTGTGTGTGGCTCAGCAATAGACTTTGAGGTGTGTTTTGAAAGAGCAGGGGGTGACAGCTTTCTCCTGGTTCTAAGTATAGATGAGGTGTGAGAAGAAAGAGACAGTGAGTGACAGGGAGGCAGATTGAGCGAAAGAATAAAACTCCAAAGACAGTTAAAGAAAGTGATAGAGGAGGGGGAATTAGCTTGAAAACACTAAAACTCTGAGATAGGAATAACAGAAAAGTATGGAGAGAATTTCAAAATGTATGGATTTCCATGGGGAAATTGGGTTCCTCTGAAAAGGAAGGGTGTGAATATAAAATACATAAAAGGTCAAAGCAGATTAAATAGGCAATATACAAATATTAAAAATTAAGAAATGCATTTTCAAACCGTCTCAGGAGGACTGGAAATGACAGGAAATGATGGGTGTGTGTACATGAGTAGATTGACTTACAATGACTGTGCTAAATGTTTATTAGATTTAAAAAACATAATTTCATGTGTTTCCAAACTACCATAAAGAGAATGATATTTAGGAAAAAAAAAAAAAATCATATTTTTGTATTTGTGTGTGTTTCAAAGAAAGGGAGGATCAGAGTTATATGTTGCAGAGTAAACAAGCGAAATGGGAACCTCAACTAAAGAGACCCACCAGCATGTGGTCAGCTTCGGTACAGACTCCAGCAGAGAGCTCTTTTTAATAATAAAATAATAAAACTGTACAGCTCAGTTTGGAGCAGAACAAATTTAGATGGTGGAAGCAATGTTAGGCAGGGAGGGGGCCGCCGAATTCCCTTGTTTTTTCGAATGGCTTTTGATGAAGGCAAATGGAGATCATCATGGATAGGTCTGTGTCCACGTTTGTTGTGCGTGCGTGGTGTATTCAGGAAATGATTTGATGCCATACAGGCCTTATTTCCAATATACACGTGATCCCTTTTTCACTGCCATCCAATAATTACACCAGGTTTGGCACGAGTGTTTCTGTCATGGGAATTGCAGGTAAATGATTAATTTAATCTTGTTAGTTAATGTTTGATTGTGTGTACACACATCTGAGAATGTGTTGATTTCTTGAATGTAGGTTCTGTCATGGTGAGCGCGTTGTGCTCGATGCATGCAAAGCCACACGTCCCTATTAAGACGCATTGCACAGCTTTTTGTTTATGTTTGTGAAAGAGAGAGCGAAAAAGGTAAATCCTCAGTTCCATGGTAACATAATTCGACAAAGCTACTGTGTGTGTTCTCAGGCATTCTTTGTTATACTCATCCTTGTGTAAGAACAGATCAAATTACTGGTGTTAAGAAATGAACCAAAAAAAGTGAAATGTAGGCAAGCTCAGTGTCCAATTCCACAAGACAATATGGAGTAAATATTTGTCTTGATTCTGATAGGAATTTGATTCAAATGTTTCTGAATCCTTTTTCAGCTATTGCTAGAAGATGGATGCATTGTTTGCTGCCTGCAGAATGGATGATGAAGCAGATATTCAGCAAATTGGTTGCTCACCCTTTCTCCAAACAGCTACTAAATGCACAGTGAAGCAGTACTCCCAGCAGAGATGAGCTTTTCAAATTAAAATCAGAACAGAGATCAGAGGCTTAAGGTTTTGAACACATGCTCATGATGCGATTGTTGTGGGCTCATGCCCACTGCACATCCACCGTTCGCTGTGGTGGTCACAAACTCACATGTGCTGAGGATTACATGCCGAAAGCATGCTTGCATTTCTTCTCTCTCCATCTTTTTTCGTGTCTCTTGGGGTTGAGGTGGGGACAGGATGATTGATGTTTTACTGTGCTCTCATGTTGCTGTTGACTAAGTATATTTTAACGATCCACTCAGCGCATATTGTACATGCCCCATATCCACCACCTCTTTTTTTAAGGGTGTGCATGCCTGCATGTATGTGTGTGTGTTTGTGTGTCTGGCATACTGGGTGTGGTTGCAGGATGCGCTGTGAAGGAGGCAACGGAAGCTCCAGTGGCGCAAGGGATGGACCTACACGCACAAATATTCACGTGCGTGCCTGTATAGACAAGTGTTTGGGACAGTCTACAGGAAGGCTGAACAACAATTAAATTTTTCATCACTTCCATTATTCAGAAACTGCTACGGCGTGTGAGGGAGGGAGGGGGAGAGACAAAGGCAGAGATGGGGAGAGAAGGTGATGGAGGCAGTGTGTGTTCCTCAAAATGCCTTGGCTTTAGCTTGGCAGCTGAAGGTGTGTATCAATAACATGAGTTGAATTGAAAATAAGGAATGATGCAGTAAATGAAGTGCCTGTTTAAATATGTTGATACTTCTTCTCAATTATATATTCAGAGAGAATCAAAAGAGGAGAGAGGAAAAAAGAAGGTGGAAAGGCGGCAGAGGATGGTGCCGCAGAATGCTTGGGAAGGGCAGAAAAAGAAAGAGAGAAGGAGACACGATTGCATTCCTGGGAAATGAGGATGGTCACCATGGCAACTGCAGTTGAGTCACATGACGCGGAGGAGGGAGAGAGAGAGAGAGGTGCGAAAAAAGAAAAAAAAAAAACAGCAAGAGGGTGGGGTGCACCAGCAAATGACAGAGGAGGAAGAAAAGGAGAAGAAATGGTAATGAGGTGAAATAATAAAAAGAAGTGATGGGTAGAAAGAATACAGGAGTGTGCGGAGGGAGCAGAGACGAACGATGTGATGTGTGTGTGTGTTTAATATTCAAATGTGTCCATGCTTATTTGTCACTGTCGAGTTTGTGGGCAACTGTATTCACAGTGACGTCATGCCTGTCTATAGGAGGAATAATAAAGGTTAGACAATTAGAGGAAAAGGGTTTAGGGGTGGTTTAGGTGTGTGACTGACAAGAAGGATAAATAAAATGATTTAAAAAGTAAACTGAATCACAAAAATAGAAGCAAAAACAATGGAAGGATGGGAGAGGAAAAGAGGAATGAAATATTCAGAGTTTTTCCTTTTTAATATCTGATTGGCTGTTAATCAATGTGACGTCACAAGCAGACTCATGGTTTACATTCTTTGTTGATACATACTCATTTGCCTTTTTGTCTTTTTTCATGGATAGTTCTGATAGATCATAGATGCTGTTTGTGTCTGTGTTCCTTCATACATAACAACTTCAAAACAAATGAGACTGGTGTGTTGTCTTTGACGTCTATCTATATATTGATCTTCTCTTCTCTGTCCATGCACACTGCTTTATCACTAAAGGTACTGCCATGAATTATGCAGAATTTTTCATTTTTAACATATAGCACACATAATATGACACTAGATTTGACTCTGATTGATGATTGTTCTATATGCACTGTACATTTCTTTGTTTGGCCATATTGATATCCACTATAACATAATATCAGGATGCAGTAATACACTTTTTTTTAAACCAATACTGATCTAAAATCCGGAACTCATACAATCAATTAAGCCTGAGTATCAGTTGCTTGCTTTACTTTTTATATAAAAAAATTGAAATTGAAAACTATCTATTCTATCTGTTGACTTAATAAGTCAAACACTTGCATTTATAATCACATCCATCTCAACATCAATGCCATTGAATTCAGAATTCAGAGTTCAGAGCTTTATCAAAACCTCTGAACAAATTCAGCACTTTACATAGCTCGCCCAGCCGAGGCCCATATTTCTGAATGTGTGATTAAACAAACAGCTGTAAGGGAGTTAATTTTGTTGGTTTACAGTCAAATGAGCTTTTATATGTTTTGATCCAACACATTACTCATTTGATACCTTGGAAGCCCTCAATCATTCAAGCTTATGGTAATATCATTTCATTCAGTGTTTAGTGTCAAGATGATTAATTTTGAGAAATAGCTGTTCAATCGAAACTTGATTTACCTACTGTAATGAGGATTATTATTATTTTTATTATTAGATAATGAAAATGAACCAGTGATGATAAGAGTTGGTCAGTAAGGGTTGGATGAGGCAGATAAAATTCCTGCAGCTGGCAGCAGACTTTGGGTGGATGAGCAAATCACAATTCAAGTCCATTGTTTTTGAGTCATAGTGATGGCCACTTCTTATTGCAGACAGTCTGATCTTTGCAGTAACTTTTTTTTTTTTTTATCACCTTATGGACCTGCTTGTACCTGATTGTGCCTGCTTGTACCTGCTAAGTGCTCTCATAAAGCCATAAAGTTATCTGCAGGTTACCCTTTGGATTTCCATCTGAGCTGTAGAGTTGCAGAAACTTGCTTATGTATGCACATACGTCCAATGTAGACCCAGAACAGGAAAAGTCTGGACAATATAGCAGTGTGTCATCAGGAAATAAGTTATAGCCATGTTGGAAAATGTTCAATTTAAAGTCTGGAAAAAAATCCAAGTGAAAATAGTTTATTAAAGCAGCAGACTGATCACAAACTGCAAACCTCATTTCAAGATCATCAGCAATGGTGAATGGCAGTGTCATAGCAAAGGGTTTTAAAAACTAAACTAAACATTTCTGAAGTGTATTAAGTCTGTATGTTATATTGAGTGTATGACTGATGAAGGTAACAAAACAAAATGTGAAACACTTTCTGAATACACTATACATCATTATGCAGTTTTTAAAATGGCTGTTTTAGTATAAAAATTGCAATACTCTTTTATAGTTAGATCTTTTTTATTTTTATACACTGGTATTTGTGTACATTTAGTGTTTCATACCCATCATATAAATGGGCTCAATTATGTCTGTGGAAAGTTAAACTGGTCAAAGGTTAGGAGATAATTACTGTCTGAGTTTCTTGTGTGTGTGTCTATGTATAGAAGATGGAGTTGAGAACAAAACAGGCTTCAAAAGAAAATAATGAGCATCTGTGCGTGGTTTCATGCAGGCTGAAACACACACGCACACACAAACACAAGCACACACACTTACATACTGATTCTGTGCCTTCCAATATGTCTGTTTAGACACTGTCCCTGGCTTTAGCTGTGGGTCTTAAGTGTGTCTGTGGCTCACTGCCCAGCACTTAAACTATGACACACTTTGTCCGGAAACATGCACGCACCTACACACAGACACACACACACACAAACAAAAAGACCCAGCTCTTGTACTTTCCCCTCACTCATATCCAGATGTAGACACACATGCAATCTTTCATTCCCTATCAGACATTATGTAGCAGCTGTCAGAGAGGACAGGGCATCAGCAGCAGAAAGGAAGCTGGAACTGAGCTTTACCCCTTGCTGAAACGCATTTACATCAATTCATATCCCTTCAAGTGGGATCAATGCCGAGCAGAGGACAGCAGATGGGCAGAGCTTCAGCTTACGGTTTGAAAGACACCATGTTTGGGCTGTCATGGTGTCTCAGCATGTCAAAGATCAGATTATGGACTTGCTGTGATTTAAATGTGGCTCATAGACGTTGGTGCCAAAGCTCCTTTTCCAAAGACAGTCCTGACTGGAGTGAGGGCAAACCAATCACATCTTTTCTTGGAAGATTTTTTTCTCACACTGTTATCACCTCAAAAAGACCTAAGATTTATACTGACTACAACAGCTAAGTCTGAATACAGTTGTCTTTAGAGCAAGCAGACTTTTAATGATCCTATTAATAAGACTGGTCATTTTGCCCTCTTGTTTCATAATAGTCTGTTTCCAACCCCCACAATAGAACAGAGAGAGATGGATGGTGGGGGGCTGAGGGGAAGTTGTTGTGGAAAATAGTCACATTTTTCATTATCAAGCAGAAGATGAGTGGATTTATTTTTGCAACCCACTGAAATGTATATAAAAGTCTGTCCCGACACCGAGCGCTGCTGCACTCCATGTATGTATAAATTGAAAAGTGGTCTCAGACTTTTGGATATATGAGCCATTTTATCCAAGTAGTTCAGAAGTTAGAGTTCAAAATGTGAAATAAAATTCCTCTTCCCCCAAACTTTGTATGTATAGTTTTTAAATAATATGTAACGAGCAAACGTATGGTATGCGTACAGCCCCATGTTGTCAGCACAGGAATATTTTTCCTCTCCAAAAATATTTCACTACTGAAACATCCTGTTGTTTGATTGACAATTTTTAAACCAGTACAAACAAAATCGAGTAAAGCGGCAGACCTCATTTCTTTGCATATTGTATATGTAAAGGTATAAAGGAAAAATCAGAACAATAGAAAAGAGAAAGACAAGGAAGGATGTAACATATTGCCTGATAGTGAAGCTTTTCTTCACAACATTAGCTTTCTTGCCAGGTGATGCTGGAGGAACATTTGCATATGCTGTCTGATCTCCAAGCTCATCTGACCTGTTATTATCTCTTCCCGATTGCTTTGCACTCTGTAAATTTCTAGAGACAGTGGAAACTCAAACACATCATGCCTGCAGTTATTGTAATTTCAGCCTGAGTGCTGTGCAATCTAATTACATTGTCTGGATAAAATTACAGTAAGGGGAATAACAACACTTATCTTGATGTTATACTGTTTCATTGGTTAAGAAAAAAAGAAAAATTATTAAATTCTTTCTGACAAAGTCTAATGATTAATACTGCGCTGTACTGGTTTTGGGCACATTTATATGCGACTGTACTGCACTAGCATCACAACCTAATGTTATACATTTCATTTTGCTGACATGGTAATCTTAACAGCAATGTTGCATCTACTGGATTTCTAGAAATAGACTGAAACTGTATACACTGCACTAACTCTCCGTTTGTAAGTGTGATTCATTTGTGTTACAGCAGATGAACTGTCACATTGGTCATTCAAGCTTGCTAACTCAAACAATATTGAGTCAGTGGTTTTGATACAAAATGGTAGTTTTTATAAAAGATGTTTGTATCTTAAGTGGAGAGGCAGCAAATCTGAGGCCTTTTATAACACATTGTCCTCATTAAGGGCCACAGTGTGTGTTTTTCCTTAAACTAAATTTCTGAAAGTTGGATTTGGCATAATATCTATCTCCTCTGTGATAGGTTATTTGCATACTCACAGACATGAAGAATTTGCCATGATTGTCCCATATAAAGTAGGTTTTGGACAGATATACAGACATTTTAAATAAAATTCTTGCACATTTTCCCTTCTATTACAATTGTCGGAGAAAAACAACCATGATGAATTGACCCTTTCAGTTTTCCTGTAGCTCTTATTCTCTTCATTAAGACTTTAGTATTTTGTGCAGTTTGTATGCACATTGTGAGGCTTGAAAATTTTTCTGTAGTTTTACCAACTTATGAAGCAGCCTAAGGTATAATGTACAAAGGTCAGGGCCTTATTGCATGAAAAATATTACCATATGCAAGAATGATCATGTAGGAAGAAGCAGGTTCCAGGAACAGAAATCAATAACAGCAAAGAGCGAAGGAGAGTGGGGGAGGGGGTCCACTGCTGGATTCAGACACAATGTTGGTAATGGCAGAGGCCTCTGCAGCAGGTTTACTCATAGCTCAGAGGCTAGAAAGATTTTCCATAAACACAGGGTGACTAATATAAATTCAACAATGAAGTTTCAAAGATCTTCTTAATACAGTTATGCACACGAAAAGAAGGTAAGAAAAGGAAATTATTATATTAAATAGACCTGCATAATCACAAATTATTGTTTGAATTTAACCAAAATTAGTATTGAAATTGAAGAATAAATTTTATCCTGCTTAATGACATTCCATTTGACAATGTGAATCCAACAGTTAATTATTTGCTGTCAAGTAGATAATGCATTTAAATAGCTCAGTGCGAACATGTAGTTTGGGACTCGACTGTTTGGCTGACTGGACTCTTACTATCTTACTGTATCAAGCACACACATTCAGTTTGAAAGGCACAGATTATTTTTCTGTTATGCAAGTTACCAGCAACTAAATTATCAGTCTCTTTGTCTGGAAGGAGTTCAGCACAGACTATCAGTCTCTGTCACTGAAGGCCCCCACTTTGGCCTTCTGCAGCTAAACAAAGACATGGAACTTTACCTTTGTCCAAGCCACGTAGGCAGGATTTTTAAAACTGCTCGTTAAGCTTTTGTTTTTTGTTTTTTTTTTTCCCCCAAGGTTTTCCCACATTACAGTATGATGATTAAATAAAAATTTTGACTCAGGACTCTCTATGAACTGCAATTTTGTGATTCACTCTGTACCCTAACCACACTGGCTCGGGGTCTGGATGACACATGGATTTTAAATGACTCTTTTGTGAAGACTTGTGAAGGCAGCAAAATGAGCCACAGTGAGCCGAAAGTGCTCTTATTCTTTTCTCACCCCTTAATCTTGTTCTTGTCACCAACAGTAATCCCCCTCTGTTGTTGCTGTTAATGTTATCTTCTATTTCTCTCCTTTGTATCCTTCATCTATATCCACCCCCCTACTCCAGGTTAAACATCTTTGCTGTCTTCTCTGCTATTTCTTATCATTTCAAATTCTTTTCTATCACACATGTACAGTTTTCCTCTTGTGCTGTTGAACTACATTTGGACAAATAATCTTTGTTTAGCTAGAGGAACACTGCTGAAAATGCATTCTTGTGCAGGCTGACAGTCACTTTGTGTTTGTTTACAATTGTTATACTAATGTTACACAATTAACATGGTGATATTTGAATTATGTTTAAGCAATTCAGCAATTTTAGATTAATTCAAAAGCTCCTCTTCCTACTGAGCCAATTTAGAATACTAACCTGCCGCTTCCTCTCCTTTTGTGTTACCTCTAGGCGGATGCAAAGATGGTGTGTGATGTTGTCAGTCGTATGGAAGACACAGAGCCTTACTCTGCTGAGCTGCTCTCTGCCATGATGCGCCTGTGGTCTGACTCTGGCATTCAGGAGTGCTTCAGCCGTGCCCGAGAGTACCAGCTCAACGATTCAGCACAGTAGTATGTACATGTTGTCATTTGTTTGTGTGTGTGTGTGTGTGTGTGTGTGTGTGTGTATGTATGTGTGTGTATATATATATATATATATATACAGAGAGAGAGAGAGAGAGAGAGAGAGAGAGAGAGAGAGATATTACAAATACATCTGAAGATGCTTCCACTTCATTCACCCTAAGTGAGTGTGAGTGAGAGTTGACCTGGAGGAGTTGATGTCATCAGGTGGTACCCATTGTTCATTGGGTATTCGACCCTTAACCCTTAACTGGTGGTGGGCCGGCAGTGGTTGCCAATTCACTGTCCTCCTCCTGGCTTCCAGTTTAACTCTTCTCCCTGCTACATAACCAGCAAGATGCTCTTTCTGCTGCCTCCCCCATCCTGCGAGTTGCTGTCTTTCTCTCCTTCCCTGTCATTCCAATGGCTGTGAGCATTCTTCACACTGACTGGGCTTGGAATCCTCTACAGCTGACCTCGACTGGGAACAGCCATGCTTGCCATCCTTTCTACCCTGCAGTCATGCAGAAGGTCTTGGTATTTGGCGTTCTTTTTTTGAAAGCCTGTTCACACCCCTCTTCCTGTGGGACTGTAAGTTCTATGAGAATGATCTTTTTTGCCTCTTCAGACCACAGTACCACATCTGGACAATCTAGGGGAACTGCAGTCTTTCAGGTCAACCTTCATTTCCCATGATTGGGTCTTTTGTAGCAGACTGTTCCTTGTTTTTGCTGAGGTTGGTAGCTTTTCCATCTCCCTGACAATCTGGATTGATGTTGTTTTACGAGGTGGTTGGCGTTTCTTGCTTCCCTCCTGCTCTAAGGTCATGAGCACCTGTCATGGCACCATCCTGTATCTTCCTTGGGTGAGTCGTGTTTCACACCCAGACAAGATGACCCTCTCCCGACAAAGCTTGTTCAATGGGTACTCTATCATGCCCCACTTGTGCATGTTTGCTGGGGTCAGGGGTGGGTCACACACTGATCTCAGCAGGAAGGTGATGCGGAACGGCTCCAGGCTCCATATGTCCACTCAAGTGATCTTCCTCTTGGGGCGTTCCCGTTTGGTCCAGGTTCCTTGGGAAGCTAGTTCCACAGCCCTTGAACTTCATCCTCCTCCTGGATGACGGCTCTCTGTCACTGGTTCCTGCCTCCCCCCCCTGTTGGAAATGGGAAGTTCCAAGACCTTGTCTTCCTTCCTTCTGCAACAGATGAGTCAGCTGTGCACTTGCATCCTGATCTTGCGATGACACCTGCATGTCTGACTTGTTCATCCTGGGAGTCTCTGTATTTTGTTACAACTCTGAGCTTTGAAACCTTTAATTCCTCAAGTATGGATGACAGAGGAGGTTGGAATTGCCCTGTTATGTAGACACCCACTGCAGTGAAGCTTGGAGGGATTCCAAACCTCTGTATATTATTGTTGTGAGAGTATTGACTTTCTGCTCAGCTGTCCCTGCTAGGGTGGCTTCGATAATTTTGTCAAGATCTTCGTCTAGTTGGTACCCTTCCTTGTTTCCACTCATTTTACACCATTTGATTCATTCCCTCACAGGGTGGGGTTGTTTTTCTTGGTCCGTGGGTAGGTCCGTCCTGAGGTCTTGAGGTGACACAGGTGCTGATGTGTTAGGACTGAGCAGTGTTACTCAATTTGAGTTACGTCAAAGTTTGTGCAAATGTAACAAACATTTATTTTGAGCTAAAGTTTATCTGAAAATCCTGCAGCTCCTTCACAACCAAATGACACTCATTCTGTCATTCTGTCTTCTTCTAATTCCTGAATTTTGTTCTGACTTATGCTCATCTAATAATTAGCATCATTTTAGAAACTGAGCACATTTACCAGCTTTTACTGGTTGAGAGCTAACATTGAGTCACGTCTTAAGTGAACAAGTGGGAAAATAAAGCTGTATGTTCTGAAATCTGTAATGTTTGTACTGCAGTCACAGAAGTACCATATCACTAATTCAGCTGTGTGTGTGTGTGAGTGTGCGTGTGTGCGTGTGCAGTCCAGATCAATAGATCCCTCATTAGCCCTTCCAATCCACCCACTTACAATAAACACAGATATACACGTCGTTGTTTATTTAAAATCTTCTAAATCATGCACTACGCTATTTAGATACACAGCCAATCACTATTGAAAGCACCAGGCTTGATGTACGCTGAGTGCTTGTGTGGGTGGAGAGGGAAAACACAAGGAGAGAAAATGGGTGGGGGAGTTATCACCCTCAAGTGGCATATTTGTGTGTGTAGCCCTTGTTTAATTGTGTAACATACATCCAGAGGAATTACTCCGAGCGACATGAAGATAAATTGCAGATGAATTATGGAGGGAGTCACTTGCCTATGTTTCCATGTGTATTTCACATACCATGCACCTCCTTCACACAGCAGGCTACAACATGGATGGAGGAAATATTGTTTGTATAAGCCAGACAACATGGTATTTTTGTTTTTTTGTTGTTGTTCTTGTGCTTTTATTGAAAAAAAAAAAACTAAAACATAATTATATGAATTTATTAGAGGGGAGATACTATTGAAATATGTTTTTGTCAGTGAGACTTTGACTTGGATATTTTCAGATTGACAGTCCATCCTCCATCCCAAAGGTAACTATAGCAACAATACTTGTCATGTCTGGAACATCAAACCCCATTTCATATATTATTTTAAACAAGGTTACTTTTTGGTTTGTTATTGTTTAATTAAAGGTAAAATGCAATGGTATTGTAGTTAACTCAATAAATGCCTAAAATAAATAGATTCAAAATCTATAGATAGGGTCACTGCAATAGCACCTCTTCGATGGGATTCTTTCACTTAAATGAATGAGAAACAAAGTTAATTTAAACAGGGGCAACATGAAACAGAGTAACAGAGTGATGCAAGAAGGGAACATCAGAACAGACAGAAGGAGATAAGACACGAATTATGTGGTGAGAGCACATAGAGATAAGGAAAAGAAAGTTAAATATGAGGACTTAAAAGAATAAAATACAAACATATTGAAACACAACATGCTCAAACGATACAGACTGCAGGAAAAGTAGGACTTAAAAGGCAAAGAAAACTGCAATGAGAACCCCCAAAATGATAAAAGCAAGAAGTGTGCGTCATTTGTCGTCATGGTAGACATCTTGGAAAGAGTTATTTCAGCATTTACATGCGGTTAATTAACTCAAATAACATCTGCCGTGTGTGTATATTAAACCCGTCTGTGTGTTTGTGACTGCCCATTTGTGTGTCTGTGTTAAATGTCACTTTAAAGATTAATGCACACTTCCTATTATGTTGTGGCCTGTGGAGCAGAACAGGCCAACCTTCCAACGAACTAATAGGACAGATATCACGTGATCAGACCACACTCAATTTGAGTGTGTTTGTGCGTCTCTGTGTGATGCATGTGTGAAGTTATGACACTGTCAGTCTTTCGGGTTGTCAGGTGTTTGACCTACATCAGTATTTTGGCGTTTAGTGAAGGAAGTTATGGTAGGAGGTGTTTGTTGGTGCTGCTGATTGTCAGTAATCGCGCCTGCATGTAATTTAGTCTTTTATGACATTGAAAGCAGAAAGCTGTCTGCTGAGAGGGGCAAATACTCTCCAAAGCCACTGTGCTCTCTCTGTGTGCAAATGCCTTGCATATACTGACCTATTTACCACAAT
This sequence comes from Echeneis naucrates, assembly GCF_900963305.1. NCBI lineage: Eukaryota > Metazoa > Chordata > Actinopteri > Carangiformes > Echeneidae > Echeneis > Echeneis naucrates. The sequence goes on along the minus strand of NC_042526.1, from coordinate 5,018,259 downwards.
ACACATATGCTCTGTTTATGATTTACATCCCTGCCTTTGGTCACACAGCGGAGAGAAGGACCCACTTGGCTCCATATATATACAATAACATTCAAATGCCAGATGAAGTAGTTAAATGGATTCTGGTTATAAGTGTGGCCTTGTTGCATTTGGTTTATTGCATTGCAATACATTATGATGTTAATCAAGTGCATAGTGCACACTAATAGCAGGTGATCTGAGTATACCTGTTTCGTTGCTGAATTGTAGCTAAACACCAGACAAATTGACTTAACATCCGATTTTGCTAAGATACTGATTCCCCAGCATCTGTTGCAGCCAGTTAAGTAGCACCATTGAACATCTTAACATATTGTAATTCACAGCTACTTTCGTCAGCTCTATAGCACCTAATAAGTTCCATTAGCTTCTCAGGTTTGTGGATTGTTAGCATGAAATATCCCAAGTTAATTATTTTCCTCTTAACACGGCGAAGCCATGACAGCTTTTTCCACTGCCGATTCAGGTCCCTTTTATATTGTGGCCAGATTGTATCATGTTGCGTCATGTTGGTGCAGCGGCTTTAGAAGTGACAAGTGCTAGTTATAAAATTTGTGTCAGAACATCACAGCAGGGGAGAAGTCTAAACATCTAAAAGATGGTTACTTAGCAACAGCCATAAAGCTGGACAGCTGAGCCTATTTTAATGTATATTTCATTAGTATATGCTGCTTTTCGAAGCATATAATTTTTAGATATTTGCTCTGTCAAAATCTATTTTGCATGAACTTTCAAATATACAGTGTGGATATTAAGGACAGTTTTGTTTTTTTTTACGATGCAATAAATGTAGGCTTGACAGGCAGCACCATTATGATTTGTTGCCCTGGCTTGATGGATTTTACTTCTGTGGTGAACCACTTGCCAATGTAAATGGATAATGTAGGGTCATTGCACTTGAGTTAATACAGTGAGTAATCAATATGTTTGTGCTCTAACTTGGCACTAAAGACTACTGGACCACTTTAGCGTCATGTCACTGTTTTAGTTGATGTTAATTAGCGGTCAGCATGATGAGTCTTTTTATACGTTACCAAAACTGTAGGCAAAAGAGTCTCTGACAGAGGGAGGGGTGGAGCATGTGTGCACTTGCAGACTGTTGAGGGGGTGGCATTGAATATCACAGCTTGTCAGGAGAACTCAGTAGCTTTCTTGTGCTGAAAACACAGGACTGCACTCACCACAGTCATTATCAACTCTCAGACAACATTCACTCTGGTTGTCTCCTTTTTGTGCCTCAGATTCTTTCAGTAGGAGTCTATAATACTGCAAATCACCTGGGAAATGAGACAAGCATACACTGGGGTCTTGTATTAATTCACTTAGTGCACCATAAAGATTCATGTCAGGATGAGGCAAAAAGACTAATGCTGTGGTGGTCCACAAACTGTATGCCAGCCACAAACCAGCCTGCACACTTATATTAATGCTAGCATTTGTGCTACTCTGCATTCATGTCAAAATAACTTCAATGAATGGTGATTGGTTGGGAACAAACAGCGAACAAGATGGTCAGACTGCTTCTGTTCAGGGAGGGTTCAACCTCCTGTGGTGGTAAAGGTCAGAGTGACAACTACACCGTAAGCTCAAAAAATTGTGGCAAATTTCACTGTAGCCTATTAACATTTTCAGATGTTAATAGATTCTCAAAAAACTGACATGACAAAATACATTTTCTGAAAATTTGCACAGCCTATATCAGGAATAAAAAAAAAAATTACAGGTGACTAATATTTTAACTGTCGGGTTGGCACCCTCACAAGTAATGAAGTATATTTGATTATGAAGAGAAGTGTACAGCATTTACTCAGTTAAAGAACTGGAGAATGGCACTGTAAAAGTGGGAGCAGCATTTGGGCTGCAGCTCATGGTCATCTCCGAGCCCAGTGCTTTTCTATGAGTGCAGTAGACAGATCTGTTTACAGTCTGCTACCTGTTTAAAATTATTTTTAATTTAAAATGTAAAAACCTCCAACAGTTCAAAAAATACTCTCCTTTTGTCTGCGTCCTTTCAGTCATCATTATCTCACTGTTACTAGCCCCAATCTAACCCATATCCTTTTCTGCGCAATCAATAGTTCTTACCACCGAAGCTATGTAAAAGTGAGATATGTGTCTTTACTGGGGTGTGTGTAGCAACTACTTATTGGTAGCATCAGCCCAATATCTCCTTTTCTATTTCTCTCATGCTCTTAGAAGGAACTTTATCCATTTAAAAGCTCTCCAACAACACTCTCACCAATCTATAAATCAAAAACATCCATTACACTAGATGGATGCATGATGTGGGTATATAATATTCTCTTCTGCACTTCTACCTCACCAGCTGACTGCCAGCCCAACTCTGCTGGCTGAGAATACCAATGTCTGAAAAGCTGTTGTGTGGAAAAATTATTTGAAAAAACCAGCTGCCAAGACTTCACTCTGCCCTGAATTTCAGAAGGAAAGTTTAGAACAAAAATATGCAAAGGATAAAACCTTCGAGGAATCATAGCACCATTATAACTTGACGTAATAGCAAAAGTAAGCAAGGGATGATCAGAATGTATCTTTCTCACACACACCCATCCAGTCTCATTTTAAACCTTAAGGTTGCCCTGCTGCCATCTTTAAATGCTCCTCCATTGTTCCAGAGATACAGTTATGTCCAGGAAAAAGAATCTCTTGTAACTGTGCTCTTCAGGATTATTTGATTTATACCTCTGCATTAAAAAATAAAGATCCACTTCCAGGGATATTCCATTACATAACTGAACAGAGTCATCTCGCCTACCTACTTCCCTTTCTCACCAGTTATCAAGTAGATACTCAGTGTTTTAACTTAGTTTGTTTCTCTATCTTACATGCCAAATAGAACAGACTGCCTTGATTCATTGATTGTGTAAGTATCATGGAGAGACAGGACTTTTTTTTTTTTCTTTTTTTTTTTATGTGGAAACAATGATGATGAAAATTTGATTTGTCATTAATGTGTCTCCTAAATATTTTATTTAAATCAAAACAGTCAGATTTAAGGAAATGGAAAACAGCTTAAATCAACTTTATTAAATGTATAAATTGTCAGAAATTATACATTTTTGCAACGTTGTTCTCTCGAGGTGAAAAGAATGCAGTCGATAGGGGGAAGCAGGAAGAAAGAGAAGCACATTTACTATCATTATTAATGACAGCAACCCAGTGGGTGGATGTCTCATTGTGCTTGTTATGTAATGTTAACTGGAAAGTCTACCTGAGCCATAGCATACCTTATTTAGTTTACACTTGAATGCCGATACATCCATTTGATGTAATCATACTCCTACTCTATCTGTGTGACCAGAAAACTCTACAATAGATGTGAAATGTATTAAGGTACTGGTGGATCTGAGGCTGAGCTCCAAAGGATATCTTTTCGCTGCTCTGAGCATCTTGTCAAACCATTTGACAACATACATGACGATGATTGTAGCTTTGTACAAATACAGGGAAAGTCATCCTCATCAACCAATGACACAAAGCTTTTAGTTTGAGTACAAAACAGTGTGTGAAAAACCTGTCTTCTGTGAAACTAGCTTAAAATATAAACTTCTGAAAATCCAGTAAAGAGCAAGTCAAATCCTGTAACAACACACAGCATTCATCAAGGACCTTTGCACATCAGTTTGCACAGTTTCTTTCGCTTCTGCCATCCAGTTTCTTGTGTATGTTATAAACTACTGAGACATGCTAATAACAGAAGACATTAGAGCACAGTTTGATCCTTACATTGTACTTCTGCACTTTGGAAAAGCTATATAAAGACACATCCACCAAGTTCCATGCATCCTCGCAGGATTGTCATCACAGTTTCAAATTCAAAGCTTGACAGGCCAGCCATGCCTTGTTATGGTAGCTGATTTTCTGTTTTGTGTGCAGCTACCTAGACAGCCTAGATCGGATTGGTGCAGCAGACTACCAGCCGACAGAGCAAGATATCCTGAGGACCCGAGTGAAGACCACAGGCATTGTTGAAACACACTTCACCTTCAAAAACCTTCACTTCAGGTCAGTAATAGCTCTTGACAATGTCATTCTTAATGGCATATTTCTCTTTTACTGTCACCATCACTCCCTTTATCCGTCTATCTGTCTGCCTCTCTATCCATGCATATTGAAACAACTGCAGTCTGTAATTAATAAGATTAAATGCGTTAAACGTGTGTCTATATTTATGATTGTCTGCTCTTTTAATGAGATCTGATTCAGTTACTGTCTGGAGCTATGGGACTTATGGTAGAGGAAGAGAGGCATTAGTGAATGGAAGGAGGAGAGGAAAGAAAGGAGGAATCTTGTCCAGACCTCTAATTAAATTATGTTATCGTTTCCCCTCTTGTTCAACTGATGTTTCTTTTGTGTTTCCTCTTACTTTCAGTGTTATTTACACGCACTGCAGTTGATCAGATACCCTCATTCAGTTAGGCTCAGGGTTAGATAAGCATGCAGAGAAATGTTGGTTATGCTAACCTATGTTTTCCGCTGTTGGAGTAGGTGGAGTGCTGGGTATATTTTGTGTGAAGCCTAAATATTGTCAGGCAGTGAATGGGAGACAATAGTATTCCACCGGGTATAAACCAGCTGCCATGAGACCCAACACATCAGAACGTTGTTCAAATTGACACAAAAATAGAACTTTTTCATGAGAAAGTGAACATTCCCATATTAAGAAGATATGAAGTGTTCGCACTACAGATTTAGCTCGATTGGTTTCCTCATAAGATTGCGAGTTGTACTTTGAATGTGGAACAAACCGCAGTCTCAATACCCATTTAGATTAATGCTTTCTTATCCATACAAGACATTCACAGACTGAACTGATCAAAGGTCAGAGGAACGCTACAGCTGCCCAGTGTACCTCATTCTGTGCGAAGGTTCCTGAGCAATTTTAACAACTTAGATTGTTCTATATTCAAATTGGATATATTCAAAATCACATAAAGATCACATAAAGTGTAAAACTTGAGCAGTGTCTGTAAAGGACCATGAAGGAAAGATATTGTTTAATTCAGCCAGAACATGATACATGTAAAATACTTTTATGTAAATACCCATCTCTGTATACATGCACATTTATTCACATCTGTATCTGTGGGGCCACCAGGCTGTTTGATGTGGGAGGTCAGAGGTCAGAGAGGAAGAAATGGATCCACTGTTTTGAGGACGTCACAGCTATCATTTTCTGTGTGGCGCTCAGCGGCTACGATCAGGTGCTGCATGAGGACGAGACCACGGTAAGGATACGTGTAGAGTAATAGTGTTGTGTATCCAGGGCTCTTTTATGAGTTCAGGATGTGGAACAACATTGCATATACTTCTTTATACATTTTGACAAGGGGGATATACTATAAAGATAAATTGTTTTCTTCCTCTATATGTATTAAGAACATGTAAGCTGACATCAAACAAATGGTCTGTGTAACTGTCTGAGATAGACAGTGATAAATGTCTCTGTTGCTCTTTGAGATTATAAAAATGAAGGCATGAAATAAGTTATGTATTCATGTTAAAGAAAGATTTAAGAGTGACAAGACTTATAAATTGACTTATTTTACATCCATCTCATCATCTGAGGTGTGAGTTTACACACTGGTTTGCTTTTAGACATTCTATCAAAAGACAACATTAATATTGTGGAATCCCTCAGTTGTTTATCTGGATCTCCTCTGTTACACCATTCTTGTCCAAATGTGCTGATTGATATCACAACGAAAAAGAGTAGCTCTGATGAAACACAAAAAATACTTTGTGGACTTGTTTGGTTAACAAAACTCTGGCACACACACTGATGGAGGGTTCCTATGCAAACACAGTATAATTGTATCTGGGGTTTTGGGTTTTTTTTCTGTCTATGCAAAGCGTTCTACCCTGGATAGAGATATAAAGGTAGCAGTTCGGCAAAACAAATAATATGCTTTAAATAATCTGAACCACAGGTACACTAATTTGTCTGTTTATATATTTACACCAAGGGCAAGTTACAGTTACTGGAAATTTGACAATACACAGTAGAAGGCTGAAATGTACATTATTTTCTTCACTTCAACGACAACGTTGAAAACCCCCTTTAAAATGATCATTGCGTCAATGCTATACTAGCCAGTGATTTTACAACCATAGAGGTTCTGGTCAAACTGCAAAGAGGTTATAATCAAGTAGCCCATTGTTTCCTTGACAGAAGCCACAACCCACCATGTGCCTGTAAAGATGGTGCCATGTCACCTGAAACAAATAAGCTGATTTCAATGCACAGTGCTCTCTGCTATTTAGAAGCCTGAAGTGCAGGCAGAGAAATTGTGTTCAGTAGCTGCTATATTAATGCAGATGTCATCAGGCCTCCCTCTCAGGTGGGAGTGCTGGAAGAATGTTGCTATGCATTGTAACAGCACTCCCAAAGAGGTTGTAATTTGCAAGTTGCATATTTGAGTTAAGATACCTCAATGGGTCAGCTCAGACAACATTAGTAGCAGGTTGGGTAATGGTATCAAAATTATGTGCTGTTATTATAAAAGAGCTGGTGTGGGAGTCAAAATTACCAGGCAAAAAATAAAAAAAAAACGTTCCAAGTCCTTTGGCACACTAATTCATGGCATGAAATTACAGCCACCGTGCACAAAAAATACCCCACAATGAGAAAGGATAGGTGACAACTGCACTCATGTTGATATAGTAAATAGTGATGAAGCCAAACTTACATAGTGAATTAAAGCCACTGAGTGATTAGAATGACTATTTTCCTCAGCACTTATTCTGTCTGGACAAAAATCTAAAGGTTAGCGTGTTACTATTGCAGTTTAAGTTATCTTCCATTGCAAGATACTTCATATACAATTTTTGTTTATTGAGAAGGTCTACCAAAGCAAGAGCTAATGTATATCTGTAACACTGTTTATAGGTCCAAATGCAGAGCAGAACAAATGTGGCTCAGGTTTTCCCGGTTTCTCAAACCACCAGCATGTAAACTGTATTTAAACAAACAGAAGGGCAGATCATAGATAACGATACTTCCTTATTATGAGAAAAGTTTCCAGTCTCATTTAGCCAGCAGTTGAGGCAGTGTTTGTTACAGATCTGATGGTGCTGACTGAAACGCCAATAGAACTGAAGAGCCACCCACATGTACAATCCACTGTCACAACAAGCCCTCCTCTAGTTTAGAAGTGTATAATGTCTCCCAGCAGCTGCCATCAGATACAAAGACATTTCCCTTCAAGGGATAAAGAATTTCTAATACCTTCAAAGGCATTGCTGGAGAAAACTAATTGAATGTTTTTAAGATCTGTAGATATGATACGTGCCAGACTAGATTGTTTACTTTTTTAGGTTTCTGGTATGCTCCTTTTGATAAAAAAGGAAAAGAAAAAAAATCCCTGGCCTTGTGTTCAAGAGTTTGACTATGTAGAGTTTATCTGCGTCAGCATTTGCGGGCTGTATGAGCACATACAGCATGCAATGCCACATGCAATGCTATCACCACACATGCGTCTTTCTGTTCCAGAACTGCTTGCATTGTGTTTTCTCTGGCTCTCTTTGTCCTGTTACTTTGACAGCACATTCATATAGAGACACGCAGACGTGGGCAGGGGTCGAAAAGTCCCAACCATTTTTCCTTGACCTCAATGGAAAACATCATAAGGTCAAGGAAAGACATAAGAATTCATCCAAGATTATCCTAATGATTTAAGAAAAAGGTTAATCTATGTAATTATGTCATTGATGTTGAAGGGTGTGTCTCTTTAAATGCTGCTACAGGGAGAAATCATGGGACAATGGAGATAAGAAGATGGAAGCAGCTTTACTTAGCAGTTAGATAGTTCAACCAAGATCTTGTCATGACTACCACTCACTTCTGCTAGGAATTTTCTGGTGCAAAAAGACTTTTCGACCACAACCGCAGACTAATGTCTGAAATGGTAACTGCTGTGGGTGAGCGCAGTATAGGGGAAGGGTGGGTGGCACCTTGCATTTTCTGTTCCTGCTCTAAGCTCCGCCCTGCAGCATCTCTGGCTCCTTCCACTCCTCCTGTCACTCTCGCCATCGACTGTCCTCTCTAACCAATCAGCAGTAAGATCCACTTCAGATGTTCCACGCACAGACAGGTATGAAACCTCCTAATAGGTTGATAAAACCACCATGAGTTGAAAGCAGTGCCTCTTTGTGTGAACCAAGCAATTCTTTCTGTCTCTCTATCTGTGTCCTTGTATGTGTTCTTTCTGTCTGATCACTGAATTTTTCCTCTAAAATACTGTTCAAACGTCATGTCTTCTGTCCGTCTGACATTCCTTTGTTTGTAAGACTGCATTCTCTAAAACCACAGTAATTTTCTACAGTTGTGCTTTCCACTAATCTGATTGGTTGATGGGCCCTATCAATCATCTGTTCTTTCATTGGCAACAAAAAGGATCACAACCAAAGAGAAACTGCTTTCAACTCACTATTTAAATGAATCTGAATCTTCATTGTTTTCTTCATTAGGCACTGCCATACAGTATGATTAAAACATTAAAATGTTCTTCCAATAATTAGTTCAACTAGGTTTTCCTCAAGATTTAATTAGTGAACACAACAGAGCATTTTGTGATAAAATACTCTGATTTAAACACATTGATATTTGTTGATGAAGAATTTCATCGGTGTCTAAAAACTTGACAGTGATTTAGTGAGAAGAAAACATGATTGACTAACATGAAAAAGTGCCTGATGATGAAAAAACTCAAAATACTAAAATTATTTAACTAGTTACTTCATAGTGATCAAGTGACATTTCAAGCTTTGTATTTTAGAATTCAACTGAATTGACAGCTAAAAATAAAAACTTTTCATGACAGTCCTTACTAACCCTGTGGAGTAATATCTGTAAATAGCTCTTTTTTATTTGTTTGTTTGTTTACATCTGGTCAAAAAATTTGCGCCATTGTTGAATCTTTCTTCTCTCCTCTATTTAGTAGAATTACTGTAATGTGCTTCTGTATTCTGCAGTTGGCAAAGATATACATATAAATCCGTCGTGGCAACAGCTAACAAACTAAACGTGCATGGCTTTCTCTCACATATTGACAACAAGCAGCTTACTAATAGTTCTTTTTACTGACTTGTTGAACACACAAATATATGCTGAATATGTGCCTAACACGCAGCAGCAAAACTGTGTCCACAGACACAAAGAACACCTCAGTATTCTTCTCCACTCAGTTTTTTGTTTTTGAGGTTCCTCTCTCTTTTTCAATAGTGTGAAAATGGTGTGTGATCTTGCCATACTTAAGTCTAGTGTACATGTGTTTTTCAAACACACTTAAATTAATTAAAATACCTGTCAGATTATACAGTAAGTGTGTTCTGTGAGAAAGCCTGAGAGTATGATTTAAAGCCCATTCAACCTGTACTAATGTCTCCTACAGAACCGCATGCATGAGTCTCTGAAGCTCTTTGATTCCATCTGTAACAACAAGTGGTTTAAGGACACCTCCATCATCCTCTTCCTCAACAAGAAGGACCTCTTTGAAATGAAGATCAGCAAGTCTCCACTGTCCATCTGCTTCCCTGAATACACGGGTATATGGCCGTATACTTCAGAGTGAAAGTTCACCTCATACAGTGTATTTATGTGACATTAGGAAGCCATTAGAAGATTTACAAAGTGCTACTGACCAAGCATAATAACTTCAAAATCAGCTCCTGAAAATGAGGTAATCCAGTCTGATACCAGTTTGCTTTGTGGTCATATCAGTGCCATTAGAGATTTCATGATCTGTATACAGGGGCCATGCTTTGAATCATCTCATCTCAGAGATCAATGGATAGAACTACACAATAGGTGAGTTGTTGTAAATGTTCCCATTTGACAACAATGCAGCTGCTTGAGAAGCAGCACGTCTTATGTGGTGGAGATATTGCTTCTGTCAGTGTGGCTCAATTTAGCTCCACAGAGCAATCATCTGGATGAATTATGCATTCATTGTAAATAAACAAAACAGTATCCCAGTTTGTTTTCTCTCTGGGAAAATTACATACTTAGATGATTTAGATTAGTTATAATGGTCCCAGAAATATCTTAATTGTTAATGCGGGTGTTGTATTTTACTTTATTGATTGACTTTGGGCATTTTTGCAGATGCTACAGCTATACACATCCATGTTACTAATTAGTTTCAGCCAAGATAGAGCACAAAGATCTGTAAACTGCTGCATCTGCTCCAGATTTGTAATTCTTGACATCATCTGGTAGTCTGGTATCATCAGATTGCTGTTTTCTAGCATTCAGAAGCAGACTCTGCATCTGCACAAAAGTAAAGTAGCAGGAAGTTGTGAGATGAAGGAGAAATAAAGCAGATAACAAGTAGAGTAGGAACTCAAAGATTAGAAGGTTGGAAGAAAACAAATATGAGTTAAACAACTAAAAAGAGTGAACTGAATGAAATCAATAGTGTTACACAAGGACCTTGAGTGTAACCAAACGTGTGACCATCAGAGAGACAGAGATACGTGTGAGAAAATTGTTTGGGGGGCAAGAAAAAAAAGACAACTCAAGACTGTGGGAAAACAAGATGGAGAGAGCCCAAACCAGCAAGACTGTGAGAAAGAGAAAATTTAAATTCCAAACCTGTCTCCCTTCTCTCTTTGTCCTTTTACACAGCCAGACAACATGCAACATCTATTCCGATGAAGCTGCCACTGAGGCAGCCAGAAAAACCACAGTGCTGCTAATAGCAGAAACACAAAGAAGATTTTAGCAACATATTCAACACAAATTACTCCAATCACTGAGATCTGACTCAGTCCAAAAGCATTATAACAACTTAAGCACTTGGTTAAAGCCACTGCATGCCAATGCCTGTATTACAGGCAGAACTCTCGCAGTTCATAATAGATATGAGCTAAAGGGGAATATACTGTAGTAGATCTGGCACTGCTGTAAAATTAATCAATATGTAGTTTGAATAATGGCTCAATCTTTTTTGTCTTGAAGTGCCACAGTCTTGTTCTGTAGCAGTATAATAAATTGGTACCATTCAGAAACTCAGAGCATTTTACAAAATTGCCAGAACATTATGTTTTCCATGACATTGCACTGAACTCCACAGAACTTCCTTTCCATTTTTTCCTCACAAGGTTGACCATGTATTGCGTTTCAAGCTAGCAGTAAGCACAACCCTTCGTTCAGGACACAGTGTACTTGAGCAGAATGTGTGCTGAGCTACAAAAAGCCAGGAGTTATGAAAAATAGCAGAAAAAGCCTGGCGATGCAGAAATTGGGGTACGCCCAGTGATGCAAAGGTTCAGCCATCACCTAACTCCCACTGTATGCCATCTCTCTCCTTAGGTCCAGACACGTACTTGGAAGGAATAGCCCACATTAAGTCTCAATACGAGAGCAAGAACAAGTCATCCAACAAGGAGGTCTACTCCCACGTGACCTGTGCTACAGACACCAACAACATCCAGTTTGTCTTTGATGCCGTCACTGATGTCATCATAGCAAATAACCTTCGGGGCTGTGGCCTCTATTGATGATGCTATCAAATAACTATGATGGTGGTTTTACTTGTATTTACCCATGTGGCACCCACATGGGTAAATACATTCATATGTGGTTTAAACCACACAACCTGTGTGTTACATGCCACATAAGTTGTGTAGTTCATGTCAGTGATGTCATCTTTAAGATGAGAACATTTTGGATTTCTGTTCCTTTAATTAATAGTTAACGCAGAAATTGCTATTTATCTGAGAACAAAGCCGCCATCAACCCTCATCACATTCACATTTCAAGATCGATTTTCCAGGAAGCATCCATTGGTCCACCATAAAATCACTTTAAATGAAGAGGTACGAGAGTGAGTATGCTGACTCCACCAGACATTTCCCAGATAATTGATTTGATACAGTATGACCGTAAGGCTGCATCCATTGTGTTGAGCTGCACAGTGTCATATCCCTATTGTCGTTATTGCCTTAATAAGCCAGAGATTAGCTTTGAAGTGTGCCGCAAATACATAGATTCCTCTGGAACAACAATTCCAGCCTTGTGGCTATTGTTTTAGCCTTGGGCTTTCACTCAATGTGTGTCATTTCTGGTGATGGGAAGATGTCACAGAGCTGCTGGAGGATGAAGTTTGATGTAGTACGCATTTCAATTTAGACTAAAGTGAGAATTGGTATTTGAGTCCTGTATTAAATGTAGAGAGAAACATGCAATACCATGAACATATCATCTCCTCCAGCCATCCTCTCTTCATAACAACAGTTTACGGCATTTAGAGCAGAAACAGAGCTTTTCCATGGGACTTTATTAAATTTACTGGACGGACTGTTTTTGAAGCTTTGCTCCCTGGCAAACAGAGGTAGAGAGAGTCTTTATTTATTCATGACCAAGGTGTTTGCTTTTTCCTTCTCTTCCATCCACACTGCAAAAGAAAGGGTGTGTCTCCTCCCTCTGCTCAAAGCTGCGATCTTTTTTAGATAGGTAGATGACGTCATCTGCTCTTCCTAGCACATCTGTGCCAACATTTCCTAATTAGAGACAGAAACCCGCCCAAGGCTGTTGATCAGCTTGCTGCATGTGTGTGTGTGTGTGTGTGTGTGTGTGTGTGTGTGTGTGTGTGTGTTTGTGTGTGTATTTCAGTTTCTGCCTACTTTGTCTGTATTCATGTGTGTGTGTGTGTCTGCTGACAGTATAGGAAAGGTGAGTGTGTGTGCTTTCGTGTGTGTTCATGTATGTGTATTTGCGATATAATAGATGATATCAACCCATGGGCGTTGTGGTGGAGTCAGTATCTGTGGATTAATTACCCAGAAGGCACCTGTCTACCCTTTCCACTCGCACTGGCTCTAGACACACATACAAGAAAAAAACACGTGCACTGAAGACACAAACATGCCCATGGGACTTCAAAATGTCACAACACCTTACTTTCTAGTTCCAAATAATACCATAGTATCCAACCAGCCTCAGATGTTTTTTGGTTCTTTTGCCAAACAAGGAGCCTGTTGCCACTGGTGCTTTAGGCTTTTAGGCCATCGCCTTATCTGATTTACTAATCTATTACAAAGGAAGTGTAGTACTCAGAAAAGACAAAAACAAACATTTAAACTTGATATTACCAATGAAAAAATACACAACAGGACACACACACATTTATGTTATGATTAAACTAACACACAGCTCACTTGAGTAGTTTTGTGGCTTTAAACTAAAGGGCAGCCAACATGAGATGTACTGCAGTATTAGAATAGGAGACAAAAGCTATAGGAAAAACAAGCTGATGAAATTTCCATCCACACAAATTTTCAACAGTCTAATTCACATTCAGATGATTTAATTGCTCTCAGCATAGTAACAGCTCTGCACAGTTGGAGCTTTGTCTTTCAACGTCTTTCGTGCCTGTGTTAACCTCAGATTATGCACAGATAAAGCCATGATTCTGCTTTACAGAACCTTTATTGTCATACTATCAGTTACACAGTCACACATTTCAGATGCATTTTAAGGTGAATTAATCCCCCATTTATTCACATTATACAACATTGCTGAATGTTTTATTACCAAGAAGTTGAAATGAAATGGTCTTAGACCAGCTATTATTAGTACGCAAAGAACTCTCTTGACATTCCGGCCACCATGTTTTACTCTGCACACTCCACATAGAAAGGCCCCAGGCTTGGGAACCGAACCTACAACCTTCTTGTTGGGGGGCAACAGCACTAAGTATACTAACCTAGTTTCAACGGACATAATGAGCAGAGAATTTGCTGACAAGTTAACCTTTGTTGGTGTCTGTAACTCCTGTCCTATATGGAAATCATATTGAATAACAAGTCATTGAGCCATAGAGGGGAAGCTGAATTGGCTTACTTACTGTTTTTAGTCAAGAGCTTGGCCACTAAAAGGACAGTAAGTTTTTGCATTTAACCAAGAGAAGAATTTGAAACATCAACTCTTGCCTCATGTTTATTTTGTAGAGCAGTTTATATCTCAATATATTTTTAAAACTGGAACTAATAATCTCCATTTCCTCAAAAGTCAGCAGTGCACGGTCAGTTATGCACATATTACTGTCTGAGTTGAACAAAGTAAAATTTTAGAGAAAGACTTTCTCAGTGGACACATATTTGCATTGGAATTGATTGAGTGTGTGTGAAATCAGCAAAATAGTGGGTAATGTAGCCCACGCCCTGTGTCAGTCCCAACAAATTAATCATGGATAACTATATGCTGAAGCAAATAAGAGGTTTGTGGGTAATGTAGTCTGAAGACAGGGCACCAGGGAAGTTTTTTTTTTTTTTGGCAGTGGCTGGCTCTGGTGTGGATAATACAATCAGTGGTCCATTCAGATAACAAAGGTTCTGTGATGCTGCTCTGCTGTGCTACAGGTGGTATTACAAAAGCAACATTAGCACCTTAGCAACACAACAAAGCTGCTGAAAGCAAATGAAGACTTAATTTCACTCCAAAACTCAGTGTCAAACACTTCCGCTCTAAGATTCAAATGAGCTCTTGTGGTGTCTTTTTTTTTTTTTTGGTTTGTTTGTTTGTTTGTTTTTTTGGGGGGGGGGTTACTTTTTGGAAATTTTCTTGCTTTTTTATCATCTAGTGTTCAGTTCAAATCCCACTCAACTCTCCCAACAAATGAATTGAGCTCTTAAGCTCCTGCAGAGTCACGGGGTCACGGGGATCCCTGTGTTAATGCTGGACTGGGAGAGAAGTCAGAAAGCTGGACACATGACCGTCATCAATTTGGGTGGGATTGAAGAGACATGGTAAAATGTTCTTGCACTTATTCTCTCATTGCCACAAATGTTATAGCTTTTCATATCCATGTAACCCAACTCGTTCACCCTGCATCCAACCAATGTCTATAATGTACAGATCACCTTCAGCAAATTTGTGTGTATGTGCATGTATGTGCGAGAGTGAGTGCTGTATTTTACTGAGCACTGTGAGTAACATGTATCTGCTGTAACTCCCTCACTCCTGTGATAATTTATTGAATGTTGTATTTATACATGAGACAAATTATAATAAAGCACCACATGAGTAACTTAATAAGAGTGATTATTTTTGTGTCCTTATTGTTTTGTCGGATGTGTTCGTTTCTACTTTCTGAATATTTTAATGTAAATGTTTAGATGATGTTTGATTGTAGAAAAAAAAAGTCCCTCCTATATTTATTTATTGAAAATCATGGAAAGTACCTCCTGAACAGGTTCACTTAATAACTACTATCGTTTCTTGTTGGATCTTTAGTGTCATACAAAGAAATGACTTCATTACTGCACAATGTGCATGCAGAGTGTTAACACCTTTACTGTGATGAAATCTTGTTCTTTCACCATCGTTTTAATCTCTTGCTTTCTCCTTTCTTCTCTCAACGCAGAATCGCATGCATGAGTCTCTGATGCTTTTTGACTCCATCTGCAACAACAAGTTCTTTATTGACACCTCCATCATCCTCTTCCTCAACAAGAAGGATCTGTTTGCAGAGAAGATCAAGAAGTCTCCACTCAGCATTTGCTTCCCCGAATACACAGGTAACAAAGATTTCAACTCTTTTAATTTTTTGTATTTATTTTTTTGTGAGTGAAGCAGTGAGAAATTGCAGCTTTCAAAACACATGAGCAGCAGCAAACCTTGACAGGTGTGCAAAATTGATTTTCTTCGAAAAAACTAAACGCTGTGAAACTGAACCTGATTACACAAGACAGCAGTTGTTCTGCCATAAACTGCCTGGTCAAGCTAACAAACATCTGATAGACTAAAAACAAAATTGAAAAAACACGACAAGAAAGCAAGAGGCAGGTATATTGTTTGTAGGTTGGTCAGAATTACTGTGGAAATTGATTAACTTCAGACTAGGGCAGAAGTGGTGCACCACTACAGAGGTCCATCCTGAATGTGTATTTTAGTTTGTTTGTTCATTTATTTAAGTTGGCATTTGGCAGTGTTTTGCCTTAAATGAAGTGCAGCCCATTTTTCAAACCCAGACCACTGTTCAAGACACTAAGATTAAATGTTACAGAGCTGGTGAGCCAGCAGAGTACCCAAGATTTAATGCACTTTTAAAGGAACAGTCAGACATTTTTGTAAATACGCTGAGAGAGTCAGATGAGCAGATTGATATCATTAATATACACTAGATATGAATATAATTATGTTAGCCTAGCTCAACAATGAGAAGAAAAAGGCAATCCAAAGGCAATAATATCCGTCTATGACTGTCAAATTATGATGGGATAACATGTACCAAATAGTCTAGAATATTAGTTATTGACAATGGATTTACATTTTTGTATTTGTCTTGCACAGAAATATAAAATAAACAGACTATGGATGTGCAGTAAAGTGTCCTCCAGGCTTAATGCTCCCATAAAACAAAGCCAAGCTAAGCAGCTGCTGCTGTCTTCTTTTTAATCGTATCAGTCTTCTCATCTGACTCATGGCAGTAAAGCAGAAGAGCCTATTTCCAAAACTGTCAATGTGTTCCTTAAAAAGAGCTTCAATTTTATAGATGCAAAACTGAAAATATTGAGAGAATTTCTAAAACTGCCTGAGAGTGAATGTAAAGATACTGATGTATTAGTATATGAGGCAGGGGGAAATGAGGAGCGCCAGCTGATATGGTGTGATTTAGTATGAATGAAACAAACTGTATGAGGCATGAATGACCGCCATCCGTCCTATCGAAATGTGTTTCCAAGAATGAAATGGCTTTTTAAATCTCCTCATGTTTGTGTACGCTGATGAACCTCTGCTTGGTGTTTTAGATAAATTATTCTGACCAGGCCCAATATTTACTAACACTGAGCTATAAACCATTCTGAGAAATGTGGACCTTTGACTCAAAGCTGTTTACAGCGTCGAGTCAGTTTGAATTAACGGGATAGACAGCCAAAACAAATCAAGGGCATGTGTTGTGTCACCTGTTTGAAGAGGGTTCTAAATTTTGGATTAAGAAGATTTACTTGATTCTGAAAGAAGGGCAGAGAAAAGAGCAGGTTTGTCGTGGAGGTGAGTTGCAGAGAGAGGAAAGGACTGAAACAGGAGGGGACAGTCACGCTTGACCGAGGAGGAGGGATGACACTTCTTACCTTACTCTCTGCTAACTGCCCCGTGTTTTCCCTCTTTCATCATGTGACAAACCTAATATTCGTAAAGAAGGATATAAAAAAGACAGACGGCAGCAAAAATATTAAACATAGCAAACGGTATCGCACACTTTCCACATTTCACTGAATTATAGCAGACTACACTCTTTTGGCATGTCTAAAGATTAAAATATTGACATAGTAAGAACAAGACGTTGTAACTTAATAAAAGAGGCAGAAGTGTAGTCGGGTCCTGCAGGTTGTACACAGTCTTATCGACATGATGGAGATTGTCTGTTTCTAATGTTAGTACAGCTGTCGGCAGCAGCTGCTCGGCTGAGACAGATGTCACAGGGATGCCATCGCTTATCAGCACTGTCGAACTTTGGCCCAGGTTTGCATTAGCATATCGTGTCAGTTACTCTCTTCACCTCTTTTCTGTCTGCAGGACCCAACACCTACGAGGATGCAGCAGCATACATCCAGGCACAGTTCGAGAGCAAGAATCGTTCTCCGAACAAGGAAATCTACTGTCACATGACCTGCGCCACTGATACAGGAAACATCCAGGTGGTGTTTGACGCTGTGACCGACATCATCATCGCCAACAACCTCCGAGGGTGTGGCTTGTACTGAGCGCACCCTGTTATATCCTCCCTCCTTGTCTCCTCCTCTCTTCCGCCCTTCCTGCCCTCCTCTTCCCTCCTTGTTCCTGTTCCTTTGACACTGCTGTGGAAATGATGATGGTGATGGTCACGATGACAATTCTGCTGATTATTTAAAGAAAAATGAAAAAACAAAAGAAAAATGCAACTAGGTACATATTAATAATGAGGATAATTTAAAAAAAAAAATAGGCATACGTATATATAAATATATATATATAATGTTTTTAGTTCTTGTCTCTTCTCTTCCCGCTCCGGCATCTCCTCCTGACGTCCTTTGGCCTGCTGCCAAACAAACAAATTTGTTTTAGTAAAAAACATGAGACCCTGCAGCCTTGAAAACTTCTTGAACAAAGTCGATGAAAGTCTCCATTCCTGTTCCCCTCAATATTTCTTTGTCAGTTGTGTCTTACAAATCCTGTACTTTTTTTTTTTTTTTTTTTTTTTTTTAATATGTCTTCTGTTTTAATTTTGTTGATTGTGTGTATTTATTTCATGAGTGTAAGTCTGTACACTGATTTTTATTCATAATTTGCCTCACCTGACACTTTTATTTGTTTTGTTTTGTTTTTATATAAGAAACACCAGACAGGTCAGCCAAAACTTGAGACCTGCAGAAACTGACCACGCCAATTTTAACATTAGTGTTTTGTTTACATTAGCCAAGATTTTTTTTTTTTTTTTTAGATGTATGCTGTTGATTTTTTCCTTTTTCTTTTCTCCTTTTTTTTTGAGTAACTTGTATTATTTTACTCCCTGCATTCGATTCGACTTTCTTCAACAGGAAGTGAGGATTCCTGATTCCTGAAGCGGGCCTTGGCCAACGTCGCTTGTGGTCGAGCCTGAGAGCCAATAGGAAATGTGCTAAACGTCCTCTCAGTGCCATGTAACAGAGGTACTGTACTGTAGATAGCTACGCTTTTAGAAGCAAGTACACAACGTTATAACTCTACCTTCCTCACTGTTATAACCTTTAGACCTACTAACATCGCCCATGTAAGGAAACTCACTCTTGGTTTGATAATGGTTGATTAATTTATTAATGTATTTATTGATTGATTGCCTATCCTACACACACACACACCCATCTTTATGTCTCTCTCCCTTTCTCTCTCACCATTTACACACCACCATGTCATTACGTCTCTCACATCCATCCAACTCTCTTTGGGTTTGCCTTCTTTAGGCATGACGCCCAGATTTCAAGGGGGTCGAAGCCCCTCGTCTTTTTTGCCAATCCTTCACTCCCTCCCTCCTCTCTGTTCCTCCT
The DNA here is from genome assembly GCF_900963305.1 of Echeneis naucrates. Lineage (NCBI taxonomy): Eukaryota > Metazoa > Chordata > Actinopteri > Carangiformes > Echeneidae > Echeneis > Echeneis naucrates. Next base: position 4,999,191 of record NC_042526.1, on the reverse strand, counting down.
GAGGCCCTGACAGACAGCATGAGATACTCAAGCCTTTGTATAAAGAGAGCAGTTGAAAAAAAAAAAAGAAAACAAACAAAAAAAAGCTTAATCGATACTGTTCAAATAATAACAATAATAAAAAAAAATTTCTTTCATAAAAATTGCAAAATATTAGTAAAAAAAGATGAGGAAAAAAATCCAAATAAACAATAAAGAGCGACAAAGATGGATAGCAGCAACTGAAGGAGAGGCACTTCTCGTTCCCGATTTGAATGAAGCGCGTTCGAATCTGAAAAGTGTGTCATGGTGTCGAATGGCAGATAAGGTGTTTAGGAGGTTTGGAAGAAAGATCTGAGATTTTCAGGCTGTTGCTGTGACACACAGAATCCATAAACAAGAGGACAAAATATCTACACTTAATACAATAGTTAATAAAACTAATGAACATGGGGATTATGACAACAACAACAGAGTGATGCTCCCCTGATGTTCTCAAAAGATGTGCTTTGTAGCTACAGTTTTCTGTATAGCTCCCTTTTTTAAATAAAAAATTGTTTTGCAAAGGGTTCCGGTTTGACAGCGAGCTGATTTGGACCTGCGGCGACCTCAGACCGACCCCGTGTTGTTGTAATGCTCTGAACTGTGCCCCCACTCCCGTCCGTTCTGCCTGTTTCCCTGCATTAGAACCGTGTCCTCACTTTAGCCTGACTCAGAACGATTAAATATAATATTATAACAATATCTATTTTTTATGATTTCTGGAAAAAAAAAAAAAAAAAAACCAACCACTCTTTTTGGGGAGAGCACGTTTCTCGCTGCGTTCGCTAGTTAGGGACGCCGCATGTACACACATCGATGCTGTATAAAGTCATGCTCCTTTCTTCTGCTCCTTCGACTTCTTATCTCTTTTCGGTTTGACACACACCTTCCAGGTCTACAATGAAAAGCACAGTTCTCACGTCTCACACACACACACACTTTCACACGCTCACACATACAGACACAATAAGTAGATTTGGAAATTTGTTATCTATTCATACCTAATCTATGTTACCCCTCATTGATCTATCGACCCATCTATCTATATAAACCTCTCTTCCTTACCTTCTTGAGTTTTAGTTTTTAAAAGAGAAAACAACTGTGTATGATGACATGATATACCTGTTTTTGGCATTCTGTTCCTGTTACCTTCATTATTTTTTATTTGACCTCCTCTATGTTCTGTTCTTTACCCAGTGAATGCTTTTTTCTGTGCAGCTTTTTTTCTCTCTCTCTCTCTCTCTCTCTCTCCCTGTACTCCTCTTTAGTGAATGGTTGTTATTTCATGTGGGATGTCCGTGCTGGAAAAACCAATCGAATGTAGTGTTTACATTAAAAAGCCACTGTTTTCATGACTACAAAAAATCCACAGTCTCCGAGTCATTGAGCATCACAGAGTGCATTTTCACATCTGAGCATCAGACAGATTGAACAAACAAAACACTTAATTGTATGAACATATTAAACTTCGAGTGAGCAGCTCACAGAGCAGAAATCACCACTTACCATTACATTTCATATTTTCCATGAATCAACTTTCATCATTACCGTTAACAGTCTGAGAACACAAGATGCACATGACTGACCCAAGTTAGTGTTTTTATTAAAAGCCCCTGACTGATTTTAATGCCCTGTGGAAAAACACTGGGGCTGAATTCGAGCCCCCATCATCTAAACAATCTGAGCAGTTTAATCACCAACGCCGCAGCTTTACAAGCAGCTGTTCAGTCGTTCCGCAGGAACGAGTGCTGCGTCACCATGTTGTAGACTGAATTCTTTTTTTGTCCTCCAACTAACTTCTGTCCAGATTTTCAGACAACACACCTGATTTTTGTCATCTCCTGGCACCGCCAGCTGGTTGTGTTTTTAAGTTTAACTTAAGTCTGAAAACTTCACACTTTATTATAACTAACACATCTCTGTAAAACTAACCGGAGTCCCATCAGTTCCAATCCTGCTACCATGCTAAACTAGCACAGCGAACACAATTTATAAACATTTATCAATTTCAGTTTCAATATCAGTTGTGGAAAAAATGGTTTCACACTTTTTCTGTCAGTTTCTCACACAGTCCAAACCTCACACACAATCTCTAAACACAACACTGTGCTGTGTCCACATTCTGTCAACAGGAAATGGGATTCGCTTACAACCTGGTGGTATCATAAGAATGTTCTCCAAAACGCACAATGAATACACACATGCTGTTTGTAGCCTTGTGGTGGCCTGATTTAATGTGATTTCATTGTGTGTGTGTGTGTGTGTGTGTGTCACTGTGGTGCAAACACACACTAACACACATGATGCCGTTTCATGTGTGAGCACTAACATCACACACAGATCAGAGTCCCTCTGGTGGCAGATGGAAAGGCACGCTGGAGTTAAAGGAGAGCAGTCTCTCGTCCCTGTAAGGAAAAGTCTGGTTCACTCAGCTCAAACCAGAGAGAAGGAACGGAGGGGGTGTGAGGCAGGAAAGCTCTGAGGCTTCTCTACTCCCCCGTACAGGGGCCGCTTCATTTGTTTGTCATCAGCTGTTCTACTTCTACCTGACAGCTATTTAAAAATGTGTGTTGCTGTATGAGTTAACTGAAAGGAGTCTAAGTGTGTTAAAGATTACAAAATTAGAGTCAGCTGATTTTTACTGTAACAACATCAGCTGTAAGCTCTGTATCTGCTCGTCTTTGGCTCGGTTTTCATTTCAAATACTAACCACATAGTGTAGTTCTGTCATTCACTGTGCTTCGATTTGAGAAAACACAGGCCTGCCTGTCCTGTTGTGGCTCACATCACTAAACGCAGTGTTTTGTTGTTGTTTTGTGTTTGTTTTTACGTGGTCATTGGTTGTCCTGTCGTTTGCAGACTGTAGATTTGTAAATACTGAAAATAATGATGCTGTCTTGTTAGTGCAGTGTACTCAGCCACATGAATGCCCAATGAGCCAGATTTTCAATAATTAATAGTAATCCTTCAAGAAAGTGAGTCAAGTTGATAGTTTGTTTGTGTTTGGAAGGAAACTCTGCTCCTCTGCGTTCACTGCTAAATTAAGTGAAACTAACGAGTGACTTAGTGCACACATTTAAAAACGATCTGCGTATTTCACAAGAACAGGAAATGCAGATGGATCGAATGGAAGAAAAAAGAGCCCAGATATGAAACATGGAAAAGAGGAGCAGATATTGATATTTAATTTGAATGAGGAGTGACTGCCAGCTGCATCGAGGTTGAGTGTCAACGATCTTAAATCCTGGCCTGAGTGACCTCAGCGCTTCGCTGCCTGGGAGATATTTTTAAATCCCGAGCAAAACATCAATGAATCATCATCAAGTGAAACAGAAGATAACAGCAGTCACATCTGCTTCCTGCTTAATTGAAACAGACACAACACGTAATTTGTACCCCACCGAGGATGACTGATGGTGAAGGCTGTTACAGAATAAAAAGGCAGTGGGACCTGAGGAAATGAAGCACTGAACTCCTTTCTCTCCTTCGTGTTCCTCATCTAGACGATAATGAGCAAATAACATTTTAGCACACAGCACAGATTATTTTATCATCTTTAGTCACGATGTCACACACTTTTGCGTCATTTGCTATATCAGTTACTTTAATATCCGTAACTGCAAAGTAATTTCAGAAATATGCTTATTTCTGTCAGGATTTGTAAGGACGACAGATTTCATTCAGCGTACTTCCTTCTTGATGAGAGGTAAACAGTTTACTTGGTCTGGATTTGTCCAAGAAAAACATCTCTGGCCTGACCAACAAGTTCACAAAAACAATACTGTAAAAGGTTCTGTGAGCTGTAAGTGAAAATAAAGACATCTGGGGCTTCAGTGAAGCAACTGTGACTTCTATTCATCTTCCCTCAACATTATTCTGCTGCAGTTACTCATCCATTGATGTCACCTCGTATGTGGCACGATGTCGCATGTTGGAGTCTGCAGCAAAAAATAGTCAGATTTTAATGAAAAGTTTTTTAATAAAAGTACAGTATCAGTGCGTTGGCCTTGAGTTGGTAGAAGCACCCCGGCCAAGTTGTTTTTCATTAGAGACAATTCTGGTTATAAATTGATATGATATGCAAAGAGCGGCATCATATCTGTGTTCTTCATTATGACTAATGCGACTTAATTATTTGCAGAGTATCAATAATTAGGATAATAGTAGGAGTCCAGGTAGTAATACACCATCTGAGTCACCAGGAACGTTGTCTGACATGTTGGTGGCTTCACCTTAGTTTCTCCTAACTTTTGCTGCTTTGTAGTTTAAAGTTAAGTACAGAAAAAACTGCGTAGGTTACAATGAAAATGTTTGGAGATTTGATGGGATGGAGGAATCGGAGAGGAGCCCTGAAGGGGAGCAGAGCTCATTGCCTTTCAGAGAGCAGCTTAATTTTTTAAGAAGGCTGCATTGAGTTCAAGCAGATTTGGCAGTCATCATTCACCTTGAGATGTTTAGCCAGAAGCTCGCCAACATAATGAAGCTGGAGCGCTGCCAGCACCCACCCACTAAAGCCCCGGTGTTACAGTTCATCTCCCAGCTGAGTCTGAACGGACGACATCAAGTTTCAAGTTTCACATCAAAGACACCAAACCAGATAAATGAAGCCAGCCTGATTTACCTGTGAAACCTGGTCAGTTATCTAATTACTGTCCCTTCATGCTGTGATTGGTTTCTTGCGATTGCAGGAGTCAGGAGCACAACACAACACAACACAAGCACATAGTCGGGCTAATTCACTTATTTCATTAAATGAATATTAAGCCCAGTTAATTATGGGTTGCTTTGGGTACGATGAGCACACCGACCGTCGGGGTTTATGGTTTTAATAGACCAGCATTGTGAGAAAGTATCGGTAACCTTTAGCTGCTAAATCAGACATTAATTAGTGTCTACATAAAATATGTTAGCAATAGAATGATCTGCTAGTTGTATATATATTTCTTACAATGATATCAGCTCTAGTTTATTTTTAATTTTGTCATTGTGGAGCTAAGTAGATAATGACATCACGTTACATTAGTTGCACGGTTACAAATTAAATGAACTAATTTTCCAGTTAACTGAGAAGGAGCAGCTACTTATATAGTCCTTCTCTCAACTAAAAATCTCTCAGGGCAGAACCAAACTTCATGAAGGGTGTTGAAGTCTGTCTCATTTGAAATCTTAATTGAGATGACTGATTAAAAAAAAGGCATTTTATCAGTAAGACTCAACAGTCAATTTATCATTGTTATGAAAAAAAAAAACTGTGTAACTGCTCCAAAGCACAAAAATGTTGAGCAACACTGGATTTTAAACCAGCAACCACCCCTGCAGACATGGTACAGCCCATGACATCACAAGCATGTCAGCAAGAGCATTGAACAAGGAAGTGTTTGGCAGCCGCCCCCTTCTAATAACTTCTGCAGTCCAAGGTAAGTGTGCAGGAACACACTGAACTCAGCTGCTGTCTGATGAACAGTTCAGTTCCAAGTTGAACAAAACTGGTAAATTGTATCTAATTTCACGTTGAGAACTTCCACTTTAGGGCACCAAAGCCTGTTTTTGGTTTATATATGTTATCGTTAGAAGGAGGTTATTTAAGTTTAAAAAATATCAAAGCAGTGAGGCAGAAAGTAAACAGAATCAGCCTTTTATTTCATGTTCAGTTCAAATCCAAACTCTGACACGCAGTCAGACTTTTAGCTACGACTGTTCTGTCACTTTGGCTGCTGTGCGCTCATTGTGACACAAAAAAATAAATGTTTTCTGTCTCTGTAAGTATCTGCAGCCCACCATGTCTGTATTTTAATGTGTAAACGTATGAATGTAGGTGAACAGGGTGCCCAGGCTGCCTCTTCCTGCCCGATGGCAGCAGTCAGGCAGCCGTGAAACGCTGACAGGAATTTAGGCATGGAGGCTCAAAGAAATTCGATCACATAGGAGGTTTTATTTAAGCCATTTGTTGAACATTGCAGTGGATGCACGAGGAGCGAGGTGCACTGAAGGATTGTGATTTTTGTTAGTGAACATAGCTGTCTTTATGGCAGTTCTGCGTTATTTCCTTTTTAATAAACTGAACTGCAAAAATCCATCCAGAGAAATATGCAGCTGAGAGCCTGGGGTGTGTTGAGGATGAAAGAGCCCCCTCTTTTCCTGTCTCCACCCCTTCAGAACATGAAAAGGGCTGCCCCTGGCTGTAAATCAAGCCAACCTCTTGGCTCTTTGCTGTCTGCCCCCCCCCCCCCATCTGTCTGAAGTGGAACAGGTGACCCACCCTGTGGTTGGAAGAGGGCACTGCACCACCACACCCTGCAATCAGATTGCTGAGTGCATGACAAACAGGCAAACAGCAGACAACACGAAGATAACACGATGCACAAACGCCCAAACTGTAGAGGATCCACTCAGCGTTACTGCCGAGCGTCTGATCTCCTGATGCTGCATCACATCCCTCCCTGCTTCACGCCCTCATTTTTTCTGTTGCATTTCAGCAGATCGTGCCACACACACACATACACACACACACACACAAACACACCCTAAAAGGATATTTATAGCGCCTCAACACCAGCCTGTTGCTAGGATACCTGCTAGCTCACTATTCTCAGACATGCAGCTTAGCTTTGTTTACACACACATAAACACACTCACTCTTGGGTGTCAGACAGGGATGTGTTGACCTCTGACCTCTGAGTAACCGTGGTGAGAACGTCTAAATGACTTGCAGAAAGGCAGTGGTTGTATTTGACTGTATTCACATAGTGTGAACAGTGGCTGGTTACTACGGCAACTGTCCCATGTTCTCAGCAGCGTCCTGCTGGAGACAGGAAGGACGTGCGGGGTAAAACTGGAGACGCCTCTACGGGACAGAGCTGCTGTGTCGCCCTCTGCTGGTGTGGACAGAGCACAGCGAGGAAACCAGTGTGACAACAGTTTGTATCAATCATCCAGGAATATTTCATTTTTTCATCATCCAATAGCTTTTAAAGTGTTTTCAACTTTTGATACTGTGAAATCCCAACAAACGCTCACAGCTCTATTTAATCAGGGTTTCTTATCTCTGAATCCTTCTTACTCTGTTAATTGTAGTCTGGTGGAATTTTTGTGTAGCTGATCGATTTGTGTTGTGAACAGCAAGGTGTGATACTGGTGATGAAGCGTGTGTGGCCAACGCTGTAATGTAAAGAAAGACCTCAGGCATTATAATAATTTATCAGAGATGAATGTTCTGCTGTTTTTGGAAATTCAGCTTGCTGTCTGAGGCCGATCCATCTCAGCGTCTTTGGCTCAGACCCACAGATCATGAAATGCTCTTCCACTGTCGACTGCTGGAGGGTGCAAAAGTCAAATCTGCACAAAGCCGGGCCGTTATAAAGGGTGCAATGTATCGAGAAAACTGAATGACTCTGATCGTGACCGTGAACACATTCAATTGAAGCAAAGTAAGTTTGAAGTTACTTTACCTTCTAGACAAGTTCACAGTGGCATTATTTTTTTTTGGGAGGGGGGGCACTTAAGATTTCTGCTTCACGTAACTTTTTACAGACTCTTATTTCAGAATCTGAATTCCCTCTTTTTTTTTTGTTTGACCAGCACACTGAAATTATGAAAGCTTTAAACTCATGAGAAGAAATATATTTTTTATTATATCATGGTTGTCTCAGGAGTCTGAATTAAAGTTGTAATTTGGATAACTGAGCCTAAACTAAGTGCCATCATTTGGTTTAGCACATAAAAACCTCCGGCCCCTCCCAATCTGAGCCCACCGCCTGGACGACGACTCTTTGATCTGTTTCTGACCTTGACCTGAACTTTTTTGCGACAAATAACAGAAGTCCAACTTAGTCCAGTTATTGTCTGTGACGCCTCAGAGCTGAAGATCCAACACTCAACACATTCAAAGAGAAAACAGCAGAACAACAGAGATTTACTGCCATTTCTCACATCATAGCTGCATGTGGCACTGTTTGTGTCTGTGTGTTTATTATTTTGTTGTCATGAGGAGTAGGAGCCCCCCCCCACCACCACACACACACACACACACACACATACACTTGTCTCTTCAGCAGGCAGACAGACAAACAGACCAGCAGACAGACAGACTGGCTGACCGTAACATTGTAACTGATATACTAAAATACTGGACCATGCGCCTTTCCAAATTTGTCTTTCAGCCACGGGATCCCACCGTCTGCACAGGAATAAACACACACACACGCATCCAGACGTCTCCCCTGCTCTGTTCTGTATGGGTGCGTGTGTGTGCAGGGTACCACCATGCAGGGTGAGGAAGGAGGTTGATTCTCAGCCGCTGATTTAACCAGGCTGGGTCACCAGGCTGTGAGCCCACGTGCAGCAGCAGGGTGATTCTGTCTGCTGCTGATGGTCATTTGATTGAAAGCAGAGCTGTTAACTCTTTGTAGCTGCTGTCTGGGCGTCACTGGAGGAACATTTGCTGACCCCCAGTAGCCCACATAAGAGACGGTGCAACTTGTTTCTGTCGTTCTCTGTTCAGAAAAGAAAGATGCGTCTTCCAAACGCTGCCATAAAAAATGCATAGAAAGAGTTACAAAAGTGTGACCGTTAGCGTGAGATATAGTTGTATTGAAAATATATTTTTTTGAGATTTCCTCCCCCTCATGCATGATGCATTTGTTCCTGTAGCTCTTAAGTTTTGCAGTGAGAGCAGAACTGAATGTTCAAATAGTCATTTCCAGACTCGGTTTCTCTGTCAGAGTTACAGACAGTCGAGAAACTTGCAAACACCTAATTTCTGTGCCACAGTGTGTTTGAACATTACTGAAGACGAGGAGATGACACCAGGTAGTCGAACACGGAGAGACAGAAAGACAGATTAGGAGTCGGCCTGTTCATGTTCTCCTTCACTCTCTGTTTTATATAAACATCAAGGAGATGAGCTGAGAGCCTCCTCTTCTGCCGACACGCACGCATTGTCTCCCGTCAGCTGCCGTAGCATCATTAGCTTTTTCTGTGTTCTTGTGTTATTGATGCAGTTTAAATATTTATTAGGCCACTTCCACCTCAGCAGCATCATCTTCTCCGCCAGCAAACAAAGCTGAGGTATTTCTCTGTGTCCTTGAATAACAACGAGGAGGAACAACCAGGACAAATCTACACGGCAAAGGACAACATCGCTCCTGTTTTAGCCTGAAAGGCGTTTGACTTCAGGTCCCAGCCACCAGCTCGTTGATTTCATGGTTGCACTGTGAACCTAAATGCTTTTATTTTTATTATTGAATCATCTCTTGATAATTTGGAGTAAAAACAGAAGCGGTGAAAACATTCCCATTAGTATTTCCTAGAATAATGATATTAACTAATGACTTGTGCGGCAAATTGAAGGACGAGCACATTCATTTATCATAATGAATTCAAGATGCAGGAAAAAAAACCTTAATCCATTTAAATCAGAATCCAGTGAGTTTTAATGATCTTTGGAGACATGAAGCGGCGTTATTTATATTCATTGTCCTTAAAATCTTATTAAGGGGAAGAAATTGTCAAAACAAGAAGGCAAGAGAGTTGTGATGGCTGAAAGTGTTACGTAAGCTCAGCGAGGAGCAGGTGGTGTACATGCTTGTGTGGCGCCTGTGATGGTGTGTTTCAGCGCTCCACTCTGGGTGGATGTGAGTGAGGATGAAGAGCAGAAGGCAATAAATGAGGCAGCAAAGAAGTGATAGGGTAAAAAAAAAAAGGCCAATCTCTGAGGTTTTTCTAACAGTTCTCTCACAGAGCACTGACCTAAATGCTGATGCATTTAAAATATTTAGCGTGTTCACAGTCTTATGGTTGTGTGTTTGCCAAGTGGCTCTAAACACAAGGAATTAACAAAAAAAAAAAAGTAAATACAACAAATTACATGATTTTAATATTTTTATATGTTATATGGATTGTATTCATGTATTTTATAGCTAATTAAGTGTAGACAAAGAGCCCCCCAGTTTCTATCTGCTGGTGTCAACCCAGAAAACAACCCCCCCCCCTTTTTTTTTTTAGTTAATGGATCATTAATCTCATTTAATCAACAAGACATGACGTCTTCATGTCTTTGAAGAGGCTGCAGGACATTTGCTCGTAACACTTGACTTAGGGCAAATTTAGAGAGGTCAAAAAGTTAACAGGCCTAGAAATTCAGAGAACATGAGCCTGAGCACGCAAAGCTAAAATATTTCAGCCAAATTATTTTAAGACTTGAGCTCAGCTGTTCAGAAGAGAGACCGAGTGGAGAAGAGCTGCATCCAAAGTGTTTATGAGTCGTTTACAGAAATTCATTTCGGAATATTTAAGATGAATTTGCATAAGATTAACAACATAACGTAACATTCATGTCAAAGACAAAATGCCAGAATAAGTGGGCAGTCAGATCGAGTTTAAAGAGGAAGATTCCGAACATCCAACCAGAACACACTGAAAATGATGATCAGCTCTTCCTTCCCCCTCCTGATCATTTAAAAAACATCAAAACAGTGAAATTCAAAGTGAAAACAGAATTAGTGCATCAACAACAACGTGTGGTCTAATTAACGGGAGTCACGGCTTGTAAAATAAACTTTTTTCCAACCACACAACTGAACACGATCAAACCAGACTTACAACCAAAATAGGAGTCTAAAAAAAAAAAAAAAAACTAACCTTATCGTAGTTGATCCAAATAGCTGAAATGAACTGAATCAAACACAAACACTACATTTTTTTTTTGACAAAAAAAAAGAGAAGAAACAGAGGCTGAAGTGAACTTGGAGACTTTAAAACGAAATGACATGGACTAACTAAAGTGAGCTGAGACCAGACTGCATGTCAGAACTGATCGCCATGGCAACCGCAGATTACCTGATTAATTAATGAACCTTTTACTCTTTTACTGCATCACCAGCTACTGTTAATCGCTCACGCACTGTTTGGCCTGCAGCTAACACACACACACACACAAATGGCTGATTCGTGACAGTAGAGTAGTAAACTCTGCTCGTCGTCTCCTTATGGGACAAGTTCTGATACAAATCAATGACATAGGCGTCGTAAAAAGGGCTTCTTCTCATCAGCAGGACTCAGAGCACATGTTGCTGCCTGAGGCCTCGTTTACAGCCTCCAAACCCTTTTTTTGGATTTCAGCCTGCACAGATGCACCACAATAAGGCCACAAGATTAATATTTATTTAATTTCTTTCACCATAACACTGAAGACAGCAATCAAACACCTTCAGTTTTCTTCTGTTAGTGTATTTTTAATATTCATCCTTAATTAGGTTTTATTTTCTTTGGTGGTGAACATCCAAGATCTTTAGTCTCTCCCCACACACACACACACACAGCCTCACAAACAGCCTCACAAACACTAACAAAACCAAACAACACAGCATGTCACGGCAGAGACACACACTGCATCAGAATGCAGAAACTCACATACACATTTCCAACCTGCAGGTTCTTGTTTAATTAAGGCCTGACTGTGTGATTATGAAAATCTCCTGGGAGTCTAATAATCATATTTACTCTGTGTGTGTGTGTGTGTGTGTGTGTGTGTGTGCGTGTGTGTGTGTGTGTGTACATTACAGGGGTGTGTTTTTATCTGCCTGATCATTGCATAATCAAACATTCATTCCTTATCATGTTGCAAGAGCCAATATGCCTTTTCTGCAGAGGTGAAATTGAAAATTGTCTGTCTGTGAGTCTGCTTGTGGAGAAAAAACTGAAAACAACGCTGCTTTACTTTGTCTGAAATACGCAGATAGATTTTATATAATCGCACTTCTCCACTACACTGTCGCCATCAGCATCACAGCCCGACAGCCGACAGAGCGGTGCATAATAAAAATCCAAGTCCGGCACTTTTTGACTTGACAGCAGCAGAAGCCCAGGTGAAGCAAATCTCATTAAGGTTGAAATGAACAGCTCAGTTCTATTAAAGTGTCTCAGTGAACCATGACAGCCTGCATGCACAGAGCTTGGAACCAGCTCGCCTAAATGTCACCCACTTCTAATTTATTAAATAAATTACGACTGTGTTTTTCCTGCTGCAGTGCAACAAGTGACAACGTCTGCACTGAAACAGCAATGTATCATAATGACAGTGAAGGGAGAAGCAGCTACTCGGGTTCTTTACTGTCAGCAGAGGTAGTAATAATAAGACACTGTAAAAATACTCATGAGCCATAAGTGAAACCAGCAAAGTCGAATTGTTACTTAAGTAAAAATACAGATGTATCATCAGCTAAATTTTCACCGCCCAGCTCTGCAGACAAATTTATTTTAGCCGTAACAACAAACAATCCCAAAAGATACTCAACAATATGAGCAGTGCTAATGCGTCTTATCTGTGTAGAAGCCTGATCAAACGAGGCAAAAGCCGATCAAACAACAACAGAGTGCTGCTGAGGGGAGACAGAGATACGGAGAGGATCTGAAGAAGATCCCGTTCAGTTGCTCTCAGTAAACAAAGTACAGAAATAATACGTAATCTATATTTGTATGATAAAGTGCCAAATGACAGCCTGTAATGTGAGAGGCAGCATACACTGGAGCATAACTGATAAGGAGCCAGATATTTCCCTCAGGAGTTCATAAAAAGGGGGAAAAGGGAGAGGAGTTTGGATTTGCATTCACCAAGTGGCTCAAAAAGCACAATGTATAAAGATACAACTTTCTTTTTTCTGTTCACTGTATCGGCTTTTAAAGGTCATGATGTGTCGCAGTATTTACAGCTCGTCTCCTCTAACCTCAGGTGACCCAACAAAACTGCAGATTTACAGCATCAGAAGCTCAAACGTGAAAGTTTCCTCCCTCCCGCAGTCAGTGTTACCGTCACTTCAATGATTAATGTTGGATTATGAACAGCAGCATCATTGTGACAGCTTCTGGATTCATTCATTAATAGGAATGCACCTTATTGTATAAACTCATCAGCATTGCTGTCTGTGAATTGTCAATCTCTGCTGTAGGGAAGTTGTAGTGGCTGAAATGAAACGCACACATTGTTGTAAAGTGTGTAGGGATGAATCTACTTTCCCACCACTGGAGGGGAAAAAAAACCATTTGTGAAAGGCAGTGAACTTTATTTTTGTAGTCTGGCACATTCTTTGAAATGTCAGGAGGCCTATTAGAAGTCTTCAACAACAAACAAGAAACTCATAGTGTTTTTTACTGATCTTGGGTTCATTGATGTCGGCCCAAACATGTCAGAAAGGCATGTGCTCTTCCAGAATGACTTTATAGAAAATGTAGAGCATTTCAGCTTCAGCATTTTGGGATTACTGCTGGACTGAGGGGCGACAGTTGACCGTTGCAACATGGGAAGGTACTGATGACACTCACGCTGCACAAGCTCAGTTAGAGCTGTTGTTTTGTTTTGTTGACTTTGTGATTGTGTGTTAAGGTTGAGGTGTCCATCTAACACATGACGTTCTGTCATGGCTGACGGGGTGAGGACGGTGTGCCCCCAAGTTAATCGGTCACATTACAGAAAATGGCAGCTTTCTTTATCTCAGTATAGAAAATGTATGTGCGCCATGGACTCCATTTTATTTCTCATTAATGTTGCAGCCAGCTCTGCTGTGTGTTGCAGTTTGTGAACGATGTTTGATGCAATTCATCATCATCTGAATATATAAAAGTGTGGTTGTTTTGTCTTGTTTGTATGAAATGTGATGCAACCGTCCATCCTCCCCCAGATACCCCCCCACCTCAAAAAAAAAAAAAAAAAAAACTTCTCACATAAGGATCCTATAAAGTTCCTGCGGTCCGGACCAGGCGCATGCGCAGAAGCAGCACCGAGTAACGTGTGTAGTAGTCGTTATTGTGAATGGGGGGGGGGGTGGTATCTGGGGGAGGGGGTGAAAATGGGGGAGAGGGTGTTGGGGGGGAGGCTGGTATTTTGGGTGTACAGTCACAAGAGCGACTCGACGGAGCCAGGAAGTAGACTCTCGGTGCCTTCAAGGACCCGTCAAACTGCCGTAATTTTGCCTCTCCATCAAAGTGTCGCACAGAGGAAGTCGCCCGAGTTTCCAAGTTTGAAAAAAAAAAAGAAAAAAAAAAAGATGAACTTTCAGGGATTTCTGTTGCTGCTCTGAACTTAGCTGTTGATTTTGTTTTCTGACTGTCTTTAGTTTTTATCCACGTGAATTTTCCCCCCCGTTTTACTCGATCATATAGATATATATGTTAGAATAAACATTAGAATCAGTCACATGATTCATGACTTCATTAACACCTCCAGATGGTGAAACATCGGCCCGGTCCTTCGTGGGGTTTGCTGTTTTGTTTTGTTTTGTTTTTTTTTTTTTGCAGTAATGCCATCCAAGCATTAAAAGTTACAGATCACACGCTCGTCAGGAGAGAGAGAAGAAAGGAGAGGTAGAGAGACACCGAGTAATACAGAGAGAGAGAGAGAGAAACTGAGTAATACAGAGAGAGAGAGAGAGACACACACACACACTGAGTAATACAGAGAGAGGGAGGAAGAGGTAGAGAGACACTGAGTAATAACGAGCGAGAGAGAGGTAGAGAGACACCGGGTAATACAGAGGGAGAGAGAGAGAGGGCGAGCGCCACACGGTCAAATTGAGCTTCCATCGCAGCGGGTCAGTTAATCAGAGCCGTTTGGAGCCAGAGGAGAACCGGAGCACATTCAGGGACAGATCATCACAACAAGAGCAGGAGTCAGTCACTGAGGCCGGCAGCAGAAAGCACATTGCTCCACACAGACACACACAGACACACACAGACACACACACACACACACACACACACAGAGACAGGCAGACACGGAAGAGAGTTGTGTGAAAGAGAAGCAGGGTGAGGGACGGAGGGCAAGACGCACAGTTTAAACTTTTACTGTGCGGGATTAAATTCACACAAACACTCCAACAACAACAACAACAACAACAACAAGAAGGATTTAAAACCCCAAAAAACAAACCAAAGGGAGAGGCCGATTAAAAGTGCTGCTGAAGATGCCGCGGGTGGTTCCGGACCAGAGGAGCAAGTTTGACAATGAGGAGTTTTTCCGCAAGTTGAGCAGAGAGTGTGAGGTGAGTCCTGCTGTGTTTGTGCACACTGAGTCCATTCAGACACACGGCGGAAATACAGAGAGCATGCTGGAGCCTCCACACAAGTTGTTTCATTCATTTCAGTCCACAGCTGGATAAAAGAAAGCCCAGATAAAGCTGCGATAAGGCTGCAGAGTAGCTTCATTTGTAATTGGCCTTTAAAATTGGGGAACTCTTACTTCACAATTTCCCATTTATTCCGATTTATTTGTGTGACGCCGTGCTGAGCCAAAAAGTAAAATTCCTGCTGTCACTCTCACTGTTGTTTTTAGGTTTTATATGCGTGTGATTAAATAAAGCACAAACAAAGAATGACGCCTTTTTCCTTAAATCAAAATTCTTGTGGCTTATCTTCAAATTGCAGCCTACTGCTGGCAAAGAGCATCGCCATTCACTGTCAAACAGCCTCTTCAGAGTGGTTTCTACTTCAAATCAAGCACATGGATAAATGGAAAGCCTTGTGAGGAAGTGTGTGTGTTTTTTTTTAAAGGCATTTGTTGTTGTCTTTTTCTGTGCAGATTAAATACACAGGGTTCAGAGACCGGCCCCATGAGGAGCGACAAGCCCGCTTTCAGAACGCCTGCAGGGATGGACGGTCAGAAGTAGTGAGTGTAAAACTAAATATCTGTTTATTCTTTGTCTTCTTGAAGTTCTAAAGAGGGTGTGTGTGTGTGTGTGTGGGTGTGTGTGTGTGCCGTCCTAATTACTGAAATTATGAGGTTCAAAGAGAGAAATGAAGGCAGTCTGTGTGTGTTTATGGGGATGCCAAGCTCACATACACACTGAGGCTGACAGACATCACATGTCTATCGTGTTGTTGTAACCAGATAAATGAAAGAAAACTTTTAAATCCGCCAGAATGCCTCAGTTTTAACAGACAGACCAACTCTTGAGAGAGACAGAGCGAGAATGAGCGCTGCAATCAGCACGATTTGTGCAGCAGGTCAGTGAATATTCGCGTGCACGGGGGCCCTTTGTGTGACTGTCAACGTTTGTGACCTTGCACCAGGAAGTAGTCGTGCTATCAGAAGTGCAAACCCACCAGGCTCATCACTTCTGCAGCTGCACTCATCGGCGCTTTGTTTGGAAGGAGCACTTTTCAACACATGTTGTCATACGGTTACAACAAACACCTTCAGGGCTGTTATTTGCTTCCTAAAACTGACCTGAAGTAAATATCACCTGTCATGTTTGGGGCCTGAAATAATTTGACAACATGTTATGGACACAGAAGACATAGAAAAGACAAACGCTGAGTGAGCAGAGACGTTTAAATACATGTATGTTGATTGATAATACAGGAGCTCTTCGATAAAGACTGTGAATCCATAACATCATCATTTCTACAGTCACAAATATGCTGAACGTTCGGCCATTTTCTTCGTCTTCTTTGCTGAATATCTCTTGATTAATAATTGAAAAAAAAAAAAAAGAAATGCAACATGAACAGACGGTCAAAACAATCAATATTTGCAGCCTGATTTTTTTTTTTTTTTTTTCTTTAGAGTTGTACGAGGTCTTGGCAGCATCATACAACATATGTTCTGGTTTAGTGTTGTTCACTTTTTTTATGTAGAGCATATAGTGAGTAGCTGTTACAGATAGAGTTTGTGGCAACAGTGTCACAGATGTTGGTGGGCTGAGCCTGTCTCCCTCCATTTCCCAACCACACTCATCTCTCTCTGCTTTTTCAAACACACCCAGCCGTCCAAGTTTGAGATGGATGCCTCTCAAACGCGAACGAGCTGATGTGGAGACTGAAATGACTTTTTGCTTTCCTGGGCTTTTGAGTTCACTGTGTAAAATATAGTCCACTGAGATCGTTCAGAAATGTCACATATGAGAATTATAAAATTACCCACTACACAGATGTCTTTCAGAGTTGTATTTACTCTTAGAGTTGTATTTATTGTCACTCGTGTACATGTGAGCAGTATTTGGATATTGTTGCTGGCCCAAGGTGAAGCTGAGTAAAGCAAATTTTCTGCCCTGATGGGAGGTTTGATATATTTTACCCAAATGCATGGTATTTATAGCGGTTTTTAAAAAGTTAAAATGCTAAGTAAATAGTTGTAGAGAGAGAAAGTAATCAGCTTAAGTGCACGTACTTAAACACAGGACTTTTCCCACTGCTGATGGAACGTAGCACTTGAAGGGAAAAGTAATAGAAGTGTTGAACACAACATGTTTTACCATCTAAACTTTGCTTCCTCTTAAAAACCACCAGTTGTAGCACGTAAAAAAAAAAAAAAAAAAAAAGCATTTTATAACTTCAAAGCAAGTCAGGACAAATGTGTATCTTCATTTTGTAATTACTTTACTCTTAAGTGTGTGAAGTCCCTTTAGAAGTTCCTCAGTGATGTCCTTAACAAAAGGTGAGGCCGAGTGAAACCCCTTCAGGCTGCTGGCACAAACACACACAAACACACACAAACACACACTGCTTGTCTTAGTCATCCAGGAGGTATTTTTCACAAATATGCTGTCATCATCACAGAAGGGGGGCAGCATTGGGGGGAGGGGGGGTACATCTAGTTTTACCATCTTATAGTGGGACATGGTGCGTCCGTCTGTCTGTCCTCACTGTATTTATAAGCCTCTTCTGCTGTGAGAATTGATGGCCACGGTTTTAATGGTTTGACGGCAGCTGTGACATCATGTCGCTGATTTATCTATCGGCCAGACGCTGCTAAAGACCTCCTGCTATTTTCATGGGCAGTGTGGACAAGTATCAGACACAATGAGATTCAAACATGCTGTCAAGGATCACTTTTTATAGATGACACGGATGATCAAAGAACAAATAAGCGGCAAAGTGCAGCCAGTTTATTCGATCAACACCAAAGTTATGGCAGTTTTAAAGAGCCTCCTCCTGAAGTAATAAACAAAAAATCTGTTTTGTTTATTGCACCACTTTGATTTTTGTGGAGACACTACGAAGATATTTTCACGTTCATCTGGTGAAGAGGGAAATTTTCTTTGTGGTCATTTCAAATATAAGTTCAAGATGTGTCGGCCATGATGTCACAACTGGTCTAAAAAGGCAGCAGTTCCACGTGCAACTTACAGAAATGTGACTTTTTGAGTGAGAGACATTTTGAATCAAGGAGTTAAACTTTAGAAATAGAAAATGTCAGAGTGACTGTAATGTCAGATATTGACACTATTTAAGCTTTTAGGAGGAAATCCCATCAGCTGCGAATTCTTGTTCTTCTCAGAGCTTGTCTATATGTTGTAAAACGTATAGAAGTCCTCCCAGTTAGTACTCCAGTAGCTCTAATAACATCTCAACTCATTGTTACAATTTTGCTGAATAAAAGTTTTGCTGGTAATTTCATAAAAATAAAATGTCATTCACTTTACTATTCATAGGAGGCGTTTTTATTAGGAAAAGCTCAATAAATGAAATGTGGTATTAGATATAAGAGGAACACTTCTTATCCTGGACATTTTTAGAATCATTTTGGAAAGAGCTTTATTAGTGATCAGAAACGAGCGCATATTCGCCCACCTCTCCAAAAAACGCACAGCAAAATATACATGTTTTGTTCTTTTGCATCGGTTTTTTAAATTCTGAATATACTGTGTCATGTAAATATGAAATCGAGCAGCTGTTTCAAATTTCCAAGCATCACTCACATACAAAGTGCAGCTCGACTCGCAGGGCCACTCTAAAATGTTCAGGATTGATTTGATAAATGGGACAATAATTCAAAGTAAATTATCTTCTGCTCAGCTCATTAGAGATGAGTCGCTTTCTAAACTACTATTGATTTTCATGCTGCACCACTGTCTCTCTCTCTCTCGCTGTCTTCCCGCCTCTCCCTCCCACCTCTCTCTTTCTGTTTACTTCCTTTTATTGCATTTCCTTTGTTCTTTTTTTTTTTTTTTTTTTTGTGTTCTCGTCATCTCCCCCCCTCGTCTCAGTCTTTTTTCTTTTTTTTTCGTCTTTACATTCTCCATGCCGTCTTTAGGACCGTTATCCTGTTTTGGCTTCTTTCTTTCTTTTTTTTTTTTTTTTTATCAGCGCAGCAGTTTCTCTCTGCTTTTTCTTCTCTCCCCTTTGTCCCCCAGTTTCCCTCCATCTCTCTCCTCTCTCAGCCTCTAGTTCCCTCTTTTTCTTTCCAGCAGTAGTAGGCAGCAAATTGGTATCAGATGGTTGTAATCCAATACTTCAAATACAGCAGAAAGGATGACTCGGGTGTTCTTTGAGCTCTCTTTTCTGTGTGTGTGTGTGTGTGTGTGTGTGTGTGAGCATACATGAGAGGCAGTTTCTTTTTGTTTGTTCTCACACACTAATTTTCTCCCCTTCCTTTATTTCTCTCTCTCCCGCTCACTGTTATCTCCCCCTTTCTCTTCAGTTCAGTGTTTCTCTCTCACGTTGAGGGACAGATTAGACAGGGTGCATAATTCATATGCTTCTAGCTTCAGTCGCAGACTTAATGTCTTTACTATCGATCTGTCCCAGAGAATACAACACATTTCACACAAACACACACAAAGACCAATGGCACGCACACGCTCACAAAGGCAGAGGCGCATTAAAAACATCCATTTCTAACTTGATTTTCTGTCTCTCCATAATTCATTGCTTTCTGACTGAAACGGAGAAATTGCTTTTAATTTCATTTTTGTTTCTGCATGTGTGCGCGCAGATATCCGTGTGTATCTGGGCTTGTTTTTATATTCTGGTGGGGACCTGATACTGAATGCACTGAGACTACAGCGTCACTGTGGGGACAAAAATTGAGGAGACTTGATTTTAGAGTAAGGGCAAGGGTGAGGTTTTGGTTGGGGTTAGGCTTTGGAATTTAGTTGCGATGAGTAGGTTGAATCAAAAATAGAGAACAGCGTGATATGATTGTGTGTGAGGGGAAGACGCCAGTAATTCACTCAGTACTTTTATTCAAAGAGGAAAGTGGTTAGACCATGAAGAAACAAAGAAAGGCAAAGGCAGGAAGGCTGAAGAATGAAGGAAAAGATCAAGTTTGATGTCAACTCTGAGTCTATCAAACTTAAACCCTTGCAGGCTCACTCCAAATCAGGACATTTAAATGTGTTCAAGCATTCTGCTATCTCAGTAAAAAGCTCCAGGAAATATTTCTCCGAAATCACGATAAAGTATATACTTAAATCGGTCATTTCAAACTTTGATCTAGATAAAAATCAGTTTGAACCTGCATTAGGTAATAGATTTCATCAATAAAGTTATGGGTGTTGCAAGCAAACACTTTCTAAAAAAAGGTCCACAGCAATGTGACAGACGTTAGTTCCTCTGAAAGCTGGATCTTTTCACAGCCTTCATTAGACCGTAGCTGGCTGGTGAATCCAAATCACTTTCAAATACCAGCCTCCCATTTTGTAAAGGAGGCTTTGTGTTATGCATTGATGGTTTCAAAGGCCAAACTAAATAAGTCAATATGTTCTTTAAAATGACTGCTCCAGAGCTTTTAGAAGACAGTTGTTTTACAGGTTGTGTTTCATGATTTTCTTTGCTTTGATTTCCTTTTAGATTGTTCTTTTGTTTCTTAGACCATAGACAGCAAGTTTAAGTCTCACAGCTCTCATCAAACATCCATATAAAACCATAGGCAACTCCTTTTGATTGAAAACAAGCTGTGGCAGGCCCCCAGTGCACTACCTGCCAGCATGGAATGACAGGGGCCTGTAAACAAATGGTGGAGCCACTAAAAACAGAGATCTTTCTCAGTAGGTGGATACTGAAAAAGAGATCCAACTTTGGACTGGCTGATTTATCGTCTGGCCAGAAAAGCTAACAGGATCTTAATGTTGCTTTGTGTCTTTCAAACATGAGCCCCATGTGTTTAGCTTCAGCAATCAATCACATGTTGTGGCTGCATTTGTGAGTCCATTTCATAACTTCACTGCTCCCTGTTTCCTTCACGACTGATTTTCGTCTCTCTGTCTCTGTTTGCAGGCCTTTGTAGCTACAGGTACCAACCTCTCACTCCAGTTCTTTCCAGCCAACCTGCATGGAGATCAGAGGCAGGTTCCTACAAGGGAATATGTTGACTTTGAGAGGGAGACAGGAAAGGTAGGACGGGTGCAATCCACGACCCCTGAAAGCCACACACACACACACACACACACACACACACAATGCTCTATGTTGCTTCTTCCTGCCCTAAAGGTCATGCCGTCTGAGCTGCAGCAGACAGGTGGGGGGGGGGGGCTGAGAAAATTCATGGTAAAGATGAATGTTTCAAACTGCCACAATCTTTTATTTCGATCACGCACATTTATTCAGTTTTTCAGTCATTCTTTTCAGCTAACTCCATTGTCACGCTCGACAATGTGAAACTTTTTGAGCAAAAAATAAAGTTTGGCAGAAACACACATAGTACATCTCTGCCCACTCTCTTACTTTCGTTTCCTCTTTCATATCATGAAATGAAAATTAGGGAAAAAAAATGCGATCATGTGATTTAGAGCGTAAGAAAGTCTCCTGATCAGACGTGTGTCAGGATATTTTGTGTGTGTATGTTAACGTCTGACATCTCTGTTTCACCACCCGTCACAGAGTGCAGATTGATTTGGGTGTCAGGTTGAACAAGTCCACAAAGACAAATGGAAGTGATCAATCAACTTCTAATCATGTTCATGTTGTGCTAACTTGTGCGTACCTGTGGGGCTTTTAAAACGACGCCTGCTGCCCGGAGCCCCCCACCTGGTCACAGCATCCGTCCATCCTCAACATTTTCTCACACCATAGTAAGTTAAGTAAGTTAATGAAACGCGTCACTTCCTCAGCAGCGCTGATGCTCATTTAGAATCAAAGTTAAACAACTTAAAGAGCTCCGATGATGGTAGTTTGCTGCTGTTGTCGAGGCGAAGGTGCGTTACAGTGGCTCTGCTGCTGTGATGATGTGTATGTTAATTGTCTCCCCTGGCACTGAGACTGAACTCGTATGTGTGTGTTTGTATTTGTGTGTCAGCGGGCCCTCCACGGACAGTGGCCAGCTGAAATGAATGCCGGCTGGCAGCTCATTAAAAATGCATTCTGGGGAATCAATGGACCTCCGTGCCCCAAGGCTGACGGACTAATCTCACACTGTTAATTATTTAACACAAGTGCCCTGATTGTAGGGAACTGTGTGTGTGTGTGTGTGTGTGTGGATTTAGGGGTGTCAGAGGAGGAAAGTGTGTGTGTGTGTAAGACAATATCCTCGTCTATGACATCTCAACAGTGCTAGTTTTAATGAGGCCAGGGGTTGTCAGCATAAAGCATTCTCACAGTTGTGTACTTCAAACGCCAAGCTCTCCCCACTCTCTCTTGCTCTCTCTCCCTCTCTCTCTCTCTCTCTCACACACAGACACACTCATGCTGTCAAATGATTGAAATTTTTAATTAATCGTAGTGTAGCTGTGGATTAATCACGATCAGTCACTGCTCCATAAGACAGAAAAATACACATTTCTCTGTACATTGTTAGAGCAGAAATATAAATGACAGGAGGCATATTTTATATATATATAATATGCCTCCTGTCATGTGTTTTTACAATTTTATTCATGACCAATCCAAATGAACAGCCATTTGTCTTTTTTTGGTAACTGTAGGATAGATGGATTAATGAAATTTAAGAAGCCTTTTATGTCTCTCAATGTAAAGCAGTTCACATCAATGCGTCTTGATTGGGAATAACTGAATGACTTTATGGACTTATCTGTTAGATTTATTTCAGAGCAGCTTCCTGCTGCTGAGGTTAAGAGTGCAACCAAGGGATTAAAATAGCGGCATGTGATTCAACAACAAAAAAAAAGAAAAACCGTACCCCCTTAACTGATCGAGATTAACACATTAAGGCTGACAGTTTTAACACACACACACATTTGTATATCTAGGGACTGCGATAAACACAATGACAGTCGCTTTTTTTCATCCATAATCATCTTCTGCACTGAATCATGCTACTCAGAGTAACTGATCTTTTTTTTTTCATCCTCCTCCAACAGAAAACACAAGTATAAAGTTTCAGCTCTTTACTTTTATATAATATTCATTCATAATCCACTTGTATGAAAAGGGGCAGACGAGTGCAGTGTGTGGTTTGTGGAGCGCAATATTGCCGTAAAAAGGAGTATTGTTAAGCAGAAGCCCCACCGTGGAGGCTTTAATTGTGTAGTCAGTGTTGCTCTACCAGGTTTCCATCTTAAATTTCAGACTCACACTCACCAAAAACACACAAACATATACACACCCAGCCTCCTGATCCCGCTGGACCTCCCTGTAGAATACAACTGTCAGGCCAGAGCAGAAATCTTGTGTACGTTGCAACTTCTTCTCTTAATTACTGTCACCGCACACACACACACACACACAAACACATGCACGCATGTATAGATCTCTGAGGCCTGGGAAAAGCTTCCTCTTGCATTATTAGCTTTTCATTGTTTTTATGCGATAGACCATGAAACTGTTCAAATTGCAAAAGTAACTTTTTAACTTTCACCTCTTATGTTCACTTTTTGCGCAGCACAAAAGGCAGAAAAGGCCTTTTGACTGTACGCCGTAGCAGCACATACACACGAGTAATGGGGCCAAGTTATAATGAATTTTCTTCTATTTAGTCTGTGTGAATTAGGAAAAGGATGAACTGAGGATGGATTGAGGGGGATGAGATGGTGGCTGCGATTCAGATCAAGCTGCCAGGCTGCTGCTTTTGCCTCTTTCTTTATTTTCATGACTTTTCCTACATATTTTCTCTCCCCCAGCTTCCCCGTTCTTTCCTCTGTTTGTTATTCTTGTGGCATTTTATATGGACATCCACACTGCATGCCTCCATCCTCTCCTCCTCCTTTCTTTCCATTCCTTATGTTTTTTGTTTTTTTTTTTTACATACATCCTTGGTCCTATCACACACTCCCCACCCTACCCCACCCCACACCCTTGCTCCCTACTTTTATCCTCCCTTTCTTCATTTGTTCCCATTTCTGCCTCCATCCATTCTACCCCCTCCATTCCTCCCTCTCTCCTGCCTTCATTTCCAAACACAGACGTTGCCAAACCAAAAGGGTAGCACAGCCAGGTTAAACTTGGCGGCTAAATATAATATGTGTGCTTGTGTGCGTGTGTGTGTGTGTTTTAGAGACAGAGGAAGAAAGAGAGTCGAAGTACAGACTTTTAGTGTTGTTGCAGGCTAATGGGATCCAGCTGTGGAGGAGGTTAATTTTAGTGCTAGCTGCTAACTTGCTAGCAGCCATTAACCCTGTCTGAGATGAGAATTGTATCATCACCAGTTTTGGAGTTAACAGGCTGCGATTAATTTTCTTTATTATCATCAGAGTCAGACTCAGCTTTGAAATTGAAGCAATTGTGAGCAGCAAATTCATGGAAACTTGATTTTGTTCAGAAGTAACAAATTCACTCATTCATTGATCCGTCCATTCGTTCATTCTTCCTCATGTTCCGTGTGTTTTCGTGAACAAACAAAAGGCCAGGCTTCTTGTGTCCTACAGGCACTTACTTCATGTTACATTAAAACTACAATGATGATTTTATATTCTTTGGATCTGAACCAGGGATGCTGCACTGAATCTACCCCAGCTCCTTCAATCCAAATAAAATAAAAACACTTTGAGAACCGATGAAACGGGTGAATGTCACAGCAGCCCAGGAGTCGTTACTGTTGGCTTTAATTATGCTCCCATTGCATTTTCACTCAAGTGTCGAGAAGAAGCTGATGGAAAAGTCATACTTGGAGATGTGGTGGATGTGATGAGGATGATAATAAAATTAACCCACAGGAATTTCTGTCAAAGTTCAAGTGAAAGCACTCTGTGTGTATGTGTGTGTGCGCACGTGTGTGTGTGTTTGTTTCTGCATGTGCATGCATGCCGGTGCCCGACAATAACACACTGAAACAAACACACTGTCCCTGCATGCTGATGAGATGGTGGCGCCAGGCTGATTGCTCAGCCATACACACAGATAGATGCAAGTCCACACATAAAAAACACACTAACACATATAAACACACAAAAAAAAATGGAGAGAAAAGAGATTGGTGATCAGGGGAGGTCCAAAGATGAGCTAAGGCACAAAACCCAGAGCATGAACACACACATCGAGCTTCATTCATCCTCAAAGGAAGGTTGGGCATTTCCTTCATGTATTTTCCACATGCTGATATTTTCCAGCTGACCAGAGAGAATCAAATTGGTAAAATCCTCCAAAGTTGTGTTTTGTTGGAATGACCTGCAGCGACATCCACACCTTTAAATATGTGGAGTTCATAGATCCTGATGATAAAAATATCTGTGAATGAACATTATCCACTACATCCAAAGCAAAGTGCATTTAGACTTTCCAGTTCCAGATGAGCTCAGTGTTGAGTCCCCTTGTAGCTCCGTTTTGCCCTCCACCAACTGCTGATGGAAATGGCTGACCCTTTAGCTGCTGACTCTTTGAGCAGTTACAATGAATGACATGATAATTCTTCAGGCCATAAAACTGAAATAAGGAGCAACAAAATGTTTAAGTATGAGGAAGGGGGACCTGTAGAGTTTTTAGTTTTTTTTTTCACTTCACTTTTCAACACTTCATATAAAAGCCAAGGTATTATCAGCTCTAAGGGCGTGCCCTTAAGGCTTCTAATTAATATATATATATATATATATATATATATAAATAAAATTGCCTCTTGGCTGTTGCAGTAAAATGTCAGCAGAGTCCCTAACTTTTGTATCATTATTGTCCCAGCAGATAAATGAAAAAAGAAAATACGACAAATATGGACCGAGCTGGTTGTGAACTGTGTAAATATCGTATTGAAGCTCCACACCTCAAACAAATGAACAGCTTTTCTGAGCCGTGCAAGACAAACAGGACAGCAGTCAGTGATCAAACGTCTGCTACATTATTCATACATTTTAAAAAGAAAAAACTTAAAATAAACCAACCATCTCAAAGATAGCATGAAGAAAAACCCTATTTTCTAAATGAAAACAGTTTGCAGACGCTGAGGACTGGTCAGTGTAGGAGGTACAGGACGTTCTGCTTTACAGACTGCAGCAGATTAAGATGTGGTGACTCTTCAAATCCTCCCACAGCTGCAGCACCAGTCCAGTCACTGGAAAGCACCGGAGCCATTAAGTGTTTAAACATGAGAAAGAGTCAACATGACTGCGACCTCCTTCGACCAATCGTCAGCAGAATAGCTCAGCTGTGTTCTGGCTCTTTTCAGTTTGAGGCGCTGAGGCGTCGGCAGAAAGAAAAATGGTGAGAGAGTTGCTGGTTCTTTCATAAGTCTACTTGAATATGAGAGGTCCTTCTTCCAGGAGTCTCCTCTCTTGTATCAACATCAAGTGTGTGTTTCTGTGTGTTTGGACGCAGTGTGTGGTTTTATGTTTCCCTCTGAACGGAAGCTGTGCCATCAGTGCGTGACTTGTTAGTGACATCATCAAAGCCAGACCGCTAATTGCTTCCCTCTGCTACTGCTGCCCATGTTTATGTTTGTGTGCCCGTGTGTGTGTGTGTGTGTGTGTGTGTCTGTCTGTCTAGAGGGTTTTGTTTTACATCACGAATGTCCAGTATGATTGTTCAGTACACCGTGATACTTTTTCAATTTGAATCAGGATAAGTGAACTTTCCTATGAGCCTCATAGTCTCCCTTTTAAGAGACACAAAAGCTTTTTCCTGCACACACACACACACACACACACATACCCACACATGCACACACTGTCCGTCTCCTCCCACAATGTATCATATTTCATGCTCCAGGCCTTAGATCGATGACCACACCCACTCCCATAATGCACTGCAGCACACATAGAGATGGGGTCCTGTGTTTATGTGCTCTTTGTGTGTTTTATGTTGGCAGCATAGCCTTCTCTTTAACTAAATCTTTATGTTATGCACACATGGGAGAAGTAGAAAGATGTGTGAGAGTGCAGGCAGACATAGAGACTCAACACTCAAATAGAAAACTACTGAGTGGTCAGTCCAGTGTGAAATCTCGCATGCGTGTGTCAGCTTCATTCCTCTTTTCTTAGTCGCTCTTTTCCAGTAACTGTGAGCTGAACTGGACCGAAGTGTGTGACACGGGTCACCTGGATGGTCTTGAATTTTTGCGTGGTTGTGTGTGTTTGTCTGTGCACGTGCATGCATGTGCGCGTTCTTTCGATGACCACTGCCGTCCTGAGGGAAGCAACATGTTTTCTCTTTGTCAGTGTTAACGGTACGATATGAATAAGGGTTTTCAGACATCTGTTGTCAGATATATTCTGAAGGAAACAAAAAGAAAGTTCAGTTTAATAAGTTTTTATTGAACATACCTGAGTTATTTCATTTCCAATTTATTCACCTCCGGCAATGAGAACATGTTAAATGGAAATATTTAACCCAGACTGAAGTCAGTCTTTTCACAAAAACCACAGTCTGCCCCCGACTTTTATTTTAGTCCTTACAGTCAGAATCATAATGTACCAATAAATAAATATAAACATAACGTCTTAAGCATATCAGGCTGTGATTAAAGGAGCTAAACCTCAGCTCAACTTCACGAATTTGTAAGAAACAGACCACAGCTGTTTGCTCTTTGAACATTGTTGCCAGCTTTCGTGTTTAATGCCAACAGTGCTCATCCCAGCAGAGAAACACACTGACGAGCTATGTCCTCTTCAATAGGCCACCAAAGCCGAATTCCATTTATAACGCAAAGCAAAATTAAGTGTTCTATAAAGTTGACTGATTTCTGTGTATGTGGGAGTGAAATGTGATCTTGGTGCCTCTCTGTGACTGGTTTTGTAACTCTATCTGCAGCCTATGTGTACATTTGCATGATATTTCCATGCCTGTGAATGCCTCAGCAGCAAAGTGTGGTACTTTGGCCTTCCAGTGTGCACAGAGACTTTGCATAGGTCTCATCCACATTATGTGTCTGCGTGGTCTGCTGGGGCCTTTTCACTCAACTCAGAATGGAAACTCAAACTGCCAGCGAACAAAACAACAACAGGTGACCTGACAAAGGATTTCAGTACGTCTAGTAAAACCGTGTCGTTGGTTCTGATACCTTTTACTTTTCTTCTGGTTCCCTTCATGAACACTGAACAAAAACCAAGAGCTCTCTTGGTTGTTTCAACATTGCGGGTCGTCCCTTCTACTGTTACATACGACAGACACGACTGACACTTTTACATCAGCCTCGCTGACCTGGTTGTCATTGTGCTTTGTGTGTGTGTGTGTGCGTGTGTGTGCGTGTACACGTCTCATGTTGTTTTTCAGCCTCTATAATTGTAGGGCAGGACAGCAGAAGGCGTGAAAGTGGTCAAGCAATAGGAGAGTACTATGCTATTATACTTGCACTGCTCTAGCAGGTGGTTTGTCTTTGTGTGTCTGTGTGTGTGTATATGTGTGTCAGACAATAGGCCAGAGGACGTTAGGCTGTATTCAGTCTGGCATTGTTAGGACGGAGGGTCAGTAACGTGCTTTATGTCCACCTGCTGCTGTCACACCTGAGTCGGACACACACACTCAGATTGTGGGTGTAAACCTCCATCATCCCGCTCTTTCTCCATTTCTTTGTCTACAGAGAGAATATTTAAACTATTTGCCTCTAAGTGAGTTTTAATATTCAGCAGTTTTGGGCAAATAAGCCTAATTTTATCAGCTTTCACAGACAGTGAAAAAGCTACTGTACGTGCTAGTACGTACTAATACCTCTTGTGATAGTAGTCACAAGAGGTATTAGTGCTGTCTCCTATATATATATATATATATATATATATTTGTTTTGTTTTAAACATGTAATTATATACTTTTATAGAGTTTCTCAATACATAGTTTTACGAA
This sequence comes from Echeneis naucrates, assembly GCF_900963305.1. Lineage (NCBI taxonomy): Eukaryota > Metazoa > Chordata > Actinopteri > Carangiformes > Echeneidae > Echeneis > Echeneis naucrates. The sequence goes on along the minus strand of NC_042526.1, from coordinate 4,970,304 downwards.
GCAGTTGTCACACACATAAACAGATATACAGTATAATATGACACATGACCTGGAGAACTTTACATACTTTATACTATACTATTATATTTAAAACTTTATAACTATTTTATTTTTCACAAACGTGGTGTTCATTGTTTCTCCTTCCTCACCTTCTTTATCTTTTCCTTTCTGTAAGTACCAGAGATGACAACATAAGGCCCAGGCTGGAGAAGTGTTGAGTTGAGTGTGTGTGTTTTTTAGTGTGTTGTGGTAACAGGAACATGAATCATGTAACATGCACTTCAGTGGCTCATTGTCCTGGCAGCTATCATGATCTACTTTTATCCTTTTCTTTAGAGGACTCAGTGATCTTGTCTCATCATGGCTGAGCATCATAATGACAGTGTCAGAAAGAAAGGAGAGGAAGAGTAAAGAAGAACAGAAAGACAGAGAACTTATGAGTTGTCTGTGACTGGCTGGTGACTCAGATACGTTAACAGACCTTTATTGTGTGAATAATTCACAGATTTCCAGACTCTTTATTCAAAATTTTTCACGCACACAAACACACCACAAAGAAAAGTAAAACACACATATGCTGTTAGTATATTTAAGAAAAAAGAGGTGATGCAGGAATAGAAGATGTAATAGAGAAATTGAGGAAGTCCTTGTGCTGTTTGTGTGTGTGTGTGTGTGTGTGTGTGTGTGTGTGTGTGTGTGTGTAGGAGAGATGGTCGCAATTCACGAGGCAGAAAACACAGATACCCATTGTGTTCACACACCTCGTGGGCACACGTCTCGTGGGTGTGTGTGTGTGCGTGTGCATGCGCGTTTTAGAGTTTGTGTGTGCGCGCAGTGGGCAGTTGTGTTGACTAGATGGTTGGCACCAGGCTGAATGAAGGGCAGTGTGCCAACACATCCCTCTAGATCTGCGTCACACACTCTGCCCCCCCCCCACACACACACAGACCCACACTTACACATCGGTTGCACTTACAGTAGCTTTGAGAAGTTCAGATCAAAAAGCGGTGTGTGTTTGTGTGTGTTTGGGTCCTTAATGTACATTTACCTTCCAGTGAAGGAAAATGATGCACAGTGATGAGCAGCTGCAGCTGGTTGCCGCTGCCAGGTAACGTCTTTTCAGCTGTCAAACACAAGACTGGTCTGTATTGGTCACATTTGTAATTTCAGATTATTTAATAAAAACAAATAAAAAAATAAATAATTCACTCCTTCAATTGAAATGAGTCTTGGAGAAGTGTGATTCAGAAGGCTGTGTGCAAAAAAGTAACCAGGGCAGATTCACAAGATGAAAAAAGACCAAATCACATGTCTGATAAGAATGAAACATAATGAACCAAAAAACAAAGTGTTTTTTGAAACGTAAGTCACTCATTATCTAAACTCTGCTCTGTTTAAAAGTGAGAATGAATTTTCACCTTTCTCATTCATAGCATGCTGAAGTGTGTGTATGTGTGTGTGAGGAGGGGGGGGGGGTATATGTGTGTGTGTGTGTGTGTGTGTGTGTCTCAGTGGGGATGTGGGGGTTGACAGGGTTCTCTCTCAGAGGAAGTCTGTGGTTGGGCCATTTCTACATATTTTCCCCCTCACACACACACACACACACACACACACACGTTTTCCCTATCAGGCCAAATGAAGCTTTCATTTAAAAGCACCATGAAGCCCTGCAGATGTGGAAGCCAACCCCCCCCCCCCCAAAAAAAAAAACAAAAAAAAAACACACACACACATACACACTAAGAAAGACGTTAATGGGAATAAACACAAAAGCACACAGTCTCTCTTGGGGTGCGGTCTCCCCTGCAGCCCCAGTGCATTTTGGGTAGCTGTGGTAAAAGAGGTCCCTGTGAGAGGCTGTCCAAAAATAGCCTGAGTAAAAATGCAGGAACGTGGCAATCGCCCAGTGTCACACAGAAAAATCTAGTCATCTGTGTGTGTGCATGTGTGTGTGCGTTTTGGGGGGTGTGTTTGATTTTTGTCAATTTATTCCTAAATGCTTGTTTACTCAGATAAAAATAACAGCTAAAATCTTTCTACCCAGGGAAAAACACTGATTCACTGTCTCTCACTGTTGGCCGTCTCTTCTTCATGAATAGCACTGCGGTGGGAAAGAGGAAGACTGCGACAGAGGGGAAGAAATCGAAAGCAAGTTAGCTGTTTTTGCTCGTTCCCACTGTCCTACGCTTTTTGCAGTGTGTCTTGCCTTTTTGACATGTGGGAGAAGTAGCTAGAAGCTGTGGCCCCAATCTTGATATACATCTGTCACCTTTTCAGTTTCTACGGCAGACGTTTATTGAGCGAGATCAGGAGAAACCGTGATTTTCTTTCTTTTTTTTTTTTTTCTGTCAAGCTAACAAATGTATGTCCAACATGTGTGATCTCTGCCAGACCACCATATCCGAAACTTTGGTTTTGATAATACTGTATTATTACCAGCCAGTCACTGACTGCGCTTGTAGGAAGCCGTCAGATTGGCCAAAAACAACCAATGAGAGCCAATAATGCTTCACACCATAAAGCCAAAGCGACGAGCTAAAAGATGCATGAGTTAGGGGTTTTAAATATAAGTAGTCTTATTGTCCTTTTAGTAATACCAAAACACTGATTAAAGCAACTTTAAAGGTAATCAAGTTATTTTTAGATCCAAATTCCATTGAAATTCCTCGCATAGCAGCAGGTCTGAAATATAGAAAAATCCAGGCTTGAACACGCCACAAACGATTTGAGAAGTTGCCAATTCCAATAAATAATGTTCTGGGAATTTGTTTTTGTTCCCAGTGAATTAGTTAATAGTTTGGTCTCAGAACCTCCATATTGGTGAGAGGATGAGGTGATTCTGTAAAGGGCTGGCTGTGTTGTCTCCTCATCAGAAGAAGGCGGATTTCAGTTCTGGTCTCCACAAAACACCAGAGCTGAAAGTTTGAGGTAAATCTGGCTCCTCGTTTTTTTTTTTTTTAAACAATCAGTGGTGTAAATAGTTAGCCTAAGGGAGGCTTGGGAATTGAAATGCAAAGCTGGAAATTAAATCCTCTTTAAATGACACCGCTAAAATATGTCCTCCCTTAACTAAATAAGGATTATTGCCAAAATGCGACAACATGTATTCAGCCCATGTTGATGCAGCTTGGATTTATCTCCAGCAACTGAGCCACTCTGTTAAACCTACACAGAGAAACGGGTCTGCGATTCCTCAGATGTACACATTCCCTCACCTCGTGAATATACACGCAGACATGCACACACTCACATATTTGGTGGTTAGTCTGCAGCCCTCCTGGCTCAGAGCCACATGTAATATAACCAGGAGTGCAGAGGGAGACGAGGCCTGCCCCTCCTCTGCCTCCTCCTCCGTCTGACTGTGCACGAGGACGAGATGGTTGTTAATAGAATATAAGTGAGCACTTGTTGTCTCCTTGTTATCACTTCTATTTACCCTCTCGTTCACAGACAGACAAAACAGACACTGTACAAGGTCAAACACGACGGACGAGGGCGGCCATCTGTTGATCGCCAGAGGTTGTTGATATACCTTTTTCTGATTTTTATCACACTTAACTGAGAACGTGAGAACTGAAGTGACAAGACATTTATTTCCAGCATGAGTGAGTGAAACAAGAACTGAAAGCTTTACAGGACTTTCTCAGCGTGAAAAGATCACAGTTGAATTTTTGCTTCCAGTTTGTGAGTGAGGCCATAGAATAAGGCACAGAAATGGAATAATGGCTGAAACCCAAACCGACCCGAATGAATAAAAATGTTTTTAGGCATCTGATCTTTACTTTTGCTGACTTTGGCTTCCAACATACACACTTACTTTACAACTGGAACTGGAAAACTTAATGATTGACAGGTTTCATCAACTAACACATAGACACAGACGCACATCAGCTGCACACAAACTGTGTGTGAATGCGTGTGTGTGTGATTTACTCGTCTAATAGTCAATTGTGTTGGAGAGGTTTTGACGTAGTTGGTGGTTTTTCTTGTTCGCAGCAGTTAACAGCGGGGGCAGGGAGAAGAGGCCAAACACAGAGCTTTGTATTATTCTGGAGAAAAAGCTGATGAGTTTCTGTTTCGCAAACTGTAATTTTGTGTGAAACTCCCAGATCACACTAAGCTGCTGCTTCAGCTTTAGCCAAATGTATGATCGGTGTACATCCAGTCTTGTTCCTGGAGTCATAAGAAAAGGCCCTTGTGTGATTCTTAAAAGGCATGAAATTTTGTTGTTTTGTTTTGTTTTGTTTTGTTTTGTTTTTTCATTTTCGTCACTTTCAATCCAATTTGTTGCCGTATTATTTCATGCTGTCAGAGGAACTTCAACATGAATGTGGAGTCTCATACAGGAAAACGCATTCACTGTGAATTAAAAAGTTTTGTTTGTGTTCCAGCTGCAGTAAGTGTGTACAAATGAACTGATCGCTCTGTCTCTGTGTCTGTGTGTCTGCAGGTCTATCTGAAGGCTCCTATGATCTTGAATGGGGTGTGTGTGATCTGGAGAGGCTGGATCGACCTACAAAGGCTGGACGGGATGGGATACCTGGAGTATGACGATGAGAGGGCGCAGGTAATCCACCTCATGTGGTGATTTGTATGCGTCAAAAATATTCCACAAATTTGTTTTTCCTCTTGACATCTGTTTTGCTTTTTTTTTTTTTTTTTTTTTTTGAAGGGAGTAAATACTTTTATTTAAACTTCTCTAACCTTGGAACTTTGTCATGGAAAAAACTGAAAGCTAAACAGAATATTACTGTTTCTCTGCGTGCAGCATGAGGATGCTTTGGCCCAGGCAGCTTTCGAAGAGGCTCGACGCAGAACCAGAGACTTTGAAGACAGAGACCGGTCACACAGAGAGGATCTAGAGGTGAGAGAGCTCGCGACTGTTGTCTCCAACACTTCAAAGGTGTTGTTTTTCTTTTTGTTGAGGACGACTTCCCTGCCATCTTCTATACTAGATTTATTCCAGCCTTGCAAAGCCAGTCTAAAACTTAGAAACTCAGATTTTGGTGCAAGTTTCTTATCTTGGAGAAAATATTTAGACCCGGGAGAGAATTATCTCAGTTTAAGGCTGAGGATCCTCCGACCACAATTATTATGACTGATGGGTGTGGGCGTTGTTTTCCCTCTTCAACCAGTAACAACACTCAGCAGTGATGATTCAGAGTTTTACAAAACACACCCTGAGTACATTTGTGTATCACTGGAAGCAAAGACAAGAACGTGAAATGAATGAATAATTCATATGATTTTATTTTTTACTCGCAAAGACCGTTTAACAAAATTTGTCTAATCGAGTGCAAAAAGGTTGATGTTAATGTTTCATCTATTGGACTACTTAAATAAAATTATTCTTGTCTCAAATAAATGGAGTGAGCCTTAGAAGGCCAAATCTGAAGTTTGTGAACAGGCTTTGCAGGACTGAGCTTACCTAACTGGAAATTTTAATAACCTCTGATTTACAAAAATATAAAGAAGCATAGGCTGGCCTATTCAATGAAGTGTTAAATTTCAAGTAGAGCAAACATTCATTCTTAGTAGCAGCTGAGATTGAGATTCTATAGAGAAAATTTGCTTAATTTTTTCTAATATTTTTTATATAGTTTTTTATATTATATTTTCTGTAATAGCAAATAAACACTGATGCTTAGAGAATAAAGAATCATCTTAAAATTTTAAGAGTCAAATTTCCAGTCAGATTTTCGTTGCTTAGCGCTTGGAGTGGCTAAAGGCTGTGTGATGTGTGATTGTGTGCTTCAATAATTTTTTTTTATTTAAATAGAATTTCACAATTTGAATGTTAAGTTTAGTGCATGATCAGTTTGATAATAAATCTAATCAGAGAATTTAGTTGTTAGTTTATTTGATTTAATATTAATGAACTCTTGAATGACTCATTCAGTTTTGTCCCAAAAGCCTTAGAAGGGAAAGTAGTTTTTACTCACTTTGTGCTGCAAAAATGGCAAAAAAAAGAAAAAAAAAAATTATTGATGCATCATTATCGTATAACTTCATAAATGTGATCCATAATTCTAAATATCAGCTCCTGTACTGTATGTAGTTTGTTACAGTTGAAGTGTTCAACAGTTTGTGCTGTTTGCAGTGTTATAGATATCATTTAAATTTGCATCATGCAAGTTTATATCTGTCCCAAATTTATTTAATTACATGAGACGAACTCACTTTCCCGGCAAGGCTTTGGGGAGATCAGTGACATCCTTCCTAAGTTGACGCCCTACCAATGAACGCCAAATTGTTTATTTTTTAGGACTCTGTGGTTTCTAAAATCTGGGACTGATGACACACAGACAGCCAGCAGAAAAGAACAGGGTCTGTGTCCTTCATTTCTCACCATCTATCACACTGTCATGCACTAAACCACCCTGTGTGTGTGCATGTGTGTGCAGTTGGAGGTGTGTGTTTGTGCTTGTGTGTATGTGTGTCCACCTATTTAATTGATATTTCTTATATGTGCATTCTTGTTTTGTTTTCTCTCTCTGTGACCACAGTCTGTGTGTAAGTGAGTGTTAGTGTGTGTACATGTGTTTTGTTTTGTTTTTTTTTATGAATATGCATGCATTTCTAATGACTCTGGTCTGATCATGCTGATTTTAATCCCATATCAAGTTTGCACAATGAAACAGACATTCACATCAAGACCCGCCACAGCTTTGCAGCACATGTTCCTGCATAAATTAGACAAGAGAGGCAGAAGCAGGAGAAGAGAACAGAGGAGGAAGAGAAGCACAGAAAGACGAGATAGAAAGGCATTTATTGAAGGTCGTCTTTTATCTGACTGATCTCATGTTTCCTCCCTGAGGCGCTCAGAGAAAAAGAAAACCTTGTGTCTCTTCCCCAATCAATATAAGTAGCACCACATACTTTTAACATGTGTGTGAAAAAAAAGAAGCTCCCTTTTTGGCTTTCCAATCTGCAGCTTGAACACTTTTTGGGTTGATTTATTTTTTTTTAATGGGTGCTTTATTCCTTTTTATTTTCCCTTTTGCAACAGATTTTTTCCTCTGAATCACTTGTTTTCTCCGTTATAAATATTTAGCAAAAAGGACACTGAAGAGTTATTAGTAGTAGATCTTTAAGGGAGGCACCGAAATATGAAATATGACTTATTTACTCCCCTAAAAGAAATCCAATAAAATGCTCAAATTGTAATTTAAGCTATAATCTTTTGTTCGTCAGTATAAAAAACTTAAAAACAGAAATTATGTCTCTCTAAATACATTCATTATATGTATAATGTGTATAAGTATAAACTAAAGTAAAGTATACATTCATACTTTTTACAAAGAGATGCAGCTAGTTGTATTTTGTTGTCATCGACACACCAATCCGTTAAGACTTGTGTGTTGGGGACAGCAACAAAGTAAAATTAGTGTGTAAGTAGCCGATGTTGGATGTGGGAGAATGAACAAATTAATATATATGAAAAAAAAAACAAACAAACAAACTCAGAAATACTCTCATTGTCTTGCAGATTTTTAAACAAGTCACTGCAGAATTTCATAAAACACATTTTCCTTTTGAGCTGAGATTGACCAGTTTTGTCATGAGATGTTTCTCCGGGCGTGACTGATGAGCATTGCTGAATAGGTACAGATAGAAAGTCTCAGCATTTCTGTGGTCTAAACTCCACCTCTTCCTCTGTCTTTCTGTATCTATACCTCTCTTTATCATGTTAGCTGGCGATCTAGTTATCTCTACGTCCTTTCCTGTCAGTCATATAAAAGACAGATATCATTAAATGTGTTGTGTGTTGGTCTTTGCAAAGTATAAAGTAAAACTAAATTACTTCACTGAGATATATATATATATATATATATATATATATATATAAAATAGTATGAAGACAGGGATAAGACATGCAGCACACAGAAGAGTGGAAGAGAAGCAAATAGAGAGACTCATGGAAAAAGTTTTATCAGGCTGTGGACGGGGAAAAGGTGGGCATACAGTTCATTTTTCATGGATGCATTTTGTGTACGATCGCTGTTTTACCGCTGAAACATTACTCTAATGGCAAAAGGAAAATATATATCAATTATGTAAACAACATTTCAGTTTACCTTTTGCTCAAACCCTAAGACTCCCACTCTAATCCAGAATCAGAAAGGCTTTAAATCTTATCAGTAGCTGTAGTACTTCTGTTATTACTGTTTAAATATGATCAATAAAGATTACATTCTAAAAATGCTGCAGAGGAAAATGACAACGTACGATGTTCACTGAGTTGTGTAGGTTTCATTATAATGACGTTTTCTTAGCTGGAAAAGATCAGTCTTTTTTTTTTTTTCATTTCATCTGGGTGCTTGTTGAATGTAAAGATGTTTCCCTCTCAGTTCCTTGAGGTCCTGTCATTTTTAGAAAATACAACATTTTTCATTCAAATGCAGTGATATCCCAGCCATTCAAGGTCAAAAGGTACCTGCCAGAAAGATGGATGGAAAAGCAATAGATGGAGAAGAAATGTGCGTTTTAACTCCACTGTGCTCAGTCTCACACACACACACACACACACACACACACACACACGCACAGAGTCCGAGAGCTCAGCAAAAAGAGATTTGGTGGTGAATGATGAGCTGGCTCTGAAAGCATTAATATATCATTAGTATTGATTGCCATCAGACCCCCTGCTTTGACTTAGACACACACACACACACACACACACACACAAATTCACAGACACATTCAAATCTTGAACAGGCACATATATGCTGAAATTCGCAGATACAGCAAATCTACATCAGCGTAACAAACACACACACACACACACACACACACACACCCTTCTCTAGTATTGAGTTGTGGTGAAGCAGCCCATCGTGGCCCAGCCAGCTTCCATCTGTGTGTGGATCAATAAAGGACACTCTCCTCCTGGCCTCACAATCAACAAAGACCACTCCCTTCTTAAATGACTACACTTAAAGAGACCCATGTTCTGCCACTTTGCTGCAAACTGTTTCACTTTCATAGAATTTGTCATACGTTAGAATTTATTCAAATCTTAACCATCGATTGACTCCATTTGAACATTTATCATTTAATTAACACTGTACATTTGTAATAGATATTTCAGTATTTGGCACATAAGAAATTACACATCCAGGAGAGGATGGGTGGCTTGTTAAGTTGGAGCACATCATCATAGTAAAAAATGTGAAAATGAAACTAGATGGGGCTTTTTACACCACAGACAATGTAAGACGCGCTGCGATGCAAGCAGCAGTGCCAAGACAGAGAAAAAATGTAGCCAGTAAACAAAATCGCATAATAGAGGATAAGAAAATTAAAGCTGGCTGTGCAAAGATGTCGCTCACATCTTTACATAGCCAACTTTAGCATTATTGGAAGGAATTTTGATGCTGATGCAACATTTCATCTCTTTTGCTGAGTGTAATGCTAAAATAATTCGATAATACCAATGCTATGTGATAATAGCAAAACTTACCAGTAGCACCTTTAAAAATCCGGACTGTAACTCTGCTGCGTGTCACTGCTATTACTGAGCAGGCGCCGGTATGTTTAGACTTGTCACTTGATGTAAACACACTGGCAGGACATCAACTTTTAAGCTGATATGGTGAAATTATTAGCACGCCTCTGTCTATATACACAACTAACAGCTACAGAGCAACATTATCAGTCAAAGGAGGTGTGTTTTTGTCAACCTGGCAAAATTCACTCTCCTTTTAGACCTGCTTTTTTGTGTGTGTGTGTGTGTGTGTGTGTGTGTGTGTGTGTGTGTCTCCACCATCTCCCAAGGCTGACTATAAATGTGACTATAAATCATCCCTTACATTCTGTCATTCCTTACATTATCACACTACTTCTTGCATAAGCACTGAGTGTTGGTTGCGAACATGGCACAGAGAGGACACGAAGCCGATGAGCACAAAACAACAAAATAGTTGAGTTCATTTTGGATCCACTCTGAAATCGCTCCATTTGAGCTGCACATAAATATTCAATGGGAGCAGTTTTGGTGAAGCAACAGAAAGCTTTTCAGAGGAGACAGACAGAAACTGGAGTCAGTCTGGCTGTGAGGAGTCAAAATGGTAGTATGACATACTGTATGTGTGTGTGTGCATGTGACTGTGTGTATGTTGCTATTATGGTGAGTCACTGAGATGACACAAACTACATTCCAGATGAACTGAGCAACCCCTTTACTATCTCTGTCTGCATTTCTGTCTGCTCTGCTCGCTGCTTCACCTCTGCCCGCACTTTCTCCCATCTTTCCCCGCTCGTCCCCTTTCTCCATCCCAGCCGACCCCTGCTGAAATCTCAGCTTTCGACTGAGCGTAAACACACAACCACAAGTATTTTTTTACAGCAAGAGCAGGTCCATGCCATGAGCTCACAAACACATACACACTATACCCCGTCATGAAATATATTTAAAAGTCTTGTCATGCTGATGGCCTCTAATAATGACCTAATGGTCCCTCAGTGTGTGTGTTTGTGTTTGTTTGTGTGTCCGTGTTAGTGCATATATGTGTGTGTTCATCTATGTCAGACAGCCTGTATGTCTGCCAGTTTATATGGCTGTCAGTCTGTCTCCCTCTCTGTCGGTCGGTCTGTCTGTCTGCCAGCTATCTTGACTAAAATATCATCATCACTAAAGCGTATTTAGCCACACACACATACACACACACACACACACACACACACAACTCATAATAAAGCTTTCTGGCTTCCTCTTGTGGCAGTTTGCTAAATTGCAACTGTTTGGTTTTTTTTTTTTTGTTGTCCCATATCAGCCTGTTGTGGCAGAGCTCTTATTTTTTTAACACATAAACCAAACTGTGCAGTTATTCTCAGGTTTTGGGTCCACTTGGTTACCTTCAAAAGTCTTGGTGGTAAAACCCAACCTGAAGTATGAAGTATTGATGATTAATGATTAATATGTAAATAATTACTTAGCTTTAATACTTTAATTCTTGCTACGACTACATTTCACAACTTTAAATACATAAGTAGTGTTATTGTGAGCAAATACCAGGCCTGGTTTATTGCAGTTAGTTTAGTTAGTTCATTTGTTTATTTTGTCCACATTTAGAAATGCATGTGAAACATAATGTAATTGAATAGTTATTGATAAATGCATCGTCATAAAAATTTTAACTTAACAGGAGTCCCTATGTTTCTCATAATGCAAAAAATATGAATAAAAAAAGAATTAGAGTGAAAGGGTTGCTGTGTCAGACATTAAAAGAAGTTGTGTTCTCTTCATCAACTTCTTGCACAGTTTCAGTGTAATCCATAGCAGGACATACACTATTTAAAACCCTATCCTTCACCAATGTTTAAATGATATTGTGTGAAATTGCTTTAAGCAATAATCATCATCACTAAAGCGTACACTGAACACAGTTCAGTTTCATCCAAACGAAAATGATACTTCATCTTTACATTTTAAAATTGTACTTAATTTATTGTATTTTCTCTCTGCTCTCCTGTCACTATCCATCCCATCTCCTCCTCCTTTCTTCTCATCTGTCACTCTCTCTCCATCTCCCTTCTCTGTGTCCCTCCTCTCCTCTCTTCTGTCCTCCTCTTTCATTCTTCCATCTCTCTCTCCCCCAGTCCAGACGACAGCAGGACCCCAGCCCTGGCTCAAACATGGCCAACGCTGACGTGGAGCACAAAATGCGCTGAGGAGGAGGACGACGACGATGGATGAGGAAATAGAGAAGGGAGGAAGAGGCAGAAACCAGAGCTAGCAGTCCATTCACTTTCAACACAATCAACTGGAGAGAAAAGTACAAACAAAACTGCAGTTGTAGACCAATTGTTCATTATTAATTCCTAAACAGGTTTTATATTAGCATTTTTACATGTCAACATTTTTTCAGTTTTTGAATGAAGAAGAAAATCAACTTTCTGAATTGATTGAATTGAAAATGAATAAAAGCCATAGAAAAGTCAGATTGAAGGGGTGGTGGCCACAACGGACCTGGGCAAAAACTAACTGAACATATTTTAATACAGAGGGGGGAATGGGAGCAGTTGATTTTACATTGTAAATGCGACACACCAAGAGTTTAAGTTGCTTCTTGAGAGTTTCAGATATAAAAAGAAAAGATCAGATATTTTTTGCCCGGGTCTGGAGGGATTTGGTATGCAGGCGTAGTTTCAAGAACCAAAAATATATTTCCTATTAATAAAAGATGTTGAAAATAGACGGGCAAGGGGTCGCAAGGAGGTAAACATTTTATTAACAGGCAGAAAGAAGAGAGACAGAAGCTTTTACCAGTAGAACATGCATCAAAAGTGAGGTGTTGACAGTGTGTGGGGAGAAAAAAAGACTCAGCATTGTTCAGTGTTGTGCAACACTTCACATTTGTGAACATGGCCTTGTTAAACCCCACAATACTCAGCTCACTTCCTGAAACCTGCTGTTTTCTGAGACCAAAGTTCACTTTGCTGGAGAGGGGAGCGAGGAGAGAGGGGAGCGAGGAGAGAGGGAGGGAGGAAGGGAGGGAGGGAAAATTTTGTTGCGTTTTAAAAAAAAAGAGAGCAGGTGGGAGGAGAGCATCCAGAGAGAAGTTTGCCAGGTTGCTTGGTCTAGACATGTTTGCTTTGCCATAATCCTAATTAGTTCTCCAAACAGGTCCCCATAACATCAGAATCACAGGTTATATAGCAACAACATCAAAGCAAAAAAAGCCAAGAAAACAGAAAGAAGCTATAAAGGAAATGATAGGATGTTCTCTTGTGAAGGAGGCGGTTCAATCCGAATGTCTTCCAAGGGGTTTTGCACTATGTGATACGATCAGTCTTGTTCTCCACATGGATTTTCCTTATATGCATGAAAGCCAACATGTGCGTATAAAAACCTACCTATGTTCTTTGTTGTTCCCTATGCAGGCTATTTAATGTCACAGCGCTTTGATCAGGAATAAGTGGGTGATTCAAGACTATGTTGCTGACTTATTATGTTACTATGTCACTGACTCATTGTGAACTGCAGCAAGGTCAAAAAAAAAAAAAGGAAAGAAAAAAGCACAAAACATCTGTCTCCCTCATGTCAATATCCGAACACATCTGAATGAAAAGTTCAGAGGACCTTCCTTTTTCAGAGCCACGGTTCATCATAACTTGGCAATGCTGTACAGCAAATTCATGTATCTTCAAACTTAGATGTTGAATTTTTCAGGAAAACAGAAGGATTAAGTGCACGTGGCCTGAGAAAAATATTCCCAACTTCAGCCATTGAGACATTAAAAGCCTTTTTTTTTTTTTTTGGAATAGTTGACTGTAATAGTGCTTTTCTGAATTCAAGATAGCTGATGTTGTGTCTCTTATCACCAGACAGCCTTGATAGTATTTTAATATTAATATACTACCAAAAATAAATATCAACAAAGTATCAACTCAAAATTTCCAGCGAAAACACGTCTCGCACATCAGCGACATCACCTCGGTCTGTCAGAACTAAAGAAAATGTCATTACAGCTCATTGACTGTGAAGACCTCGGCTCAGTTCAGTTATATTCTCCAGCTGCTGATCAATCACCCACAGATTCTTCATCAGTGAAGGACCGGAAAAACATAAATGCAGTATCAATACTATTCCCTGTCGTTTTACAGCACTAGTGTAATGAAATTGTATGTTTTGTTATCTTATCATTTTGTTTGTGTGAAAGTCATTATGTTTACTTTTTCTATTACTTTTGTCTCTGCATATGTATTCAATTTTGTCCATCTTTAAGCTTTATTATGAACTAGTTGTAGCAGTGGTAGGCTATTTTATGTTAAGTCCTGACATTTGGGAGATATGAGGACTTTTGTTGCTTTTGTTTTCCATGTGCTATTTTTAATAATGTTCTTTTTATTGTTTTGTTTTTTTCCTCAAGGAAATCCACTTCCTGGTTAAATATGTTGAATGTGGATTCAGGCCCTGTTTTTATATTGTGCAACAAGAAGTTCATTTCATTTTCCAGTGTGCACTCAACGGTTTGACTATAATTATTACAACGCCCCCAAAAATCTTCCCTTCATGTGCTTTTCTTTCTTCTAAGAATGAACGTATTAAGCTTGAAACTTGAGCTTTACAGGAACGTTTTTGTACATTGATAGCCATATGGTTGTTAGTAATGATATACAATAAGTTCTGGACAAAAATCGTTACTAAAAATAACAGTAGCAATCATAAATAATTTAAATGTATTTGAAAACTCATACACGATAAACTTGATGATAAGACTCTGCATTCCTGGCCAAATCATCAAGCTCAGGGTAGAACAAAAAACTTTTCATCCTGACATTTGGATTCAGCACAAGATGACAAGTTAACCTGAGGTCAGAAAACCAACTTTCTCATTGGCAGCTTAAGATTTTTCCCACAGAGATTTGCGAGACTTGGAAAAGAAAATCTGAAATGTTCCCATTTTCCTCAGAGCAGACTGATCCTATAAATCAACTGCCTTGGTGACCTGGTGCTTAAATATGTTGAAGAATTTGGAAAACATATTTTCTATCTAAGGGCACCTTCAGTGTGTTGTGTGTGTGTGTGTTTTTTTTTTTTTTTTCTGTAGTCTGGGCACAGTTTGGTGTTGGTTTGAAGTTGAAGAGTTCAGCAGATGAAGTGAAGTGGCATTATTGGCTGTGGATGGAGATGAAAACGTGTCGAAACAGAAATGGTTGTGGCCCAAGTTGAGGCTGGCGTCATGTTGCCACTGATCGATGTCAGCAGTGGCTGTTGCGTTTCCATGTGGCTGGATCCAGTGTAGAAAAAGTTTACACACCTAATTTTTACTTTCTGCTTTATCAGTATTAAGATTGGTGGTAACAGAAAGAGCACTGGATATCAACCTGTTTGATATACGGAGATGTGAAAAGTGCAGTAAGTGTCAGAAAGTTAAAGATGGTTTTTGCAAGTCAAGAGGAAATTGGTTATCACAGTGAGACAATGAGGTAAGCTGTTCACCTGCCACAAGTTTACTGTAATTGCTATCAAGCTGGAATGAATTTTCAAAATAACACTACTGGTCTCGCATTAGAAGAGCAATTTCAGTCTCAGACTGACCCATTTCAACTTGTGGCCTTCATCAACCTCGTGGTCTGACTATTAAGTGCCGCCCTAGTTGTTACCTTTTATCGACTCCCTTCTCTGTGCATATTGGAAATATAGGTGAACTCTTGATCAAGGCTGAAAAAATGTCTTGGATTTAAACACGTCAACAAAAAAAAAAAAAAAAACTTTTGTATGCCACATTTCTAGTTCGTCGTGTAAAGTGACAACAGCATGAGCTCTGTCCCCACTACACCACCCCCCTGAATCATCATCTCAATGGTTAGCATCAACACCTTAGTTGATAATTCATCTATCAAATTTCTTAATGCAGGCATTAAGGCGTAAACCACAGACATTTTCTTTTTTTCTTTTTTTTTCTTTTTTTTACATAAACTGTTTATCTTCCTATTTGTCTAAGTTATTTATACTTTGGTTTTACTTAGAGATCCAAAGAAGAACTCTGTGGCTTGTGCACACTCTACATTTCTCTTTCCTGTGTGTGTGGTCTGTCTCGTAGGAATTGGAAATATGAGATATTCAATCAGTCAAAATGTTAGATGTTTTTTCATAATAAACGTGTATGAATTAATTTCTTTCCTTCTTTATTTTTACAGAGGAATCCGCTGTATGCTTCACTCAGGTCTAAATTACATCCATATAATTCTCACTGTGTGCAGTTAATCTCCGGTGTGGCTCTGCCCTCCCTCCGTGTGAGCGGTCCAATCAATACCTGTGTTGGTGTGTTACTAATAGCATTAACAACGGCTGCCAGAACAGCAGGACAGTGAGTCAATATACACAATACCAGAACACTTAAGATTGAAGCAGCTAAATGGAACCCAGCCATCAGTCATTTAATTATTTAGACCTGTGAGTTTTTTGGCCGTGGAATAACGAATCCACTTCTTCTGAAAAGGGCCTCTTTGAATCATGTACATCAGCAAATCAAATGAAACTTTCCAGAAGAATCAATTGAACCTTTTCATTTTGGTTAAGCCACTGATGAAATTGGATATGCGCTCAATTTAAATAATAATGTGTCTGGCTTTGAGGACCACAAATGAAATCCAATTCAACACCTTTGTTCAACTTTATTCACTTTATGGAGTAAACTTTAGAAGTGTTCCACCTCCCATCAGGATAAGAAACCTGTGAGATGCTGAGCTATACGTTTCTGACACCTAGTGGCCGAAGTTTAACTACCTCAAGCCCACAAAATTATTAATAATAATAATAACAAATAATATTTAAAAACTATAATTTATTACCCCAAGCCAAAAAAAAGCATTGAACTAAACGTTTTTGTTTTATAGTTGTTTTTTTTTTTTAGTTAAAATAAATTCATATACAAAGAAAAAAATCACTGAAGTAAAATTTGGATGAAGACAGAAAAGACAACAAGGCGGAGGGAGGGAAGTGGGTGGGGTCAGCTGACTGTGACGTCAGCGCGTCTGAACGTACACCGGAAGTGAGACGATCAGCTGATCAGCTGTTGTTGATGCCTGAAGTTGCTGTTGTCTGGACACTGTGTCTCTGTCTTATCTGCTCCCGACACAGAAGACACATTCAACCGCCGAGAAAAGGGACACAAGCGGGCATTTCACCGGCCGACCCGCCGTTTGAGCGCCGAGGGGAGAGTCTCGTCCGGACTGCGGACTTTGAATTTTGCGCCCTGTTTAGCGGCAGAAGAAGCTTTAGCTCCAAATCTTGAAGAAAAGGCAGCAAAAGGCAGCCGAGGGAGCTGTCTTTGTTTATATTCTTCCGGCATCCACCGCTGTACTAGTTGTCTTTTTTATTTTGTCTCTCGGAAGGAGACACAGTTCCCCCGCCTATCCGTTATTTATAATATCTTTCTATTTTATTTATATCTGCACTTCGTTGCCAGTACGCGGTAGCTCCTCGGCTAGCTTCGGTTAGCCCGGAGAAACAGGCTGCTTGTCAGGCTTTCGTAACCGGTCTGGGCCACTTCGTGTTGGGGCTGTTTGTCTCCGGATCAGCTGCTTTGTTGGACACAACGCCGAAGCTGCAGCCAGCTGCTGCTCACTTAGAGGATTGAAGCCTGTTGGGCAACTTTGATCCATCTGCTTACTTGTGTTTGACTTCAGACTGAGTGAATTCAAGTTGCAGCTTGTTTGTTTAGTGTTGTTTTGTATTGGTTTTAAAGCACACAAACAGGCAGCAGGTTTTAACTTCCAGCTGGCCTTGTGTGTTTTTAGGTTTGCTGACAGGTTGCGTAATTTGTTTGTGTGCGAACTGTCACCTTCTGCTGGGTAACTTTGTAGCTGATTGTAATTTAAAACTGATGTATTTTCTGTAGGCCTCAAGTGTTTTTATTTTTGTGGACGGTCTTAAATATTAATCACCTGCTTCTTTGGGGCCGTTTTAATGTCCAGACCGTATGACATAGAGACTGAGTAGCTGGTTGATGCTCTCACCAATGAAATTTGTAGCTTTAGAGAAAAAGAAGTAATGAATTAAAATCATATCTGAACCTATTGTGAGCACTGCGATCAGGGAGACAGAAGCAGAGAGAAAGGGTCCCTTGAAGGGTCCCACTGTGTCTTGAGGTGTGCTGAGCTGCCCCCCCTCAACTACTTGCCAATGCTGGATCTGGAGGTGGTGCCTGAGAGATCACTAGGAAATGAGCAATGGGAATTCGCCTTAGGTGAGTGTTACAGCAACATGATTTACACATCTCATTCTCATCTCAGACAATGAGGCATGCGTTGACCTAAGAGGTCGCTTTCCTGGCGTGTTCATTTAACACAAGTCACAAGTTTGGTTCCTTTTGTGTATTTGCGTGTCTGTGTTTTAGGGATGCCATTGGCCCAGGCCATCTCTATCTTACAGAAACACTGCCGCATCATCAAAAACGTCCAGGTGCTATACAGCGAACAGGTAAGATGGTTGACTGCCATTTTCTCTCGCGCAGACAGAAAAAAGTTGGTCTGCTTGTGTAAGGATCTCCTTTGAACAGCAGCACACGTTATGTAAGATGTTTTTAGCTTCAATCGGACTCTTTCTTCAGACGTAACAGATAACGTTCAAAAAAATCAATTGGTTTTTAAATGTGTGTTGTGAAATGTCACTCGGATGTGAGATCGATCCAGTCGCAACCAGAAGTAGTATGTCATGATAGCCATGGAGGCCCAAACTGAAACTGCCAATGAAATTGTACATATTGTGCATATTTATACAGTTGTAGCATTTTGGCATGTGTCCCTTTTAATTTAAGTCCTCTTCAAAAGCCACTGATCAAGATTGTCTGCCGATCTGCATATCTATCCTGGACATGTCTCCTGTGCTTATCTGTCAATTAATTACTCTGTATCTACCCCCCAGACACCACTCAGCCATGACCTCATACTGAACTTAACTCAGGATGGGATTAAACTGCTGTTTGATGCCACAAATCAGAGACTCAAGGTGAAAGTTGTTTATTTTGAACTCAATGGATATGAAAGAAAAACTGCCACGGAGCAGCAGATCTTAGAGAGTTAAAGGAAGCAGATCCATAGTCAGTTTGCAGTCCGTAAAAAATAATAATAATGTATGTATTAGCATATATATTGTAATTTATTAGACACGAGTGTTAACAGACATGGGGTGAACTCTGAGTCGCACAGTAGATATGAGAAGGGTGTGGTATTTCTCCACAGTTAATTAGTAGTAGCAGTTTACCACAGCTGAAAATGCTGCTCATACTTCTAGATAAAGATAATCAGACTCCCCTGGTCTTGTGTAATGACGCTGAAGCGCTTGTTTTTCCTCTTCCGTTGACAGGTGATTGAAGTGTACGACCTGAGCAAAGTCAAGTTGAAATACTGGTGAGAGAAAATAGGATGTTGAAGGAGTTTACAAACCTGTTGCGCTCCTAGACTTTCACCTGATGTAAAATTTGTATTGCTGCAGAGACAGCTTTCAGCTGGTAACATATAATTACCAAGCTCTTTAAATAAAGCGCTTCTCAGACAAGCCTGCAGCTGTTTAGGCAATGAAATTTCACTGGATTCATTTGTGTCGAGACTACATGTGTAAGATTATCTTTATTTTTGCTGGAATCTACCGGCAACACTTCTTCAATTAATGCAGCAAAACCTGTGTAATTGTAGACTCTGTGTGTATGTTGTGTTTCAGCGGCGTCCATTTCAACTCTCAGGCCATTGCCCCCACAATAGAGCAAATAGACCAGTCATTTGGAGCTACGCACCCTGGAGGTGACAAAACAAAATAAAACACACTTCCAATTGAACCAACATTTTGATCTTACTCTTCTCTTGTATGAAATGTTGCTCATGTCACAATGCCCTCCTCCAGTGTACAATGCTGCAGAGCAATTGTTCCATCTCAACTTCCGGGGCCTGTCCTTCTCCTTCCAACTGGATTCTTGGAATGAAGCTCCAAAATATGAGGTGAGAATGTTTGGATCGATTTGCTTGTCAGCCTCTTAAAGCAGAGCTGAGCGGTCATTTCTTCACATCCCAGGAGAAACAAGTCAGCATTTTGAGTTGAATTAATTACCCTTCATGCAGACAGCCTGAGGTCAAGCCCTGCGTTTTGCTTTGAGCACGACCTGTCAGCTTGGTGCATTGTGATGATCAATACTGTGAGGCTGAGTTAAGATGCCAAATGCATGTTGAGCATGTCATTGTCTTGCTGCCTGTTCAATTTTGGACACAAAGGATTTTTTTATTGAATGTTAGTGACCCAAAATGCTTAGAGACGTGAACCTCATCTCATCCCAGAAGGCAAAACTTTTTAAGGGACTTTTGTATAGTGGATTTTAAAATGTCCAAAAGTCCAAATTCCAAATGTATTCTATTCACACTAACGGTAGTGGGCAGCAAATATTCTGTGTCATTATTTATCTGACAAATATTGAAGTCTCGAAAACAACAAAGATTCTCAGGACAACGACAATTTTCAGGTTTTCACAAATACTGCAGAAAGGTGTGAGAGTTTACTTTTGAAGTGAAGATGATAAAATGAGACCAAGCCTCTTGGATTGTACAGCTGTGAAAGTCATTGGACGAACCAGCTGCTCTGACATCTTTGTCGTTGTGTCTATAGTGTTACCTCTCATAGGATTTCATTCTGTCTTTGCTTGTCCAGTAAATTCGTAACTTGTCTGTTTGGTTTTGACTACAAGATGCTGCTATTTCTGCGCCGTTATAGTATCGATTGTTATTTATTTTTATTAATGCGTGGAAACAACAGATTGTGCTTGCTTGTCTTCTGCAGCTCTGTGCATGTACAAACATTTCATCTTCTAGTGGGAATTACAGTATTTGCATTTCTTTGTTTCAATCTCAGCAGTCAGCTGTAAGACATTTCCTGTTTCTCATGACTCTGTATGATGGCAAATGGATGTCTGACATTCTTCTTTCTAGTTACAACTGGCATGCTGTATAAAACCTTATGATGCAAAAGGGTTTTTTTTTTTTGGTACATCTCTTAACACCTCAAAGCTTTTGCTCTAAATTCAAATGAAAATGAACCATCTGCAGCTCTTTTTCTTGTCTGTCGCTGCAGTGCTGATGAATGCAACTTGGAAGTATTCAGAAAGGCAGGGGATAAATCAAGTTGAGCCATAATGAGTGTTAATTAGCTGTGTGGCCTCTCTCAGATAAAAGCTTACTATCTGACAGACACCTCAAGCAAATGAAAGCACGATTTCAGCCATGCCATAGTGAACCTGATGGAGTTTTTCCCAACGAAGCGTTGGTATTGAGATCAGTCGGGCACTTTGCTCCTCGGTGCTTTATTGTCTTTTATCACTTCACAGCAGCATTCTGTTTAACACCTGTCTGTTCTACTGTGTCTTTGTAATATTCATGTTACTTTGGACACACAAACACAATTTATCCCAGCCCTGTACTACTCCCAGTTGTTTTGCCTTGGCAGCCTAACTTTGCGCTGGGTTTGGCCTCCCTGCAGATTCCACATGGCGCCATGGTCAAGAGAATGCACATCTACACTGGCAATAACCTGCAGGAAACGAGGTACATTCACACACATGCTGAATCTATCATTTGCTCACATGGCTGAGCATAACAAAATAGAAAGCAATAGAAAATTGTGAGAATGTTTTATGCTGATATGGTGATAAATGTGAGTCTTTTAAGCAGAAGATGATCAGTGATTACCAGCCACACCCGTGACTGTTGTTGTTCTGTGTAAAGGCTTCTATGTTGTTTTCTTTATCTCTGTGTGGACACACAAATATGAGGCCAAAGAAAACTATTGTATTTGCTATGTGCTATTTATGTGTGGAGAAAAAAAAAAGAGAACAACATGCCACAAGACACACAAATAAGAACCTCAGGAATAAGGAGCACAAACGCTCTGATCGCTGTGTCCTCAGAGCTCCGGTGATGCCTTTGGCTTGTTTCCTTGGCAACATCTATGCAGAGTGTGTGGATGTCCTGAGAGATCGGGTCGGGCCCCTGGGGCTCAAACTCCGCCTTCTCACTGCAGGTAACATATGCTTCTGTGTCTGTGAGTATTTATAGTTAGAACTGCAAGATAATATTAACCAAAAGAATCAGCATCTTTCCATGTTTTTCATGTAGCCCCTCCGAAGTCAAAGAGGGTTTGGCCGTATTCATGCAATCATCCCTTCAGCCAACCACGTGGCAGCAGTGCAGACAGACATGAGTTGGTTTAGGTCACGTTGACATTGTTTGTTGCTTGCGTGCAGGTTGTGGTCCTGGTGTTATGACTGATGCTAAAGTGAGGTCCCTAGAGAGGAGCATCTACTTCGGTGACTCCTGTCAGGATGTCCTGGGAGCTCTGGGCTCCCCACATAAGGTCTTCTACAAGTCTGAAGACAAGGTAGGAAGTCTTCTGTTAACTGAGGAAGTTCAGTTTTCCCCTCAGACCTGGGAAATTATTTGCTTCAACTGTTCCTCATCGACTTAAAACACCTACAACTCTCATTTATTTTAGATGAAGATCCACTCTCCATCACCTCACAAGCAGGTTCCTTCTAAATGTAACGACTACTTCTTCAACTACTTCACCCTCGGAGTGGTACGTAAGCTCAGCGTAGACTGCATTAAAATGATTTTCTGGGGGGTTTTGTGGCTGTTTTAATGCCACACACCAAGTTGGGAAGTTTGGATGAGGCAAACAAATGGACTCACTTTTGTATATTTAATCCAGTTTATACCTTAAGCTCTAAATTTGGACACCTAACCTGCTCATGCTATTGTACTTAAGTGAGAAATGTGAATTATTTCTATCACCAACCAGCAAAACGATTTGTGTGAGATAGTTGTATTATTGTTATTAGTATTGGTTTGATTCAAACTCTTTTCAGCCTGTGACCTTTGTGTTACTAGCTCGATGTTTGGAAAATCTAGGCAGGGAAAGTAAACAAGATGCATGTTCCCTCTTATGAATGGGTGTGGGGCTGTAGTTCTGCCTCTATCTGCAGCCCCTCACGCTGTTTACAGCAGAGCTGGCCTGGTCAAACACATTTTATGATTGTGTTTTTAATGTTTTTCCAGGATATCCTGTTTGACTCGACAACTCACCTGGTTAAGAAGTTTGTCCTCCACACAAACTACCCCGGCCATTACAATTTCAATATGTAAATATATCTTTCTCTCCGTTCAGCTCGTTTCTCTGTTTTTATCTCAACCACAGCTCCTTTTTTCACCCCAGTAAACACTTTTGATCATATTTTCTCAGATATCATCGATGTGACTTTAAGATTCCACTAGTGATCAAAAAAGGTGATACATTTTTTTCAATCACAAAAATGAGGCTTTCGCATCTGAGTGTAAAATCTTTTATTTTTTTGGTCTTTGTGGGATTTTGATCTGGTTCTGTTTTTGTATCAATGCCATTTGGAAGGAACTGACTCTCAGACAGAGGACTGCACCTTGACCACGTACAGTAAGGTCAGTTATGGATACACTTTACCTGATAGGGCCTCTCAGCTGGGTCTCGTTCAGTGAATTCAGGTCTCACGACTGAAACGTGCTCTTACATCACTCATATTTTATGTCATACATATTCATTATTTTTCCTCCAGGTTTATCAAACATAACTTGAATGTTTACAAAAGGAACACTTAACTTCCAGTCTGTAGGTATTTGGATTTTTACGCTTTGACAACTAAAGCAGATCGTTTTCTGCTTACTTAAGCCTTTATTGATCTTGCCAAACAGTTGTCCATGCCCTTTATATTACCAAACTCAAATTAATTAATCAATCATCCCTTTTAAATAGGTCAGATTTATCACTATGTGGTTTAAAAAAAACTGTTTAACAAGTATTTTTTAAAAAGGTTGTCTCCTGAATTGTCTGTTAACCTGTTGTTTCTCTCTCAGTGGGATCAGATTCAGGAGCTGCTGGGTCACCCGATGGAGAAACCTGTAGTGCTCCACAGGTAAATGACGTGCACGTGCCACTGTAACATAGATTCCTGCTGTTTTGTTGTTGGTTTGCCGACAGACAAGTTTCCTTGTTACATTTGTGTTTGACAGGTCTTCGTCAGCCAACAACACCAACCCATTCGGCTCCACCTTCTGTTTTGGACTGCAGAGGATGATCTTTGAGGTCAGAACACCTTTGTCTCTAGTCTGGACAACGTCTGCACCACCTTGAATGAAGATCCATAAAGTTTTTAATTTAATATATGCTCTTTACTGTTCAGATCAGTGAGTAAAAGTGAGGATTTGCTCTGAAGCCGCCTGAAGGTTTCAGAGGCTCTGCCTTTGGACACAAGTCTGAGTTTTGGAGTGTTTCGCCTCCATACTTCTGAAACACTTATTGTCTGTTGTCGTCTTCCCAGGTGATGCAGAATAACCACATAGCTTCAGTGACCCTCTACGGAGCTCCAAGGACCACCAGTCAAGCTCGTCCTGAGTCCAGTAGTAGTTCCCATTGAACCATTAACCAGAACCACATCCCATCCTGGCCCGTCCTGAAGCTAGTACCTCTACTGACTGAACTTTTAACCCAGAACCAGATTCTTAACCAAGCAGACCTAACCCACAACAACAATGAAGCTCAGATGCTCAGAAACAAACACAAGATAAGTCAGAAACAACCAAGTAACACCAAACGTTCATCTGCTTTTCCTGGTGGTTACGAAGATTGATTCCTGCAGTGAGACACACCGAACCGACAACCCAACTCTCTGAGTATCCCAGGACACCCAGAAGTTTTGCAGTACTGGAGCGTTGATGCTTTGAAATGAAACCTTTAAAGTCATTTCTTGGTTATGTGGGAATATCACTGTTGTGTTGCAAAATGACATGAAGAAATCTGCATTCTGGTAGAGCTCAGCTGTTTCCTTTCTCCATCCTGTGACTGCTTCTGCCCCGGACCACCCAAGAAGTCTTCAACGCCATGGTTCCCCCAGAATAATATACTGGCACCCTAAATGTGACAGCAACCTCCATCACATTCATGGTGGTGCGACGACATGTTTGAATTCATCTGCTGCAACTAAACATCAAAGATGGAGTTGTGAAGCTCACATGGCTTCCACTGAAAACTGCAGCGGCCCAGATCTTTAACCAAACTCCAGCTTGACCCCCTGATTACTGGCAAACCAACCACACTGCCAACCCCACCAGCACCGCCTGTCTTCCTGGTCCCACTGGTTCCCTCTAAGCCCAAACACATCCGCACCACAAGAGACATCCGAGCCAAACTCACTGAGAGGCGTAGAGGACTGTAACCAAAAAACAAAAAAGGAAAGACACAAGAATCCAGATTTAGTTATTTGGAAGAAGAACCAAACACACTCAGGGTGTGGAGAGATGTGACCCAGAAGGAGACCTGCTCATGGCCAGGCCAGTCAAACAAAATGCTAATCCTCTTCAAGCAGAATGATCCGAACATCTAAAATCACCTCCCTTATTAGTATCGCCCTCATTTTCCTCCTGTCCTTTAACTCTATTCAGTACACACACACACACGCACACACACACACACAAGCTCACTTTCAGCACTCTAGTAACCTGAAGCTGTTGCTTGATGATTACGTGCATGTGTTAGGCTGCTAATTTTTTTTTATTGACACTTAAAGACTTTAAGTCAAGCACACATTCATAGCATTTCAATACTTTCACTACTGTGTCCACGTTTTCTTGTAGAAAAAAGGAGGCTCGTCTTTTTTTTTTTTTTTTTTTCAGCCTTTTTAAGAGCTTCACAAATATGGAAACCAAGGCATGACACAAGAATTTGCATGAACTCGGATGACGTTTTTGAATGGGAGGAGACAAATTACAAGCACAAACTGGCAAACCTGTTGTGTTGACCTGATCCTGCATGTTGTGAGGGGCACAGACTTGCCACGCAGTTCCTTTCTTCCTCTCTGCACTTCGTATTCATGCCAACTCACAATGTCCATTTTTATTGTGCTCCCAGTTCATACATTTGCACTACTACACAATTTTTTACTTGCTGGTGGATTCCCTATGCTCAGTTATGGATTTGGAGAGTTTTGGAGAGAGGTGTGTGTGTCTGTGTGTAAATGTGCGACTGTATGTGTGTTTGTATCCGTTAGGGCAGAAGAGAGGTTGTTTCATGCTGTGTGGTGTTTTCAGGCAGGTCCTCCCTGTCACATCCTTCTATGCTTTCATCATCTCTGCCTGGTGACTGGTGCGTTGCGATTCATCCCTCACCAATGTCTGCATTGATTTCTCTGCTGATTTGCCAAATGCTACAGCCAAAGACGTTTCAGGATCATTTTGTTCACTTTAATCTTTAGTCCTTTCCCACAGAGAGCGCTCCATGTTGGCCGCCTCCTTTGTTTTGTTGTGATAAAGGCTCTGAATTCAGCTCTTGGTTTCTCTACCTGCTGACAGTAATTACACAAGACGGGAATATCTGTCTGGTGTGAGAGTTTTGAAGCTAATCAGCTTGTTTTTCATCTCGGTTTGGCTCCAGCTAGAGACACATGAACAATGGTATCATCTAGTATTGTCCCTGCCATGATGGGTATTGTTCTCATTCCTTTATCATAAAGCACCGCTGCAGTTTGCATCTCCCTTTCCTAGTATTGTATAAAGTTATATAGTTTTTTTTTTCTACAAACAACTAAATAAGCTGTTAATTTTTATTATACAAATTCTTTTAATACCTCTTCGTACAAATGCCATTTGTTCGCGTTTGTTCAAAGTTGCTGAGTTTCTGGTTGTTTGAAGGCATCAGGGTAGAAGTCAGAGCCGTCAAAATAATCTTTTTTTATTTCTCCGTAGAATTAGAGACAGATTTTGGGGGTGGGGGCTGCAAAAACGTAATAAACGGGTAAGAGCTTTTTCTTAAGTCAGCATTATATTGAGCAGTTTTATGAGTTTCTGCAATGAAACTTGCTTTGGTTGTGTTTTCTTACTCATTGTGTTGTTGTCATCACTCAATGTCTTTTGCCACAGAGTGAATTGATTAATTGATTAATAACCAGCAGAGGGCATCCCAATATGAGCTAACTGTGAAAAAACTGATTTAAAATGTGTGCAGACTTTTTTTTTTTTTTTTTTTTTTTGGGGTCAGAAGAAAACTAAATTGCCACAGTGCAGCTCTGACCTTTAGCTTTGTTAGATAAGATTAAGTTACAGAACTGATGAAGAAAAAGGGATTTCTGTGTAAATCCAATTACGTCCTCCTAATTTGGGCAGTTTTTTTTTTCCTGTAAGGTATTCAAGCCCAAATGGTTAGTTGTTGTACAAATGTAAATAGTTGTGCGCTCTTCTATGGTTTGGTACATAAACAATGGACTCAGGCACTGACCTTATCTAAAGATTTCCTCCTTAATTCACATCACATATATATTTCAGCAGGAGGCGTCTGCTGACAGATTTTTAATCTGCTGTTGTCTGATGTTTGATCCACAGAAAACACCCATCCTGATATTTGGATAGGAAGACTGTGCTAATGGGGTTTGTTTTTATTGAGTGGGCAGAATCAGATTTGAAGTCTGGCTCTGGCGTGTTTCTAGATTTTACATTCATTTTGTTTCCGAAAAAAAAAAAAAAAAAAAAAAAGAGAAAAACATCTTCAACTGCAGCCCTCCAGAATGAGTTGATGTGGTTTCTGGTTCCAGCAGAGCAGGATCAGGGACCTCTGAGTGGAAAAGGTTTCAGGCTGTAGTATAACTGTCATGAAAAGTTGTATTCAAACATTTTCCTAACACTTGCTTTTGTGCAAGCAACGATGAATCAAGAAATCAGAAAAAAAAACAAAAAAAAAAAACATGAAACTGTTGAACATTGTGCCTCATCTCCCACCAAGCCTGTCTTTGAATTTTGTCTCTATCTTCTCTGTTGGAAACTCCTTGTATATACAAATTGAAAATGCATATGAGCTGCATCGTTGTACAGTATGTATGTGTGTGTCACTGAGCATTATCAACAAGCTAACATGGTATTATGGCCATCTGTTTTCTGTTACCTTTGGAAAATTACATGATGGGTCAAGTCTCTTAGAATGAGGATGGGATTTCAGGTTTCCTTTGCACCATCTCAATTGTTTTGTACTTGATCAGTTTAATTTGTATTTTCAGCGTTTTGTGTGGTGTGCATGTTTTAACGCCACTCAGTGCCCACAGCAATGTGCAAATGCTCCTAATCTTTAAGCTCAACAGTTATTGGGGAATACTTGATTTTAGAAATGCAATTCTGCCAAAAAGAAAAGAAGGAAAGCAACCTAGCTGTCCAAAAATGCAAAACACTGTAATTAAAACCTGACAGAACATCCTTTTTGCCTCCTCCTGCTGAATTTGAATAAATAGGTAATTTCCCTAAAGTTCTCAGGGCCAGCCTGAGTTTTGCTCCATTGGAAGCAGATGGTTAAAAGACAAAAGGAAGAAAAAGACAGATGGTAGAGGAAGTAATGAATTAATAAAAAATCTAGATTATTCTTTGGAGAAATGTTCATATATGTCTCTTTAAGACAGGAAACTGAGCCCAGCACAACACATACGACAGAGGAAGGTAAATGATTCTATGCACGAAGCCGCTTTAATGAGTCCGACGCCACAAACACTCAATTCTGTGTTGATGGTTAATGACAGAGACAGAGAGAAGAGATTATGGGGTGCCAGATAGTTAATCTCACCCGAACTCAGGTGGACAAATCACATCCTTCTATGACAGAAAAACAAGTGACTCATCTGGAGGTCTGTGTGGCATTTCAACTTTTTTTTTTTTTTTTTTTTTTAAATGTCACTAAGCAGAGGAAGCGTTGTGATTTATAAATGGACAGCTTCAGTTCAGTGTAATGTTAATATCATCTGACTGCTTTGCTTTGTGTCCTGTTGCCCATCTCCGTTACTCTCCTCACACTTTTGTTTTGGGTGGACTACATACAATTTAAGCCCATTTCTGGAAATGGGGTGGTTATTCATTAAAACTTGTAAAATTTATTGGAATGTGGCATTTTATATTTTGAATACTATAACTTTGTGTATTAAAAATATGTAGATTTATTCAGCATGTCCACTGAAAAAAGGCAATAACAATACTATGTAGTGCAGAGAAGAGGATTAGTCTGACTGAAAGCTTTGCTCCAGCAAAATATTTATTGATAGTGTTTGATGGTGGTTGTTGAGATGAGCTGTTGCTTTTCATTCCCCAACAGCCACAATACAACATTTGGACTTTTATGGAATCAAATGCTCACTGTTCATTGACATCAAAGTTCATTTTCTGTGTGTGCAACCAGGATATGAAAAAGTAATAAAAATGTGGATGTGAAAAAGGTTGAGAGGGTTTTCTTTCTGGTTTTACAAAACACGGAAACCCTGCTGCTGCAAATTTCTTGACTTCAGCCAGGAGCTAAAACCTCAGCATCTGTTTTGTGTCTCTGGCAGAGTTAGATTTTTTATTAGTTGAAATTTCATTTGTCACAGCGACTTTCCTCAACTATTAGAACTGAAATCTAACTGTTTTGCTTTGACAAGTGAAACCGTAATCCATTCCATGTGCAGTTTGATCATTAAAAGCTTATATTTTCGGGGCTCAGCGCCCACACCGACCACTATCTGCCTGCTCCAGTCCTCAGGATGGCTGCATTAACTGCCAAAAAAAAAAAAAAAAGCTTTCAGTATGAGTTGTATACACGTGTAGCCAGGTATCATTTGTTAAGTTCAGTGTCTTTGTCATAGCTGTATTTGATCGTCTCCTACTGGAATGACTTTTTCACAATGACTCTCTGACTTAGTGATCAGCATTAGTGAATGTTTATCTGCATCATCTTACAGTATTATTTAACACAGAACATTTGAAAGCAAAAGAGGTTAAAGACATTAAGAGTTTCAAAAGACAGAATTACAGTTTGCAAATCATCACAATTATAGTAATAAGTGTTCACATCAAAGTGTGCATGTCTCAGAAACACTCAGCAGAGGTCTTGCGCATGCACAAGTGTGTATCGTGTGTCTCAGCTGGTTTCCATTTAACTTTCATTTGTTGTTCCTCCAGGGAACAGATAATGTCACTGTCCGGTTCTGCTTCTGTCAGCAGAACAAGGAGAGGAGCATCTCCAGTCATTCACATTCACATCCCATAAAGCTCTGCTGTCTTCACCAGTGTGTACAGCCATGAAAGTTTTGGCAATTAACATGTTTGTAGACTTAAAAAAAAAAAAAAAAAAAGCCACTTACTTTCTGGGTTAAAGCCAACTAACCGTGCTTAGTTATGTTGTCCTGGTCAATGTATGAGTCATTTCTGTAACGCAACACATTCAAAAGTGCAGAGAGATTAAAGTCATCATACGATCCTCTTCAGATCAAAAATTGGCCTAAATTTTGGCCTAAATTTTGTCAATCAGCCATCTTGGATAAAGACGCATCTGACACAACTGTGCTTCTGAACAAACTGCAGTCCTTTTAAGTCAGACACAGGTCACCTGTAACACCCACTATGACTCTTGCAGGTCACTAATGCATGACAAATACCCGCTTCTCACCGTAGTCCGTCTCCTCCTCCGCCCTCTCCCTCCACTTGAAGGGCCAGGATGTCAGGCTCGTCCGGTTGTGGCAACTCAGTTTGGGGTCATGCAGCAGGTGCCACATGAGCCAGATCTGTGGGGCGCTGAGGCTGTGGACTACCATGAGCTCTTGGTAGAAACAGGGGTCGAACGTCTGAAGGTTGGGTGCAGCAGATGGACGGGGAATTCCAAAGGTCCGAAAACCTTGGTGGCGTAATGGTTTGACGCCAATCAGCTGGAGACACATTCCCAGAAAGACGTCATCGATGGGGAACAGCTCCACCTGAGGGCAGCAAAGACATCGCTGTAGACCAGACCAACAGTGGGCTTACTTTTAAAAATGCTAAACTTTTATCCTAATTTTGAAATACCTGTTGACATGCAGAGCTAAGTCTCCGGGCTGTGTGTCCCGACATCACAAACCCTCCTCCCCCGGCATAATTCGGGTACAGACCCCCTCCATACACAAACTCAGGCACATAGTACTTGGAACTGCGCCGGCGGATCGGTTTAGCATGGATGATGATGTCACCAACAAACAGATCCTCATCTGGCTTTTGACCTTGTAACATCTCTAATATGTTCTCCACGTTCACGTAAACGTCAGCATCACCCTTAAAGATGAACCTGTGTGAGGAAAAATCAAGAAGAAAAAAAACATCAGGTTTGAACTGCATGCTAAGAATCAGATAAACTCTTGGTTGGAAACACTGACTTCACATGAGGACAGGTGGTGTTAACCCATTTTAGAAAATGAGTTTCCTTCAGCGTCAGGTTGAAGAAAGTGTCTTCAAAGTCCCAGAGCAGGATATCCTGAAAGGTTTGACTCTCATAGGCCAGGAGCCGATCCCACAGAGGAAGAGCAGTCCGATTCCTGGGAACCCCCAGAAGGAAAACCGTACGAATGGAAACACCATTTTGGAAATGTCCCTCCTTACCCCATGTCCGACGCACCACCTAAAAAAGGTGGGAGGGACAGCATACTGTAAGAAACTAAGTGAGCAAATGCTGCTATTCACCATCAATCTATCCCAATTATTCTCTATAAACTAGTCCTCTGAAATAATAAAGGTTCTAAAGTGGCCAAAAATATATACATACAATAAGAACAGACAAATCAGCATATTAGCCAGAAATGAATTATTTACACATTGAGCTGACATGTAGCAACAGCAGTGTTCCTCTTGAGTTGTGTTTGTGTTACTACTACATCCTACTACATGTATTCCTGAGGGAAATATCTGGGTGTTAAACAGCTAAATGCACCAACGTGTTGACAAGCTGCTTTTTCACTTTGTCTGGCTACAAGTAATGAACACTGGCTTTCTCTGAACTTCTTCATGCAAAGCAGCAACCGGGAACAACACAGAGAGAGAGTTGGGAGACTGACCCAAAATGGTGGCTGCGGGCTAAACAACAAAAAGTACAAAGTTCAAGATGCTAAATAGCTGCAGCGCTGCGTGAGGTCATTTCATTCATCGCTAATATCAAAATATTGACAGCAGCTTTAAACTTCATAATAAGTTATTATTAAATACAGCCTAAATACAATCATACGTAGGTGACTATAATGGCACACATATGAAGTGGCATCATTTACCTGACGTTTATCAAAATCTGCTGCAACGGATTTCACTGCAATAAGCATGTAGGGTGCTGCAACAGATCCTTCATCCCTTCTTCCTCCCTCATCTTCCTCTGCTCCTCTGATGTGACATTTCTCCGGCTGATCTATGAGCAGATTAAAGTTCCTGTTGTCCTTTTCTCTCATGTAACCCTCAAAGTCAAATGGTGGCATGGTGGGCAGGGCATTGGCAGCCGTCTTGGTTGGCACAACATTCTTTCGTCGCGACTTGGATTTCCCCTTCGATTTAACCTGAGGTTTGGACTTGGCTTTAGCAGCTTTGGATTTGGTCTGAGGCTTACAGGCAGGCTGCTGTGGCCCTGAAGGGCTGGACGGCAACTGGATGGGAGAATTTATGCAAGACATTACCAACAAATCCTAATGGGCAGCTAAGAGGTTCATCAACTTGTCTTCCAAGAATGCCTTTTAGAGTTTCTAAGTGATAAAAATGAAGTAGTGTGGGAATAATGTTGGTTTAAAATTTAATGCATCCATTATATTCATCGAAATGCAGATACATCACTGTACACTGTAGACATCATCACATTTGAACACACACTGAATTAGAGAAGGTCAAACCTCTGGAGTCTCCTGGTCCACTTTGGCCCCGCTGGTTGCCAGCAGTGTTCGACTGGAGCTGGTTGATCCGTGGATCTCCAGCTTCCACACAGGTCTGTCCCACCCAGAGGAGATCACGGCCTGGAAACACAGGGGAGTTCAGATGGGTTATAGTAAGTGTCAGAGGTTTCTGTCATAAAGAAAAAAAAAAATCTTACCTGGCGAACGTAGAGCAACAGACAAAACAGGACCAGCAGCAGCATTGTGCACATCACATCTCCCTTCATGTGGATCCTCCTCATCGTCAGCATCTTCCTCAGCATCTTCTACAGACACTGATCTCAGTAAAGCAGTGCACAGACATGCATCAGAGAGACGCTGCAGCAGCTCATACTGCTCTTCAGGTAGCAGCCTGGTCAAAGAGACAACTCAAACTGTGCATACGACTCATATGATGGGGTGGCTGTCCATCGTCTCTGTCTTCACCTTCCCCTTCTCCTCAGGCACCTGCACAGTAACAAAGGCAACAGTCGGAAATCCAACCAGGATGGAGGTTCAGGGTTTTTAACTCTATCGCTTTTAAGCAGAAACTCTCCTGGATGTCTAATCTCTGGTAGTCAAAGTCTTCAGCTTATCAAATGCAACAAAAACTTCATGTGTGAAATAAATCAGTCTAGCAGACTTTCCTAAAAAAAAAAAAATCTCCTGTCTGCAGCGAACACATAATAACAATAATCATTTATTTTCTATATATATTGATAAATGTAGGGTGGCAGGACTCAGGAGGGGGAGTGTCTGTGTCTTATGTAAATCAGGATGAGAACAAACTAATTCAAAGAACACTGTGTACCAACAACACACGTTTTTAAGAGTGAACATCAGCACACAGAGCAGATAAAACCGAAAATTTGCTGTATATTGTATGTGAGGTCTGTCCCGATGTGGTCAGTCTGCAGGAAGACAGATGTGCCGCACATTTACCCGCAAAATAAGAGATCTGTCCAGTTTTATGATCCCAAAGTGCTGAAACAAGGTTTGTCCTGTCGGAGTCGTTAAAAACTTACCAGACAGAGACGGAGGAGGTCAAACGGAAAACATTTGTGCCGTGAAGAGAGCAGGACAGCCCGGTCACAATGCTGCATTCATGGGTGTGTTTGTGTCCGTGAAGGAGGACAGACAATAAAAAAAATCTAACTCCAGAAATCTTTTACGAGACTGTGCGCTCACGGTGCATTAACGTGCTGTAGGAAATACCGCCATCAGAAGGCGTCTGGTGGATTAGTTCAACCATGACAGCAAACCAAGACCTGGATTCAATTTAGGATAGAAAGGATTTTAAAAAAAACACGTTGAATTGTTGCACTACCCTAAAATATCAAAACTCCAACTCTTGTTTTAGTTTATGTATGAGACGGAGTCCACTGAATGTACCTGAATGCAGCATCTTCGGATTTTTTCCCCCCTCAATCACGATCACGTGATTTAAACTTGAGCTGAGTAAGCCAGATGCCAGCACAGCAACTGAGGAGGATGGAAAGGAAGAAAAGAGAGATGCTTTTTCTTTTTTAGTGCGCAGTAAACTTCAACATGAGTCATGTTTGTTCCTACAAGGCAGTCAGAGATCAGGTCCGGATCAGGGTCCAGTTCAGGGTCCTTAAGGTGGCACAGATCCTGGATCCTGTTCAATCACACCTGAGAAAAGAGAAGAGGGATGAAAGATAAAAGACATGAAATGAAGATGTGGAGGGAGGAGGTCTGGACAGAAACTCCTCTCAGCCTTTTTTACTTAATCAACTGTGGCACAAGCTGACTATATCATAAAATCTGGCAGTTCAGCTCATTATTCAGCTACACACACACACACACACACACACACACACACACACACACACACACACACACACACACACACACACACACACACACACACACACACACACACACACACACACACACACACACACACACACACACACGAGCCAGAATCAAAATCCCAATTCAAGAGCTGAGTCACTAAAAATACAATAAATAATGAAGAGTTCTTGAGTAACCCTCAGCTGCAGCTCAGCAGCTGTCAGGAAAAAGCAGCTTTTAGTAATGTCAACAAGAAAATTTTAAACGTCTTTCATTGTCTTAAAGACCAACACAACTTGATGCTTTGTGGACATGGATATAATTTCAGTTAAGTTCCTGATGGTCAGCATGTGTTGTGCAGTTTGAAAGAACACGATATCCAAAATGAGAAAAAGAGAGTGAGCTGTTGGTCTGCTCTTTGATGCCCACAGATTTTACAAGCAATGATTCTAGTCTCCAGAGTTTGTCACACTGCAATAAAATAAACTATTACACAAATTTTTAAAACATAAATTAATTTAATTAATAGTTTCAGCCACAAAACACAAAATAACATTTATCACCTGTATACAATCTACAAAAGGTAAACAAGTTAAACACACAGCATTGGTCCTCTGTGACATTCATCGATTTAAATTTGTTTTCTTTGGCTACACACACACACACACACACACACACCGTGAAATAGAAAACAGCTGAGAACAGGGACCTGAGTCTGTGGGAGCTGTTTCACAGAGCTGTCAGGGCCATCGATGGTTTTAATGAGAAGACGAAGTAGCTCTGTGTGGCTCCAGCTGTGCTCGCTCTAAACACCATTGTGTAAACTGAATTAAACAATCTGGCCGCTGGCACAAACACGGGAAACTGAACTTTTCAGAAATGTAAACATTTCTTAGGCAAATGTGCAACATCACCTGGACCACCTGCAGCACATTCAATGAGCATCGTGCTTAATTTCTTCCACTTAATGACTGTACATTTGAGTGTATAGCTGATGAACAGCAACACAATGAACCTTTTAGATGAGTGAATTACACCTAATTTCTCAGAAGCATCGTTGTACTCAGACCATCTGTTCCACTGTTTTTAAGACACAGGTTGTTCGGAGTCTTTCCTGTTTTGGTCCAGCTGAAGTCTCTAAACAGTCGTGCCACTACTACGATAAATTTGACTCTTGTCTAGCTTAAGTGCACAAAATAAGCTCCTCCAAAAAGCCACAGAGCAGCACTGTGCTGGATGACAGTTGAACCAGTGCATTAAATCCATGGTCAGCATTTTTTACCACTGAGCTAACAGATTTTCAACTTTCAAGTGCCAAAATTGTTTGCAGGCCGTTGCTTAAAACTAAGTCATGGAAAAAGACGAATTAAGGCTACAACAGTGTGACCATTCCACAGTCCTAAAGTCTTTTGAATCCACACATGTTTCTTATTCCAGACTCAACCTTGCTAGTGTCATGAAACTGATACCCTACTCATCAGTTGTGCTAATGAGCATTCCTATCTGTTTCAATCTGTTGGTCCATTCCTGTGCGCCTCTTTCCTTCCACCCTCAGGAGGACGCAGTGCCAGCTCTCATGATTCTGAAGAGTGAGTTGACATTATTGCTTTTGATGGCATCTCGGCAGGCAGAGATCACTTGGACCTTGGGCTTGCCCACTGAGGAGAGGGATGAGCAGAGACAGAAAAAGATTGATTGCGGTTAGGGGTTAGGGTTAGATATGTGAGATGTAACAGAACATACAGCCTGGTCCAAAACATTTTAAGCTTCAAAGCTCTGCTCAGAACAAGTGCCAATGTTCAAGCAATTAGATGTCTCAAAGCTTAACTCATGTTTTTCAGCGGCTGTTGGCAGTTAATGTTTTAAAGCAAAAATTTTTTTAAACAGAATTTTTGTGTGTCTGAGCTCTGGAGAGGGTGGGGGTAAAATGGCATGGTCACAGGTTAGGGTGTACTTCCAGGCATACACAAATATAATACTGGTTCATTTAACTGACTTGAACTAGATGTTTGACACAAACATAACCTATCAT
Source organism: Echeneis naucrates (assembly GCF_900963305.1). Classification (NCBI taxonomy): domain Eukaryota; kingdom Metazoa; phylum Chordata; class Actinopteri; order Carangiformes; family Echeneidae; genus Echeneis; species Echeneis naucrates. The sequence goes on along the minus strand of NC_042526.1, from coordinate 4,934,253 downwards.
CTTTCTGGGAAAAAGTAGACATATACACACGCATTCCCACACACCCACCTCGGAGTCTACCAGCCCGCTGTATGGCCTGGTTGACAGACTTGAGGCAGGCCAGCAGGGCGTTGTGGTTGTTGGAGCGAATCTTATACTCATTGATGAGATCCCTGTTTAGATCATACAGTTCTCTGTAACGCTTCTTCATAGTTGTCCTACAGGATGCAGAGAAAAAGAGGACGTGGGGAAAAATATTTTTTCCTCTTTGCTGCTGGTGCACACACACACTAAAAAAATCATTCCAGTTTTTTAATTCCATAGTGAAATAAAGTGTTTATTGTCTTAATAGTTCTGATAAAAACAAGTTCACTCCACGAGTGCAAATGTGTGTTTATCAACACACCTGCTGAAAAGGTCTAAGACAAAGTTTAAAGTATTGGACAGAAATTGGCTTTGTTTAACACATACACAGAGATTATACGTGAGAAGGGCTGACTATGCCGTCACTGAATCAAGTCATGCTGCACGGATGTTGTGGAAACTCACATGTCACCCATAAGGCGTGCATCCTCTGCTTGAACCAGCATGTTCCTGATATAGTTTGAGTGGTCGGCCATAGCTGCAGTTAACTTCTGATGGACAGAGTGGAACTCATCCACCTAGCATACAGATATTTAAAACCAAACATTAATACACCACCAAAGCATGTTTCTGGTCTACTTTAATCAAATGTTGTTCTAACATCAGTGCTTCCTTTGGTAAACTGTTGTTAAGCACTTGGATAGTAAAAGTGCAAAAACATGACATGATATCCAACTCATTCACATACAATGCAAAGCAGATACACAATGAACTTCTTTATTAAAAATAAAGAATTCATCTTTTCTTTGCAAACTTGACTTCAGGTATAGTTGGAACATTCACTCTATAGGTAAAGATGGACAGAACTGTCTTAGTTGAGTAAGCAGTATAAAATGTTTGAGAGCATAGATCTTAATCCAAATAAAACCAAACCTCAGTGAGTGTATTGCGTAACTCCTCAAAGTATCCTGGGAAGTCTGCTTCTGCTGACAGGTCCTCGATTGCCAAGAAGGAAGCCAGTGATTGAACCAGATCTCCAGCTAAGTCAATGTCATCAGTTCTCAGAGTGATCTGATTGAATAAAGTAGGAATCAACTCGGTAACTCAGAAATTTTAGTTGTGACTGTTCCTTCTGTTATGTCCAAAAACCATAAAACATTCATGTTGTGTTTAGAAAATGAGTGTGTAACAAAAACCACCAACAACTTTCAATTAAAGTTGAAGTAATAATTATTGTGTTTGTGTTTACCTGTCCATTGCTGGCCATGCTGATGGACAATAGCCCCCCTCCCCTTAGTGAGTTAAAGGTGACATCAGGACTGTCCACTCCTTCTGGTAGCAGGAAGTTCTGATTCAGCCACATCACCACCTACATTCACAAATATTTACATGTGGGCCAACAGTTACACAAATCAAGTGAGTTTTGTTAAATTTGACCTTAAATTAAAAGCGTAGGAAAATAATATTGACAAGGTTATTGCCTTCAAAATAGCATAGAACTCAGTAGAATCACTCTTTTTGTTCTCTGTGTCCCACAGAGACACTGTGACAGCCTACCCGCTGGGGTCGGTCACTGATGCTGAAGGTGACCGTTCCAGTGGGTGGAGCAGCTGAGGAGTCAAAATTGATGTCATACATGGAGAAACGAGGCAGCTGACGGGTGATTTCAAACACGTGGAACTGTGTGCTGGAGAAAACAGACAGAGGAAGTTGGCGTGGAAACAGAATTTTTATAATAGTGACACACACAAAAGAGTCAGGCCTCTCATGAATTTGTAGCTCTGGCACTGCAAAAGTACATCCCAATCACAATCGGCTTTTTGAATCCATTTGTTGCTTGTAAGGTACCATTGTATAGCAGGAATTAACAAAAATTCCATTATTGCTACAGCACAGCAGCACTGGAATGTCCTACCTAGTTTTCCCTCCAACAAAGGCTTTAATGTGTAGATCCACTGGTATGTCTTTTGGTGGGACGATGGGGACTCGGACACAGCCTGACAGGTTCTGGGAACTGGGATGGACAACGTGGCTCTCACCCTCAAATATTCCTTCTGCAAAGATGAGCACTGCGCGGATAATTGTTTCTGCACAAGACAAGGCAGGTTAAGGATTATTAGCATTCATTCAGTCTCCAGGAGGCTAAAGATTCTCAACTTAATTGCTACGAAACTCTACCATTAGGTGTTGAAATGCTGAGCTCTACGTGAGCCTTCTGGGCCTCTGTAGCAGGTCTCACTGACAGTGCTGTCTGGAGCTGGGTGTTGGCTGGTATTACACCCATCCCACTGTTTATCTCTGACACACCCTGAAATATGTGTTTGTGTGCATGTTAATATACACAATAATATACAGTCTAAAAGCAATTATGAATCCTGTAAATATCTTTATGAAGTCTGCTGTCTCAGTTGCACGCAGGGATGTGGTAAAAAATGAGAACAGAAGTTATCACACATTCAGAAAATAGGTGGAGGTGGAAAATGGAGAGTGTAATATACACTAATATTGGTACCTTGGCATTCTCTTCATAGTTCCGTAGCTCAAGCAATAGATTCTGTCTGCGCTGGCTGAGCTCTCTAATGAGGTCCTGTTCAGCACTGGAATCCATTAGGTTTCCTCTTAGGTCCTTACTAGCTGGTAGGTAACCACGGACTACAGGATACACACACACAGACACACACACACACACACACACCAATAATAACATCCTATTCCAAGCTCTATGAACCATCTTTCAAATGTGTGTATTCTCTTTCTGAATTAATCCAGTTTCAACATGTACTCTCATACAACATACCCTCTCCCTCTGTAGAGGTGCAGATCAGTTGTTTTTGTCCATCTAACCTGTAGTCTCCCTCTACCACTCCTGCCACAGAGGAGGAGAGGTTGTCTTTGAAAATGACCTCACCCGTTCGGTCACTACGAGCGTCAATCTGGAAGAAAATAGGAGTGTGATGACAAAATGAACTCTTAAAGAAAGATTGCAGAAAAATTGCATTTTATCCCAAAAAATAACGAGAGGTTGTAGACAAAAGGCCTGCTAAGTTGGGTGCTGACCTTTCCATTGGACCATCCAGTGATAAGCTCAACAACCCCATCAGCATTCAGGTCGAATGCATGGATGCTCATTGCATGATTCTTAGACTGATCGGAGGAGAAAAAACCAGATATGATTCACAAAAAATTAAGACACTATTCAAATTAATCTAACCTAGAGTTGGGACTGTCACTACTGTATAAAACATTGTGGTACTTTGATCCTCCAGTAGCGGGCTGTGCGGTCATATACTCCAACAGTGCCATTAGCCAGGGCGTAGCCAAACCTGCTGCCATGCATATGGCACAAAGATGTGACTATCTGTGCAAAGAAAAACAGAGAGAGCGCTGTTGTTCTACTGCAGTACAATACAAAACAGATCTATATCACCAATTTTATTTTATCTTGCTGCAAAAACACAAATTAACATTCGTAAACAACCTACTCAGTAAATTTCTTTCATCTCAAAATCAACAAGTTTGGGTTTAAATATGTGTTGCAATGTTTTGCTTTCATTTACCTCATTTTCAGTCATCTCAGACACAAGCTCATCTTCTTTGAACACCCTGATGTCAAAGTCCTCAGATCCTACCAGGAGCTATAAACACAATGCACAACAATTTAGCATATTAATGATCTTAATGAATCTATCATTCAACCCATATGTACAGTTTTGACAGAACACCTGCCAATAAGTCAGGACTTACCTCATTTTTCCCATCCCCAGTGAAGTCACAGAGCACTAGAGATCTGACATTATCTCCAGTAACCTAATAATAAGATCGTTCACAATTACATATGACAGATTTATAGAAATCCATGTGTTACTTTTTTATATTAATAATGAATGATGATCTACCAAAATTATATCTGATCTTAAACTGACTAGTGGTCCCTGAGTGAACGTGCAGACGAAAATAACTGCAGTCTCTTTGTTCTTACTGTCCAAAAGTGGTCGTTGCCCTCATAGTCAAAACCTTGCAAGGCACAGTTCCCTCCGATGATGGCAAGGGGAGATGCAATGTCACCAAGTTTCCCCAACACAATGGCATTGGCCCCATCTGTCACCTACACCCACACACAGCAAGATAAGAATAGCCACATTCTGTGGGTAAAGCCATTTTCTATTTTCCTGGTTCTAATTATACAGCGTTAGTTCAGAACAAGCCCAACCCCTAATCTTCCCATTTCCACTCACCTCTCTATAGAACACATCAGCATTGTCATGGACATCATAGGCCAGCAGGTTAGTTTGGGAACCCACTAACAATGTGTCACCGGTGGTGTTTGGTCCGAGCTTTCCTGCCGTTAGACAAGTGACTGCCTGGTTTATGTTGAGCAGTGAAATGTCAGAGTCCTGGGCGCTCTGACTCAGCCTGTGGGCAACAGGTCTCTGACCACGAGCATGAGGGTTGTGAATAAAAACCTTAAATAAGAAAAATTGTGGTTAAATTAGAAAATTATCATACACTCAATCAGCAACAATTGCTTTGGCCATCGTCAGTTTCTCAAAGCTATGGTGAAACTGTAAGTGTTTTCCTCACCTTTCCAGCCTGTGTGGCTGCAGTAAGGCAGGGGTGGACTCCATCGAACTTCCCGATAGTCACCATGCGAGGGTTAATCTTGTGGTTCAGCTTCAGGGTGAATATCGGGACCAACATGTCGCCTATTGGATATTCCTAACCGGACAAGAGGCAAGAAGGCGTCATCATAAGTACTGTGACAGATCGTGAGGCGTAATTCATTTTAATGTCAGGTCCGATCGGACAGTAATTTTAAAGTATAATCAAGTACAAGAGCAAAGAAGACCGCCGTGCATATGAGTGACAACGCGTGTTTTTGCACACTAATGTCATTACAGGCTTTACCCCGGACATCCAGCGGGGAGTTCCGTTGCCTAGCAACAAAGCGTGGCACGCTAAAGCCTTTTTTCCAGCTAATCTGCCGAGCTGCTAACAGTGCAACAGAAACGACTTAAAAAATAAACAAACAAACAAATCACTACCCGATATCAACGCCAACTACGATGTCACTCATTTGAAGGACGTAAAGTTGTCTATATTTATTTGCTTCGTTGGTCTGAAAGCCTGGCGTCACAAAATAGCGTTGTCGTCGCTCCGTTCCGTGTCGCCGGGAACAACTCCGGAGTAGCGACGAGACAAAAGAAGAGAACGTCAACGCTTAGTCAGTAAATTACACTAGTTTGTGAAAACGACCTCACCTGGCGCCTTCTTCGGTAGCAAAAGGTTAGAGTTTGGTCAAATTAGCCGGCCAGCTAACGTGCTAGCTGGGTAACGGGCTGACGCTAACAGGAAGTCGAATCTACCTTCATCTTCCTGTCTGCGGATTTCAAAATAAAAGAATCTGCCTCACTCTGCGCGGGAGATGAACTGCACGGCCCTAAACATCCAAACAAACACTGATCAAATAGCTTTCTATTGGGATTTATTATTCATGAAATATACAACTACATTTAGTCTTATGGTGTATTTCTATGGATGGATATTTAAAGCTAATAAGATGACTGAAATTTGGCAGACATCCTCCCTGTGCAGCAGATTCTCAGAAACAGTCACGTTGGCCCCATCATGTGGAGAGAAAATGAAGCAAATGAACAAATGCCGCAAAATGTGTTGCCTAAAATGTAAGAGAAATAAGATCTCGTGTTTATGGATTCAGTGGATGATGATAAGGAGAATAATTCAGGCCCTTTTCACGTGCATTTTCCACCACTTAGATTTTTTTCTTGCAAGACAAAATTTTGACTCCTAATGCTACACTTTGTTCCAACCTTCAAGCTTCAGTCACTCCAAATACACCATAGGTGTTTATACTTCAGTAGTATTGAGCACCATGTCATTTCATTAGCTTTACTCCTTGAAAACAAACATACATTTATTTATCTATTGCATTTAACCCATATCTATATCTACATATCTACACAATAAATGGCAAAGATAATTCTGTTGTGATTGAACTGGCAGCCAACACATGAGTATAAATGTGAGCAGTAGAGTGCGCTGTTTGGTCGGCTGAACGTTGGACTCCCAGGTTGCCACATCACCAGTTTGAGGAGTCCAGACATACGTTTCAGCAGTAAAAAAAAATGCAGAAGTGAACATCTGTACATGCAGGCCTGTTGGTCTGGAGGTCCCTTCTTGTTTGGGATCATATCCACAGTGGGTGGATTGAATTCTGTGCCCCAGGCTCACTTTTATTCCACATTGGCCACATATATGGACACCCAGACCTCGATATCTCCCTCAGAAAGAGGGCTTTCCCATGGGCAGTTGGCTCGTTGGTCTAGGGGTATGATTCTCGCTTAGGGTGCGAGAGGTCCCGGGTTCAAATCCCGGACGAGCCCTTCTTTTAACACCTGAAAGTCACAGAAATATCTGAGGAAAATCAGCGATCAGTAGTGAGAAGGATTAACAATGACAACAGCAACATGTGATTTTGTCAAAACCTAAACCATCTTGACTTTGAAGCCTAGAAAAAAACATCTGGATCATAATGGAGTTGTCATTAAAAAATAAATAAATAAATAAAAAGCAGGGCTCGTCCGGGATTTGAACCCGGGACCTCTCGCACCCAAAGCGAGAATCATACCCCTAGACCAACGAGCCAGTGGAGGGCAGGTAGCACAGATCTGACCAGTCATCTGGCCTGTGATGCTCAATTTGTTTGACTGAGACATTTTCATCACGAAAAAGTTGACATGTGAAAGAAAACATGGGGAAATAATATAGTACAATATTTCACATGTATGTGAGGATAAAAAAAGAACGAATCACCCACTGAGATGACTTGTTTACTCCCGAGTCATTCAAAAGATTTGTTCAAAATGAACGAATCGTTCACGAACGACCCATCACCACAGCCTGTGAGGCAAAGCTCAGGGAGCAGCAGCCACAAAGTCTTCAGCCCACGTGTCCCCCTCCTGTGTTAGCTCTGAGCTAGTTAGCTAACCCCGGCGCTAAAAATGGCAACAGAAGCGAAACGACCCAAGGTTGGAGCTTTTATACAGAAACTCGATTACTCGAAACGTGATTATTTAACTTGTTTTTTGTGTGAAACACCCTGCCAGTTGTTGTGTCTGACTGAGCGTCGTGTCAGTGCACAGGAGCTGTCACAGTGCGGTGATCATGTCATCAGTGATGCTGTGTTTTGGTCCCCTCTGACAGACTGATGAAGACTCTCGGCTCAGCCCTCTGCAGACCTTCCTACTGTGGTGTGATTCAGTCGGTCTGATCCTCAGCGATAAGGTTTGTTATCGGATTCTGTCGCACAGATAAAATAAAACAGGTCCTGATGTGGACCTTTGCACCCAGACTGGACCGTAATTCAGGACACACTAACCTGTCTGCAGGTCTATGTGAGTAAGGAGGGCACAGTGGCAGAGTATGGGATGCTGGCCAAGGACAACATAGAGGAGGGGGAGGTTTTATTCACCATCCCCAGATCAGCTCTGCTCCATCAGGGAACAACCAAAGTCTCTGCCCTGCTGGAGAAAGGTAACAGTTAGGAGTTTTAGTCCAACTCAAAGCTGCCTTCGTCATCTCTCTGTGACTCCTCTGAGTGATTTCCCTTCACAGAGAAGTCTTCCCTGGAGAGCTCGTCAGGCTGGGTGCCCCTGCTGCTCGCCCTGCTGTATGAGTACACGTCCTCACAGTCCCATTGGAAACCTTATCTCTCCCTGTGGACGGACTTCAAGACACTGGATCACCCCATGTTCTGGTTAAAAAAAATATCTGTGTTTAGTCAGCAAGCATCCTCTGACCGTCCTACAGGGTCAGAGGTGTTCGTCTGGTAATTGTTGTGGTGGGAATTTCTAGTTTTCTTTACAGCGATCTGTGTCTGTTCAGGTCTAAAGAGGAGCGAGACAGATTGTTGAGGGGGACAGGGATCCCTGAAGCCGTGGACACAGACTTGGGTAACATCCACAGGGAATATACAGATGTCGTGCTGCCCTTCATGACCCGACATCCTGACCTCTGGAACTGCAGCACGCACACGCTGGAGCTGTACACAAAGCTGGTGGCCTTCGTCATGGCCTACAGGTCAGTGAACACAACACCTCCTTGCACGTAACCTGGTGTATTAAAATCCATCTGGTCCTTGACGCCTCCTTTTTATCTCTGTAGTTTCCAAGAGCCACAGGAAGTAGAAGATGATGATGATGATGATGATGAAGAGGAGGAAAAGGCCCCCCACCCACCGATGATGGTTCCGATGGCTGACATGTTAAACCATGTGTCCAATCACAACGCTAACTTGGAGTTCACTCCGGTTAGTTCCTTCATCCTCTTGAATATTGGCTGGATTGATTTTTTTTTTCACAGACGAGACGTTAGGCAGAAATTAGTTCCTTCATCGAAGGCGATATGTGACATTCAGACCTGAGCGGTAACACACTGTAAAATGACTGTATTTTTTAAATTTGTCTTGCTATCTCTCAGGACAGTCTGAAGATGGTTTGTGTTCGCCCCGTTGGTAAAGGAGAGGAGGTCTTTAACACCTACGGGCAGATGGCCAACTGGCAGCTGCTTCATATGTATGGCTTCACAGAGCCGTATCCAAGCAACAGCAATGACACTGCGGACATCCCCATCATCAACCTGTACAAAGTCACCACACAAGGTGATAAGTGCCCACAGGCCAGTGTTGACTTACTCAGGTGTTATTTTTTAAGCTCAGGGATGGCTGAAGCCAGTCAGAGTTTGTGTTGCAAAGAGAGACTGTTTCATGTAATGAGTGATGAAAAGATGTTGTGTAGTGTTCTGAGTTTATCAAATGTGTTTAAGGCATTTACCTGTTCTCTTCACTGGGATTTTATGAACTGAGAAAAGCTGTGCTGACAGCTGCAGGTCTTGTTAATGTGATGATCATTGTTTGGTGGCTGAACTGTATTTAAATTTAGAACTCAGCCAAGAGTCTCATTTGTGGTTGTTTTTCATGTTTTTGGGTCATGTTGTCGTTATTTCCACAGATCATTTCTCATATTTTTTTTGTGATGCAAATGTTTTTTGAGTGGTGGGTTGAGTTTACTTTCTAGCAGGGTGGTGTTTTTTATAAGTTTTAGGTCAAAAGAAAAAAATTGTATCTCATCATGAACGGTGTGGTGTTGCAATTAGTCCGGAACACAAGAAATGGTTTTCTCCCCATAAACAGTTCTAAAGCCTGTTCTGGCGTCTTCTGCCTCTCCCAGATATTCAGTCTGATGTGGACCGACAGCTGGTGGAGGATCAGTGGGAGATGCTGCGTCAGATGATTCAGGAGAAAGGAGCCTTTGTCTTTGGTAAACATGGCTGCCTGACGGACACAGAGCTACACACTGCACTCAAGGTGACAAGTGAATACAACAGCTGCTTAGACAATGTTTGATTGTAAACAAGACAAAGCCATCTTGGTGTTAGATGAGTCATGGTTTTTGCTTTGTGTATCATCAGGTGCTGTGTATGTCAAAGGACGAGTTGTCAGAGTTCACAGAAAATGAAGGATGGGAGGAAGACGAAGAGGAGGATGAGAAGATTGCCCTTGCTTTTTCTAACGAGGGCCTCCCAGAATTAAAAGCTTCATGGAAACGGCTGATTCATGAAGCAGCCTGTCTAACTCTGGGATCCTACAGAGAGGGGGAGGATGAGACGGCCGGGGACAGAGACTGGGCCTTGATCGAGGACAAAGCAGCACTTGCTGGACTGAGCACCAGGCAGCAGAAGGCCCTGCAGGTACGATACGGACAGAAGAGCATCCTGCACAGACTGATGGAGCTCACCTCACCATGAGTTCAGCTGTGAGGCACCAGACCACACCGGAAACTTATCTCAGAGGAAAACTGCTGCAGGTTTCCCTTTAAAAATGTTGTCAGATGTTTTTTCAAGGTATTTTCAACTCTCAATGTTTTGTATTCTTGCTGAAGGCTGAGATCCAAACTGGTTTACCATTATTTGTACATTAAAGGCAAAAGGTACAAGTTGCCATAGTCTGCAATCAATCAGAGCCAAGAAAGAACTCAAGTGCAACGGTTAAGCCTCCCACCCACCTTCACGTCAAAGACAAACCTGTTCCTGCATTGTTGGACTCAGGTCACAACACATCTAACTTAATGTCTGTTGAACTGACAGAACCTCAGCCACTAGTTCATCTGGATCAGTTTATATTATAAGACAGCTCAAGAGAGAATTTTATCCAACTACGCAAGAGTGAATATACAGCGATACACAGCAAATGCACAGAACCAAAATAAATGTGTGGGTGTAAGTCGTTGCACAGTACTGAATTTTTATAAAGAACTATAGGTTGAAACAGAGCTTCAAAACAGCAAACCCATTGTAGTTGTAACATTTTCTGTTGTAAACAGGAAACCGGGCAGGTCGTACGGTCTTCTGGTTGTACATGACAAACGCTTTCCAATTAAAGTACATTGCTGTTTGTGACAAACAAGAAATAGCACCTTTACAGAAAACATTTAAACAGTTTGAGTTCTTGAACAGCACCATAGTCTTAAACAAACAAAAAAAAACCCACAAAAAACAAAAACACAAAAAAAACCCAAAAAACCCCAAAAAACAAATGCATTGAGAATGAGAATATAATAGCGCCATCCCTGAAAGAACACAAATGCTTTGCAGTTTGAATGCTTTATTTCCGGTATGTATGCATACTGCAGTTAAGTAGCAAGAACTAAAGGCAAACTAGAAAGGACTACAAAATACAACACATGGACCAATACATTTACAAAACATTCAAAATGTTACAAAATGGGCTGTATTGGTCCTTTCTATTGTTCTTCAATTTGGATCTTTGTACAAATTGTCAAGATACGATGTCACCATCACTTTGCACAATTTTACAAGTGCCAGGGAGAGACGTCCAGAGCCAGTTTCAAATGGACAAACCATCAGCACACCGTCGCCACCAACATACCAGGAGTAGACCCCCATCGAGTAGACTACACTACACGTTCCTTTCCCACTCAGGAATAAAAAGGAATCAAATGAAAATAGCAGGCAGCTTTTTTTTTTTTTTTTTTTTCCTTCAATCATCTACCATTCAGCCTCTGAAATCAAAACAAAAAAAGGTCTGGGGGAAGCAAACCAAAGACTTTGGTAGTGAGCGAAAATATGTTTAGATGTCTTTACATGTCAGGATACATTTTATTTGACATGTGAATCGTTCTCCACTTATTTACTCTCCCGTTCTCCCTTTTTTCAATATTTACATCAAAGCATAAAAAAAAAAAAAAAAAAGTATATTAAACAGCATGTCCAAACTTTCTCTCCATCTCAATTCAGCCCCAAAGGGATAAACAAAAATCTAATCTTTAGATCCGTGAGCAGTAGTCCTTTCATCCACATTTCAAAAGACTGTGGGTGCCAGTTTATCCAGTGCCAACATGTGTGTGGTGAGGGAGTGGGTCAAGGCCTCGGCATCTCTCCCAACGGCTATGAGCTGGCTGGTACACAGGCTAGCTGGCACCAGTGCCTTCCATCACCTGCTGGGCCTGCTTCTGTCCCATGCAGCACTGGGCTACAGACTGGAACAGTCTGGGGACAGAGGGGAGCAGTTAGACTTCAACATCAGCACAACAGTGTGAATGTGCAGGTTCAGTTCCTTTGTTAAGTAGAAGGACACTAAGTCAACCAGTAGACCTACTTTTCAATCTCAGGGGCACAGTGCACAAAGTCATGGCTCCAGAATTTGAAGGCAGGATTCTTGATCAGCTCAATGAAGGTGATGAGGAGACCCCATGGGTGAGGCCTATTCACTATCAGCCTCTCCAACAGGACCCTGGGGTTGTGGGGGTGGGGAAACATTTTATTAAACACGCCTAGTGAATAACAAACTTGGAATTGACTGGATGTATTTACTGAGAGATTAAGTCACTCACCTGGTTATCTGCTCCTGGATGGCCTCAGTGTTTGCCTCAGCAAACAGATAGAGCATAGTGCAGCTGAAATAATGAGTGTGGCTGTTGGGGTAGCGGAGCTGATTGGCAATCGCATTCAAGAACAGGTAACGTCCTGAAAAGACAGAGCAGAACTGATCAGAACTATCACCTGATATCACACTTAGCATTGCAAATAGTACAGAACAAAAGCCAGATGTTTTTGGAGCTGGCTGGCCTAAAATCAACCACGGGAAGTTTTCTAACTATCATCCATTACATCCATCTAAAGGAAGCTCTACTTTCTATGCTGCGGCCGTACCCTCAGTGTCCAGATCCACAGCCAGGTTCTGGAAGATGTCCATGTGTGCAGAGTGAGTGATGGTGCTCATTGAAGGAGTACTGCCCTTGTTGTGAATGTGAGCGATTGCCTGCGTGCCTACATACAACACCAGAGCATTTATCAGCTGGATGTTGTAGCGATTTCCTGGCTCGTTAGACACCTGGGAGATAAAATGAATTTTTTTTTTATTCTTTATTTTTTTTTAAATGGGTCACTGACTGTCAATACCAACAAGAACACCCACAGACAGATTTTTCATCTTGTAATCAGTCAGCAACCTGCAGGTAAAACATTAGTCCTACCTGCAAGTTGCTGCGCAGTTCAGACAGGAAAGTGACTGGTGATCGGGTCTTCAGATAGGAGTCCAGGTCCTTCTTGAACTGGGAAGGCATCACACCTGTGAAGTTGGTGAGGATTCGTGGAGCAATGTTGATTTCACTCAGCATGTCCACCTACAGACAGTGGATGGATAAGACAGATTAATGGGAATGTTTTTCTTGTAATCAAGACCCAAACAAAACAAAGACTCATCTGGACTGGACTTGCCATCATGCAGCTGACCTAGACTGTTGGCCTGAAGCGAGAGCAGGAGAAACTGTACCTTGAGATTAGGTGTAAAAGGGTCAGGGAGCCTCATGTTGCGTGGGAAGGCACTGAGGATGAGGTTGCGCAGCTGGATGCAGTTAGGTGGGATAACATCACAGAAACCATAATGGTAATCACAAAGGAACTCTGGGAAATCATGCAGCAGGACCAGAAGCACCCGCAGCGTGCCCTGAAACGGTCCAAAAAAAAAAAAAAAAAAGCAGAACAAAAGATTAGTTTCAGATTTTCACCATTTCAGTGTTTGCCATCGTTGACAGTTTTCTGTTCCTTTAACAAAAAAATATGAATGATTTAATTTACCATGACCCATCTACAACCCCTTGATTCAGTATTAAGTTACTCAGACAAGAGAATGGACAGAATCATAGCTGCTCCTTTGAAAAAATGAGAGTACCTTGTAGAGGATTTGCATAGGTTTGTTGAGTTCTACATTCCTCAGGAAAGGGGCCAGGTACTTGAAGAGATCAATCAACAGCTGTGCATACATGGGCCAACCCTGGAAAACAAGAAGGGGCCCAATTCAAATAAAATTAAGAACATTTAGAAATGACAAAGCAACAACATTGATCAATGAAAAAGACAGAAGGTTAGCTTCAAAACAAAAATTTGCCACATCGCATTTTTTGTGTACCTTCTGCTGCGGTGTGTGCGCTAGCATCCTGGCAATGAAAATGCGATGGGAGATAAGTTCCAGCCAGGCGTACACAAAGCCGGGTGCTTTGGTGGGTCTCAGGATGTGGAAGGTATTGCTGCAAATGAGAAGGAAAAAAGTAAATCCATGCCAAAATGAATCCAAACCACCTGAGCAGGTAGGAACCCTTCAGATGTGCTGCTGAAAATCCTACCAGAAGGCGGTGAGTGTCTGGAAGTTGATGGTCTCGAGGACATGCTCAGGTGCATTAAGCTCCAACAGCAGCATGATAAAAATGCGATGGTATGGCAGCTGTTGGAATTCTGTCTGACGGACATCATGGTCCTGGATCAACACCCCAACTACAATACCCAGCACCTAGAAGCAGATTGCAATATTTCATAGGAATTAAGTACACCATGTAAGAGAGAAAGAGTAGTTACAGTACCAGTTAGAGCTTATCATGCAGTAAAACCATGATGTTAACAGACTTTAGCATTTTGTTTCCTCCCTTTTATTAGCTGTGCTGTTATGAATGTTATGTTGCTGTACCTTGTTGAGGAGGTTGATTTTTGTTACTGTGTTGGTGGCCTCTCCGGAGTGTTTAACCAGAAGGGCTATGAGCCTAACAAAGGCATCCAGGTTGTGGTAACACTTGGCTCTGATGATGGCTGCACTCGCTGCTGGGTTGTGCTGTTGCTCAGCCTGTGCTCTATAGCTTATCTCCACACACATTTCTGTGCACAGTCGGAAAAACCTTGTGATAAGATCATCTGTCTTTAAGATGCCCTGCTGGTGCATCTGGAGAGAGAAAGAGCAGAGACATGAGATAAACATGAGGAAAGTCCTGGTTTTTGAGCGTTTTAGTATGTAACCGATAACCGAGTGTTTACCTGGCCAACAAAGGCAGAGAAGGCTTTGGTGCTATCCCTGCCAGCAGCAGCTGAGTGATACAGATTTACCCATTCCCTCAAAAGATACTCCGCCTTCTCCCTCAGGCCTGGAGGATCATCATACTCTGAAGCCTGTGAAATCCCAGAGTGCATCATGAAGTTGGGTCCCCCATGGGCCCGGTCAATCATGGCTTCGTAATTGGAGCGAACAACATCCATAAGCTGGGGAAGACTGTGGATGAGAAGGAAGGAGAGAAAAAAAAAAAAAACAACAACTCAGTTTTAAAACATAATTGAATGAATCAAATATTACTTCAGACTAAATTTTGAATTGAAAAATGCTTCCACTTCACTGATCACCCTGGAACCCCCAACTATTCCTGTCATCAAACCAACGTTCAAATATTGGCACAGGTCCTTACCCCTCAGGTGCGTTGGCTCTGGAGTGTGCACACGTCCTCATTAGAGTCTCAATTGTGTGAAAGAGATCAGCCTCTGTGACATGGCTGACACTACGTTCATCCACCAGCAGCAACTTCACCAACTGCATGGCAAATGCAACTGCCATGTAGTGCAATCCATTCTCCATTGACTGAAAGAAAACAAAACCTAATGAGTCGCTGACGGCATCTGAAGCTTTGCTTGATCAGACATACGAATGAGAAACTGAATCCCAAGTCTCATGATCATGGCGATTTCTTATACACCAACATCACTATTGTACCACAACACGATCCTTAAAAAAAAAAAAAAAAAAAATTACAATAAATAGAAAATTAGCCACTAACTGATATTGACTGCAATGTGTGTACAATGTACCTGCGCCAGATGCAAGTCATACTGCTGCATATTAACAAGATGGTTCCTGATCAGAAGCTCCACTGCTTCTACATTGTATTTGTACTCATCACGGCATTCAATCAGACACCTGTAAGCACAAACACATAATGGGAATTAAACACCAATTAACTATAACAAACTATGTCGTTTTTTTGTTATGAACCCCAGGGCATGACAATTTTATTTTTGCGTCCTAATTCACCTGGTGATCTGCTTATTGCACCACTGTGGTCCATAGGCACGCCCATCCTGCAGGGCTTTAAGCACGAGCAGGTGGCATTCTCTGTAGCGAAGCAGCAAGTCAGCATCAGCCCCACTAGTAGCATCTAGAAGACCCTCTACAGCCTGGAAAATAAAACAACGTTGTGAGAAAACAAAAGGTCAAAAATGTCACACTGTCCCAACACTATTTCTAAGGACTTAACAGCCACTTTAAAAAACAACTCCCATACCTTCTGCAGGAGGCCAAGTGCAGCAATGCCATCCCTAGAGTTCCTGGCCAAAGCCACCGTTTCCAACAGGCTGCGCAAGGCCTGAGTCAGTGGGTTCATGGCAAGGGCAGGAGGGATGGCATGAAGATGTTGCTCCAAGTCTGCCATGCACTTATCATAGATCTGCGCTACATCATCTGTGGCCCATGCCTGTTGCTGAAAATAGAAATACAGAGGGATTGCATTAAGTTGTGACTACCAAAAATGAAAAACTAATCCTTAATTGTAATAAATCGACATTTCTTTTGGGTGTAACAAGAAAAACAACCCACCTTCATGGGCTGAGCCAAGAAGCCAGTGGGCTGTGAAAGATCATTACTGGGTAAGAAACCTGGAACATTTCTGGCAAACTCCTCATATACAGCCAGTTGCTTGGGGTCCACTCCTCCCACCTAGGTCAGACATGCATTGTGTTACTTAGCAGAAATATACCTACGGACAGTCAACAAGGATTCAGGTTCTGTCCAATGCAATGCTTCTGATCTGACTGAGTTAACAAGGAATTAGAATTAACAGTGCAGCCAGCATAAATTGATTCAAAATGGATTTGACCCCCCCGATACTGGTACGACTGGATGTAGCAGTGATCTCACCTTCAGTCTTATCTGCTCTGGCATTCGTTCAGCTTGATAAGTCAGAACGACAGGATCACAGTAACGCCGCCCCTCCTGGCGGGCATGCTTTCTCAGCTCAAACTCCTAACAAAAGTGGAGACCTGATCAATAAACTTTTCCTTTCATGCAAGATATTTTTTTATGTAATACTTCTGCTGTTTCAGTATATTGTACAACACTTTTCTGAAGTAACTATGTATAATATTTATAGGTTATAAATTAAAGTTTACTTGTTACACACTTCACAGTGAGTTGGCACAAACCACAGATGATACAAAGATGCATTTGATCTTTTGACTACTAAGCTAATTTTTTTTTTTTTTTTTTTTAAAGCCTGACCGTGGCTAGTCTCTTGTCCATTTCAGGGCCAGCCTTCTCTACGGCAGTCTTCTGAATAAAGCAGCAAGCCAATTCACAGTTGTCTTGAGCAATCCGTGCTGCAGCCTCTTCCATCATTTCCCTCTGTTGGGGGGTTGGTGCCTGGAAGAATTAATAGTTAAGCTTAAGAAAAGAATAGAATCAGGAATGGCACATGCTATCAAACAGAAGGGAAGATGTCTGTAGAGGACAGAAAGATATCTCTATAGCCAAGCCTTTGAGTAGGTGCTGAACTTACCCTCAGTGCAGCGGCAAAGCTGTTTTTAAGGTTGGTAGCAATGCTCATGAGCAGGGGCTCACGGCAGGTGATCATGGCCATACCGGCTGTCAGGTTTCTCATCATATGGTGGGCAGCGACACGCATGCGGGACTCCTCCGAATCCAAGGCAAAGTCTTTCCTAATAATCTGCTCACATGTCGTCATGGCAATTTTGATAGAGCGATCGACCACAGGATGAACTAGTTCCTGGACAGCTCGCTCTACTGACTGCCTTACACACTGCTTCAACTGAGGATGGGCCTGCAGGAGAGGGATCTGTAGACGAGGTAGAGGAAGAATCAGTGAAGGCTGATTCAAGAAAGGAACTGCACACATACAAAAAAAAAAAAAAAACAGAGGAAAGACGATGATAGTACTTCAGACTTCAACAGAAGACGCAAGTCTAACATCTCAGTGGTTTGCAAGTGCATATTACTTACGTTGACATTTATATTGATGTGTGGAGCCAAGCCCGCCAAGGCATACACATTTATGTCATGATAACTGAACTGTGGAGTGGGGGGCCCAGTGGTTGTGCAAGTGGTGGGGGTGGCAGCTGGAGTTGAGGGAGGAGCTGCAAATGGAACAAAGTCTCCTGTTGGTCACAAAACGCTAATTTGATTAAAAACAAGAAAAAACAAAATGTCTGCACAGCATGAACAGAAATCAACAGAATAAGGTAACTAAAAACAAAAAAAACCCTTAAAAAAACTCATTTGTAAGTTGGGGAGTGCCTGCACTTTAAAACTTCACATGTAAAATAAAAAACAAAAACCCAAAACACAACAACAAATATGGAGCATCCACCTGTGGTAGAAACTGGTAGCATCTCCTCTGGTGGCTTTGCCTCTTTTTTTGGTGCAGACAGCTGCTCCTCCAGGCCCTTCAGTTTCTCTTTGTCTTTCAGCAGGTTCCCTGGCTTCAGGTCATTGATGTCCAGGGACAAGTTCTTACACAGAACTTCAATCTCAAACTTCAAGTTCAGCTTCACCCAAAAAAAAAAAAAAAAGAACAGAAATTACAAATATGCTGCTTTTCACAACAAAAGTTTTCCTTTAACTGGATTGCATTGTAAATGGCCACTTGGATGAGAGTTGTTCTACCTTCAGATCATGTTCCTGATGGAGCTCAGCAAGGACGTTCATGATGGCCATCGTCCAGGGGTTTTGGGGTCTGAAAACCTACAGCACCAAAGACAGTTTGTTTAAATCACTACAAAAATTCATGAAATCACATTTCTTTTATCCACCTTTGGGGGGGGGGGGGGGGGGGGGGGACAAAACAAAGAAAAAAAAAAAAAAAAAAACAACAACAAAAAAAACAGAACATTTTTGTTGAAGCTAAACATATAACGTGTTGTTGAAGCTAAAATTATTCTGATCATAACATCAATTTCAACTAGATGTCTCTCAGCGTACAACTGCATTACTCACCATGCTCCGCAGACTGGACTCCAAAACTTTGGCCACAAAGGGAACCACATAAAGTAGCTCCTGCTGGCCTTTCACATAGGCTTCCAGCAGCAAAGACTTCACTTCCAGATCCTGTAAAAAGGAGGAAAAGGTTAACCGACTCCTTGAGCTGATAGAAGACCCACCACACAATTAGAACCATCCAAAAACCAGGTCACAAGTTCTTACTGTATAGAGAATAGGCTTGTTTTTGGCCAAAGTAATCATGCCCAACCAGTGGCCCAGATTCTTTAGCAGGGAGCGATCAGAGAAATTGGCAGCTGCCTTGTCTGAGGTCAAAAGGACCTGTTTAAAAAAAAATGGGAAATGTGAGTATTAAATAAATTAACAGTGCAATGAAAAACTTTGGTATGAAATATTTTATTTATATTTTACACAAAGTATTTGCAAGAGAAAAACACTACAAAAATACAGTTGCTAGCAAGAGAAAGAAGGATTTTGTTTTACCTTGATATTCCTGTATGTCTCATTCAGGACCATCTTGACAAACTCAGGGTTCTTGAGAGTGTCCAAAAAGTTGGAGTACAGACTGTGAAAGTTGGGCTCAATGCTGACACGCTTCATCACCAGGTACTGAGATACCCAGGGCATGAACTCCTCCTTCACTGTCTCTTTTAACTCCTCAACCTGGAAGACGCAGATACAGTTAAGGGGGAATGGAAAACACACTTTATCGTCAAATTCGTTGAGATACAATAATATCTTGACAGTGTTCCTTTACCTTCTGTGTCATATTGGACTGAGAAAGGTTGTTGAAGATAAAAGCAATCTTCTCCTGGACATTCTCTGGAGGCTCTACAATCCTTTCTGTTTGGTCAGTGGCGACCAGTAGGGTGTCAATGTTGGTAGTGTTTATGGAGGGCTGCAGGCAGGAACAAGGAAATGGTCATATTTAAAACTAGTGTCTCAACAAATACTGTCTTGCAGAAATCAAACCAATTGTAAAGCATTCACAATCATTGAGTCAAACTCACAGGCACATCCTTCTTGAAACCGCTGGAAGTTGGTCTTGTAATCGTGGTGGTTTTAGCTGCTGTAGTTGTAGTTGTGGTGGTTGTTGCAAGGGTGCTGGACTGACCAGGCTGTGGGGCTTTGGGGCCACCAGGTTGTTGTGACTGGGCCTGTGCTTGAACTTGTGCCAGTGCAATACTGCCAGGTGTGCTGATGGAGCCTTGCATCTTCACCGGAGGGTCCCGTGACTGTTGGCCATACTCGATATACTGCACGCACAGGATATTGAAAGGTGCAGAGCGAGAGATTTAATTTATCTGTATGTGGGAAGCCTGTTCTATCATCAGAAGTGGAACAAAAAGATGGCTAACAAGAATAAAATAAATTAAGGAAACCTGATTACCTCTTGTAAATGATGGGGGAATTGCAAGAAGTGGGCAATTGAAGCAAGGTGTTGACAATACTGAGGGTAGTCCTTTAGTCTATTTAAAAAAAATAGACGTGTGTATATATATATATATTCAGCATGAGACAAGGCAACCACTGTTATATACATTTTTAAAAGAAAACATGTAAATACCTGTTTTTGAACCTATCTAGGGCAGCAATTCCAAAGTAATACATTTTAGATCCATAGGGTTTTCTTAAGGCTTCAAGGACATATCGAAGGGCCAAGCCCAGGGCCATGTAAGTTACAAGACCCTTCTCAATAATTCCACCAAAAAGGCAAGCAGTGATGTGCAGCTCCTTGTCTGGGTACTGAGGGAAGAAGCGGTATTCCTCAAACAAGTTCCGAAGCATGCAGTTGAACACTTCTCGCTCCCGCTTGATGGTAGAATCCTTGAACCTCTGCAGCATTTCCAGAACCTGGACAATGCAGTGAGAGATGAGTGAATTTGAAGAATAGCATCATCATTTAGAATATGGATTAACAGGACTTGGTATGCACAGATTTGTCTTAAGTTAGTTTGTATTTTTGATTATATTGAAATTAATAACGTGGCTACATACTTCATCCACAGACATAGTTGGGTGAGGTGGGTGGTTGTAGATGCGCTGGAAGTAACTGTTTGCTTCATCGTCTATCTCCTTACTAAAGTGCTGGTTTGCCTCGGGCCACACCTGAGAAAGGTCAGCTGGGGGAAGAGAAGTAAATGATCCTTAGTTTGAATATTAATTGGATGTTGTAATCCTACGCTGGTGCAGCAAGGGCCAGGTTATTCACACATTAATGATAACTGAGCAGTCAAGTGATACATCAGGCATTAAAAAGACACCCAAATGAACAAGTCAAGTTGGACCCTTTTTTTAATGCCTTAAATGTAAATGATGCTAGAGTGGGGCCGTCAGCTTAAGCAGACAAGGAATGGACGACTGATCTGTATTTCCTCTTTGATAAACAGATTTTATAGATTAAGGGCAGGAAATTAAGTTACCTAAATGTGTTCAAATTGAGTCTTTTAAATGTTCTTTGCCAGGATCTGGAGCCCATATTTTGGAAACACACTAAGGTGCAATGATAATTATTGCAGAGGAAATACAGTGCTGAGCAGCGCAGGGCGGGGCTCTCAGTCACACCACTACCACCACCACTTACAGGCCTTCATCTTACTCTGCTGAAACGTTGGTGGATTCAGGCCTGGTGTGCTCATCTTCCTGGTGCCAAAAGGGTCGGTGCTCACTGTTGGCATCCCCAGACTAGAGCCAATACCAGAGCCAATGCCTGAGCCCAAGGGACCTAGATGTGAAACAACATATCAATCGTTTCAATCCACACTCACCTCATCATCTCAGCCATCACCCTTTGTACTACTATTACTACTACTGCCTACTACACTATCCTGCTAAATATGTAAATGTTGTGTATTGCTTTTGAGTGAACTTCAGAATTGTTTTTTTTTTTTTAATAAGGTTAAAGCTCTGAGCCTGAGCTATGTTGTTTTAAATTGTTGTTCAACAAATGCTTATTGTATACATAATATTTAAAGTCACTATTCAGAGCAAGTAGTGTAATTAATCTTTCCAGTCTCAGTTCTCACTGAAATGACAGAGAAATGGCTGTGATTAACGTGATGTTTGTCTAAAAAGATAGTAGAAAATCAAATAGCATAGTACCAGAGTCCATACCAGGGAGCTGCGAGGACAAGCTGCCAATGCCCCCAAATGGTGTGCTCGGGTTGGGGTTGGACAGTGGTGGGAAGGCTTTGGCTGGGGACTGGGGGTTACTAAAAGCTGAGCTCAGTGAGGTTGGGAAACCCTGCATGCTCTGAGTGTGTGAAGTGGCTGTGCTTCCCAAGTTCAAAGAACCCATGCCAGACAGAGGGTCCATCTAAAGGGCAAGAGAGAGAGTAAGAGAGATTTAAAAAGAAGGAAGAGTCATCAGTACAAACCTTAAGAAGTTTAAGCTACATTTTCATGATGCATGAAGAAATAAAATTCTGTCACTAGCACTTGTTATATTTTACATTTTTAAAAGGAAGTAAGGCATATAATTAATGTTGATACCAATTTCTAATATTAAGAAGGCATTTCAAAGTTTGTATGCAGAGGCATAATGTGGCTTTCACAAAAGATACCTGTACAGGTGAGATGGCATCTAGGCTGCTGGTGCTGGGAGCACGTCCCTTTGGCATTACCCCTGGTGGAGGCTGCCGGGCTTTATTCATTACATTGCTGCAGTTGGCAACCATGGTCAGGATGGTCTCAGACAACTCCTGGGACACACTCCTAGGCATGAAGCGAGAAATAAAATAAATAAATAAAATTAGCCATGTTCTTGCATAGACCAAAGGCCATAGGCATACAAACTATACAGTGGGGGAAAATTAACTTGATCGCTCCTCACCCAGCACAGGACTGGAGGCACGCCAGCATGGTAGCTAAGGTCTCTGGTGGCAGCTGAGCGCTTTTGGGCTGGTCCTTGTCTGGAGCCAGACCCCCCATAATGGATGGACAGCGTCTTTTCAGGAATGTCACACATGCCTGGATAAAAGGTTCCTGAGACACAAAGAATATCACACTAAAGTAAAATACGATGTTCTCAGGTTATACGGCCAAAGAAAACCAATGCTTTGTGAACCAGTGCCTTTAAATTAATGCAGAGACATACCCCATGCTCTCTGATTTTGTCAGTCAGCCACTTATCAAGTTTGAGGTATTCACGGCGAGAGGCAAGTGCAGCGAGGTCAATGACAAAGGCAAATGGAGTACCATTCAGCAGCATCGATAGAGACTGGAAAAGGAGCATTTTGTATTAAGCATAGTGGGGCGAATATAAAAAAAAAAAAAGAAAAAGAAAAAAAGAAAGAAATGAAATTCAGTCCCAGAGTCCAGCATTTTTTTTCCACATTATTGCTTAATTGGACAATTTTATTTAATCTTGAGTCCAAATAGTCTTTATGTTACATATAAGTCTGTCAACATACCTTCAAGTCCTGGGCAACATCCAAGATGCGCGACAGCTTAGCTTGGTCATACTGCTCCCCTCTCATGTACCACTCAGCCATAGAATGCATTATTAGCTGACGGATGGAGGGAGACTGTCCCTACACAATAAAAAAAGTTTTTTTTTATATATATTCAATACTCAAGTTTGGATGGAAAACATTGATTGCCAAAAAAGTACAGACAGATTTCAACACCCACCTGTCCATGCCAGGCGTAGTGCAGAATTATGGCAGAGTTCGGGTGATTGCCCAGAAAGATGGGCATTAGGGTAGAGATGAGCTCATGGCGCAGAGTATGCCAGGAGGTGGAGATCTGCAGTAGTGCCAGCACCAACATGTCTGGGCAGTGCTTGATTGGGAAGCTAAACAGCTGCTTCACCTGTTCATACTGTCCCACCTCAGACAGCCTCAGAAGGCTCTCCACCAGGTCCAGACTTTTCCTGTGATGAGTTAGTGGCGCCAAGTTACAAACATCATAGCACCAGTAAATGGTTCTAATAGCCATTTACAAGTATTGTTAAGTCCCAGAACTCTGAACTCTGAAAAAAACAACAAACTATGCTTCCATGTTAATGGAAAAAAAACTTGACATCAATGGTAATTTGGCATTAAAAAAAATAAATAAAAAAAAAAAAAAATAACAAAATGTATGGAAAAAATATATAAAAAGTCTTAACAATAATACACTAAAATAATTAATAATTCAAAACTTAAACCTGTAGGGTTTTTTTTTTTTTACATGCTTCCACACAGTGGAAGCTAAGCAAGACGTTTAACCAAGCTACAAGCTTCATACCATGTGGCAATCTCCCGGTTGTCATCCTCTGGTGGGGCCTTAAGGATGTCAGTGGCCACATTGTGGCAGGGGTAGTCAGCAAAACAGAACACTTCTGGGCTCATCAGGGAGTGCTGAATGAATGACAGCTGAGGAAAAATAAATAAACAAATAAATAAATAAAAACAACAACAACAACAACAACATTTCACAGTTAGACATAAGAGGCAATACAAAGCTTGAACGGTTTGCACCGACTTTGCATAAATCAGCTCCTTTATTAGCATTTACTATTTTTTTTTTTTACCCTTTACAGAGAAATAATAAAGTTTGTTGGGAAAGTTTTACACTTGAGATCACATCATCCTGCTGGAGTAACTATTGGTCTGTTACCTGTCCCTCAGCGTGTTTCCATGGCCGGTAGATGAGATCGACAGGGAACCCCTCGATACCCAACCCCCTCTGAATGCCGTACACCACAATGTGCAGGCCTTTACTGTCCCGGATTATAAAGCCTGGGTGATCTAGCTCATATGTCACCTCTTTGAAGTTCAGGTTGGGATTCTAGGATTCAGACCAAAAAAACGAAACAAACAAACACACAAAAGAGAAAAAAAAAAAAAAAAAAAAAGGCCAGGAGTGAAATCTCAGCCATTTTTTGTAAACAATCTGGTACAAAAACAAACTTTGACATTTAGGATCAGGTACATCAGTGACTATTATGTGTTGACTATTCTGAAGCAGAATCTGAGAAAATGAAACACCACAGTTATACTACTATCTACCTGGAGTGAGGTCTCAGCAGTATGTGGAAAATAAAAATGTATTACTCTGAAAGTGTACCGTAACTGATAAATGGTTCACTTACCACTTCTTTGACAACGTCAATGAGAACTTCAAAATTCCAGGTGTGTGCCTGTGAGCCATCATTCTTATCCTTCCCATCACTCCAGATACCACTTCCTGGAGCAGAGATGGACTGTAACAAACAAAAGCAGAGAATATTCAACCTTTGATTTACCAAATCCAAAGAACCCAATAAAAACCCTCACTAAATATTAAGATCTGAATTTTGGATTAAATAACAGTAAAAACGGAAACTACACAAAAATCCTTTCATTTGAAGTCATTAAATAACCATCTCTCCAACTCTTCAGCATTTTTGGTCTTTCTTAGTCAATAAGATTTCACACCCGGCAGATTTACTTTATATTGATGTTTGTGCCACTTTTGTCAATATTCCAGTGAAGCCATGTTCATAAAAGATCAGACTGACCCAACTGCAAGTATCTTAGTTGCACAGCACTATGTGGAAGAGTGAAAACTATAACCGTGTAGACCCACTTGACAACAGAAAATTGTCCACACCCACACAATCGTTCCATAACATAAAAAAAAAAAAAAAAAAAACAAACATTCATGACATTGAAGTGAAGCAGTTCACCTGTAATGGGATGCCATCAGTTAGGCCAGAGTGGGTACGAGCCATCATGCCCAGGACCCTGGCTACCTGGCTGGCTGTGACCTCTCTCACCCCATACTGAAGGATTATGTTTCTGCACTCATCCACACTGGAGACACAAATAGAACACCAGTATTGAATGAGCCATCATTATTTTACATGTTAACATACCCATGAAAACTTTTCTGAAATTATATTTGTGTAGGAACAGTAGACAAAATAAACTGGGCACACAGCTCCTAAGACTGTTCATTTGTACATTTTCTATGGCCCAAATACACCACAGGTGATTTAACATTTAATCATTTTTCAACACCTAAGCATATAAACCATTTGGATGCATTAGATGCAGCTGGGGCACAAATGACATGAACTCACCTAGCACAGAAGCCATAGCCAACTTCTTGCATGAATTCTGCAAGAGAACTCTCCATCATGGTCTTAGCTAACTCCCCCGAGTCTGGTAAGATCCTATCCATGAGAATGTCCCGTTTTTCAGGGTACAGCAGTGGTGCGAGCACCACAGGGCAGCGCTCCTGGGGGAAATCTGAAACAACACACAATTAAGTAAACAAATTTGCTGACACAGCAATACTGGGGGGGTAGGGGGGTTGGGAGACGCATGCTGATCTCGCAAACCTCGGCAAAGTGTTTTGAGGAAGGCGTCAATCTGCTCTTGCCCTACTCCGCTGGCTCCCTTCTGTCCAAACAGTAGATGGGAGAGCAGTAGGTGCAAGACCTCTATGGCAATGTCTTGGAAGCCACCTTCCTGGTTTCCTCCGAGATCAGCGTCAACGTATGACCGCAAGAGGTCCGGAAGTTTCTGCTTGATGAACTGCGCAGCTAAGAAACAGACCAAAACATTTAAGACACCAGCATTTCTGAAGACTGTTATTTGTTTACTTTATCATAGCCACATCCCAAATTTGCAGTTCATTTGATGAAATTGGTGCAAATATGTAATCAATAAGTTTGAAATTTAAAATATGCTAATTTGCATATCAAATTAATATTCTGTAAAATTTAAAGCAAATGTCTCATAAGTATGCGTGAAAAATACAAGTGTTTTGTTCAGGTTTTATAGATTTATATGCCTTTAATCCTATTGACTTAATGTTCTACCTCAAGAAAAAGCTTTACACATACAGACCATTTTCACTACAGGTTTAAATACATTAGGCTTCAGAACTACTTACCAAAGCCGCGAAGATCTGTGTTGCAGGAGTTGAGCAAAGCAAGGCCAAATATCACCTGAGAAACAAAAAAAGTATCCATATTGTTCACTATAGACTATATGATGTTACTGATGACCAAATTTCAGAGCTACCAAACATACACCACTTAAATCTGTAACTCCTCTCCTTATTAGTTACCTCTTGGACCTTGCTGAGCTTAAGGACTTTACTCAATTGAGTGAATAAGTGGGCCGATGGCTTCAAACTCTGAAAGAAAATGTAATTGTCATGAGCGATAAACCTTTTTCTTTGCACATGATTGAAATGGGTGTACAAAACGTGGATATGTAAGCTAATTTCAGTCTCACACACAAACTAAGAAAAAACAAAAAACATTTAGAAATTTAAAAAAATATATATATATCAAATTCAGCCAATTATAATCTAAAAATCATTTGAAAAAAAGATATTGTTGCCACCACACTGCCACCATGAAATATCTGCTCCTCACCTTCTGGTAGTGCAGAGGATTGTCAATGGCGTAACAAAGAGTAGAGATAAAGTTTGGCTTTGATATCAGCGACACACACTCCTGGATCAGAAACTGTGTCTTGGGCAAGTTGAAAAGCAAAACATACCGAGGAGAAGAGAGGGAACAGAACACAGGCAGGTGAAGAGCAAGAAAAGACAAAACAAAAATGAAAACAACCCCCTCCCCACAACAAATTGCTACTTTTTTGTAAGCCAGTACCCCCAACCTGCTATTTTTCCCCACTGTAAAAGTCTACATTGTAAATTGAAACTTGAGGGGAACGCTTCTTTGTCAATCTGATGGAAATAAGGACTACTTAACCTCTCAGAACTGGTTCTAAAGATGTGCTGTCCAAGCCAACTCAAGGGAAAAGCCCACTGTTGTCACACAGAAGACTAACTGTATATTTAAGGGGGAGTTTAATTGGCACATTTACAGAAATTCAGTGTTGATTTAAATTTTTTTGGGAAAGACACAAAGGTAACAATTCTGCAAAGAATTTAAAAAGTTACAGATGGGAAAATGTTGTCTGGATCATCTCCTATTAGGAAGTGTTGGCTCAATGGTTTTGTGCTGACGTGCCCGAAACAAGGCATCCAAAGTGCTATTTGGGCTACTAGACTATAAATTCTACTTCAACAATAACCAGCTTTGCTGGCCCTAAAAGTTTCAGGGCAAGAACTAGGATAGTATAAAAGATTTATGATAAATTTAGCAAAGTTTAGTGATGCAGAAAGAAATGTTATTATTGTGACAGTTTATACTTTATATATATATATTTTTTTTAAAATCAATGTTTGGCTTGCAGAAATCCAGGCCAGTGGGAAAAGTTGTATCCAGTCTCTAAAGTGAAACTGTCAAACTTGACGAAGAACATGTTAAACTACTGCAGGTCTAAAAGCATTAAATACTTATATGAATATGGGTTAGGGTTAAGGGTTAGGGGTTAAGTGGTAAAGGACTAACATTTGTTTGGTAACCGGTTTATTCCAGGTCTACTAAATGTTTTTATTAATGGTACAGATCTTTCATTTTACAATTCTTAGTCTTCCAGTTTATAAAAAAAAAAAAAATTGAGAGTTAATTTAATTTGTTACTTGTTTATTTGGCCAGGCTAAATGCATGAAAACATTGTATTGTAAAAATATACATGTAGATACTATGTAGACAGGATTCTAGCTGCGGCCAATTTGCAACCCCTGTCGCTGGTTAGGTGTTTTTGAATATAATTACGCTCTTTTAACTTATGAATCATTATTATTAATTTTTGATATGTGCTAGAGTTTATGGAATGGTGAATAAAGTTTTTAAAGTCATCTATCAACATTTGGCACATGGTTTAAAAAAAAAAAAAAAAAGAATATATATATATGAATAAGTCTCATTCATTTCTAAAAAGCAGTGGTTCTTTGCCAGCTACCAAAGTATTCATTCACCCAGATTGTCCAAAAGTGGGAAACTTTTCAAATTAACTTAACTTCCAAGAACAGCAGATTAGCTTTAGTCAAACTGTTGTTCCCTATCTAAAAGCTAATTCTACAAAAATTAATAACAAATGCAAGCCTTAAAACTTCCTTCTCCCTTTTTTTTTCTGCAGTACTACCACTATTACTACTGGGCTAAGAAATTTGTTCCCAATCAAAAATTACCTGGTGAAAGTCCTTGCCACTGCTTTTACCATCGCCACTAAAATCCACATGGGAAAAGAGACAGCGTAGTAGATGCCTGTCTGCCTCAGGACCGTGACGATTTACAATCTGTGCGAGAACAGAGAAAACATCAACAAAAGGGGAGAAATAGATACCAGTCACTTTACACTAAAACTATAAGAGCTGTTGATTGAAAATGCTTTTGATGTGTACACCACTTACATGCTGTATTTCTTGCTGGCTTGCTCTGTAATTTTTCTTTGTTAAATTGTCCACCAGATAGCTGATTTGAGACAAAGCCAGCGAGAGCGAGTCAAGATTCATTGCTGGTTGGGGCGGAAGCAGGCGGCCGAGCACGGCGCAAAATCACCATTATTCCCCTTTAGTCACTTCAGTGATAGGTTACTTCTGCCCCCCCCCCCAAAAGGTGTGAAAAATATCGGCTTCCAAATGGGTTTCCGATCAGTGGTTCCCAGTGCTAAGTAGAGTCCTTCAGTTTAAAATCAAGTTCAGCATCTGAAATGAAAGTGAAAATGTTTAAAGTCTTGTTCTTTATAAGAAAAAGAATAAAAACATTCAACATTTTACAACAACAAATTAAGTGGCTGGATTTAAAATGCTCAGGGCTTCCTTTCAGTAATATTTATTATCCAACAACAACAACACAAAATATTGGAACAGGTTTTGGGGCCTACTTGCATGGCAGATTGGGACATATTTCTCAGTCTGCTACTGGAACATTTCTTCCTAATTTGCACAGAATGAATTAGAGCTTGGCTGGTGTATCCCATCTTCACTATTTCCTTGAGTTATGTGAACTCACCGTAGTTACTTCCTTCGCTAGGCCCCAACTCTACTTTACTCTTAACACTTCGCACACAGGTTCAAAGCTAGTTTGCAAGGCAGCCCACACTACTAACCAACTTCTCTGCTTATAATAACATGATTACAACCACAGTTTTATCAGCCATCAAATGTGCACAGCATTAAGAACAGTTACACGGAATCAAAGTCACCAACTGAGACAAAGACTAAGCTAGTTTAACTTAGCAAATCTTGATGATAAGTATTAGCAAGTTGACTACATGTTATTGTGCGTCAAGCGAAGTCACAATTTTACTAAACATCTTCGTGATATGAGGCTAAAATAGTTATTAGATTTAAAATAAAACGTCTGATTTCATGGGACATACTGGGCTCAAATCGCTAACTACTTAGGCTAACATCACCATGACGCTGATAAACACTTGCTAGGAATAAGTTTAGGTTAACGTTAGCCGACATGTTTACTATGTAATTAAGATATCGTTAACATTAACTGTTATTTTACTATCATTTACTGTGGCATACTTTGTTCTTTTTCTCTAGATTAATATATTTACTGAAACAGTGGCCGTGGTCAATAACTAACGTTAACCTCTGTGAAATCTTACCAACTCCCTGTAGGCTATAAGCTAATGCTACGAGCTAATGCTATCATTTGCGGGAAGCTAACTTCAGCAACACGAGCTTGTTTCGAGCTGGAGAATATGAATCATTACCAATCAATGAATTGTGTAATTTCGGCCAAATTAATATAATCATGACTTGCTAGCCATTTAATCAGACTCCGGGACCGTTTCACACGGTTTGGTCGTCAGCCTGAAGGCCGCGAGTATTGCGGATGGGCTTTGCGCGATCTTGCCAGCTAACATTAGCATTAACCTTGTTAACGTTAGCCGATTTCTACGGGCTCCGACTAATCTGTGGAATCGCAAACATACTCGCTGGCGCTGTTCGTTCCGACGGGCCGCCGCCTCATCGAGCTCAAGTCAACATTGTCCAACTTGTTTTCTATAGCTACATAAAACGACACTGCACGAGAAATTTGGCTAAATTAAGGAATTGTTACTTTCTTGATGTGGGAAATATGACAGCTACTGCTCAGGAAATACACGTACCCCGCGCTGGTGGCTAACGGCCATCCGCGGTGTAAATATCGTTACTTATGTGTTATAGCCGAACCCGTCGACGGTTGTTTGAAAGATATTTTGTGAATCTTACCATGCTTCCAAGAAAGTAATTCAGATTTTCATCCCTTTTTGTTTCTCACAGCTAACTAGACGAAATAGTAGGGTCGCTGTGCCTCCAGTTGTGTTTGATTTTCAAAATAAAATGGCGACTGTCAGCGCGCGGCGCGCTCACGGTTGGCGACGAGTGCGTGCGCTTATCCGCGCGACACAAACGTAAGGTGCTCGTCAGTTAACACCTGGGCTCTCATTTATATCCGCGGCGACACACACACACACACACACACACACGGACACGCAAAACAGGCTACACAAAAGACAGACAAAGCCTGCACAAACAAACCTGAAGGGAAACTCAAACTCATGTGGATGAACGTTTTAGAAACGGGGACAGTGTGGGGCCGAGGGAAGAGTGTTAAATAAATTAAATAGGAGACTTTTCTAACTCACCTTACTTATAGATCAGATCAGGGTTTTTATGTGTTCGTGTTAATCAGCTGTAAATACTTCGGCAACCAAGAGTCAAATCAGGCCCCATATACAATTCATTCATTTATTGATTCAGTTATTTTATTAATAGCCTGTATAGTGTCAGTGTATCGGCAATGCCTGGGTGTATTGTATTGAATTTCAAGGATTTATAAAACAAGTTCAGGTTCCTATACAACTGACAGAAAAATAATAGGATGTTTTCATTTATTTATATGTATATATATTATATTCGCAACATTAAAGATTGTAGTCATGTCAATCGGGAAATGCACTGATTTATTTTTCAAATCGTAAATGGTATGTTTTTTTAAACCATGCATTGTCCCATATATATATATATATATATATTCTTTTGGAATAAAACACACAAAAAAACTTACCATATGGCCTAGAGCACCAATCGAGACAGTCTGGGTGCTCTCCATTTATCCTCATTGGTGGATATTGAACAGGAAAATGACCATTCAGAAAGATTAGTCTCACTCACAAACAAGTTTGTGTTAAATATTATCTTTTCCTGCTCTGTGTATCCTCAATGACGACTCCCAACATCCTAGTCCGGTAGGTGGCGGAAGAATACACAGAAGCTCGCTGGTCAGGTCTGACCAGTAACCGTCAGAGGAAGAAGTCATCCGCCGCATCCGCCTGCCGGTGCAGAGAGGCTGAGTGGAGGCAGCGCTTGGGCGGAATATACTTTCCTTCCTGCGAGGTGTGTTTTGGATTATTTCGGCGAAGTTGCAGTGCAGATAACATGTCGTCCTGGGCAAAATCGCCTCCAGCTGCCTGGCGACAAACAGCTAACCCAAATGGAGGGTAAGTGCTGTGCAAAGGTTCCATGTAACGGCATCAGCATTAGCGGCTAGCATGCTAGGTAGTGCACACTAAACAAAACAGTCCCACCGACCGATATCTCCTCTCGTTTTCCCGTTGAACGACTGAAAATGCTACCTACATTTGGCACGGCCCTGAAAAACACGTGTCTGCATATATATTTCTATTTTGTTGTGCAGTGCTCAACAGCTGCGCCTGTTCAGAAGAGCAGCGCCTTATCCCAGCAGGGAGGAGAGGACCGAGGAGCTGAAGGATGCTCTGGAAAGGTACGAGCCGGACATTGACTCAGTTTAACGGGCTTACTCATCCTTTCAACAATTCAACGTGATGACAGGAAACCTCTTTGTTGCCACCATTGCACGGTGCAAGACGAGATCATTTTAACAAACGCGACGATAGGTGGTCCTTCTCTGAAATTGCTGGCATGGGGTCAAAATAACAGAGTCCTCCTTTCAATTAATGCATTCAGTCATATCCAGCAACACATAGAATGGTTTAGTGAACACTAGGCATACACACACATTTGTCATTTCAATGTGGGTTAATGATCCACCTGTGGCACCGCTTTTCTTGCAGTTATGAAGAACTAGAGCAAATCCAAACCTTCAGTGGAAATGTAAAGTATGAGGGGTTCAAGCATCAGCAAAATGGTGAGACATTTCTTTATATTGTTCACCAAAAAGAGACTCACACACAAGTTTGTGTCAGTCAGTTATTTATTCATGTGCTTTTTTTTTTTTTTTTGAGGGGCAGACACACACACACACACACACACACAATTCTCAATAAGAAACTGCATGCTTCATGATTCTAATGCTGCATGTTAAATGTAATAAAATGCTTTTGTTCTGAAACTGATCTGCCACTGGTTAACATTACACGCATTAAATGTTGAATTGTTGCTTCATTACGAGTGATGCCTTAGTCCTTATAAATGTACTGTTGATTACAAATTAACTGTAAATATAATTTATACTCTTGCATGTTCCCCCTTAATTTTTTTTTTTTTTTTTATAAATCTTCTTCGCTCTCCACTCGGACTTACTTCCCTTCCCCTTGTGTGTTGACTAACTCTTCCACCATTCTCAAACCTACAGTCAAGCCAGAGGGCTCCACTCCAGCAGACAGACGTAAAGTTCTGTACCAGAAATTCTACAGACAAGTTCAGGAGGAGAAGAGGACGGCCGACTGTGTGGTCCTCTCTGTCACCAATCAGTGCCTGTGAGTGTTTGCAGTGGTAGTAACAGAATATATGAATTGCAGGCAGTCCAGGCAAAGATGTGGGCTTTTCAGGGTTTGACTGTCTGCATCCCACTGATCGGTCAATCAGACAAGATGGGTGGACGTTACTATACATTTTAGCTCTTTTTATTGAAGCTTAAGCATACGTGCATGTAGGCTCTAAGGAGTCAACTCCTTGCTGACACTGTTTCTCTGGTTTTATCTGTGATGGACACAACCCTCAACACCTGCTTAATTCGAGTGTTGTTTTGAATAGGGTAATCCGAGTTTAGGCAAGACTTCCACGTTTGAGTTTGTGGTGATTTCAAGTTCATGACATACCTTGACTGACTAGATTCATTTTGATTAATGGTCACTAAAAAGGTCCTTGTTTCCTCTTTATAACAGATCATAAAATTACTCATGATACTTTCCTTAAACATTGTAAAGCTAGTCTAAGACCATGTGAGGTTTGTTTATATCCTGCACTGGTATCCTCAGGAAAATATTTAGTTTAATTTAGAGTTCAACCACTGCAATATATGTATAGGTTTTTTTTTTTTGTTTTTTGTTTTTTTTTCCTTGCTTGTTTTTTGTTTTTTGTTTTTTTGCTGAACCTGGTTTGATTGAAATTACATACATTGTACATTGTACAGATGTACATTGTACATTGTACATACTACATTCCTTTTTTCAATTTGAGCTCAAAAAGAAGAAAAAGAACTGCAAACATTATTACCTCTGTTTAAGTGCACCGTAACGGAGTGATTATTGTAACTTACTCCAGGGTGTAACACTTGCAACGCACTAAGTCAAATCACTGTCTCATGACTATGGATGTCATGGCCAATCCTATGCCAACTTCTGCATTTTAAAATTATGTAATCCCTGCTACATATAAACACATCTCTCCCATTGTCATTACACTATATTTATAACCCATATGAAATACAACTCAAATTTCTTGCACAAAAACAGCTCCACTTACACACAGCCACACTGCACACACAAAGCTAATGAATGAACACTTCTAAATTAAATCATGACATTAATCTTCCCTCACCCTACTACAGAAAACTTGTACTGCTGTATCTAAAGTACAAACCAAAGTAGCTGTGTTCAAAGTAACAGTTACAGTCAATAGACAATGGTCTATCGAAGTAATTCATGCAAAAGCTACTTGTACACAGATGCCACCTGTGAAGTTGTGCTACATATGACAGGTGTGTCTGCACATTACTGTGACAGAGTAACTCACTTTAGTGGCCTAATTTGATGAGTAGTGAGAGCACAACAACAAAATGGATTGAATGTAGAGTAATAGCATGTTTAGCTATTGAATATTATACCTCAGTGAGTGTGCTTATTTATGTCAGCGAGCTATATCCACCGATTTATGGATTTATGTATTCACCATAAATTTAACAAGAAAGGTACCCTAATATATGTGCAGGAAATATTCTATGGAAAGGTTGACAATTTTTACATCAGCAGTGTGAATGCCAATAGCCGTGCTCTTTCACAATAGTGACAGAAATGCCTCAACCCGCTCCACTGCAACATAAATTTCTTCTCATGTAATTTTTATCTCCGCTACATCGATTCAAAATACACTGTGACGTTGGTCTCAGCAGACAATAGGATGATGCTTTTTTCAATAAAAATTGACTCAAATGACCATATGAATAAAACAAACAGTGAAAAAACTGTTAAAACGTTATATTAACAAACACACTTTTACACTAAACACATACATCAGCGATCCAAAAATCACTCAAAGCTGCAGTTGCTTAACACACACACACCAAAATGAGTGATGACTGATTGTTAAGTTTTTATTGCTAAAGCACATTTTAAATTAAGACATAAACTTCTGTTCCTCTCAGATTGAGTCGGTTAATATAGAAATGCCAAGTTAACAAAGTGTTTCTCTTCCTCTCAAAGGGATTACCCCAAATCGCTAAGCAAGTGCTTGCAGGAGCGTGGCCTGTCAGTGGAAATGCTCTACCTTCAGGCGGAATCAGGCCTAACCCGGGCCCTGCAGGACATCCGAGCAGACGGCTCCCCCTTATGTATTCTGGTGGAGCAGACAAACATAGCTCTGTCCTCCTGCACTGTTATCATATTCTCAGAATCACTCAAAAGTAAGTTCGTACCCCTCGTGTTGCTTAAAATTACCACCTCAGTTGCAACCCTCCATCCCTCTTGTGGGCTCCGTGCAATCGGTTTACAGTTTATATTTTATTCGACATCATCTTTTGACACAAAATCTACTAGAGATCTAGTTCTGATTTGTAAAACCAATCAAACGCAAGACATAAAATCATTAAAACACAAACATGGTGAATTCTAAACCTACAATTTTCCACTCAACTCTTGGAACACACTTTGTGTCTAACACATTTATGTCAAGTCAATCAAATCTACACAATGCTCATTAATAACATGTACATCATAGTGTTCATTTTTGCCAACTAGCCATTGGCTAACATGTGTAACATTACATGTCCAGAAAACTAAATTAAGTCTGAAAGTAGCAAACCATGTATGTCCAAGGAAAACTGCTTTATTGCACCTTGTAACGTTAATATTTCAAACCAAAAAGTAAATTTTGAGTCATGAAAACAGCGGTGTTGCTGAAATTGGTTCCTGGAAGCCACAAATGTAAACAGTCAAGTTGGAAACAAAAAATGAAACAACAAAAATAAAACTTAGGTTGTGACAAGCAATAATTTCCTTGAAGTTGACTCCATGTAAAACATGCAGTATATGTGTATATGTGTACACAGTATACTCACTGGTGTAGTGCGTGAATCTTGACAGAGTAGTGTTTTCCTAAGTCAAACCCTGCCATTGTGTAGTCACCGGGCATGTGTGTGCCAGCTGCTTTGCCATCCTGACATCAATAGAACATTTTACGTCCCTGTTTGGCCTTTGTCTTCCGGCATAGAAATGACATTGCCATCGCTGCGGGCAATTGTTCCTCTTCATTTGTGTTTTCTGGCTACTTATAATGCACTGCATGCTGCCATAACTAACATGAAGGCAGGTATACCCTCAAAATAGCAGGAGATACTATGAAAGTGTGTTCATTGAGACACAGCAAGTTACATGGTCAATATTCACACCAAGTTCTACACTGTTCAAGCACAAAACCACAAGCCCAGCTATGCACAAATAAACCTGCATTTATTTAATACAAATAAGAAATATTTATTTATCTCTAAAAATACGCAGTCATTTATTATCTTGCATGAACATGATCTAAATATATTATTGTCACACAAAATAAAATCAATAAAATTTCCAGGAAACCTGACAAGGAAATATTTTAATGCACAGATAATCAGAAGTTTCAGTGAACCTCTGCGACGCATCTGAATGCTCATGAAAAAAAAACATGTTAGGTAAATGTAATTTGACTTAAAGTTAGTGATAAGTGCACATTTTCACACAATTTGCAACAACAAACTGCAACAATTATTCCAAAGTACCACCTGCCAAGATACCAATACATCAGCTGCCTTTGCTGAGATGAGACGGAGACATGTAAGGACCCCACAGACTGTTAGTTGTATTTCGCGGGTTCTTATTTTATTTCACCTCTTCCTCCTGCTTCAGCCCCTTGACACCTCACCTTTAACCCTCCCATTTCCCTCCCAGTCCATCGCAACATGCCCAAAGAGCAGGCCATGGACTTTGTTGCGGCCGAGTACAGTCGTGGACTAGTCAAAGAGCGCCCGTCGAGGGACCCTGCCGACATAGCAGCACAGGCATCGCAGCTGCTGGATGACTTTCTTGATCGAGAAAAGATCGAACGTCACAGCGTTCCTTCTGAAACGCGGCAGCTCCTCATGCTGTTAGCTGACGGGGTGCATCTCTACTCTGAGGAGCTGGAAACCATCTCAGAGTATGTCCGTTCCCGGCAGGAGCACATGCAGGGTGAGACACTGATTTCCCTGTGCTCCGTAGGAGAGCCAGGGCTGGTGCTGTGTCAGCGTTACTAGTTTTACCTTTCACCTGCCAGATTGTCTCATTTTCACATTTTCACATCCTCTCTCTAGCCTCCAATACTGAGGGGGAGAGAGGGAACATGTTACCTCCAGGACTGGGAAAACCGCCTCCTCTGCTCCCTACTCCACCTGGGCCACCTCAGCCTCAGTCTGGAGCTGGAGCAGGGCCTATGCTGAACCACTCTCCTCCTCCACCTGCACCTCTCTTGCCTTCACCAGGTTGGACTGCAGACTTACCTCAAAAGAAAAGTGCACAATCAATATACCCAACAACCGCATACAAAAGTACACAGTGCATTGTATTCCATGAACTAAGGTCTCTAAAAAAGCTTCTAAGCTTATTCCAGTTGTGCTGCCTGGCAGATATCCATCTTAAACCTTCTGTGTGGTCTTTCAGGCTTATCCAAACTCCCCTAAGGAAAAATCGAGCCTTTGTTTTGAAAACCAGCTGACTTGTCTGAGTTTGAATGGATTTTTTTGTGCATATGATTTTGGGTTTGGCGAAGCTAAATAGGGTGTCATTTAAATGTTTTGGCTTAGACACATTACGTTACTCTTTGTTTTTGATATTTTTATTGGTCATTTATGTCCCCAAAAATTGCATTGAATCTTCAATTGTTCAGTTTGAGCGTTGGAAAGGTAACATCCAGTCCTGTTGCCATGATGTCCTCTAATTAAATTAATTCAAATCTCTTCTTTTCTCCTTTTCTTTTTTTTCTTTTAAGCATCGTATCCCAAAACTAAACCTCCTCCGCTGCTTTCCCTCCATCGGCCTTCTGGTCCGTCACTTGGAGTCCCGGCCTCACGAGGCCTTCCGTCCCCACACAGCCCATACAGTGCCCCTGCTTTGGGTCGGGGGCCCCTCCTCCATCCTCCTCCATACCATGCCCTGCCCAGGGGCCCTCACATACCTCGAGCAGCCCCTCCTTCCCTAAAGAGTTCCCGCCCTCCACTTCTCTCTGCACCAGGTGGGTGGCTCCTCCTTACACCTTTCCTTTCTTTTTCTGGAAATTGATACAAATTCCGATACCTTTATGATCCAAAACAAAGCCGGAATTGAATCACCTCTTCCAGACGTTACAGTCTTGATTACTGCTCACATTGCCTTTATACCAGTGAAACGTTCCAGAATCGAGTATTGTTGACTCTTTGCTAATTATTAATGTAACATTATTTACTGCAAATCTGTTCTTATTCACTGCTCCAAACAGTAGCTGGTGCAGTAAATTCTGTGCAATTCAGCAAAGACAAAAGTGGTGCTGGGTCAGCAGTCAGTTCAGTATGCACTGTTGATGCCGGGCATACAGAAAGAAAGTGTTTGGATATTTTGACTTTTTTGACATTATTTTTCCATTTCTTCCTTTTTCTGATCAGGGCCCCCTCCTCCTCGGCCGAATGGCTCCAGACACTAAGAAAATCACATGCTCACAGATGGTTACACATGCAGGTTATAAGTGACAGCAGTGTGCTGTCGCCTCACTCTAGAAGACAACGCTCCTGGCCTCGTATAGGTTCCTCTTGTGACTTTTTTCTGACATCAGTAAGTTAGTTATAAGAGATGGTAGTTAATGGTAGATTTTATCATCTTATTCTGCTGGACTGATTGAAGGAAGAAGACAAGGAATATTGAAAACTATTTGATACCCAAAGCAGCAAATAAGCAAAAAGTATTGGTGGTCACACAGTGGTATCAGGACTTTTTAATTTTTATGTATATCATGAATATAAGTAGCCTACCTGTTGTACAGTGTTTCAAGATGGTGCTGAAAACGTCTCAAGAATTCTCCTGAGGTGGGAATTCAAATAACCTATTAAACTTTTTGTTTATAAGCTGTATTTTTGGCTCAAATTGTATTTTATTTATATCTAAGTTTATTTTTGTCATAAATTGAAGTGAGGAGTCTTGAGAGGTTTTTTGTATAATGGTTTCAAGTACAAAACATTTGGCACCTTTCCTGGCAAATCAAGCCCTAATTTGTCATGTTCAACTTCACTCATTGCGTATTGTTTTTGTAAAGACACTTATACATGTGTGAAAATGAAATATGCATTTGTGTCTTTGTTTTGAATGAGAGTCCCTAACGCTTAGATCGAAGGGGAGAGAAAAATCACCCCATATCTCAATCATGAAAGCATGCTGTCTCTCACATCATGAGCTTCTCTAACCTTTGCTTTGTCACAAAGGTTTAGAAATGTACTTTGATTTTTTTAAAAGCACAAGATACAGCTTCAAATGATTAACATAGTAACCTAAAGGAATATGACTCCATACATGTTCTTTGTCAAGTATTTATGTGCAAACAAATATTGTCTTTTCCTCACAACTGGATGTCAGTCTTAATGCAAAATGTGAAGGAAATCTTCATTGCAAAATGTTATTAAAATAATTCAATTGTTATTAAAATCTAATTTCCTTCTAAGTTTAAATCAGTCTGGTAGCAGTTTAAAAAATCAGATCTTTTGTCATGTTGGGAGATGATCGCATCAATTCATCGTAAAAAAAAAAGCTGAATGCTGACTTTTCTGGCTCTCTGCTGTCAATGTTGATTGTTTTTAATAATTTTAACCTCTTGCTAGAATTTTTACAATAATCTGTTTCAGTACCAGTGCAATCATGAAGCCTGTACATTATGTCATGTACTATGTAGTTTATTGCAACAAATTTCAGCAACTTATTTTAAAGATCACTGGCTCAACAGTATAAAACATCACTGATGAGATTTAAATGTTGCAGATGATGTTTAAATCCTGTTTGTCTCTAAACTGTAGATGTTCAGCACCTTTCCGCTGAGGATTGAGTGGCATATTTCCTTCCATCTGCAGCAAGTTAATGTTCTACAGGTAGAAAGCTTGGTAAGAGCCAAATATTTGAATTTTTTTGATTTAGGAGTTTATGCTTTTTCTTTATTCAGAAGAGATTGAAACTTAATAAATAAAGCTGACATCAAATTAATGTGAATGCTGACTGTTTGACGTGTTAGAGGACACTGAATATTAGCCTCAGGTATATATTCAGTTTCAGATTGAGTCTTCAGCCTCTAGGTCCTAGAGGGTGTGTTGAGCTATCCCAAACTTACCTGAACTCATTTCCCTCCTTAAGAGACCTAAACCCAGCTGGGACACATGTTAGGTCAGCTGTGGATTCAGGATGTCGTACTAACCATGAAATCTCTTTTCATTCAGATTATTCACCAAACACGTGATTATGAAAGTTGGTTTTATAACCATGTAAAGCTGAGGCCACCTCCAACTTCATGAGGTGGAGAAATATGACAATATGTCAGATGTTAAAAAAAAAAAAAAGGTTTAAAGTTATTAAATCCGCGGGTGTGCAGAAGCACGACGACTATATGCAAACCTTGACCTGATGCACAGAAAATGGAGTCATGCTTTTTACACTCTAGATGGCGACACACACCTGCTCTTTTTCAAAGCAGCCAGACTCCACATAGGAACTGGCAATTCTCCCAGTATTAAAGAAAAAATCCTGGTAACTGCTAAATGTCAATCACGTAAATAGGAAACATTACAGTTCACTGACTTCTGAAGTGTTTTTGAAAAAGTATTATGGAGTTAATTAAATCTTAATAAACCTTTGCGTCAGACTGGAGTTTGTTCGTTTGCCTCTTTATTTTTAAAGTTAAGCAGCTAACATCTCTTAACTGGCTCTTTGGGCTCAGTGCAACAGATTCTTCTTCCAGGTATGATGCTTCTTCTCATGCAGTCTAAACTCAGATTATTTTAATGGGTTTTTATGTAAAAAAAAAAAAAAAAAACTTATTGGAAACATTGATGTACAGACTGAGATGCACACAAACACACAGGGTGAGTGTGTCTGGATGTGTGTGGTTCCTCTTCTTCTCCTCCAGCTGTGGCTGCACTGCTGTGATGAGCCCATCAGCTCAGGAAGTAATGGACAACCGTCTCCACCTCATTACACCAGCCTACACACGCTCTCTGATTGGATACTGTGCAGTTTGTGTTCAAGTTGTTTGTCCGCAGCAAAACAGCAACGCATTGTTGGTGTCCTAAATGCATATTAAAGGTCTCACTGAAGTTTTGTTTGTCTGTTTTAAATGATCAGGAATGTCTGCGAGAGATAATGAGTGACGTCGTCAAGAAGTATCCAGATCCCTTCACTTTTTTATTGTTTTGTTGATTACTTGTGGTACTCTGCAGTAAACTTGAAGTACCTGGATAACATTTTAACGTTATGTAATAACAACAAACTAGTCGAGCGACACAAAGTCTTGCGTTAAGGTTAGGATTAGTCAATCCTATAAACAACAGCAGCATGTTTAGTTTGGACAGAAGATTTAAACAATACAAATAAAAATATGATGTTTGGTGGCGTTTTCAACTTGGTGAACTGTTTGTCTGGATTGTTTTCATGGACTACTGTTACTAAAGGAACTTTATCCATATGTTATATTTTTCTTTTTGTTTGTTGCACTGTTATTGTTTTTTTGTTTTACCGGCTGGCTTAGGTTACTTTGTAAGACATAGAGATGTCCCCTGGTAACCATGGTAACCCCAGCTTCCACTTCACAAAGCTACCAACCTCTGGTCAGTTCCCTCAGGCGAAGTCTGCAGAAATGGGAACTTGCTGACCGTGTTCATAAAGATCTGACGTGTGCAGGACAGCGCTGGCACACTTTGGGACTGGGTCTCCCTGGTTGTGTTTCAGTGTCTTTCCTTTGTGCCGGTCTCTGGAGTGTTTTCATGTTATGTGTTCCTGCCTGTTTGACTGCAGCTCAGCCACTCACCTCCATCTGCACCTTTGTCTGTCAACTTACTGTCGTTTATTGACAATGAATCTGCCCGTTTGTCTGTTTAGCCATTTGTGACTTGCAACATAAAAGGTATGAAAACAGTATCCAGGTTTGGTTTCCTTTGCATAAAAATGCCTCATTAATCTAATCATTACAAACCATCCTCGGTGGCAAACAGTGACCAAAAAGATGCTTTCTTCATTTAGAAAAACTGAATGAACGAATCTAAGAGGTTATTTTAGTGTTTAATGCTTCAACGATAAAAATACACGTTTTGTATACACAAACTCTCCCCCTGACACACACACACACACACACACACACACACTGCTCTCTGCCTCCATCCTCTTCTCCACATGCTTTCAGCACTGTTCCTCCTGTTTTCCCACCTCTGCCTGGACCCCCATCCTTCTGTCAGCCCTCTTCACATCTGGAGTCAAGCCACTTATTTGACATTTGCACCATCTTCGTCACCAGGCTGAAGTAATTTAGGCAGAGACCGGGATTCGCAGAAAAATGGTGCAAACGTGATTAAAACTACACAGTTACACAAAATCTCTTCCACACCCCCAACTTGTGCGCCCTCCTTTTACCTCTTCCCCCCCACCCCGTCTGCCCACCAGCCAAATCTCCTCCCCCACTCTTCCACTGGATATCAATCAGAACCTATCACTCCACCTATTCCTGCTGCTGTTGTGTCAGAATTCACAGGAACTTCATCAGATGGGGAACTGTTTCATTGTTACATCGAACTCTGACTGTGTGTTCATTTTTTGTGTGTGCGCACACAAGGCCAATGTGGTAGAATTAATGGAATGCACACACACCTCCTCACCATCAGCATCACGTGAAGGCGCACACACACACTCAAACAGCCGGCACCTCCCCTCCTATTGCTGCCATCACACACACATACAAACACGTGCATACACACGTTAGGGTGTTAATTGTTGTGATAACACCTTCCAATAACAAGGCACTAATTATCAACATGTTTGGCTGTTGGAGTGTGTATCTGGCACTTGTGTATGGATCATGGGGTGAGTGTGTTTGTGTGTGTGCCAGTATGAGGTGTGGCACTGGGGGAAGAAGGTTTGATGATTTTTGAAATATGCTGCAGTTTGTGTGCATGCACCTGCTTGTACATGTGTGTGTGTGCGTTTATGTGGGGTTTACTGTATATACTCATCTAAACACATTGCATTGCGTTAAAGGCAGACACTGGATGGTTCTCATACGTTTAGCAAATAACACTTTAAGTTCATTTTGGCTGCTCGATCTTTCCTTCTGCCGTGGAGTGCTGGATCTAAAGAAATATGTTAACGTCTGAGGAAAGCAGAGGCCCCAAAAAAGAAATGAGGAGTACTCCAAAGAGACCTTTATGAAATATGTTTTATTAAAGTCAGGATATTTGACACAGGGGCTTAATATTGAATCCATTGTCAGATGAAGTAAAGCTTCAGATTCTTAAAGTGAGCTTTCTGCATTACTCAGAGTAGTGATGTCTGCCAAAAACACTTTAGCCTGCTTCAACTTTTTTTCCTGGACACTTTCCTGCATTTGTCACCCGGCAAGGTCCAGCCATGGTCACACAACTGGTAGATTACTTTGGAGTAGGACTCTCCTTGTGATGATCCGACATAGAGAAATAATATAAATTCCACTACGATAACGTTTTTTAAAATTCCTCCTATATTTAAAATTTGAATCCTCAGCAGGTTTTAAGTTGCACAACTTTTGCTGAAACTAAATACAG
Source organism: Echeneis naucrates (assembly GCF_900963305.1). Lineage (NCBI taxonomy): Eukaryota > Metazoa > Chordata > Actinopteri > Carangiformes > Echeneidae > Echeneis > Echeneis naucrates. The sequence continues at coordinate 4,890,655 of NC_042526.1, read as the reverse complement.
CCTGTCCAAACTTATACTCATGGTAGATTTCTGCTACAACATAAACCTGCAGTTGAAATAACTTTATGAACTGGCTTATTGCTCCATCTGGTCTCTCCAGATAAATGTACAACAACATGGTTCCAGAATCATATAAATGTTCGCCTGTTTCACTATGAATGGCAAATAAACGGGGAACAAAACCCACAGTAATAGTTCCTGCCAAATTATATCCTCCAAACTATTTCTCATTATGTTTCCCTGGACACTTCCTCGTTCATCCCCAGTGGTAACGCTGCCATTGGAACAGTTACTTGCATGCAGTATTGTTTCCCAGGACAAAACACTGGGAATAAATACATTCTACACCCAGCATGAAGATACTTGAACCATTTGCTCACACATCTGAAGGCTCATATTAACCCTGACTGAGCCTTTAGAGTTCATAGAGCAGCTCTGTGGAAACCACGCTACAGATAAATCACAACCAGTAGGTAGTGAAATGATGATTACAGTTACCAGTAACTGAAAATGCATTTGGCATGTGAGTATCATATAAATGCAGCACTCATGATTTTAGCTTGTTTGTTATGGACCAGGAGAGAAAAATCACATATGAACAATTATTGTTATTGTTTGGTGGTCCAGCAAGCCCGTGCTTCCTAATTAACCCTTGGTGTTCCTGTAAAAGCTACTAAGTACTACTATCAAGTACTCACATTTGCATACATGCTGCGTATTTCACACAGCTGAGATCAGAGGCACTCAGTAAGAATGCAGGAGCAGTTCTTTAGGCTGAAGTCAAACCCACTTCATAGGATAAAGAGGCTGGCTGTCTGTCTGATGGGCCTGGCCACCTGACAGCACGCCTGCCTAACTGTCTTGCAGGCTGGTTTGCTGGCTGGTTAGCTGTCTGACTGCCAGGCTGCTGGGTGCACTGAGTAGGCAGCTGGTTGGTTTCCTGGCTGGCTGACTTAGTGGCCGGCTGGCTACTTGCCTGTCTGCCTGCCTGGTTGTCTGGCTGACTGTCTGGCTGCGTGCCTGGTTGGCAAGCTGGCAGCCCCAGCTGTGTCCTGAGCCAAGCCCCTGTGCCCCACCAGATCTTAATTGGGTTAAGTTTGTCTGCCACAGATAACACTTCCTCTTTCTTCCGAGAGTACGAAAACAAAAAATGGCCTGGCACTAATGATGCTCTTTAACAGGGTTCTTTTCTGTTTAGGTGGAAATTAGGAGGAAGGGGGTGGGTTCCCCACAGAGACACATCGTTGGGGGAAACGTGGCATTGTTTGGAGCTGAACACTCAATGAGAAAGGAGAGTACGAAGAAAAAAAGAATGCAAGAAAGTCGATTTGGTTTCTGCTTTAGTGCTGTCACATTGCCACCGTTTCGTTTTAACAGCCCCTGATGACTGAGGCAGGCAGAGCCCTGAGAGATGGAGAAACACATTGTACGTGTGCGTGAGTATATACAATTACACACACACAGAAACACAATTCTTTACTTTTTTATTGAAAACAAACATTAGGAAATTCTTCTATAATTCCTTTGGCTGAACTGAGAAAACGTATCTTTTTTCTGATGAACAAAAACAGACGTGGTAGTTTTGCATGGAAGAAATATGTGTGAGATGATGGTGAGCAAAGGTTTCAGTATTGGAGGCAAATACACAAATAAAACATGATGAAAATACAATGATTTGAAAAAGAATTTAACATGTCAAATAAAGTCCTTGGGCAGCACGGTGGCGTAGTGGTTAGCGCTGTCGCCCCCCTACAATAAGAAGGTTGTGGGTTTGGTTCCCGGCCTGGGTCCTTTCTGTGCGGAGTTTGCATTAGTCTGCGTGGGTTTCCTCCCACCGTCCAAAGACATGCATGTATAGGTTAACTGGCAATTGTAAATTGACTGTAGGTGTGAGTGGTTGTTTGTCTCTGTATGTCCTTGAGTGATGGCCCTGCGATGGACTGGGGACCCGTCCAGGGTGTACCCCGCCCCTCGCCTGATGTGAGCTGGGATTGGCTCCCAGATTGGACCCGGATATGGATGAAGATGAGAAAATAAAGTCCTTTATCATCAGCGAACTGTCCACATGTAAGTTTTAATTTGTTTCATTTCCTGATTCTGGATAACTTTGTTTTTGCTCATCACTAAAAACAGTCAATAAACTGCACCAACCAAAGGACTGGGCTGACTGTATTCAGCCTGAGAGATTCTTTTAAGACAATTACATTTACCACTCATAAGCTGCTGCAGAGACAGAGAATACGTGCATTTCGTTAAATGTTTAACTACAGCTTGTTCAACATTTTGTAGGGTTGCAGTTTCTCACTACCTCAAACATGAGTAGACATCTATTTTTTTAAACCCGAAAACAGAGCATCACATTAATGGCAACAAAACTGTTAAATAAAGAAGTGAATCTGATGGTTCACGTCACCTTCTTAGTTGTGAACCATCAGAATTATTACGGTGTGCCACTAAATTAACTGTGTTCAGACACATACTAATTAGATTTGTTAAAACAAGTGCAATAAAATATATGAATACATTTTTAATTAATCCCAATTGCCAAAGAGATCATCTACTATCATAAGAAACACAACTCAATTATTTCTTATTGGCAACATTTTTCACGTGTGACAATCATCATGCGTCATCACTATAATGACGTTAACGATACCACCAAGATTAAAATAGTCATCACCCTCTAAGTCAAATCAGTGAAGTGTCTTCTTCAGAAAAATGCTAATTACCACAATCATCATCATCATCATCATCATCAACATTATTACCATCATATTCTGTTTCTTTAGAGATTTCAGACAGCTGGAATCCTGGAGGAGTAAGCCTCCAAACTCTCTCCCTGTACCTTTATGTCTCTCTCTCTCTCTCTCTCACACACACACATAAACACACAAACTAATACCACGAAGACCTTGTGGTTGGCAGGTGAGACTGTGAATGGAATAGCAGGCCTAGCAAATGCCCAAAACAAATATTAAAAATAATGTTGATCTTTTTCCTGCGTCTCCATACTGAATATGTATTAATAAAGTAACCGCAGGCTAAATGTTTTCCCCTGTTCTCACTTTTGGATGCAGTGAGAACACCACACACACACGCGCGCACACACACACACACCACAAAATCACTCATACATATGTACACACATTAGTGGATTTGGGCTGTACTATATGCATTCACAAATGCTCAAAATTTAAATAACTACAAGTTTGGAATAATGCAAAACCACTACTACACCCCACCAACATACAAACGAGCAATTCATTTAAAACACAACACAGTGCACATTCAAATGCGTGTAGATACACACACACATGCAATTCACATCCGTGTGCATCCAGCCCACAATAATAATTGGAGACAAAAGAATGGCTTTGCAGTATTTAATTCAGTTATGTCTAATTATCCCTCGTAAAAATAGCTGATATCTAGGGCAAAAGCAACGAGTCGGAACATTGTTGTCTGCAGAGAGAAGACCTGGTGGATCTGGCGAGAGTTCAACGCAGCAGAGGACATGGAGAGAGAGAGTTGGGAGGGAGAAACAGAGAGAATGATAAAGGAAGATGCGGAGAGAGTGTGCTTTAGGCAACATAAATATAACATGAACTCTATCCACCAGCGGCAGGCAGGCAAGCAGCACAATGGACCGATGTTCAGCAAGTGCTTTGTGAGGGTGTGGAGAATAGACTGTGTTACCTCCTGTCCTCAGGAATATCAGGCTTTGATTCCGGTGAGATTGCATGTGTGTGTGTTTGTGTGTTTGTGAGTAAATGAAAGACAAAAGGAGAGTAAAGCAGCAGTGACCCCGACTCTGCACTCAGCTAACTCCACTTCCAATGACTCTAGCGATGATCACGCTCTCGGTGTCATGCGACCAACGTGTTGTTGTTCACATCTCTCTGATTTTATTGGTTTATTTCCAGCCTTCATGTTAGAAGTATTATTGTGATGGTCTTTATGTCACATGACCTGCCTTAGCACCATTCATTTTACTCAGTCTTGGCCATTTTCTCCTCTTAGACACTTCTCACTTCCCTCAGGCATTTAAATTCTTCTGCCATTCTCCATCCATCCACCGGTTCCCCCTGGGCTTTCCTACTTGTCCCCTTCTCCTGACCTTTCTCACCCACTCACACACCTGTTCCCATTTCCCATTAGCCCTGTCGGCTATTTTCACTCATTTCCACTTCCTCTGCTAAACTGTTTGTATTGCTTATGCCTTAAGCTTGTCATAATACTCTCGCGATCCTGCCTGTAACCACTTCCTGCACTTGTGCTGTCGGTTTTCTATTTGTGTTATTGCTTCTTCAATGTTTCCAACTTTTGTGATGGCCTGACCTGCACTGAAGCGTTTCACCTTTGTCCTATTATTCTTGGGTCCCCTAAGTATTTAATCTCTTTGGCCCCACTCGTCTGTGTCATCTCATCTTGCCATCAAAATCAGACTATTGTGTTTTCATTGTTGAATATATGTAATTGGTGACTCATCCATTTCTGAGAATAAAACGACAGATGAGGGACTGAAATTTTGTCTGCTGAGGGCTCAATCTGCTGGCCCTGTTTTTAAGCAGGTGTATGAGTGGGAATTCATTTAAAAAAAAAAAAAATTGTCTCACTGCATCTTCCGTCGTTCTGCATTGGTCTGTGAATGGTTCATACAGTCCTGTACAGACTTATTTACACTCTTCAAAGAGCCAGAGCTTTATCGACTAGGGTGAATGACAGATTTCAGATGGTCCATCAGGCCAATGGAGACACCATGAATGTCATAAATGTTCTCTTCTGTTCCCAGACAGTCGTATTGCATGTATTAGCCAAGGCTCAGCGAGCTCCACACACTATGAACAAGCATTGTTTTCCTTGTCCAGGGTGTGACCTAACCTGGCCTTTATCCTGAGGGTTACAGCTTTGTACTCTTCTATGAAACAAGTTGTTTCCATCCATTCATTTCTCCTCTGAGCAGCACTGGTGGTAACCAGTTATTTATGTCTTGGCCACACACAGGAACAACAGTGTCTTTCCCACTAGAGAATGATAGGCTATTGTCCTAACTTGGACCAGCAGGGGTTTTCAGTCTTCTGCTGCACTATGTACATATTCCACAAGGAGTCTAGCAGCGTGTGTCTGCATGCTAGGCTTCACCCCACATGTTTACCAGATCTTATGTGTGATGTCATGGCACTAACTCTACCACAGTTAGTCACTTTACAGGCCTATTTGTCAATTAGTGGGACATGAAGCAAATGCTGTGAAGGAGAAATTAAGACTATGGATATCATTATGGTTCTCTAATCAGCAAGAATGAATGTCTCACAAGGCCAACCCCTTGCTGTGAAAGTGAGGTCGAAGTTGTTTTGAAAGACAACTGATGCTTCTGTTAATTGAATATATTGGAGACAGCCCCATCTGCTCCTGGCAGTTTATGTTTGATTTCTGTTAAAGTCACAAATATTGTATGCTACTATAGTTAGACATTCACTGGTGCTCATTACAGAACCAGTGTTATGTTCTTTAGCCTCAAGTGGTCATAACACTCTGGGAAAAGTGCAGGAAAACATAAATGTAACAAGGACTTTGTGTAAATATAAATTCATTTGACTTATTAAATTCTCTAAAACCAAACACATGTTCCAGTAATGACACCTAAGACATGCA